>NC_059500.1:55791066-56391066 GCF_018139145.2 Gymnogyps californianus
AAGGTACTGTAATTAATCTGAATCAACACCAGACTATAGAAACCTGATACTTTTAAAAAGATTACAATCTCATAAAGGCAATAATGCCCAAACAGTAGATGTCTATACAACATCTGAGTTGATTCTGCAAGACATTTCCACTAATTAGTTGGAATGATTCATAACCATTGCAGCAAACACTCTGTAAATGAACAATGGTCTTCACTGGTCTTAGAGAATAATGATAAAGGGGGAATCATCAACACAGGGTTCAGCCATTTCTATTTTTAATAATGTGTGAAAAAAAGCAGTCAAATCACTGAATTTGCACATGAAGTCAGTTCAGGTAAGGGTAACCAAAACTGCGTGATCTAATAAACTACATATAAATATCTGCATTTCAAAATGTCTAACTCTTACAACAAAGAATTATGCTTTCATTTATGTGACGTAGAAAAGAAGGGTGAAAAACAAAACCCAAGAAAACTCTCTGGAAAAGTACAATGTATTACTGAGTAAAGAGCTCAGCAACACCAAAAGATCTAGTGGTGTCTTTGGAGAGATAAACTGAGAGATACTTCCCAGGCTTAAAGAACTTATGGGACATTTTTACTTGACTTTGATGTGACTGTGTATAGACTATGGTGATTGTGTCATTCATCAATCAAAAGGGTATTGGTTAGTAACTGGAGGACAGTCAAAGGATTGGAGAACATGCCTAAAAGAACTGTGTAGCTCCAATTACCTAGATTATGAGAAAGACGTTTGAAAGATGCATCTGTCACAGTTGATAAGTAACAGCCCTAGGAAAAGGCATGTGATAATAGAGGGGTTCTACTTAGCAAACAAGAGATTACAGTAACTAACTGCTGGAAACAGAAGCTAGAGACAGCCAGATACTAAAGTACCAGTTTTCATCAGTAAGCGTAAATCATTGGAACAACCTACAAAGAGTGATGATGGATACTCTGCCATTCTAGCTTTTCCTCCCTGTACACGCACTTCTACTCTGCTTAACACAAGAAGGAATACACACACCAGAACAGGCCATCCCAGTCTTATGCTGTCAGAGCTTGGAAGCCTTTTCTTACCTGAAAGCTGACACTGCCCACTGGGAGATAGTTTCGATCTTCGAGCATGCTGAGGTACTCTGCCACCAGCGCTGCAGCATGGACCAGACACATGGCTGCTTCTGTGTAGCACTTCCTCTTGGTGTGCTTCTCCGCCATGTTCTGCAGCCAAGTCAGCCTCAAGTCGGGTGATGTCTGGTATCCTTTGGCAATTCTAACAACACAGGGCAGAAAGGAGGTGTGAATGATCACTTCTTCTCAAATAACAGAAAGAATCTTTATAATTCTCCACGTGGGCTGAATGGAAGGAGACATCTCTGTCTTTATTCTGTATGATTCACTAAGCACGGGGCAAAAGAAATGGTTAGGCAGGCGTAGGCAGGACACACAGGGGCTATGAGGAGAGTAAAACTGCTGAACCCAAGACTCTCCAGTGTTCATTAGTCCCTGACTCCCATCCTTGCCCAAGTCTATGCCTACCTCCCAGTGGCTCCACTGCAACATGTGCACTCCCGCAGCCTGGGCCTCCTGTGACAGATCAGCTGTACTAAAGCAGGAACGTACACAAACAGAACAGCTAGAGGGTTGTCCACAGCTTGTCCCTAAAATGCACAGTTCTTGTGCTCACCTCACTGCAGAATTTCCTCAGTAGCAATTATAAACAGATTCACCTGTACATGAGATCCATGAGCATCTCCGGATCTTCCTGAAATTCCCTCATTTTCACCGTATCTGACAGGATGCTGTTCAGATTACACAGCAGCTCCTCTACCTGCAGTAATACAAAGATCAATATGCATTTCTCAGGTGTTTATTTCTTCCCTTCTAGAAAAATAACAGCATCTGCACCAGATGATGTTACTCTCTTTTAGTCTCTCTTACCCAAGGAAATATCAGGATGCTGAAGTGCTACAAGATATGTTTTTCCAACTCTATTCAATGCAGCAAAGACTGCTGACATCATAGCAAATCTTATACGCACATTTTAATTAATCAAAATGAGCTGCAATCCTTTGATCTGTTTATTTCTGAGTGAAAAAAAAAATCAAACCTATGTGCTAATGGAGTTCAGCTTTAATTGATCTGTGATCTGATAAAAAAGCAGATGTTTTTGTAAGTCTTCAGCACAAGCTGAGTTACTATAAGAATTTTAGCAAAGCATCTGACAGTTGTCTCACATGTTTTTCATTATTGCTGGTGCTGCCTTATGAATTGACAAAGGGAGAGAAGTTTGAATGATGCTACTTGTCTGAAAACATAATGAATCAAATTCTATCTTGGGAAACTCTTACAGGGCACAGTTCCTGCTGGCGTCTAGCAGAAAGTTGTACACAAAGCTAAGAGATTATTCTCCTGTGATGTGATTTCAGTGGAACTTCTTAAGAGTTTATTCTATGGAATTATGTCCTCCACTTCTTCCCCGCTTACTGTTGTGTTAGAAATAAACTCATGCAATAACCCCTGCATCCTTATTTTCATTGCTTTGGAAGACAAAGATCTAGGACTTGCTCCAAGCACATTCCTATGTGAAAGCTCCTGATAAAAGCCACAGATGTCATAAAAGATTTGACCTGAATGGGAAATGGAGTTGCCTGCATATCCGCATCTTCCTCTGCATAGGCTAGGATGGTTCGTAAGGACCGTCGAAGGAATTCCTCATTAAACTCGGGTGATTTTCCAACCAGAGAGGCTAGTGACATGGTCACCTGCATCTTCACTCTTGCAAAATTCTTTCAGAAGAAAAAACAAAAACATGAAAGAATGATGGCTGCACTGCACCATGCATATCAGTTCACACATCTCTTTCTACTGTATAAACCAAACCCATTTTCTCCTGCCCACACTGAGTGCGTTAAACTCACTGCTCACACAAGTGGCCTCTGGTGTATCAAAGCCAGTCTTGTTTTACCTGGTTAAGCCAAAGTTCCCTAATTCTGACATGTCTGTACTTTGGGGCAAGAATGTTCCTTGGAATATATATGCTTGCTTGAGACAAGGGGAAGTCAGAAGCACCTCTTTCCCCCTGTGCACAGGCCAGTCGGTGTGTAGATCAGGCCACATACAGAGGAGAAGAGGAAGAAGGACTGGGAAAACATTCTGGAAACAAGTCTGGGAAGCAAAAGGCCTCTGAGGGCTTCATCTGGTGATACACTATACCTTGCTGATCATGCTGTCTGAGAGGCACATTTTCCTTCTGCAAAGCCAATGCTTTTTACATATTCAAGGCTTTTAAAGTAACAACTAGGGAAGAAAATGCTGTGCGAGATCAGATGCTATCCAAAATGCTAATGCATGTCCTTTCATGCTAGGACATTGTGAACCTACATGCATAACATACGTATTTTGCTCCATATGTGTGGTACGAATCAGAGCCCAGTCCTGAGACCAAGGGGCCAGCAAAGAATTCGCATTAATACAAGCATACAGTAGTTCTACTGAGGTTGTAATTGCATTAGAATAGAACTAGTCTAAGTTTAAGTAATTCTGACACAGGAGTGAAAAAACGCCCACACGACTAAATTAAGACTATTGCTTATGCATTGCATAGTCCTTGCTATCAGAGGCCTAATGCTGTTCCATTTGAAGATGCATTTACAGATGTTGCAGAAAAAGTCACATTTTCCTAAACAAAATAATGAACAATAATTAAAACTACTTTCCCCCTACACTTCCAGCACTTCTTCTGGCTCAAATGTGCGAAACAGCATATATGACTATTTATCTGCAGATGTGTTCCATTTGCTATCACAACTTCAGTTTCAGTTTCAATTGATGACAAAAAAAGGTGGCACAAAACATATACTGCTGTTCTCAAATCTTACACTGGTAGAGCTGAAGCTGTATCTCATGAGGAGATAAAGAGTGGCACAGGCTTGAGTCCGTGTAATATCTATGCTGCTGCTGCAGTGATGGAGAACTCTTTGACACAAGTCAGCACACTGTTCAACCTCCTCTTCAAACAGGAAATCTCCAAACTAAGGGAGAGAGAGAAGAAAACATTCATTGCTCTTGTTGCTGACCATTAAACATCATTAACTTAGTGCACAAAATCACAGGATTCAGACAAAGACTAAAGTTTGCAAAAACCACATTTTATACTTTTTTTTATTTGGACTTTTGATTCCTGTGATGCTATAGGTTCCATTTTCAAGCTTTTCTACAGAGAAGAAGGGTTTGAAAATAGTCTTTGTTTTGAAAAAGAGCAGCAGAAAGAGAGAGAATAAAAAAATTTCTGAGAGTGCCATGGCTCCAGGACCTTTTGAAAACATCAAATACTGCAAAGTTCTTAGAAGCATGGAGAGTTGCTATTTTCAGAATATACAATGGTTGATGAAACATGCAAATAATTCCTTAAGCATAAGGAGCAATTACTAGCTTTTTGCATCAACGCCCTACTATTCCCCAGCCCTCCAGCATGTTCTTCCACCTACGGTGTGCCACAAAACTTCCATTGCCCAGCTTTCATGCCAGACCCTCCTTTACAGTGTCTCCACAATGCACCTAGCAGACAATGAAGCCAGGGGCCAGGATGTCTGTCCTAAGAAACTCTCACTGTAGACAGCACAGATACACCGGTACCGTATGTACATACATAGGACTGATAAAGGTGTGTGAGCAGAATACAGGATATTATTTCTCATTTGCAGGCCCACTTCCCAGTTCTCAAGCTTTCTTCACTCCATTATCTCACTGTTTTATGTCTAATTTATATTACAAGCCTGCTGGCATAGGGTTCTATCATCTTTATTTGTAAAATAACATCTATAACTCTAACAGTGTAATAGAAATAATTGGAATGATTGCTTCATAAAATACAGAACTGAGTCAGCTTAACGAGAAGATCTATTTCAATGAGAATAATGATTGCTTCGCAAAATTCATTATTGTAATTGGAAGTTAGCTTTCAAAGATAAAGTACAATGAAAACATAATTATGAGTTTCATAACTGCTCAGATATCTACCCTGTAATTAGGTTTTTCAGCCAATCTGCATTTAACAGCAGACAGGCATTAATTGGACAGGAGTATCCTGTTTGTTATTTGCATTTTAGAATAGTTCAGGGGAAAAAAAAATCATGGATTTTTCCTTTGTGGAACTGATTTTCTTTGTAGGAGAATGAATCTTAAATAGATTTTAGAGTCCTCATGAAGCACCTAACCCATTATAACCCGTATTATAAAAATGTTGGGTCAAATGTTGTCCTCATATACATTTTGAAATTTTTTTTTTTAATTGGAGATACAGAAATGAAAGGGAGATCAGGATTTGGCTTAGTTTTCAGGCAGAATGAAGATGAAATCTGTCAACATCTTAGAATCTACTTAGAATTTTGGAACCTATCTTAGAAGTAGAAACCTAGAATGATCCCCGCGATCTCTAATGAATTAGCTTTGATTTCTCTGCTGCCCAGCTGGCTGGACACTAGTCCTGATGATATAATAATTTAAATTTGACTTCATGGAATCTGTGCAATCCCTGGCATTAAGATTCCTAATTAAAATCAGAATGTATTTGAAATACAATGGGTAGAATTTTTTACCTTTTTATTAGTGAATCTTCTATATTTAAGAGTAGACTGCTAAAACCACACGATTATTCAGATTCAGTTATTGCATCTTGTGTGGTCAATGAAATAACCCTACAACAGCTGTAGAAGTTCCTTAACATCCCTATAGATAGGCCTTTCTATTTACACATGCAAAACATATTTAACGAATGCCAAAGGGAAAGTGGTAAGTGAATGCACACAGCTCTGCTCTAGAAATGCTGCTCTAATAACTTGATTGGAAGCATGAAAGCAGAAATATGTCAAGAGCATACCTTAGCAATGAGCGCTCTGAGTGTAGCAAAGCAATGAGTCAGGTAAGTGGTGCTCTGATCACAGCCAAGAGAATTTACCAGGACCTTCAAAACTCCTCCCAAAAGATTGTCTCTGCACTCTGCCGCAAAGCTTGCCTACACATGGAGGAGAAAACCCACAATAACTGCATGAGGTAATTCAGCAATGAACCGGCACATAGGAACTGAAGTTCTGCTTTCCTGTCCATGAGACACATCCAGGACTCTAGAGATTGCAGTTTTTTCATTTATTAACATCTGCTTCAGAGGAATTTCAAAACACTTTTGTAGTTATCAGGAAAGGGGAAAATGTCCGAGGAGAAAATGTCCCAAACATTTCTCAATATCTGCAGACCCTCCAATGTGTTTTTAAGTGCAGCCAGCTTCTGCAGTGACTCCTGAAGCTCTGTCCACCTTCTGTCCAATCTTTCATGTACCTTGGATCAGGAAGTGATCCTGTGGTGGGCAAGCACCATCCTTCCCCTTGCCTCCTCACGCTCTGATTTCCTGGGCATATAGGCTAAATAGGCATACTGGTATGCTCTGATCAAACCCACAACCCAAATAGTGGGGAGACTAGGTGCTATGAGGGGTGTCATGCAAAAATCATGCCCAGTACTACAAGAGTCTAGTAGCTAAATGCTTTTCTACTAACACGTTTTCAAGAATGAAGTTTTCTCCTTGCTATCTATGAATATGCATGTTGCTCCAACAGTAGTATTTCCATAGCTATGAATTTGGAGTGTCTCTCCTAAACCAGGAGACTATGTCTAAGCAGAGTCAGCTATCATGGTTCCACTGCTGTCAAAGGACTTGTGAAATTTTACTGCATCTGACTCCTAGAAATTAAGTAAGTTCTGCACATTACATTGCTCTAGGGGCGCATATCTCTTCTCAGAAGGACTCCATGCAGGTGGAAGATACTTTCCTGCATTGAGCACTCTGTGGGAGTCAAGGTTAAATCCTTTTGTCTCACAGGATCATACATGCAAATATGACTAAAGGCCACCCAGCAGTCCAGTTCCAAATTACTAATATCTTCAGATACGTTCCTAGCACAAATGAACATTTTTCTTCCCTCATCCTCTCCAAACTCCAGGATCATGGTAAGACAGTGGAAATGGCTTTCAACAACATCTACTGAAGACAAGGTGGTAGATTTCCCTTTCATTCACAGTGGTGCAATGCCCTATAGTAGAAGGGGCTTGTGGCAACAGCATAAGGCAGGAAGCAATTTCATCTTTGGATTCATTCTTCTTCATCTTTTTTTCTCCCTTCAAGATTATATAAGTTTATAGAAGAGCTTTAATTAAAACATTTTGCACTGCCTAAGAAACAAAAGGAGAAATGAGTCTTGCTTCCACTGGCTTTGGAGGGAGCAGGGATTGGTACCAAGCCAGCTCTGCTGCTTCCCACCTGGATGATGTTCTCTTGCATATCGAGAATGATCAGGTTAGCTTCAGTTGCCAGGTTTCCACTGATCAGAGCTTCTTGATCTAGCTCAGCTTTTGTCCTGCAAAAAGGAGTTCTAATTAAAGCACACAGAGAGTACCCCAAGATTTAGATGGCCTGCTCTTTAAACAAAGCCAAAATACAAACGATACCATTCTGAACGATCCCGTAAGAGCAAACAATGAAAACAGTGTTCAGAGGTGTTTCTTAAGAACTACAGAGTCAAATGAGGAGAGTGGATATTGTAGAACAGAAGTCCCAAAGGGGACACCTGAAAACTAGGCCTCTGGATAGTTCAAATAGATGCTTCTGCTTCCTCAATAGCAATCTGTGTAATGGCTACTCTGCCCTCAATATCATGTTCAGTTGTTCAATAAGCTATGCAGTAATTTCTGAATGCACTGCCTGTAGCAGGACATCAAAACCCAAAATGGAATAAAAGGCAACTGATCTAACACTTCCAGAAAAAAAGTAAAAATAGCAGGCTTGGGCAAACGGGAAATTGCTTCAGTGCCACAGCAGCAGTGTTTAATGTAGGCAATTTAAACCGTTGATTCTTGAGACTGTTGACAACATAAGACAGCGGGTCCAACAGCTGTGGGGTCAATACAGCAGTGTCCCAGACCCTTTAAGAGAGGACTGAAACATTTATAAAAGACAGAAAGTGGTGGTAAGGCAATGTGTGATACCCTCTTAGTTAAGACTTAAGGACGAGGTCTGGAACACAGCTGCTCTGCAGTTGAATGCTCTAAGCATAGGTGCAGCTCCTAACAAAAGTATTTTCAGAGATCCCTTCCATGCCAGAAACACAAAGAGGAAGTTTGTTCTTCTTCCTAACCTGCTAAGAAAAGGGCTGTTGCATGGGCAGAAGCTGCTCTGTAGAGCTGCTCTGACTTGGGCCAAAGTTCCTAAAGTGCATTTCTGTGGCTGGAGCAACACCCTTACAATCACACTTCTGAGTCACTTCAAAATCTGTGGTTTTTCTGCTGTGTTCGCTTACCTTTTCTGCCCAGCGGAGTCTTACCCAAAAAGAAAACCAGAAACGTAAAGACCCATCCTTTTGGGCACAACAAGACAAATCTGGGGAGTGCTAGGAAAGGAAGTCAGGGCAGTCGTATGCTTATTGATTACAATGACTCAAAGCAATGAAGAACAGAAGGGCCTGCCAAAAGGCTGGTGCTATAATCAAGCCAGGGATCACTAAATATGAGTAAGAACTGAACAAACTAAGCAAACAGCATAGTCTTTTGAACCACTTCCAGCAACCACTCAGCCCTGCACATTAACTATGCTGACTGGATCCTCTCTGACACCACATGTAGCTTATAACTACAACTACAATCCCAAAGCATGCTGGACTCAAGGAGAAGCAGGCTGAGTGAGGCTGAGTGGCAAGCTGTGCAAACCTGCTGTGCCATGTACTTCCTGCAAACACCTTACTTACGGGACATATACACTAAAGGGATTCAAAAAGCATGAGAGCAAAGATCTCACATACCACAGTGACGAATGCTGGGTAAAACAGAAAGGCCTGGACAGCATGCAGAGTTTTACTTATGTAACCAGAAGTTTTATTTTAAGTGGTTTAACTGAACTACTGTAAAGAGGTATTGTAGAGCTGCTGCTTGAGGACTGTTTTATTCTGATTTCAATGTAACTGGCTGGGAGAAAGCAAGCTGCTTTCAGGGCAAAATAAGAATATCCACACAGGATCTGCACCTCTTCCAATCTAGCACAAAAGGTGGAAGGATTATTTTTCCTAAGTTTGGATAAATTCCAAATTAACAATCTTGTGTTCAAAAATGTATGTGACAATCATGGACAAGTGCTAGGCTACAACAACGTAGTTGCCGCACAGCACAAGCCAGTTCAAATTCACACGTGTTGAAGGATATCACGGGAGCTCACAGCAGCTGGACTGCTGAGAGGCCGCTGTCTCTATCTGACACATGGTGGCCCGTTTAGTCAAAATTCAAGCAAGTATCTATGGATAAATGACACATCTCCTTTAGGGAAAAGCAACAAGTTCCATGCTTACAGAAACTTAACACATACCATATGAAAATGCTGTTAGTAACACAAATCATTCCCCAAAATACAATTTTCCATAAACCTAGGCACTGACTTGTCTACTACCATATAGTGCTGATAAGGTGAAATGTACTGAGATATCATAACTTAAAACTTGCAACAAGAAAAATATTCACTACAGAATCATCTTCCCCTACTGCTAATAACTCTTCTCAATTTTAACACAGCACGTCAAACCCAGCTCAACTGATTTAGTGTGGCAAAACTTATACCACTGCACTGTATACAGCGAGGAGCCATAGCAACACCAAAATAAATGTTGTAGCAAGCCTCTGTGGAGTATTTGATACAACTTGTATCAATAACTAGTGTTTACCACACTGCTAATAAGAAGGAAAAAATGTGTACATAACTATTTAAACTTCTCATTCAAGTATTTGTGATCTCTTTGTTGTGTCATAGCAACAGTTGGATACTTCTGCTACATAAACATTTTCCCTTTCTTTCTCTTTGACAGAAGAGGGAAAGGATTGAAACTGCTGATTTTGTAATAAAACATCCTAGGAGAAAGAGCAAAACATAAAAAAACCAAACAGCTTGGTTCTAATAAAAGCAATATATATTTATTAAATGACTTACTTATCTTGTCTCTCATTTGCCTGCCGCCAGTGAGTCTGCTCCTTTCTCCAGCGCAGGTTTTCATTTAGCCCTGCTGATCTGTCATTCCCTAAAAGTGCAACATGTATCAGTGAGATTAAAGCAAAAGGAGACACTTGAAGTCTGATAGCTCACCGAAAGGAGGAGATACATGTCTGTAGCAGTCTGTCAGAACTAAAACCATTCAACTTTACAGCCTCAGGGCTCTAGTAGAAGGACAGGACCCCATCATTTTTTTCATCTAGGATTTTTAGAACATTAGCTTGCTTAGTGTCTTCAAAGACCAAACCACAAATTATTCCATTTATTAAATGAAACCTTTTTCACTATGAACAGTTGTTCTTACTGATAGTTTTGACACCATTTCTTGGCTCTCGATTAGACACTAACACAATTTCTCAGAATGTCTCAAAACTTCTTAGTTAGCCTCATGTTCTTCACCTGAGAAGAGCTCAGCCCTAGCTACACCTTGGATAGTTGAAAGCTAATGATATTTTTTATCCACAGCAAAACCAAGAAAGGTCTGCAAGGGAAAGGACTGTGGGTGAAAAATAGAAGGATGAAAATGGGGAGTGTGCATAAACCCCAACAAACTCATTTATGTCTACAACCTCTTGAGATCCTTTCAAAAGACATGGGGGGAGAGGGGTATGAAGTACCAGCTGGTGTTCTGCAGCGCTTCATCATTTCTCCTCTGGCTCCTTCACCTCTCAGTAAAGCCTCTTCTAATCGGGCCTTAACGTCTCGTGACTTCTGGAGTGCTTGGGTGCTAACTTTATCTGAGCTTTGTTTGCCCTGAAAGTAAAGTAAAAGCAATCAACACCAATGCTTTCATCTTTGGACATGAGTCCAAATTACATCTCCAGAACCAGACACAACAGGAGAGACCTGTAGAGGGGGCAGAAAGCAATGAATATGATTGACTAATATATAAAAGCTAATTAAATGTTGCAGGTGAGGAAAGAGGTAGTATATGTACTGCTAATAAACACAAATATGTAGCTCAGTGCTACAGAGAGAGAAATTAAAGTTCAGAGAGAAGGTTATTTGATCCATTTCAGACAGACCCTGTCAGAGAGGGGAGTCCTGATGTCCAGTCCCAGCTCTTAACTAAAGGGTCATCCTTAGTGTCCTGTCCAGTACTTACAGGAGCTGTCAATATATTGCCCACCAAAAATAGCCCTCATATCCCCAGGAAAAGGAAAATAATAAAACAATTCAAGCCAACTTCGTAGGACTTCCTCAGAAGTTTTGGCTGCATTTTGCTTGAAGGCTAGTGTCAGTTATTTTATCTGAATTAATTTGTCCATTTGTAGCATAGATTAGACAAGAGCTAATTTAACAATTGTCAATAACAAATTTCCCCTGGACAGCTGGAAGGTAAGGAAAAAAAAATCAAACCAAAACAGGACAACAAAATCTGGCCATGTTTCACTTACCTTGTACTCAAAGCATGAGACACAAATGAAGAGGAGGTCTAAAATTCTGTTCAACTGCATGGATGGAAGGTCTGCAATCCATTTCTGTATTAGATTCTGATCAGCATTTTTCATGATCCAGAGGAAACAGATCAAAAGGTTGCGAGTAGTATCAGGACCTAATGTGGCACTCTGTCTGTAAGGCTAAGAGTAGATAAAGTAAATGTCAGTTGAAAGAAGAAAAAGAAGAGAGAGGTCATTCAGGTGAAGTAATGTTATTTAAATTTCAGTGAAATCGAATTTCAGGACTGGACTTCAGTAAGTTTAACCTCTTCCAGGTTATACTGATTGCACTTTTTGAATGTACGGGTGTGCAATTAGTGACAGGACCAGTTGTATGCAGGCGAAAGACAGAAAGAAGCACAAGAGCATTGTTTGCTAGATGCTTGTATTTTAATTTCCTTAGAATAATGTAGAAAAAGATTCTATAACTGTTTGGTCCCCTCTTGCCATGCAGTTGTGTCAGCCAAATTGTATAGAAGACAAAAACAACCATGAAGAAAGAGATAAAGAAGGGTCTTGAGTCCTAGATCCATGGATTCAGGTGAGACTGGGACTGGGAGGCAGTGGGGAGTCATAGTGGCATTTGCTGATCTGGAAATGAGACTAGGTTGGGCGTGGAAATGGAAATAGGCATGTGGGAGAAAAAGTGGAACTACTTACAGTAAAGGAGTGATTAAATGACTAGAAGAGAAGAGGAGGAGATGACAGGAGGAATATGAGGCTTTCTTTGGGGCTGGAGGAAACAAGAACGCAGTTTCTCATGACTGTAGTTATCAGTGGCAAGAAAGGATAAAAGGAGAAAACAAAGAAAGAGGAAAACAGATACAAGAAAGGAGACTGGCAGAGCACTGAACATACCAGGGACACCAGAGATATTCCAGAGCTCCTGAGGCTGAATTGATTCCCTGCAATGGCAAGGGCCACGTTTTGATTGATTGCACCTGCAGACTCTTGTTCTTCTTCTGGGTTTCCTGTGCGCCCCTTTCCGCTGCGGGCATCTGAAACTAGATTTGAAATACCCCATTGGAACTTCAGGAGCAATCCAGTTGTTGCTGCTCACATGTCACAGTCTTCCATCGGGCTGTAACTTAACAAAACAATTGTTACCTCCATCCCTGAGACTGTTGGTCTGGCTGATGTACCAAGCAGTGAAAGAGGTGCAGCATTAGCAAGAGAGATAGCAGCCATCTGCAAAGGCTGCCAAATTGTTCAAATAAACACAGGGAAAGGAGATGTGTCCAATAAGCTCCAGGTGTTCAGAAAAGCTAAATTAAAAGCACAGGCAGTAGCAAACGTGAGGTTGTCTCTGAAGTTCAAAGCTAAGCCAGCACTTCATAAGACTCGGAACCATCCAATTACAGTCCATTTCAGGCAAGAGGACCAATGCAAAAGCCATACATGGGTTTGATGATATTCAACAAAGTATGTAAGTCCACTAACAGCTGACAGAGCCAGTATTGCCTGCTGACTAAAGAACAAGTTTAATTTCAGGCATCTAGCTGATTCTATTCCCTGCTAGTTCTTGACATCACTTTCAGCAAATAAAGTTACTTATACCTAAGTTTTGTAAAAATCTCCTCTGATTCTGAGTGTCCATTTTGTGTTTTGTAAGTCCTGTTTTTCAGAGAAGCTGGGTGACCAGCCAGTCCCAGTGTGTTCAGATCAAGGTCAACAGCCTCTTGTGACAGATACTCAAAAAGAAAGATGCTCTAAAACCTAGCCATACTGGTACACCTGGGCTTCCACATAATGTCTCCTTTTCATCTGTGGTATAAGGATAATACTTAGATTAGAAGAATGGGGTGAGACCTGATTAGCCAATGTATAATAAACGCTTTCATCCTATTAGACTGGAAGTGCTAAATAACACTTTCATAGTACTAAGTTTTTTGTCCAGACATCTAAATGCATAACATTTTCAGAACCAGTGACAAAAGTATATTCTTCAAAGATTATACCTTTTTTTCTTTATAGCCTTTATTTTATTTATGGAAGTGAAATGTAGTTTTCCAAGTTGCAGAGATCTACCATCTTACAAAAAAATGTGAAATAGCTACTTTCAGCAGTATCATATGAACACCCATGTAGCAGATACCTACTATCTTACAAAAGAATGTGAAATAGCTACTTTCAGCAGTATCATATGAACATGCATGTCGCAAAATGCAAGGAAACAGCTTAGATAATGTTGTTTTAAAAGGCTTGATAATGTAGAGCAAAGTTTATAGTTATAACAGATGATAAAAATGTATTTTCTGTGTGATGATTACATTTGCCCGAGATTAACTTTAGTATCATGTTAATAGCCCTAAAGAGCACTAAAAAAAGATAGAGAGAATACAATCCAGTTCCTTTAATTATGACATAACACGATGTCAGTATCACTCTTGTTTTCTGCCCTACTGTCTGTTAAAACTATGTGTGTCTCAATATTTCTTGCAGATCTTGCAGGCTTTATTTGCAGGATCATAATATTTACACCAAGATATAGTCAGGAGTACTTACAGATACACCTCTGGTCTATCATTCGCTCATGAAGTGAGGACACTGAAGTTTTTCCTGTCTTTAAAAATACAGTTTACTTCTAAGTAAAGAAATATTCAACTTTACTAGACTGTGGGGAATTTCTGCACTTAGCGCGATCTCTTTTATGTTTGATAGATTGTTTAACAGGTCACTCTAAGAAGCTGAAAAATACAAAGGGAAAAAGGTCTTACTTGTAAAATCATGGAGTTGTGGCAGTGAATCCAAAATGATACCAACCAAAGGCAGGTAGAGGGCTGCAATTTTAATCTTCACCTCTTTTTTTGAGCAACGTGGGTCTAGGTCGTGGGAACTCAGCAGGCTAAGGATAGCACTGACAGCTTTTCTCTGCACCTTGCCAATCCTGTTAACACAAAAAACATCCATGAGCTCCACAAATTATTTATAAATCAAAGATTTAAGAAACAGAGTGGAAGTAAAAGAAACAAATTAATACACCAATATTCATTAGGTAATCTCTTCCATTCTGAGCAGACACGCATGTTCCCTGCAAAAGATAGCTATCTTACATCTCCAAGCCACTTCACCGCAATCAAAGAGCACTCAAGTCTTTCAAACTTCCCATAAAAATTCAATATGGTGAAGAGAGGTGCTTAAAGAAAAGCATCAGACTCTGGCCAAAGTTTAGCTAAACTCTTAAGCTCAGACAAAGGTAGAGGTGTTTTAGAGACAAGAGCAACTGAAATTTTAAGTTGTGTTCTCAATTCGTGTATATAGCCAACACTACCGCAACAAATAGTATATATTTATTCACTAGGACCAACATACTGCAGATAAAACAATGGCTGTGTTATTGCTATGTTACAGAGTGACTCACTGAAAAGAGTGGGGGAAACAGGACTGCCCTGGAATCAAACTATGACCTTGCCAAGAGTAACAGTGTGACTTGATCCCATTCTAAAATCTGCAAATTGGGATACCCACCCCTCGCTGTCTGCGTCCAGTGCTGCTGCCAATTCAGTGAAAAGTAAGCCGGTCAGAAAGTGCTGCTGACGGTACTCCGCTGAGAGGTCAAACATACCAGCGATTTTCTGGTCTTGGAAACTAGAGCAGGAGCTAGAGTTCTGCAGAAGCATATTAGAAGTGTTAAAGAATGATCACTGAAATAAAAGTTTCTTAAAGAGGTTGTAGTCACAGTCCATGTAGCTAACAGAAAATCTCTAGCAGAGGAAAAGCACAGACTTTGAAAGAAGGTTGGACATTTTGGAGGAAAACATCTGGGTGTGAAATAAAAAGCATCTAGTTTCAAATGAGTTGCTTGCTAGGATGCAATCTCATCCTTTCCATTCTGTGTGAGCAGCCCATTTGACATTTTTTGAGATGTAAAATTCCTACCCTGTATTCATTAGTTTGGATAGGACACAAAGTCAGAATTTTCTCCATGTTTACAACTCTTTACATTGCTCTTACTGTTGCAGAGCAGCCATTGGGCATCATACAGCAAGAGGTTGCCCCTACATTAAGAGGGACCTTGGTGTCAGAAGCTCTGCGCTGTGCCTTCTTCAGCATCCATGATGTCTAGCATGGAAGTAAGGTCAGGAAAGACGTGTGAACAGTGTTTCCTTTCACCCTGGAAATCCTTGGCTGAGCTTGCTGGCAGCTGCCATAATTTAGAGCAGCCTTCAAACTGCTGTAACTTATGGCTATGACTGATATACAGCCAGCCCAGGAATGGAAAGTTGCTTCTATATATGTTGTGAACTTCTTAGCTTCTCCAATCACAGGTCTGTGCCACAGGTCACCTGGAATGTTTTTGTCCCCTGATAGGGTAAGCATAAGTCTTAGACTCTACTCCCCAGTGCAGCTACTGGGGTTTATGAGTCCGAATTTTGCTTTTACTTTATATTCTTCAATATTGTCTCCCAATATTTCTGTCAGTGACCTGGGAATAGTCCCAGAAAACAAACACATGAAGTAGCAGTACACCACACTGTGGCAGCTGTCTTCCAGCATATTGGATCAAATGAAACTCATGTCTCTAAGCAGCCCCGTATTTTGGATCCACATACTTACGTCCACTCCATTTCAACCTCAAGCAGACAGGCACTGGCTGTACTATGTTTGTGTGGAATAAGTGTAGAGCACCCAGTTAAATGAATTTGGCTTCTCTCCAAGAATTCCAAAAGATTTATTCACAGGGCCACATTTCTTACTGAAAATCTAACTCTAGCTGGGCAGCACTCCTGCAGACAGATCAAAATTACTGCAAGGTTGGTCAGCTAATGTATTAAATCATCCAAGGGCCACAAAAGCCTTATTGATTTGTGCAGGTTGCACTTCATAGGTTACTCCTAAAGGAGAAAAAGAGTTGATGATGTTGCTTGAAGGAAAGAATGATTAAACTGGTGTCTGCCCAGCTCTGACTTGCTAGAACTAGTTGCAAGAGCTATGCTGACGGCTTTTTTTCCCCATAAGCAGAAGAGTCCCATTTCTAGTTCTTTGGTATCCAGGATTAGCATCAAGCAAAACTATTGGGAAATCCTGACTCTAAGACCTTCACGCTTTGCTTTTAAGGCCAGGAAAAACTTCAGGAAAATATTATTTAATACTATTGACCTGTCAGAACCCTTAGGGGATGAGATGTAGCACATCTTAGCACCCAACCAATTCTTTGGCAATGACACTTGAAAAAGAAACCGTGATTTTGAACTGCTCTGTTACTCAGTGTTTTTGTACCTCCCACCTGGGACCTTCAGTTCTATTCCCCTGCATCCAAGGGCTGTGGCAATTATGCGGCATTGCACTGAAATGCCTCATCCCAATCCTGACTTCTGCAAGACCACTGAGGTGGAAAACAGGCAGGCTAGCACCCTCTGTTAGGGGGTCTGCCCCACAGTACAAGCAAGACACCATCTAAGTAGAATGTAGAGGAGAAGAGCACAAGACTGGCAAAATAATGTGTGGCGTGCCAGACAACAATTTCTTTATTGAATGTGTTTGTGAACTCCATGCCCAGGATGATGGACGGGAGGTCCTGACATTCAAGAAGTCTAGAGCTGTGTTAGTATCAGGTCAAGTCTGGAAAAATGTGCATGTACTGGGAATGACATCCTGGGAGAAATGAGAAGTGATGAGGAGGGGCATTCAGAAAAATTGTGTGGAGAGGTCTACTCAGGATACCTGAGTGTTTCCACACAGAAAGATCATAAAGTTCATATAAAAGGGAAAACACTGTCCAGAAAACACAGAGAAATCATTGGCAAAGTCATAGCATCATCTGTACTGCTGGGGTGGGGAGGAACCCAGAACAAAGAATGCTGCTATTTGAAAAGAAAAGCATGATAATCCTGCTCTGAACAACGCTAAGGCTCAACAGAAATCCATGATTCCAGGATATTGAAAATTGCAGTGTTTTAGTCACTAACTTACACAGTGGTAGCATCTACCTCCACTTAGAGAACAAGAAGTTCAGCTAGAAGGCAAATGCACAGAAAGTTTGCTGTGCACTGCTGCATGCCATAATTCTCCAAAACAGATATTGAAATATATATTTGTGGGTGTGTATGGGTGCGATATAGATGTGCCTGTAAATTAGCCTTCAGAGCCATGTTCCTTTTAGACCTTGTATGTCTACCTTAACTGTATTTTTCTGTTTGTATGTTTCTAGAGGGGCCCATATCTGTGCCATGTTAAGTTTTAACTTGTGTAGATGCAGTTTTGCAGTAGTACCCCCTTAGTCTTTATTCTTCTGCCCCTTTTCTTTCAAGAGGGAAGTTGTTCTCCCTGATCCATCAGTGGCTAATTCTAACCTAAGTATCTGAATACAGGGCAACATAAGTCTTTCTCTACGTGTGTGCTTCATGTGATGTTCATGCAATATCGTCTAATGGATGCCTACCTGGGAGGATAAGGAGGGGGAGGGGGATGCTGGAGCAGATGCAGAGGTCATGAAGAAGAGGTTCAGATTCAGGTAATGCTCATGGCTGCAGAGAATTCTCAGGAACTCCAGTCTCATGGAAATTAGGGTGGAGAGTGAATTCAGCTTGTTTGAGAGCTAGAAAAGCAAACCAAAAAAGTGTCATGTGATGGGCGTGCACTATTTAAATTACCACGCAGTGAAATATCCTGCTTCCTGAAACAGAAATAGACAAATAGCCCAGCATGCATTAAAATGCTCACTGGTTCCCTGTACCTAACTAGTTTCCATCCATTAGCTGCTCTTCGTTTGGCAGTAGTGATGTGTCTCTCCCCCCTCCCTGGCTGACTTACCAACTTCCCAAGAGACAATCAATTGGGTTTTTTTTTCCTCCCAAAAGAAAAACATACAATATTTTTTCCCTTTTGCATAACACAAAGATTAAAACCAAACAAAACTCTGCTGAGTCTGTGGCAAACTCCTAAAAAGTCCTGCTAGGCAACACAGAGCATCAGTGGTCTTGTCATTTCCCTTCATATCAACAATGACATCAGTGGAGTATTGCACATACTATAGGAAACCAGGGTGTTAGCCACCTTGCATTCTCCTACCTACCATCAGCTGACAGAGGGCCTTCCTTTGGCAGAAAAACTACAGCAGGTATATTGGGTCACAAAACAGAAGGAAAATTTTCCCCTTCAAATACAAAAAATAATTTCGTAACAACATCCTGCATCATCGTTTATTTTTAATTTTGGGAGGCTTGTAAAGCAAGAAGATGGAGATGGATCATTTTGATTGAATCCCCCAAATCTAAATACTGTCCTCACAGCAGTAGAAGAGTCAGCGACCAAAAGCTGCTCTGTATGGTCTGCAGACTCTGCTGCTGAGGCATGTAAAAAAGTAAGGGAAGAAAAGTGGCTCCATGGATGCTCTGCAGCAGTGCAAGGTATGACATTTCTAAAAGAGTCTTAACCTCCACTCAATTTTTTTCTGCAGACCACAAATCAAAAGAGGTTTAAAGTCTCTGCATATGCAATAGGAAATAGGAAATTTACCTGGCCCTTTAACACAATTCAAAGGATCTTGATGGATAAATGAATCAAACAGAACAGAACACCGGACTGGCCATAAGCCAATGCAATCCCAATCATGCATGGTGCCTACCTGATTACAGTAATGTTTGATGAGATTAAACACAAATCCTCGGTCCATTAAAGAAAGAAGATCATACAAGAAAAACGCCAGGCTGATATTAATCTTTTCTGCTTGCTCATTTTCCTTTAAAAAAAAAAGGAAAAAAAAAAGAATTGCAGTTATGATGTATAAAATTTATTGGAAGAAGAAAAAACTTATTGGCGGAAGACTTTTTAGAATCATTAAAAAATAGTGCAGGCAACAGCTCCCAGAACCATCTTATGGAACATACTGGGCAAGATTGTTTCCGTTCTGCAGTTTATGTGATCTTGTTAAAATTATACAGAATCAACCCTGTAAATTATTTCAACTGTTGTAGCTTTCACAGAGGAATATCACAAGATGAATGAACAAGTTTATCTATGCAAACCTTTGGTCTGACAACAATGAAATGGAATTTGAGACCTGTTCTGAATTCCCTATGGGCTGCAATCCTGCATATGCCTTTTTATTTTTTAATCGAACCTTTAACATTAGAGAATGCTGGTTTAGGTACTTAAAACATAACATATTGTTTTAAAATATTAATAAAAATCTGCACTGGCTCTGCTGATGGAATGCCAAGTATTTTGTTTAGAAATTTTAAGTGTAAAACTGATAGTAAAAAAATACTGGCAAGATAAATCTGTGGGTTTTACCATTCAGCAGCTAAGCTCTTGCATGCTTAGAATTGGCCTGATTACCAGAGATACGCAGCTCCCAAGTAAAAATCACAAAGAACTTCACGTGCCCTCTAAAATAAGGCTACAGTTACTTCAAACACAGCAATTTAAATCATAAAATCTCAGTAGCATATGTATTTCACCAAGAGGAATTTGTGGAGGTGCCTGAGGGATCTGCACACATTTAATGCCCAGCGCCCTCAGGTGGGTTCACTCAAGATTGACAAGAGGAGATGACTGAGAAAAATGTTGCCCCTACTCATGTCTCTGACTAGTGAGAACAGGTGTGCAGCACCTCAGGGTGGTCATGATTTAATTTTTCATTTTTCAATCTTTTTGATGCTGTTCAGGAATATATATATTTCCTATGATCTGGAATTTACACAGCAAAACATTTTTCTACTGTGAAGAAAAAATTAGTTTTCCACTACCTTACTGGGTAGGCTAAAATATGCCAGACATATCACTGCAGAATCCCAGGGCAATCTGACAAGCTCAACCATGTATTGAAACACAGATTATTACTGCTTGGATTTAAAAATCAGACACACATTACCTACTGCTGCTCTGTACAACTAACCAATGGTCCTAATTCTGCAAACACTGCAGTGGGATTTTTCACACATAATCAGGTTCTATACACTCACTCTATCAAAATCGAATTGAATTAACAGCCCATAAAAACCTGTGTATTTCTCGTGAGGAAGCCATAAAATACTAATCTCTTGGCAAAACCTACAGTTCCACTAAAACATTTTTAATGTAACAAATTTTTATTACACAACGTATTTTAAAAAAAAGTCACTGACGCCTTAATTAAACATGTCTGTGGAAACAATTTCTCTGCACATGGCTATCACGGAAGCACATCAAAGGACTGAGCAAAGGGTAAAGCTTCAGGAACAACTTTTTGGTGGACAGTGACAATCACTTCTGCCATTCTCTGTCCTGAGTTGTCTGGTCTTGGCCCTTTCCAAGTTTCTGCTCCTCAACAGCACAGCGGGGCACACATGGAGAAGTGCATCAGGAAACTGAGCTGGTTGAAAAGTGACCCGGCAGGCCAGCTCTCCAGCCTGGTCTGCCCCGTGGCAGAGCACACTGCTGGGCTAGCACAGTGCGTTTGGCAGCTCTGGGGCATGAAAACAAGTTGATTGCAAAAACTGAACAAACAACAGTCACCCAGCGCCTATCTGTGGCCTTAGCTTTGTCTCTTGGCCAGTGCGGAGTGACATCAGTGATGTAAGCTGACAGTATTAATGTTAAAATACGAATTACATTTTGTGATCCTTTCAACTTTATAACCCGTTATATCAGTGCAACTTGTTAAAATATATCAGGAGGAAGAATTTCATGGGATTTAGGGCTTATTTCTTGTCTTTAATTTTCAAGTGGCCAATGCCTCTTTAAAGAGATCTGAGGTTACATCACTTGTGGCTGGATTTTACAACCCTCAGGAGGAATACTGCCTTCGTATTGCATAGCCCACTGCCGTCAGAGAAGTCATATGTGGAATAAACCACTATGCAGTAGAAATGAGGGTAACAGGAAAGAGGGATAAAAAGAATAAGCCCTGCTTGGGATGCAGTTTGATGCCCTGGCTAACCTGGCATAAAGCATCACTGCCACTAAAAATGGGTGTCCAACCTTTCCTGTCGATGGGAAAGGGGATTCCCTCCCTGCACCCTGCAGCCACACTGAGAAGCAGGCTGGGGAGCTGAGCTGAATAAAAACAGTCTGCCTGCCAGGGGAGCACAAGGCTGCCCCTTGCACAGCCACAACTCTCACTTAAGGTGCATGTGAAAATACCACCGCAGTTTTGGCCTAATTCTAGTAACACCGTGTGTTAGGTTTGTGTGGCAGGGTTTTGGCAGCTGGGGAGGGGCTACAGGGGTGGCTCCTGTGAGAAGCTGCTAGAAGCTTCCCCAGCTCCATGTCAGACCCACTGCTGGCCAAGGCCGAGCCAGTCAGCAATGGTGCTAGCACCTCTGTGATAGCATATTTAAGAAGGGGAAAAGACTGCTAAAGAAGTAGAGGAGCAACAGCGAAGAGAGGAGTGGGATGTGAGAAAGACAACTGTGCAGACACCAAGGTCAGTGAAGGAGGAGAGGGAGGAGGAGCGCCGGAGCAGAGATTCCCCTGCAGCCCGTGGTGAGAGGGCAGGCTGTCCCCCTGCAGCCCATGGAGGTTAGCGGTGGAGCAGAGATTCCCCTGCAGCCCGTGGAGGACCCCACGCCAGAGCAGGTGGCTGGGCCCGGAGAAGGCCGTGACTCTGTGGGAAAGCCCACGCTGGAGCAGTTCGTGGAGGACTGCAGTCCGTGGAAAGGACTCGCGTGGGAGAGCCTCGTGGAGGGTTGACCCCCGTGGGAGGGACCCCACGCTGGAGCAGGGGAAGAGTGTGAGGAGCCCTCCCCCTGAGGAGGCAGGAGCAGCAGAAACAATGTGTGATGAACTGACCGCAACCCCCATTCCCTATTCCCCATCCCCCTGTGCTGCTGGTAGGGGAGGAGGTAGACAAATTCGGAGCAAAGCTGAGCCTGGGAAGAAGGGAGGGGTGAGGGGAAGGCGTGTTTTTAAGCTATGGTTCTATTTCTCATTAACCTACTCTGATTTGATTGGTAACCAATTAAATTGGTTTCTTTTTCCCCAAGTCAAGTCTGTTTTGCCTGTAACCATAACTGGTGAGTGATCCCTCCCTGTCCTGGTCTCGACCCATGAGCCCTTTCGTTGTATTTTCTCCTCCCCATCCCGCCAGCGGGGAGGAATGAGCGAGCGGCTGCCTGGTGCTTTGTTGCTGGCTGGGCCTCAACCACGATGCACTGCTGAAGGTGAAATGGGATTAAATACAGCTCAGTGTAACACAGGGTGAGTAGCATGGATCCACGGTACTTATTTCATGCATTTACCTTCTGTGGTTTGACTAAAAGTGCAGCAATCTCTGAAGTCACCACACTAACTATAGTGGTAATATCATCTTTGAAGCGATCAGAGAACCGGCTTCTTCGTGGGTTGTCTTGCTTCTCTATGTTGTGAACATACTGAGCCATACTCTTTATCTGCAAAGAAAAAAAGGTATTTAAAAAATGCCCAAACTGCAGGTAAAACTACTGCTTGAAGTTAGTCCATGGGAGTAAGATTCCCTACTTGTTTTTCCCTGAATGTAATCACTCTCATTTTCTCAGAGCTGCTGTGATAAATCTTACATGTACTGGCAATGACAACAGAGAGCCTAAGACTCAAACACAGACACTGATTCCTGGTCATGTTCACACAGTTGGCTACTCTCAGCACCTGAAATCAGAATCGCCCTCCCCAGTCCCTGGCATCTGCAGCTCTGAAACGCTGCTGTTTGCAACTTTTGCCCTTCATGATGACAGACAGGGAGTAACACTTCTGGAATTAATTCTTATTTCTTGATGTGATGTTGGGTTGCTTATATGCTGCCCGTGGAAATCAGTATGTTTTTGCCACTGACATCCGTCACCGCAGGGCTCTGTGAAACTGTGAGTTTGGGGAGCCTTGTCACTGCTCCCATGTTGTGAACAAAGTGGAAAGGCCAGAACAGGTATTCACAGAAAAGGAAGGGCTCAGTTTGATGTCTGTCTTTCAGCCTTCTGCAAGCTGTGGAGCACTGTGCATGTAGTTCATGCAGGACTTTGCCATCACAGGCTGTCAGTGGGGAATGGGGGTGAATACGGCGAATTCTTTAGTTGTACTTCCATTATTTGGGACCTCTCCTTTTCACATTGGGGCTGAATAACTGAAGAGATCACCACCCAACTAAATCTGTGCCTGGAGTACCTGCTACATTTCACCATTAACTTACTATAAAATACCACTGTCAAATCTTACCAGGAGCTCGAAGAAGAACCAGGCATACTTGAAGACAGATTCTCTCACCATACCCGTGCTGACCACCATCTGCAGTGCCAGCTCCTCGTGGAAATGCTAGATAATAAACACAGAATGTTGGGAAATGGCTTTTCAATCAACTAATCTTCCAGTTTCAACATCCCCCATCTTCCCTGTGGGAAACTCCCGCATACTGGAGAGTCAGCAGCTGGATGGGGATGTGTGGACATCCCTGTAGGACCAGAAGGCAGATTTAACAAAAATGACATACGAGGAACGCTGGTGGCAAACAAGACTTTGGAACCCATTTTTCTGAGGATCCAGAACCCCGGACAACTAAACTGGGAAATGCCTTTGGTCTGTCCTCAGGCCACTGGCTGTGTGCATGACGGAGAGCAGTCACGTTCCCCACTCCCCGCTAAGCGTTTCCATTTAGCACATCCATGTTTTCTGAGAGAAGGTAGAAGTAAGATTGTCTTTGTGGTGGGAGAGAATGACACAGCAATAACCACAGCAGAGCTTGTACAGAGGTTTGTAGTTGGAGACAACACTCTTTGCAGTGAGATCTGACCATAAGACACCCAATCCCAATGATCTAAACTTTTAGGAAACTCAAATCTGGACTAAAAATTTATTGTTTTCTATTCCTGACACAAACAATAAAGCTAATGAGATTCCTAAGCATATTTACTTTGAATAGGACATACTAATCCATCCAATATTCAGATTGGGTATAAACCTCTATGCTTTTTGCAGAAATCAAACCAATAAAAAGGAGTAAGAAAGGAGAGTTTCTTAACTGTAACTCCGATTCTGAACTGCTCATTGCAGGGTTTTTCCCCTGCTTCGTCATCCAAAGCCACTGCTGCTGATCAATGCCAAACACAAGATACAGCTCTGGAAAAATTATCTATGTGATATGGTATCTTCTATGTTGTTAAAAAACTATTTGGGAATACATACTCAAGATAGGAAGGAATTTCTTGGTTCTAAAAGCTACAAAAAGGGGAAAAGAAAAACTTTCTTTATGGAAAAAAGAGATGACAGACATTTCTGAGTGCAGTTTACTGTAACATGTAAAGGCAGGTATCCAAGGGTAAACAGCAGTGAAAAAAGACAGAGGCCCTAACACCTTGAGAAAGAGAGCAAAGGGAGGATCCAGGCAGGCTGCTACTTGTCTAAATCTGTCCTGGAAAAAGAATCTAAAGACTCTGGAGCAGAAGCAGAAAAGTTTGGGTAATATTTACCCACTGATTAAATAATGCATCACAAACTCCTTGTTCGATAAAACTGGTTGTTATTTTGTTCTCTCTCTCCCTTCTCCTCATTTAGAAGCGCTAATTACCAGCACTGCCTCAGGAGGATCCAGGCTCTGTTAAGTGTGCTCCCTCACACTTAGTGGTAGGCTACCTTTTTATTGGATGGTCTTGGGCTTGCACAAACGCTTGGCATGTCATTTGTTCCTTCAACGCAAAAAGACATTCGACTGGAGCTGGGATCCATAGGCTGGAAGGCCAAAGAAATACATAATAGTAAGTTAATACATAAGACAATTAACAGAGAAGAAAGCAGCAGCGGTGGTTTTTTTTGAAAGTATGCACAGATGTTCACCTAAACAGCTCTTCTCTTTCCTCCTCCCCATCCCCCTTCCCAGTGCAGGCCAAAGACGACCTGAATGCAGCAGCCGCAGGAGAGTGCAAATACCAACACTGCCATCAGGTGCCCGATTTCAGCACTGCAGCTGTATTTTGAAAGCACTACAATTCACCCTTTCAAAGGTAACTGCCTCATTTATCCGGTGGCTCTACATCCGAAATTAACTAGCATCTGGGAATCTTCCTTCCATTAAAAGTAATGCCAATTTAAAAGGCAGTGAAATGGCAGTAACCAATTGTAAATTGCTACATTTATCAATGTAATGAAGCTGTAATATCAAACATTTTAATTTTGTATTAATTTGGAAAGAAAAAAAGCCTTGAGCTCTGTTTTTTTTAGGACACAGTACATTAGAGTAAAATTCGTAAAGCTATTAAGTTCAAATCTACATTATTAAAAATTGTTGTGGATTAATACCTATGCCTATATAAACAAATCAAATAGATTGGCAAAGCTTGTGTATCTTACTAGTTCTGGTTTAATTTGCTGAAGATAAGCACCCATTCACTTTAACTGGAGAGGCACGTAATCATTCAATGGAGAAAAGACTTCAAAATGTTTCTGAAAATAACCTGCTTGAGAAGCAGTATTTTACATACATAACACTCAAAGAAAAGAGAGGGGGGGATATGGTTCAGAGCTCAGCAGACATGCTGCTGTGGAGCTCTGCCAGGGCGGCAGCTAGAGGCAGGCTCCTTGCACAGGGAAAAAATCCTGCTTTTGTCAGAGGCACAGCTTCCCAGCTCCTGCTGAATGGGGAACTCTAGATTTTGGTTTCCCCAGAGAGCTGAGCACAGCCATCCTCATAAAGCTCTGAGATGAGTCTGGGATGCTGTAGACCAGCAAGCATCAGGTGCCAATCAGGGAAGCAAAATCCTGCTTCTCGGCTGTCCTCGTCCTTTCTATCCTGCAAGCTGTTGGTGGCATATGTAGTTGTGGATGAGAAAGACAGAGGAAGTTTGTGTTTCACTCTGTGGTTGAATTAAGTATTTGGAAAGACCCAGTTACAAAATATGCAGATGGCATCTGTACTATAAAATCATGGGGCTGCTGTCACACAAAATCATGGGGCTGCTGTCATATAAATTGCCTACTTTTTTTTTAACAGGAAACTACTTAGCACCAAACAGGATCTGTGATTTAAAAAACAAAAAGAAAAAGAGTTAAAAGGAGCAAGAATAAATTATCAGTGCATTTTAGGAAAACTATTTCCTTTCCGAGGACTCTTTCACCCCTTTCAGAAAGTGAATCTGTTCCCAGTGTAATCAATAGTAGTCTTTGCTCACACTGATTCTGTGCAACCTGGACCATGTCACCAGACGTGAACAGAACCTAAATGTCAGGAAGAACAGGAGAGTGAGGCATGTCAAAAAAGCAAATCCCTCTGTGGATTGTCTAAGCCTCAAACAAGAGACAGAGTTCTTACCTCTTGCTTTCTTCACTGATGAGAGACATCAGAATTTAGCAATGGGATTTAACATGTGGCTATGCCAAATCAGATAAACAGCAAGTGCTTCTGGTGATACATACAGTGCACTTGCAAGAAGCAAATCCAACCCTCAAAGAACAAATCTAGATTATTAGGTTTTGGCCCATACAATTCTCCAGATATTTGATTTCATTCTCTTACCTTGGATGACATGATGTTTTTGACCTCCTCATCAGTAGCAGATTGTGTAACAGCGATGTCAGGATTGCTGCAGCTTATCACTCGGCTCTGCAGGAGTTTACTCCCAACAGACACGGCAGAAGTGCGTCCAAATGTGTAATAACGAGACTCTGTCAAAATGGCACTGCTGCCTGCACCTGCCCATAGGGAGATGTTTGAACTAAGACTAAAGGACATATATATGAGACAAACATGAGATTCAAGCCAGCTTTGCTCAGTGCTGTTATAGCATCAGCATTTTGAATAGCATAAAGCTCCTGAAAATCTCACCACCAACTGCTTCATTAACAAATTACATAGGCATTGAATGACAAGGTACAGATGTTTTCTGAGTCAACAGCTCACAGGGTGATGGCACAAGCAGTAACAAAAGATTAACAGGGCTACCTGAGTAGCAGCACTATTACATTAGCTCTTTCTTCTTCCCATCAGCTCTTTTTAATTTGCTGTAGATTAAGACAAGATTCACAGGCCTAAACACAAAATACACCTTCAATACATAACATTTAACACCACATTCAAAGTATCCAAGGAAGCAGGGAGCACTGCTAGCAGGAATTTCACTAAATGATCACCTAGTTTTCAGCTTCCCCATGGACCTTATTTTTCCAGGCTAAAGACTTTCCGAGTGTAGGCAAGCTCAGAGATATCAGCACATCCTAACATCAGTCTAAACGTCCCTCAAGGGGGATTTGAATGAATATTTGAAAGAGAAAAGGGCCTACATATCTTTAGCTCCCACAGCACAGCTGCTTGGTGGTAAGTCAGTTAATATATAGCAATTGTCCAAATGAATCCTATAGGCTTCAGGACAATGGACTGCAGCAGGGTAACAGAATGGTTGAGGTTGAAAGGGACCTCTGGAGGTCATCTCGTCCAACTCGTCTGCTCAAGCAGGGCCACCTAGAGCCAGTTGCCCAGGACTATGTCCAGACAGCTTTCTAATATCTCCAAGGTGAGAGACTCCACCACCACTCTGGGCAACCTGTGCCAGTGCTCAGTCACCCTCACAGGAAAACAGTCTTTCCTGATGTTCAGAGGGAACCTCCTGTATTTCAGTCTGCACCCATTGCCGCGGGTCCTGTCACTGGGCACCACTGCAAACAGCCTGGCTCTGTCTTCTTTGCACCCTCCCTTCAGGTCTTTGTGCACATTGAAGATCCTGCCTGAGCTTTCTCTTCTCCAGGCTGAACAGTCCTAGCTCTCTCAGCCTTTCCTCATTGGAGAGATGCTCCAGTCCCTTCATCACCTTTGTTGCCCTTGGCTGGTCTCTCTCCAGTATGTCCATGTCTCTTTTGTCCTGAGGAGCCCAGAACTGGGCACAGTACTCCAGGTGTGGCCTCACCAGTGCTAAGTAGAGGAGAAGGATCACCTCCCTCAACCTGCTGGCCAACGCACAGGATTTTATCCTCCGATGACATCCTTAATGCGATGGAGAAATTGGCAGAGCTTGGCCCTGTGCCTCTTGGCAGTAAGTTAGTTTGCACAGAAAGTAGTTTACTGATGTACAGACCAGTACAAAACTGGCATCTTAAGGTCATTTTAATTTCTGGAGAAAATTCCTCTAAAAATTCCTCTAAAGAAAGCTTCAGTTTAGATGTCTCTCACTTTCATCTTCATGAAGCTACAGCATTGCATATTGTTGTGGAGTCCTCTCACCTCAATCCTGCATCTTAAATGAATGACTGAGAGAGAGAGATTATGGGGGGCAAGTCCATGTTGCTCTTTGCAGCACTGAGATCCCTGACCTTCCTCCGAGAACAATGATATATCTGAACAGTGCTGTGCTTAAACGGTATGCAGTCTGGGTCTGACAAGTTGTTTGCGCTATTTTATAGGCCAGTTCCCTAAGTCCTCCTCTCAGAAGCACCATGTTGAATAGCATGTATGAAGAAAAAAGAATATTTTTGCAACCCTTGCACCAATATTACCTGGTTTGACTACTTCTCTCTGAGGGTCTGGCAGACGAAAAACATAGTAGACATAAGATGCCAGGAGGCAGTTCCTCCCATGCTGGTCTTTGCTCAGGTCTTTGCTGTTGTGGAGACTGTTCACTATTGCAACCACAGA
Source organism: Gymnogyps californianus (assembly GCF_018139145.2). Lineage (NCBI taxonomy): Eukaryota > Metazoa > Chordata > Aves > Accipitriformes > Cathartidae > Gymnogyps > Gymnogyps californianus. The sequence continues at coordinate 55,820,080 of NC_059500.1, forward strand.
TTCAAAGGCAAACTGTGAGAAGTTGGCTGTGAAACAAAGGCAAGAATTAGTCCTAGCACTGAAGGGTATAATATAATTAGGTGAGGGCATTATTTGTACCAACAACAACTAATTCTACATGCTTTAATTCAGTCCTCAACAAATTCAGAGCTCTAGACAGCAATTGCTATACCTGACCAGACCCAAGGTCTACATAGGCTGATAACCACTCTTCAGCAGACCCACTGACTTTAAACCCAATCACTGCTACTCCATCACTTTGTGCTACATAAAAGCAGACCATAACTGTTAATTACCATTTCTAGCAGCCTTCATGCATTTCCTATAAAATACCTACCTGAAGAACACTAAGACTTATTCTCCAGCTGACAGACAAATACAAGCCAGCAGGCTTTTCCACATATATTATAGTGGATGATAAGTGTTGATTACCAAAATGAGACAGGAAATAAACTACACCACTGTCTCCAAGTATGCTTTCCCTCCAGAGTTAACATATGTGATGGGCAACTGGCAGCCGCAGTAACAGAAAAATCTGTGTGCGTTACTACACCCTCTCTGTTTTTGTGTTCACCCAGTTCTGTCTAAAGATATTTGGGCAGAGGATATGGTGGAGTTAGCAATGATGTCAGCTGTAGGATAAGTGATTTTGCTGGTGTTTTCCTTGCAAAACAACTGAATTCCAAACAAAGTTAAACCAGAACCCACTTTCTGACCAATATTTCCAGATAAGTAAACTACTACAATTTAACGTGCCTCCCAACCAGAGCCTGAGAGTCTTATGTGTAAGGGGAAAAGGAGAGAAGGCTGGAACTCAGTTAAACCTGATTAAATTGTGCAGTGAAACTGTGTCTTGAGAAGTACAACTCCTTCTGAAGTGGACTACCCCAAACACTAAATCTGAGCCTGGATATTTAGCAGTCATTTTCCCCACATTTCTAGGTTCCATTACTACCACTCCAAGGCCATGTACCAGTAAATACCTGTCTGGCCAGCTATGACCATGGGCTGTACAGCCAGCTGGAAAAGTTTATCTAGTACCAAATGTAAAAACAAGACAAGAGGTTCAAGGCGTGAAGAATTCAAACAGATAATGCTGAGTTTCAATTCATGTTCCAGTGTAGCCTCTGTAATCTTCTGGTCCATCAGTCGAATGGGGAATGTCACTTGACTTTCCAGAGAATGGCACAGAGTGAAGAACTTCTCCAGGTGATTGTCCTGCAAATACAGTGCACTCACAGTTAACAAAGTTGATATAGTTCAGGCTGCTGCTAGCTAAGCAAAGCCTGATTGTCCCACCTGATGGGATGAGAGAAAATATTTTCACCCTTCTGGCTTGCAGTGGTGGCTACCCCTAGAGATCAATTTGTAAAGCAGCTGTCACAGCCTTTTGTTTGTTCCTTTTCATCTGGCTCAAATTCAGACTCTCGTTAGATCAGATTAAAAGCAGGAAAGTTAAAGCCCTCACTAAAGTGATTGCTTCATTTCATGAAAATACTGTTCCCTCTCTCTGATAAAACTCCGTCACATCACAGGTCTGTAGTCCCTCTGCCACCCACACCTAAGTTCCAGCTACATACAAGTCATGTGCCTTATGAGTATGCCCTACTTGTATTTAAAAAGCATGCTGCAAAGGGGTGATGGACCTGCTTCAGACACAGGACCTCCAGTTGTTAGGACATAGCTACCAGGGTTAACTAGAATGGGATGATGGGTAGGAGACACTGTAAAGCAGCAGAAACAAAATAAAGCTGCTCTGCCTCAAACCAGTATCCCAATAAGATGGGCAAAGCTCCAATTTCGTACCACATTTAAATGACCAGAATCGAAGAGTTCTCATTCAGCACTAAGCGTGTCTCCCCACACCACATGGCATTGACGACTGAGCTGCCTAAAGCATTCTGGCAGTATAACCTGTCACTAGAGGCAGGGGAGGTGCTATGTCTCTGCAGATGTTGACACATTGTCTGAACTAGCCTTGCAGAACAGAAGATGCAGACTGCAGAAACAAGCCCTGTGCCTTGCCAGTGTCTTCTAGACACAGCCTAAGCAGACCCTTGCTGAGCTGAGAGGACACCAGGCTCCCTATTGCTTGATGTAACTTGCTGCTGAGAGTGCTCATTTGTTCCCTTGTACCAATAGATTTCATTTCACCAAAGGATTTCATTCACAGAGGATATCAGGTTATTTCCATAGCTGTTAGTTGTTTTTAAACCTGTGTGGGCTTAAACATCTCCATTTCATAAACCTCCTAAGTCAGCCTGGACATCTGAATTCTCTTTGAAATGAAACTACAGCTGTGTGTTTCTTCTGATGCATTACCTGAGTGTGAACAGATGAAACAGCTTGCACTTCAACATTGAAAACACCCTTGTGTCCTTCAACCCACTTAATAGGTGGTGTCTGAGATGGAACTTTCTGTGATGGAAAAGAAATATGGGAATCATCATCTTCCTTTTAATGATCAAACAGAAAGTCTGTTTACACGGGGGTCTATAGGATATTCGCGCTATTCACTTCATTTTAGATAGCCGAATTCAGTGCCATACAGAGGAGCACAGCTAGGCGTCTTCTTGTTCTCACAGACTAGATGGAGAGAAGTTCATGCATTGAACAGGGAAATTTGGAGCACTTCAGCTGGATGCCTAGCACAGACAGTGCAACTATACATCTTCTGATGGGATATTTTTAACGTTAGAAGTTTCCAGTTAAAGCACTGCCAAAGGCACTCCATGGTGATGTGGTGCAGTTTTAACCCTCTGGACACTTTCCTACTTGCCATATTTACTCAGAGGGCACAGTTTTCTGCTCCAGTAGCAGCACCTGATTCCATTTCTCCTCCCTATCCCACACAGCCACAAAAAAATGAGCAAATCATCCTATGGAAGAAAGCAAATTATTGACTTGACACCCTCTAAACAAATGTATCCCTGATTAGACAATTTACAAGGATTTGCTTGGATAACTAACTTTAAAAAACACAATATAACAATATAAAATAATAATAATAATAACACCAGTGACAATAATAACAACAACATTTTTCTCCAGAGCTTTCCCCTTTTAGAGTACGAAAAGGAGGCATTGTCTACAAGCAGACAGCAACATTAGTTTGTAAAACATTTATGCTGCTCTTCTACATTAAGAAAATAATATTATCTTTTCATAATTTTCTTTGTTACCTCAGGAGAATGAATTGAATAGTGGAAAGGCAGCTTATCCAATGCAACAGGAAGACAATAATGTCCAGTTTGAAGACGATCATTTAATAGAATCGGCAGCCACTGAAACAAATGAAGAGAAAACACAGCAATATTCATGACTATATATGATTAGGGCAATTTATCTAATTTGTTATGTACAGTCAACAAAACAACAAATGAGATATTGACCCAAGCTTCTCTGCTCTAACCCATTCAACAGTAATTTCTTTGCATTTTAAATTCACTGATAGCTACTGTAGAAAAATGTACAAGTCTGCTTTACAAACCATCCCTTTTGAAGAAAACAAACACAGAACTTTTCATGTGTGACATATATTTTTCTAATAAATTCTACCAGAAGGATTTAGTAGAGTCCATGTTTTTATTTAAAAAATCACGTATCTTGAACAGACTGATCCTTGGCTTTGGAGCAAATCAACAGAGTTAAAGTTTTGCTAAGGATAAATTGAACATCTTGGTTGTGATCACCATGAGGATTAAGGCCAGAATGACTCATCATAACTCTGTATTGATATTTGGACACACTTAATTTTTCTCCTATTCAAGTCTGAAAGAGGCTGTGCATTTGAGTATCACAGGGCAGAAACATTTTGTATTTAGGTGAACAGAAGGTTGAAAATTAAGTCCTCACCTATGTCAAGTCTTGCTCCTGAACTACAAACTAATTTACTTCTTACCAATCCCATTGACATTGGTGGGACTATATCTGTCCATAAAAGAAAGACCATTTGAAAGGATTCTCAGTATTAGGATCAAAAACAAATACAAACTTCATAGCAGGAACACATGGAAAGCACTTGTCTGGCCCCACAGCTCAATTGCTGACCATAGCACTAGGACGTTCTCAAATCTGAAGTATTATCATCATCTATGCTTTCCTCTTATTTTAAAATCTCTCCAGCTAAAAATATTGATTAAGAAAAAGGTCAAAGAGTCTATGCTATGATATGTATTTCTTAAGCTAAAACCTGCTAGTCTCAGCATGAAGATAATGAATGCAAGAGAATTACATTTTACCTCCTGGATTCTTTCTGTTTTTTAATTTTGTTGTGTGTAAAAGACACTTTAGAACATAAACGATATGCCATATAAAACCTAATTGAAAATATTATATTAGTTGTTACCTCATGTATGAACATGTTAGATAACAGTAAATAATTGTAATTGCATTTGTTTTAGGGATTTTTTTGCAATAAATAGAATCTAACAGAATTAGGCGGTATGCTATAAAGCATTGCTGTTGCAAATATTTAGGTGCATACTTGTATTCAGTTGCATCAGGTGAATTCTCCAACTTCAAAGACACTTAATGTAAAATTATAGGACAAGGATGTAACATAGCATAGGTTGCATCTGGTTTCTGTGAATTAACTTTAGGACCTTCTACTGGTTTTGATGAATTACCATAACCACAAAGGGAATATATGACAAAATTCTTGACAAGCAAAGAGTCTGTTTGCATGGGATGTAGATATAGATACACACACGCACACTTATATATCACATGGAACTTACTGAATACCCGAGGAGGGTTTCCACAGATGCTCCTTGCTTTGGCTGGCAGCTGATGTGATAGAATGTGAACAATAGATGGTGTTTCTCTGTGAGTTTTGCTGGCAGCCTAATTTTCACTTCTTCATAAAAGTCAGGGGACCTGTTTAAAAAAAAAAAACCAAGCACATTTCCAATGTAAGTATGAGACTGAGCAGAAGGCAAATTTGCCAGTAGGCTTTTAGATGCTATGGTTATAAAAACTGTATAAATCCTAAAAACAGCCTCAGAGCCAAGTTAAACGAACTACATATATATACGGCTATATTTATGAACTATCTACAGCTTTGAATCAGGAAGAGCGTAGATGGTATCAGCTGGAAAGTTTCAGCTTTCACCCATCTCTATACTTTCAAAAACATTCAATCTTAATTTTGGGTTCCAGCATATTTATTGTGCAAATCCTAAATCCCAAGTCCATATTCATGAGAGTGAGAACGTCCCTTCAGCTCTTTTGGATCTGTGAATTCATCGAAGTGAATGCTGTTACAAAGTTGTGCTGCTGCTTCCTGCTCCTGCACCTTAATCTTCAGATTAGGAATATTCTCAACTAACCTCTGAAAAGCTCCAAACAAGAAAAGCAATGGTCACTTACGCAATGGTCACTTATGCAAATGCATGTAGCAATCCAAATTAGATATGACAAATCCACATAAAATGTAAATGTTTAAAATGGATTAGTACCAGCATTCCTTGATGAACTATGTAGGCTAAGAATTATGCAAAGAGGTCATGATTAATACTTCTCAAGTCATACAAACAGTAAAAATACTTACTTATTATGATATGTGATAGCTGTGTATATTTCTTGCACAAATTCTGGGCCTGAAGATTTCCCAAAAATTACCTACATTAAGAAGAAAAGAAAGTAACAGCAGTCAGGTCTAAAGCATTTAATTGTCATCATCTTGTATAAATTTTAAGATAGCATTTGAAGGCTGAAAATGACTCTTCAATATTATTTTAGCACGTTGACATAAATGTCTTATTACCAAGCATCTTCCCCACACACTATTCAGGGTAAAACACCAGGAAAATGGAGCAGAGGTCATTTGTGGAGCCACTGACTACCTCACATCACCTTCTCCAGTGACACACTAACAAGTTAGGAATTGCAAGAATAAAGTTATGGTAAGCCTCTTACACGTTGTCATATTGCCTTTAACTAAATGCTAAACAGTTAAATTAAAAGTATTTTTAGAAGTTTGTTTTTCAGTTGTAGCCTACTCACTTAGGGTGAGATCCATCTCACCTGACCTTACAGGTCCAAAGTTCCTTTACAATCAACAAAGAGAAACAGGCATTTTTGGTGCTTGATTTGCTTCCCTCATTTCAGACACAGCCTCATGGTAAGGTCCTGGAATCCAATAACTTTAAAGGGAGCCCCGGGAGATGAGCTTAGACAAGGATATCTGTACAGCACAAGTCCATATGTATTGAGGTGAAGCTCTCTCACAGTGGAGAGGGATGCCAGATGGACTGTGTCTGGCCCAAGCATTTGTCAAAACCTAATCGTAATATGGGCAGAGTTTAAGAAAACCAACCATGCAGTATCGTGTAAAAGACAGTGTTACATTCACATGGCACAGCTCTAGCTCTGGAAGAAACATGGCTTGGGAAAACACTGTGCTGATGCTCTGATTTCAGTTCCAGAGCTCATGTGGAGTAAGGCTGTGAAGTATGCACTGTGCAGTGTCAGCACACTCATAAAGGCTGGTCAGGTGTCAGTCCTTGCTCCAACATATTGTTGGATTAAAATTCCTCAAAGTAGTATTTCCACTCATTTTTTCCCTTCTAACACATAAAATCACAAAAGATTTTATCCCAATGTCATTCTCAAATGCCCAATTACACTGTCCGAAAATTTCCCAAAAATTCAGGCTGAAGCAGACCTCTGGGTCAGAACACTTCAAACTGAACATCTGAAGCTTGGTAAAGCTGAAGAGAGGATCTTATAATGAGAAATGTTGAATAAGCTGAACATAGACAGTGCTGCCTGCTCTGCTAGTAGGGCACATGTATGCTCTAATACACAGTGTGTTTCAAACACAGAAAACTTTACCTACACTACATGATTGTGCACCCATTCAGATTCAGGCAATAAAGATCCCAACTTACACCTTCCAGTATTACACCTGAGTATTTATGTACACATAGTGCATAAGGAGGAGTTACACTGGAAGATAGACTACATCATTCTTAAAAGGTCTCTGAAGCTCTGTGAATTTTACCATTAGAGTTTCCAACACAGCATTATTTAATACGATGTCACTCTTCTGAAAATAAGGTAGGAAGATTTAGGTAAGAGGGAGTAATATGCCTCTGTTCCACTCGAGTGACAAGTCTTTCCTGTTGTGCGTAAGGCCTACAGCCCTGCTTTCTGATGAGAATGACAAGCTTCACAAGCTCTCTGATGTTAGGCTTCCTAAGGCCCCACCAGAAACTGTGGTCATGGGAAGTAAACAATGAGTTATCTCTTCAGAGGTTCCTCAGGAACGCATGTAAGCAGAAGTCTGCTAAGAAATCTCAGCATTTATTACCGGCATTGCACAGGATGGGTCTTCGCCACACATAAACTGAATCTTGATGGTAATGTTTCTTGCAGAAGCCGGTCGGTTAGCAAAATTCAGCCTCTGAGGGTAAACATAGAGGAGATTTCTGGAAGAAAGAAAAGGAAGAATAAAATAGGTAAATGGCAAGCATTTGCATTTCAGAATGAAGTGCACAAACTAGCATTTTCCTAATTCCTCTCCCTATCCTTTAATGTCACCTAGACAGTGAAAGCTTTGCCAGAACTCCATTTCAGAAGTTCAGAAGGAAAGGGTAAGTTCTTGCTGTGACACATAGGACATCCTGTGTTTATGGTTTCTTGTACAGTAAGCTATGTCTTTGAGAAGGCAGTCTTCCTATCTCTATTTTTTTTTTTTAAATATGTAATTCCCAGTTACAAATGAATTAATATCTTTGCTTGATGTAATGAAAAGCAGGAATCTCTCAAGAAAGCAGCTCCCCTCTCTGCTGTGAAGAATCAGATTTTGGAACGGGTAAGGAATCACTCAGAGGTGATAAAAACAAGTAAACTGGCAAATAAAACCAACAACTGAAGTTCATACATTCCTAGCTTATAGCAACAAAATGGCATATATTTCTAGATTATACAAATCAAAAAGCAGTATCAATGAACCTGAGTAAATACAAACACGAAATTTTGAACCATAATTCTAGAAACTGACGTTTTTTAGTAATGAATATGAATAATGCTTTAAGATACAGCATACTTGCTGTTTACTAGCCTCTGTACATGGACAGATCACTAAACTTAAAAAAGCATCTTTAATTTCTGTGGGGAATTTGGCAGCATAGATGGTCTTCCAAGTTCGAACCCCAACAATTCTGGTAGGAGAGTCAAAATGCTAATAGAAAACTTTTTCTCCAGTGAAGTCTATGGCAAGTCTGAGATTTCAGCTAGACTTGGATTACATACATTCTGGCATCATGATTATGTCTATTTCACGTCTCATTTTCCCAGTTTGGTATAGGATTCTCACTGTTTGTCCTCTGCGTGTAAGGAATAAGACAAGAGTTGGTGGAAGCATGCTGGCTTCCAATGAGAAATAATGAGAACTACTCATGGGCTTTCATGCTTTCTTTTTGTCGGTGACAGTCAGAACCTAAACACAAAATCACCCTGTCCTTATCACAGATATCTCCTCAGCACCATTGTCAGCTGAAAATGTGGAGCAGCTTTGGAGAATGTTGTCGTTAAGTCAGACAGCCCATCTTCCATTTGTTGTATCGCAAGAACTGGAAAACTGTGGGTGATTCTCCTTATTGCCATGTGTCACAATGTGACAATACTCTTCAACTACACAGTCCAAGCTACTTTGCTAACCAACACATGCTACATGGGTCATGACATACCTTAGCAAAAAACTAGCACGTAACTTGCCTTTCCCTTTGTTCAGAATAGTACTCCTGCCTGCCACACTAATGCACTTTCTTTCTTACCTTCTTAAATGCAATTTCTGCTCTGCCAAATTCTCTCCAAGATGATATTAGGAAAAGCTAAGTGAAAGAGAGAAATATATTGGTAACCTCCACTGAATTATGCTTGGGGGAATGACCTATTAAATGAAGGATATTATCAATATTACATCTGCCAGAGGTGAAGAAATACACATAGGGGAGGCTGCATAATCCAGTCATTGCTTCATTAATCTGCAGCCCAGCAGAAGATGTCACAAATCCATATAATGTCCCTGAGCAGTGGATTTTACATTTAGATGTGACTGGAGATGAAAGATATGTAAAATCACAAACAGAGAGCTCTCTGCTGACTGCACAACCAAGGAAGCATTATTCCAGCAAGTACTGTACCGAAGAACTAAAGCTTGTGCCATTTATGCTCAGGCAGTTTTAGGGATCTTGCTTACATGTGTATTAAACCCATCAGCACTGAGGAAGAAGAGAGGCAAATGCTGACTCCTGCAGAGATGAAGGTGATGACTGATTTTTTAAAGCAGGAAGGTGGGGAGATGATCAAAAGAGGTTCCTTCACACAGGCATGAATTGTAGACCCATTGCTGACCACTGCGTAAGTGCTACTGCCTGCCAGCATCTGTACCCTCCAAAAGCCTGAGAGGAAGCAATAAGGAGCATTTCCACTTGGCAGTTAGCAGGGGTGTCAGGGCAGCACATACTGCTGTCTTTTAAGTAACAGGACAGCTAGCATGCCCATAAGGATGTGGTGAGCTCCAGGAGGCATTGTGTCTCCCTTGAGGCTCTGCACTGAGCAGAAATATTCAAACAACATGCCACAGCAATTACTTTTGGTCAGTGTGATTAAACTTCTCCCCTCACTCCTCCTACAGAAAGCACAGAGCTCTACCTCCAGGTATAGTCAGGTGTGCTTACAAAAAGCAAAAGAGCTATTCAGGAGTCAGTATGGGTCTACAAAAGCCATGGCAGAGCACTCAACTTTACTGAGATCAGAGTCCCACAGGGTAGCAGAGTCCTGGGTGAGGCATGGATCCAGATAGCTTCTCTGGGTCGGAGACTGACCCAGCAGAGGGACGGTTAGATAAGAGGCTATTTCAGAATCAGTTACTTGCTGGGAAAGCTAAGGGTCCACCTAGCCCGACACAGGACAACATGCAGCAATTCTCATTCGAATTTGCTGACCTTCGTACACTTTCATGGGACTTAGCAGTAGTGATTTGATCACTTCTCGTGGCCAAAGCAATGCAGACCTATCTTCTGCCAAAATCTATGCAGAGTTTCAAGTCTGTGACCCTTCTCATTGAATATTCCTGTTTGTAATTATTGGTTCTGCATATGTGTGACATAATAAAATCATTCTTCTTGCTAAATTACACGTGTGAGGTGTCAACAAGTGCACCTCAAACTTCTAATGAATATTAGGCATGTTCATTGATGACTGTGACAAGAACACCATACATAGCAAAAGCCAATAGATGTGCAAATAGTCACTATTGATACAAACCACAAATGTTCTATAGGTGAACAGTGAGGGATGGGTTAACATTGCCATTTAATACTTATGGTACTGGAAACAAAAACTGATACACCCATTAGGTAAAATTTTCAATCTTTGTTGATTCCTGTACACTTTTGTCGGGGTGGGCGGGGAATCTTCAGAAAAAATGGTTGAAAATTATAATGCAAATCACTAACACTTTACCAAATATGGAAACCTGTTCTAGTGAGCCACTGACTAGAACAAATGGCAGAACTTCAACATGTCACGTTCAAGACAATGTATATGAGTCATATTCTGTATCTTAGTATGGATAATTTGGATAATAGTTTGAATGATTTTTCTCATGTTGCAAAAATTAGGAATCATCCAAAGAGTCAGTGGTCAGATCCTCATTAAATTTAGGCTGAGAGTGCTTGTCACTTTATTCTGTCCATTAGCAGTGGTGTGAAAACCTTAATAAATTTTCTATTAAAGTTTCAGTCAACACAAAAAAAATGTTGCCAGAGGAACTGAGTAGAAGGCTGACTCGAAACATCAGATTTCTGCAGATTCAAATCACAAAATTATGACAAGAAAACAGATATTTCTAAATCTATATGTGACCTAGAGCTTAGAGTCAAGTCAGACTAGAATTTTAACAGGTTTCTCTCCAGGACTCATAGCTATTCATTACAGATCATTGAACTGACCTACCATTACTTCAAATATCAAATATTGCAAACAAGTAATCAATGACATAATGTGTTTGAAAACCAAGACCAAAGGCAAATAACTGAGGTTTTGTGAATCATAAAAATCACCAACAAAATAATTTCTTACCTGTCATATTGATTTTCTGGTGTGCAAATGTAGGGAACTTTTTGACGCACAATTGCCTACTTTACATCATCTTTTTCAGAAGTTACTCTTAAAATGGTTTTAAACTTTTCAAATATGAAAATCAAAGGGATTATACCACCTTCTGACGTCTCTATCCCCCATGCTTTGCAGTCCTCTACCAAACTAAACCCACTGTTCCATTGATAATACCCTCACTTCCCCTACTGATTCCAGTATTATTAAATCCTGAGTGGCAGTGTTATTAAAGTGGATAAAATGAGTGGGTATCCACCAAGTACCAACTATTGCAACGTCAAGACACTGTAATAACAAGATGGTAGGTCACACATAAGCAGCTGCCCAGTTTTCTGAATGAAGTATGAAAAGCTGAAAAAAGGGAGGTAGTAACTACACCATAGAGCTCTATTTTATACATCCATTTGCCATCCCAGGACCTGTGATTCCTCCAGCCGTGTAAATAGAGGTAAAGCTCTATCCCAAAATTCTCATTGAACCCCGATAATCAAAGAATGAAATTTCTGACACACCAGATTTTTACACATAATAGTGAACCTACCTGAAATATGAGGATACAGCTGAGAATTGTGGTGAGATAATTTTGTCCTGATATATTTAATTAACAAATGACACAGTGAAGGAGTGCTAGTAGATACAATGGCATACCATATCTTCCCAAAATACTGGTAACATGCCCCCCTGAAGTTACATGTGTCAGATAATGTGAGGCAATATTTCATATTTACCAGCATCCTCTTGTTGCCATGGATGATATGCACTTCTAAAATTTCAGTTGAAAATGCTTAAAAACCTTAGTGAATGACATAGGATTCAGCAGCATGCAAGACCTATGCAGCTAGAAGTGAACAGGTGGAACTTGGATTTGTTTTAATTGTCTCATTGATTCATTTACACACTCCCCCATTGTGACCTGGGAGGCTGGAAGCTATACTGACAAACTGCACTGCTCTTGAGTGTTGCTGTTTCTCTAAACCGTACACCCCAAAGTAACCATTTATCAAGCAAGAGGAAAAAAAAATCCAGTAAGAAAACTGATGTTCTCTCTCTCTAAGTGCTCTGCAGACCTAAGCTAAAGAAGTCACCTGTTCTTACCAAAAGGGAAGCCACCTACTAGTTAGTACCAGTAATCCAGCATTATTAACAGTTCTTGGGTGAAGTTACTGGAGCATTTTCATTCCAGTGAAAAGCAGACAAATGGTTTGAAGGAGAAAGCACAGTGTCCTGAGGCTAGCAAAAAGATCTGCAGGCTTGGAAAGGAATGTTTCGGTTCTAAGAGTCCTGGTTGGGAGCTCTTTACAAATGGACAATATTCAGCACCCTACTACCTAACCAGGGGCAGTATCAGTGATCAGAGTAGCTTCATTTTTCTTAAGACATTCATGCAAGACCAAAGCATAAGCCACTGCCTGCTGAGGTGGAGCTGCAGCAAAACCAAATCAGTGAAAAAGATGCTTTCCTTCAAAACCATCTGGAAAGGTAGGCCCCTCACGCTACTTTTGTCTTTTGTTTTTCAGTTATAGCTTCTTTCTTGAGAGGAAGGTGAGCATTCAGTGTTGCACTGACTACTAATGATAATGATTAATGAGCAGTCCAGTTTTTCTGGGAAGCCATTGTGCTAGATAATGAAGTGCTTTTATCTCTACATCCTAGAGGAGAAGCAATAGTGATACCCTTTACAACACAGGGAAAAAGAAGTGGGAAAAAATGGCCTCAAGTTTGGGGAATTAAACCACAACAAAAACGCCCAGCATTGTTTGAACATAGTGTATTAACATTAGTCTAAACCTTCTAACATTCCTGCATGGTAAGTATCTTGCTGTGGACATGAATGTGCAGTTGGAGAATATGACATACAACCAATAAGCCAAGGCTTTGCAGAAATTCAGTGGTAGAACTGGAACTGGATTTAAGAACAGCCATTCAGTCCCACATTCCTTATACTTTAGGAATTTGCTTGAACTGAGATACCTACATGTTAATTTCAATCTTTAATTCCTACAGGTCTCTGGAAGACCCTGTTTAGCTTCTTGCGAAAGAAAAGAGCACTAGCTTACTTGGTATACATTATAAATGCTTTGCATTTACTTTCTGTTCTTTTAAAAGCTTTCCTTAACAAGATTTTCTTGCTGATAGTGCTCTTTTGCTTCCACACAGTGGACCAAAGAACAAACTAACACTGAAGCTGAAGAACAATGGCATCAAAAATACAACATCAGATTTGTTTGGAAGGCAAAACACAATATTTATCAGTATATGATAGATTTTAAATAGTATAAAAGTGCTCAGCAGAATGTGAAAGCAGATATTATACTAATGATTTTCAGAGAGGTAGCAGCTATTCAAGACATGAAATTGTCAAGATTTTTTTTAAATGCTGTTGTTGCATTTTGAATCATACTTGCTTAAAAGTCTGCTGAAAATAGAGTTTTCAAGAATCTAATTTATGATGTCAAATTACAATTAACCAAAATATTTTGAAGAACCCCAAACCCCCCTCTAATTAAACTACTTGCATTTGATTATTTTTTTAAAGAATAATTACACATTTCTTTAAAGGCTTTGCTTTCATCTGAAAGTTTAGACAAATCCATAATTTATTCAGAGTCTCTGCTCAGTGACTACACAGAGATCACCATGCCACGGTGGCATGTTTTCCTCTCTGCCTGTATTACATAATTAATGGTTTGTTATGAGGAGTCAGGTGTAATACATCATCTGAAAGCACTGTGACCAACAAGCTGCCTATAGGAGAGGAGCATGCACTCCCAGAATCCTGTTTGTGAAGTTTTGTTTTCATTGTTTCCACTTTGTTATGCAGTGTTTGACAAAGTCATTTTTATCTGAGTAAAAAGCAAATTAAAATTAGGAAACCTTCCACGAAACTTCTTACTGCTGAGACAGTATAGTAGATGCCCAGGAAAGATTATGGAGCTTGGAAAAGAGCAGGCAGCTATTTGCATTGGGATGAAATCATGTGTACTGAGGAGCAGAATAAATCAGGACACACTCACATCTCTGTCTGAAACTGTAATAGCTAGCTTAAGCTGTTTCCTTCACCTGTACACAACAGTCCAATACTAATCTCCACTTTGTTTACTCTGAAAAAGAAGTTAGAAACGCTAGCATCTCCGACCGGCACAAAACTAGAGCAACGGCCCTGTAGAAGGTGCACAGGGCTACCGTGCTCTCTCCAGATCCCATGGGCAGACAGGCAGAAAGGAGCAGATAATGCTGTGACGGTAGTGATGAGAATAACAGACCATTATACATCAACAGCCTTTCCTTGCTCAAAACTAGTCAAGGATGGGGTAGAATGATTACCACCAAAGCAGAAGGCCTCCAGCTCACACTGCAGACTACAGCAAGTCTGAGCACAGTGCCAAGTGGTTTGCAATTAAATGAAACAAAACAGCAAAGGAAAGGTTTTTTTCCCCTGCTCCCTCCGAAAATCCCCTAAGCGTTAGGCACTTCCCCTATCAAAGACAGGGCTTCCTGCGCCTGGTTAAGCTGAGTTACTGCTGAAGCGATGGGACAAATCCCTCTTCCTCAGCACCAACATTTCATAGTGTCAGTAAGCAGCATCATTTTCATTTATATTTAATGAGAAAATAAAATGATAAACAAACTTTAAATTACATGATTTTTCCTATTAAAAATAGAGGGGTATTGAAAGAAATAAATCTTGGAATGTTTTGGCATTTTCAGGGAACTATTTTTATTAAAGAAATGTAGGTACACAACAAAAAGAAGTGCTCAATTTCACAGTGCACAAAGAAAGTGGTCTGGCTGATCTCTCTGGCATAAATCAGAAATAGCGTCATTTAAAATAATGGCATTACACCAGTATAAAAACTAGCAAGAGCTAAGTTCAAAGGCTATAACAGAAGACTCTGCTTCTCCTATCACAAAGGCAAAAGCTATTATTTAAAAAAAAAGAAGTTTTTTTTCCTCTGAAATATGTTACATTGGCAACCCCCCTCCCCAAGTAAACAAAATCTTTGCATTTCTTTTAAACATTCACGAGAAAAACTGAAGCTAGATGTTTCATTAGTATTTGTCTGGGCATGTGTAGAGGTATTATTATGCCAGTAAGAGCTTACCAGGCTGTGTTTTTATAAGTTTTCATTTATTTGTTATTCAAGTACATTTCCGTATGTAACCCTCTCCTACATTCATGGTAACGTTAACAGAAAACAGGTAATTATTTTATCCATTTTTCATTCTTTTAATATCTAAATCTACAGCACTGGTAAAAAAAAATTGGTTTGCAGACTTACAATCAAAAATTAGGGAACATTAAATCACCTGTAACACACTAACAAGCCATGACGCGCAGTTATGACTAAATGCTAGCACATTGCTTAATTAAGACAGGATGGTTCTACTTTTCAGATTAGAGGAAAGAGAATAAGATAACATGAAACACTTAATATCTGGCTCTATTCAAATTCAAAGTTACTTTGCATTGATTAGTTTAATCTCAGGCTCAAAACAGTATTCACCATGCAGCGAACTAAGCAAGAATTGCATGACAGTTAAATTAAGGAAAGGGTAGGAAGGCTCTACAGAGGGATCTGGACAGGCTGGATCGATGGGCCGAGGTCAATTGTATGAGATTCAACAAGGCTGAGTGCTGGGTCCTGCACTTGGGTCACAACCACCCCACACAACGCTGCAGGCTTGGGGAAGAGTGGCTGGAAGGCTGCCTGGCAGAAAAGGACCTGGGGCTGAATAGGAGCCAGCAGTGTGCCCAGGTGGCCAAGAAGGCCAATGGCATCCTGGCTTGTATCAGAAAAGGTGTGGCCAGCAGGACTAGGGAAGTGATCGTCCCCCTGTACTTGGCAGTGGTGAGGCCGCACCTTGAATACTGCGTTCAGTTTTGGGCCCCTCGCTACAAGAAAGACATTGAGGTGCTGGAGCGCATCCAAAGAAGGGCAAGGAAGCTGGTGAAGGGTCTAGAGAACAAGTCCTATGAGGAGTGGCTGAGGGAACTGGGGTTGTTTAGCCTGCAGAAGAGGGGAGACCTTACCGCTCTCTACAACCACCTGAAAGGAGGTTGTAGTGAGGTCGGTGTTGGTCTCTTCGCCGAAGTAACAAGCGATAGGACAAGAGGAAATGGTCTCAAGTTGTGCCAGGGGAGGTTTAGATTTGATATTAGGAAAAATTTCTTCACCGAAAGGGTTGTCAAGCATAGGAACAGGCTGCCGAGGGAAGTGGTTGAGTCACCATCCCTGGGGGTATTTAAAAGAGGTGTAGATGTGGTGCTTAGGGACATGGTTTAGTGGTGGACTTGGCAGTGTTAGGTTTACAGTTGGACTCGATGATCTTAAAGGTCTTTTCCAAGCTAAACGATTCTATGATTCTAAATACATTGGCCTACATTCCCTAATTACGTTTTTGCTCACCAAACGGAGCACTGGCATGATTGTGTGGTAAAAGCGTCTCAGATGTGGCTAGGTGATTCTGGCTTGTGGGAAAAAGAGGTGCTTTCAATGGCACTGCACAAACACAAGTGTTGCTTCCTGGACCCCACCAAGTTCCACACTCTGCTGTTTTATGATGTTTGCAAAGCTGCCTCGTCTAACTTTCTGGGGAACTATTGCTGGAGTTCATTAATGGTTTCAGTTGGCAACTCCCCTTTCTCACTCCAAACATGTTTGTTGTCACAAGGCAGTCGAAAATTGACCTAGCATTTCTGGATTTTTTTCACCATTTCCCCAGTGTATCTAACTAACCGTCTTTAGGATTTTATTTGGGTATTAACTGATTGAGTTTCTAGTTTACAGCATAACACTACTTAAGGCATGTCAGTTGTGTCATCACCATTGATTCACTAATTAAGGTAAAGATTAATGAAGGCAACTATTCTTTATAGATATTCTCTTCATTATTACAAGTTAGACTGGACAGGTCCTACTTTGTTTTGTTACCATGACTTGTACTTAGGGTGAAAATCAAAACAGAGCCCCAAAAGCCTGAAGAGATTAAGCATGGTGGGTGTGAACTCTTGCTCAAAGAGTATAACTGTTGAGCTATAGCAAGCATTTCTTCTAATGTGGGTGTATGTATTCAATACAGACACCCTAGCAACTGAGGGATAGTGTGGAGACACCCAAACTTGCTTCAGGAGATGCACAAATTAATTTTCAGCGTGGTGGCTTTGATATTCATGATGTCTGGCTGCAGAAGTTTACCTTGGTGAGAACTAAAGAGAGAATATTCTGTGCAGACTCAATTATCTTTTTAGCTCAGCAACACAGTGGTTGCTAATGCTTTTCATTTTCAAAAGAAGACCTTTAGACACTATGAGGCTGCACACTGGAGTTCACATATGGTACTCCTTATTGGGGCCGGACAATGAACAGGAAAGTTAAAATTCTGTCTTATTTTTTTAATTAAAAAAAAAAAAAGGCTTCATTACTCAAGTTCATTTACATTTGCACTTTCAACTGTATAAAAACTACTTCTTCTATAGAAATGTCTGCATAAAACCCCTAAAAACTGAAAAAAATAAAGAAGAAAGACATTCATTTCTATCTTTGATACACAGAGAAGACAGAAGTACGATAACACTCTGCATTTTAGCATTCTGGTGCCAAGAGTGCAAAGAAACTGCCCTCAGGAGTTTGAATATCACAGATACATGGCACAGCCCAGGAATAACTCCTCCAAAACTTCTAATGAGGCTTTATCCAAATTGGCTTACTTATTTCCCTGCTGACATCACATTGCAAGTTGTTATCATAAGATGCCACTTCCTCTTTTTGCTTTCCTTAAAAGCTGAGACCCCAATCCAGGTGTCACCAAGAGCTCCACTGGCTCTCCAGTTTCCCATGAAGGTGTGGAGCATCTCTCCGGGATAAACTAGTCTGCAGCCGTGCAGTTCTGAGTTGTACGGAACCACAAGTCTTGGCCCTCCCTTCTCCCCTCCTGGGTGGGGTAGAGGTGAGTGGGTGGGAGAGCTGGCTCTTTGCTAATCTCTGCTGCAAGAAGTGAATAAGCTTTACATCCCTTTATTCAGCTTCTTCATTCTGTGATTCCTTACTGATAGCCGCATCTTTGCCACTAATGCAATTCAGTACCTAGCTACTGTTTTAGGAATCAGAAAAGTCCCTTAGAGTAGCACCAACTACTGTTGTAAGAAGCATTCTGCTTTATTTTCATGCCTTCACTAACACAATAGTCACATGAAAGCTAGTATTTCTGTATCTATAATACTGCAATACCCCTGTTTTGAATTATTGCTAGTTAGCTATTATCAATATCACTGCTCACTAGCACTACTGTGCTGCACAAACACGTTGAAGCACATTCTTTTGATACTCATTTCTTTTTGGAGACTCAGATGTGCCGGACCACTAGGAAATTATGGGAATTGATCAGTTGCATGCTACTGAACACTGTGGTCTCCTTGAAAGAACCGGAATAGAACAGATTTAAGAAAAGAAATGACATAGCCGAGAGTCCTTGTTCATGGTGAAAAAGTACACAGAGCAACACATTACTTCCTCAGATGCCCAGATGACTCAAATTAAAAGTAGAAACCACCCAGCACAAACATTTACCAAAACTGTTAAAAATAATAGTAAAATCTCTTGGGAAAAAAACACAGAAGAGGAAAGATACATATATATGCCAAGTCAATGAGAGCTGTTAGGGGTTTTTTTGGACATTTTAGAAAAATTTTCAAAGGGTGACATAATTAGATTAGTAAATACACTATAGAACATCCTGCAGGCGTTTTACCTTGTAATGCCTAGTAAGATTAAAACATCAGCCTAACGTATAGTCTTTAACATTTTTAAAAAATATTTTTAGTTTCTGTTTCTGAAAAAAAAATCTAAATCACAATTATTTTTTAAAATGGATCTTAAGAAATCAAAAAATATATGTTATTTCTTACCTATAAATGGTATGGGGAACATACACTTCTCTAATTGGGAATTCCAAAATCTCTTTGTGAGGACGATTACGGTTTTCTGGAAATGGCTTCACTGGTAGTAATTCTGGTGTCAGACAATAACCAAGGTTTTCTGGAGCTGGGGAAATCTCCAGTTTAAGTGTTCCTTTAAAAAAAATCACAAAATCGCAGCAAAAATATAAAAAATAATCAACGTGTAATAAAACATAAATGAAAACAATATGTGAGGTTACATAGCAACAATGCAGAAATAAGAACTGGATCTTCGGCTTGAAGGCTGCATGAGAATGAAAGCATAGGTGTAGAAAGATACTCCGGAAGTAACCTACACACATCCTTACATATCAGGCCAATATATAGCTCTTTATGTCTACCCTGTATGATTTCAAAGAAAAAGGAAAGAAAGAAGGAATACTATATGCTGGGTTGATGTGCTAGTATCTTTCACACACAAATAATATAAAATTTGTCTGGGAGACAAATAAAGATGAAAGGGCTGCTGTGTAATACAGTTCTCTCTCGCTCCCCCCACTCAGATTCTGCTCTGATTAATCTCTGCCAAAGTAGACACCACCCACCAGGAAAGCCAGGCTTGCTGCGGTGAGCAGTAACAGTCAATACTGATAACATTAACCCAAGTATAACTAGACTTTCAATTTAAATTCTCTGTTGTGATAAGTGAAAACCATTTGGGGAACTCAGACTTGTCATTTCTGGCAATCAGCTAAAAAGGCAAAACAGCTTTGTACTCATTTCATATTTTTTAAGGTTCCTTTACAACCCAGAAAAGCTTGAGCCATAATTTATCTAAAAAGAAATAATAAGCTGGTCAGGTTTTTGATAGTAGCCAAATACTGTCTCTGCTTCTCTACTTTGTTAACTAACACTGACCCAAATACCCAAATAAGATGAAATGTGTACACATTTAGATCTCCCTCTGTAAAATATGACCCATTTAAAAACATTGCAGGGAAATGGCAAGGATCTTAGAAATTTGCTTTAAAGCACTGTCTTCAAACAGTTTGAATAATAACAAAAGACATCCAGTAGATACACTGTAAATTAGGGAGGAAAGCAAATAATTTTAGAATATCAAGCTAAATATAAATCTCCACACTCACTCGTACAGAAAAAAACCTCAAAAGCATCTGTGCTCAGGTAGACACTGGGAACCCAGGAAGTTCCACAACAGCACATACTATAGACTTAAAACCCAAGTTAATTATATTTTGGGGTTGGAATTTACAGAACAATTTATGGGAGAAAAGTACATATATCCTTTTCCATCCAAAATGAATTATGTACCTGGTAAAGTCTTAATTCTTCTCTGCAAGGAAGATGATCTTTTGAAATCGGCTAAAAATTTGAACAGATCTTCATCACTGAGCCTGTCTCCTTCCTACCAGGAAAAAGACAAAAATCAGTACCTTTATAACAATACTCCATAACACTGAGAAAAGCTTCTGAGTGAACCATGTCCTTGAGGCATGCAAAGCAAGTGAGTTAATAACTACTTGATAGCAATTATCCTCTGTCCCCACACGAACATCATTGGTAACTTTTCCTGATACAGTTCACATTACATGGATGAAAAATGTCTTAGGCAATCAGAAATAGAGTATCCAGTACCTGTTTAAAGAAGGTGCTGAGGGTCAGAGATGTTGTTTTGAAGTTTGATGCTGGATAGCTGTCCTCTGAGCTGAGACTTCTCTCAGAGAGCCTTCTCGCCTGTAGCAGTGTTGCTCTCTTGTCACTAGTGGATCCTTTCCCTTCAAAGGGAAATTAAATGAAACATCAGCTTGCTTTGTGTTGCTTCAGTACAAAGACTATCAGAATACACTAGAAATCCACAACTTCCCAGCAACATCAGAGGACAGAGAGAGTACCTAAAACATTCCACTACTTTTATTTCAGACTATGTGAAATAGTGAAATGCCAGGACACACCTAGAGAAGTGACATTATTTCTGCTGCAGAGCACAATTTTATTCAAATTTTTAGTTCATGGGTTACAAAGCACATGGGTCAATTTTGTTGACCAATGGTCCTGTATACTCTAGAAACTAAGATGATATGTATTTTGATTGCCCTATATTGCAAACAAACTCCATACAGCAAAGGGAGTTTTATTTCTGCAAAGCCAATGTTCAACAAAAATTGGGCCTAAAACATGGAAGAATATTTAGCATACCTAAAAATAAATACGCAGAGATGAAACAGTGAGCATAATAAGTTGTAAGTGTTTGTAGCACTGAAAAGGAAGGCTGAGAAGATGTGACTTTGAATCTGTCATTCACTCTTGATGCCAGAGTGAATAACATTGTTTCCTATGCACAGTCCTACCGAAGTGTCGCTTTGCATTAGTTAGAAAAGTTAGACAATTACCATTTAAACCTTCGGCCTCAGGTGTTTCTCGTTCAAGTGTTGAAATGTTGAAGAAATTAGTTAGGCTTATGGGAATCCAGGCAAATGGCATTCTGTATTTCCCCAATCGCTGACAAAAGGATTCAGCTTGGGCTTTCAGTTTTTCAATCTTTTCTTTTGTCTAAGACAAAGAAAATAATGACCGTTTAAAAAGCAATCAGTTATTTTAACACTACTATAGATAAAAAATGGAAACTACATATTTACAGTTCAGTAAATAATTTGCATTCTTATCTCTTGTATTTTCTTGCTACTTCACTGTCAGGATCATAGCTGTTTTGATTTCTACATTCACTTCTCATTTCTTTTCAATTAGTTCACTTTCATTACAGAAAAGGAGAACGCGGATCTTTTTGCAGTGACCCTCAAGCCCAGCATGAACAATCACCATGAAACATTAGCAGGTTCGACTTCCTCTGTCAGATACAGAAACAATATTCTGCTGAAAGCAATATTCTAAAGGTGAGAGACGTGTGGAAGTCCAGCAAACATTGTCAGTCTGCTCCAGGAAGGTAAATGACCATGAATTCCTTGAACAGAGCTCATGTTATCTATGGATGACAGCACTGAACTGGCCATGTACACACTATAACAGGTTGTTTGCCCATCCAAATCAATAACATATCTCTGAGGTGCAGATATTTCTGCTAACTCCACATTGCATTGTCATCTCCTTTGCTCACCCCTATCTGCTTGGTGACTCAAGAATTTGTCAGTATTGATTTCCAAAGGGGTCAGTAACGAAAGTGCACCTTGCCTTCTCATGACTTCTTCCCGTCGGTCACAGACACCAGACTGCTTGCATCATGGATGCGCCAACTGGCTTCCTCCCCAACGTTCTTGGGATTCTGTCCTATTCCAAAGAGTCTGCTCTTTCTCTATTTTTTTTCTTATGCATGCATTTTTTGATCTAAACACTCTTTATAGTTATTTACTTACCTTGCCAGCCTCACTTTCTTTAAGAACCATGTAGGGTTCTGCACAGTCTCCGATTTCTCCTTGCTGAAGCACTTTTTCTATCTACAAAAGCAGTAAAGTAAGACACTCACAGAGAAAAAATATCACCCAAATAGTAACGTGTTGCTTCTCTAGCAATACGAAAGAGCCTGCCTAAATGCACAATACACAATTCTTAAAACTGTCTTTATGGAGTAACTGATACTAAACCTTCCCCTAGTTTTCCATCTGGTTTGTTAGAAAGCAGAAAATATGTATGTGACAACACTGTCAATCAGGTACTACTGCATTTTCACTGAAATGAGGAAAATTAACACATTCCAAATGAAGTGGTTCAGGCTAACTCAGTTTCAGAATTAAATAAACAAAATGATGCAAAGTGCACTAAGCCAAAGCCAAAATACCTCCAAAGAATGTAATTAAAATTATAAAAAATGGCTTATTTCACTTTACTTTAAATTTCCCTTAGGCAGAGATAGGAACTTCTAAATACTTGGTAGAATGAGAACACAGGCTATCAATATAACTTCTTAGCTTGGGAGTGAGATATACCAGTGGACACCTGCACATGTACTGTTAAAAACTATCAGAATTCACCTCAGCTACAGGAAACTCATGTTTATCAGCTCCACGAACTCAGACAACAGGCACAGCCAGGAACAGGAAGAACGGTGTTGAAGTAGCACTGTAACATACCTTTATTACTAGGTATATATCTGATGAGGGATACGTGACAGAAAATACTGCTGATCTTGCCTGAGTAGACAAGTCAATGGAGGGTGTATGAGAACGCAAGAATCCTCTTAATGAATCAGGGTTGAGGTCACAATGAAAATTTTCTGAGATCTTGAAAAGAAAAAGAATTAAAATGTATTGCAAAGCAAAAATACATCAAATTTTATTTTAAAATAAGTCAAAAGTAGTAACTAGAACTGCAAAAAAAAACAATTGCAAGCATGTGACTGACTGAATAAAAAGAATCCTGGATCAGACTGCACAAGTGAAACAGTTGCATGTTTTTTATAAGTTTTCCTAAATTATTACTCCAGAGATAAAACCCCAGGCCAACTGAACAAAAATACTGTACGCACGCTTACCTTTTTTCTTTCTTTTATATCATAGAGAGCTATGCATGCAAACAAAGGTTCGATCTCTATATCAAACCTGTTAAGGAAAGACACACAGGACACTGATTAATACTGCACTTATTAATACTGCACTCTTATGACTCTGTATAATAAATAAAAGACTGGCACTTCCATTAGAAAATAAGGAGAAATACTTAGTTCCAGACCTCAGCTCTCTCAAAGTCTGGAGGATTTTTTTATTAGTGCATTTTATTAGATGATTTCAAGAGGAAAAGAAGTGACGTCAACTGCACGCAATGTATTTTCTAAATTTGTCAGAAAGGTGGTCTCAGATACCAGTTAAAAATGATCACATCTTTCTTGAAATTTTTTTCTGTTTATCAAGTCCAGTAGTGTGCACAGAGACCAATCTAGTTTGTTGGAAATATATAATTTGGGCTCATTCCCGACTCTTTTTCACCCTGACAAGTTAAAGACTTCTGCAATGATGGATAGAAATAGTCCTCTGCTACACTAAGACAGAACAAGCAAGCATGTAAACACTGGCTGAACAGGACACCTGCAGTGGTGTAGCAGGGTCGGCACCAGTACACTAGTATGAACTGAGAAGCAGTGAGCGAGGCCTGTGAAGGGTACTTACTTCAGAGTCTGCAGCTTCACCAAAATCCTGTTGCCCAGATGTTCCTTCGGGCGATCTGGCACCGGCCGTATCTCCACTGCATCTTCCTATCATTATATTCTAGTCATACTCAATTAAAACAACTGCAAATTTACATACTTACATAAAACCTTTATGTGATGTTAACTGGGCCACTGCTACAGACTAGCACCTTACCCCACTTAGTGGGCATTTCCTCTCTTCAGAGATGAAAGAAAATTGATTTATATTTCTGAATATTTACACTTGTGACTCCCATCTGGCATTTACACTGAATATTTAACCTTGTGGCCCCCAAGCAAGCGTTACAGTGAAGGGTAACACCCTGACACAACCTTATCACCAGCACACGGCTTGACCCACACTGAGAGGGGTATAACGAAGCCTCAGACAACACCATGAGTCTGAGTACAACCCCCTGAATGCACGTTCAAGCTAGCTGACAGCAGCCCATGGTGATGTGCCTTCACCGTGTTACTATCCAAGGGAGACACATACCCAGGCCACAAACCCTGTTTTTTGACCGCAGTGCAGCTTTAACCTTAAACATGCCGGGACAGCCACCTCGCGAAGGCTTGTGGGCCAGTCAGCCCCCAAGCTCACCTCATCCACAGAGGGGTAGAGGGCGAGGAGCTCGGCGTGCCTGTTGGTGCGCCGCGCCTCCTCGTTCTGCCTCTCGAACTCCTCAGCGCTGACATGCCGCAGCAGGTTTTCCAGGCGGGGGTCCGGCTGCAGGCTGCGCAGGTCGAAGTCGGAGGAGGCGAGGGTCGTCCTCGAGGCCTCCTCAGGGAGCGCGTGGACGTGTCGGGGCCCTGCCTGTTGGAAAACAACAAAACGGCGAGCTGTGGCTTAGACACCGGGGTGTCATGAAACGTCTCTGGCTTGTCTGGCAGAGAGGGCCTTAATGCCACCTCTGCCGTGAGGCCTAATGGCAAGCACGGCTCTCCGCTTGACGCCATTACAGAGATCCCAGGATGCTTTGCTATATTTGATTGATTTTCCCAAGGTGAAGAAAGTGTACCTGAAAGTTGGCATCGGCGGAATCCAACGTTTCCGATTCAAATGTTTGTTTTTGAAGCGTCTTGTGAAAATCTTTTCGGGATCCCTTGTTTTTCAGGCTACAAGTATCTGAATTCCCTTGGTTCCTTTCACAGAGAAGCCCGAGCAAGTCAGGACAGCACGAGGAGGAGTTAAAGGAAAATAAAAAAGAAAAGACAAATTTAAAAAAAATATTAAGCAACTGGAAATATTATTGTGCAGAAGAGCAGCGTAGCACAGCTTTTATACAAAAATGTGACATTTCACAATGTTTAATTGTTTTATCACATCACTGCAACTCTGTCATGTATATTGAGAACGGTTTTAAAAGGAAGAAAATTCATTCAGATCACTTTTGCATAGACTAAGAGCCTGAGACAGCAGCAAAACCTAACTTAGGTACAAATTCAGCTCTGACCTCCTCATCAGAGACGGTGATTATTTCAGTGACCTTAAGAACGTGGATCTTACGCTGGCTCTTTACTCCTGCAATTATACATCAAGGAGCTTACTGGTCTTGTCCTGGACCCAGCTGGTATCCCAAGTTAATCACGTACAACAATCTACACCTTTCAAACAGTGTCTGTTTTTGAAGAGGACTATTGCTATGGCACAATGTAACCCTATCTGCTGGCAATTTCCCAAAATTTTGCAGCAAGGTACCAATTTCAAGTTACATTTTTGTGGCAGATGGAAAAAAACAGCAGATACCCTGGAAAAAGATACCAGATGCATCCAGAGCTCTATTTCTTCCACTTTAGTATGCAATTTGCTAAATGCCATGATGGCCTTTTTGCAATTGGCCTCCTTAGATACAGTATCCTGCTTCGTTCATTTTCCTTTCTGTAACACTCCCAAAGCAATGTCTAAACACCTGGGTACTTTCACAAAGATGCCACAACAAGCAATTATTGATCAGGGAGACACCTTTTTATTACATTTTGGGAGTACCTGAATTATATGCTCTGATGTGTTTTAATTTTAATTGTTCGCATTTTAATCGTTTACCAGTTCACTGCAAATGAAAACTGAAGTCATAAAAGAGACAATCCCAGCTCTCCTTGGATGTGACCTTGTTTTGGAACAGCCTTAATCATCCAGAATGAAAGACAGAAATTCTGCACGAGTTTACTTTAAGACATTTCAGCATCCAAAAGAGGTTTTGCTGATTATTTTTTCACTACCTCTGGTGACATACAAATGATTAATGGAGAGATTTATGTACCTGAGATCACACTTTCCCTGTGGCGTACAAGCTACATTAGAGATGCCTTTTGTCTAAAGGATTCCTGCAAAATTTATTTATATTGTTTATTTATTTTGAAAAGCATCATAGCAATTAAAACTCACCAAGAGGCAAACCCTACTTTTAATGCACATGTCAATTTAATGGCCACACACTGAATTAAGAAAACGGGACAAAGAAAAGGAACGAAGGACAACTGAAAGGAGAAACTGACAGGCCCAGGAACAAGCCTCCCATTCAGCGTCTGGCAAAAACACATGGACCCCTCAGCTGTCTCCAGCCCTCTGTGACATACCTCTCTGCCCTGGGGCACAAGGACCACCTCTGCTCATGCCACCACTGAAGACTCTTCGATCTCCTGTTCTGAACCTTCACATCCATGAATGGATGAAAGTCACTTACACACTCCTCTCATCCATAGCCCACCAGACCATACGTTCAGCAACCTGTCCTCTGAATCTTTGTCTCCCAAGCAGGCAACTACAGTTTTTCCAGTCTTTCTCAAAACAACGGAAAGCTTTCTGCAACTACTTTCTCTCACTTCTCTCTTGATGTCTTTTCTTCCTCTCATATCTGTCTTGAGAATAGTGTCCAAGCATAACATGAGATTCCCAATAACACCTATCACTGGTTTATGTGACACTGCAGCATCTTTTACACTGTCTTGTTCTTTGCAATTTTTAATAACTTGCCTGCTTTGTTAGCCACAGCCATCAAAGCTCAGCTCTCTGGCAGGGCCCTTCATCATGTTTACCGCAGACTCAACTGCTCAATAAAATTTTTGAATATAAATTTGCCTTACCTGAATGAATGAAATAGTAAAACACACGACAAATCTTTCATGCATGTGTATTTCTACAGCTCCATTCACATTTCTACAAGCATGCTTACGTGCAAAAATAGCTATGTTCATTTTTTCACCTCACCTACTTTACTGCTCGCTCCCTACTCGCATGCACAGACAAAGCTGCACGCTGGCTCTTTACACCACGCTCAGAACAACACTGCATGAAAGAGCTAGTGCCTGTGCTCTGAGCAGTGCAGGTGGGGAGTCTGCAAAACCCACTAGCTTATTTTTAGTGACTCACTGTGGAACAGTTCTGAGAACTCAATCAATTTTGTCAGCACCCCCGGAGGAAGTCTCTTAATAACCGTCAGCGGCTGCTCTGTCCCTGCATAAGCTGCACAATTAAACAGTGCAATTCCTTTACAATCACCAGGAGTCAACCCGTAATGCATTGACTGCTGATGTACATCAGGTCAGAAAAACAGAGAGTAGCAAGGGCGGGCGAAGGGCCACGATGAAATGGCAGCAAATGTGTGAGCACTCTACCATCAGCTGCTACTACTGCTTCTCAAGAATGGGGCATGAGCGCAGGAGGGGATGAACAGGAAGCGGTGCAGAAAAACAGAGCTCCAAAAACCTCTTTCTGAAGAACAGGAGGGGGTGATGGGGAAGGAGGCAAGCTCCACTGGCACAGTGCACCCCTGAGAGTCTGGGGACAGACATCGCCGCACAGAAAGCACTGACTGAGAGTTCCCTTCACATTTAATACATGAAATGAAATTAAATGAAATCATAAAATTAAATTAAATTAAATTAAAGGAAATTAAGTCACTTGTAATGACTACAGGTCCAGTTCTGTGTGTTGAATTACACTGACCCCAAATGCAGAAATCGCTTACTGATGTAAAATAGTAAAGTTGGATGTTACACTAATAATCTCATGAATACAATCAATCACTGCTGGGAAAGCCCACAATCCTTGATTTTTTGCTGCTAGCACTCCGTTTTGTTTTCAGACACCATTAGAAATCAGATCATGTCGAATATTCAGGGCATGAAGGTGAAAATGAAGAGCATACAAATGTAATCTTTATCCCTGTTATCCTTCCTTTTAGTGTGATCAAATAGTAGTGGTATTCCTGATTTAGATAAATCATTATTACAGACAGCTGATGTGAATTTCTTCCCAATTAATTCCCAGAGTGCCTGATAATTAAGAGGCAGGTGCAACAATATTTAGCTATAGCCCATCAGCTCAAACAAAACAATATAGTTATATATACTACTGAAAAGTCAATTCTTGTCTTCAGTCACTGATTCAAAAAATTATTCTTTAGGATTACTTATAACAGCATGCATCTCCTTTCTGACAAATAAGACACAAAGTATTTTCTATTTTATTTACTTGTATGTTGCTTACTTTCGATTCACAATCAGCCACTCCCGGATATACGTCTGAACACAGTCTCTGACATGTGAGTCCAGTTCAACCCTGGGGAAAAAGCAACATATGGTAAATATCTTAGCACCTAGGTCATACCTTAAGGACAAAGAAATTTATCTAAACATGCTGTTCAGATAAAGGCCTCTCTATTAATCCTCTCCTGTATATTTATTTTACTCTAAACTATTGTTTGAGGTTTAAAGAATTCTGTGTACCGCACAAATTCCCTGATGCAAGTTTTTGTTACTGTGTTTATAAATTAATAAACATATATTTAACAGAGGTAACCATTTGCCACACTATTCATTTCATGAATATAAGACCGATGTTGCTATAAAATACAGCAAAATAAAAGAAATTATACCAGGTACCCATCTTTGTCATTTTCAAAACTTGATAACAAGTGTCAACATATAGAGATATTTTTCCCGAAGCCTCAGCTCCTGGACTCTTGCAACTACATAGTGTCTTGTATGTTTTTGGTGTAATTTTTTCTTTCTCACAGAAATGAAGAAAATTCTAAAAAGGGACCCTAAGCTTTTAATCAGATAGCATAATAAAACTTTAAGATCTAAGAATATGTTATAATTTAATTTTACGACTTTCAAATAAGTCTCATTTGTTGTCAGTGCTCCCTGATAGACTGGATACTGATTGGAACTGAAATATTATAAGCTAAAGTCGATGTCCACAAATTTGCTATCATGATGTTGTAGCATAATTCCTCTACCCCTATTCTAAAAAAATTTAGTGACTTGTGCCAAAATCACTTGTTATGTCCTCCGATCCAAGTAAGTAAAAGAGTAGGATACACATGCAATGCAGCAATGGGTGAAAGGTATGGTACTTTTTAGCACTTTCCACCCAGAACTCTTAACAGATTTGCAACCAATTACCAAGACCAGGTAACAACTAATTTGGGTTCATGTGTGCACCGCAGGATGGAGCCTTGGCCAATACCAGATTGGTGTGTGCCCCTGCCACCAGTGGACTGACACAGCACGTGGTCACTTCCTGCACCTGGTTCAGGTGGGACGTATGTTTGCAAGCAGGCAGCACCTTAACCCAGTTTGGTCGGTGGTATCTGTTTCCACCACAGACTGCATTGCCTGCACGCAAATCTTTGGTGCACGCCCCTCCTATGCTCTCATCTTCCCCAACACACCCTGGCATCCTTGACCAGGATTTTCTGTGAAAGCACGAGTATCAATAACGGCGGTGTAAATGGCTAAATGGGAAGCTGCTGTGTAAAAAAATCTGCTGAAAGCATATTTGTTGGTATTGACTATTTGAGCCTTGCCACAGACTCTGTAAAAAACACTTAATGTCACTGTGGTGCAAATCAGGCCTAAAACTGATTGTGCAGCGTGAGTCTACATGTTCTCCTACTGGAAAAACAAATAGATAACTGCTGTTTTAAACAGCAGGCACGCTGGGAAGTAACCTTGGAAATAGGGGAGAAAAGGTCATCTTATCTTTTAAATCTCATTTCAAATTTGGATAATTTCTTACTATTTTTGTCCATCATTTAAACAAATGGGAACTTCAAGCACTGTCTGCCACATGCATTCTCTCTCCCCAGTCGACAGGAAAACCAGAATTCATGATAAAGACTGTTACATTTTCTATGAGTAACTTAAAGTGAAAATCACCTTTTGTGCAAATGTTACAAAATCCCGTAGAAGCTGCGTGATTCAAAGAGATCCCAGGTGACCTAGCACGGCACCTCGTCTCTACCGCCTTTGCTCTCCTGAACTTCCTGAGAGATGCATTGGGCCAAGAAGGAACTTGCAGGCTGAGACCTTGCTTAGAGACAGGGATTCTCAGCTAGTCCACAGCTGGCAAAAATCATATAAACTGTGGTTCCTGCTTAGCCTCATTGCATTTGGTATGTTGGGCAGAAAACATTGAACAAATACCGCAGTTGTATAGGGCTGTAGTTTATACAGCTGGCCGGTAAAAATTAGAGCAGGCTGTAACAACTTTTGCAGGAACAGAGAGGGATGCAGATCTACCCTGTGAGCCAGGGCACCATAAGCTAAGCCTATTTGTCCCTTCAGTGTTCAGGTTCAGCACAGCAGAGAATACAGACTGTGCCGTTCATTTCCTGAATATACTGGAAGGAGCCAGCCTCCCATCCCAAACATGTTGCACTGCTGTCTTTGCAGACATAGCAGTTTGGGGCTAAACTGATGCTGACTTCATGTTTATCTGGCTGTTACTGCTTGCAAAACTCAATAGGCCTTTGTGGTTCTACTTGAAGGTACCATTTACAGCGAAGAAATCCTTGAAGAGTATTTTGTATACAATGCATAGGACTCTCCTAAACCACATCAGAAAACTCTCCAGTGCGTCCCTTTTTCTCATTCTGAAAAATTCTGTTGCCCATAGTTTGCCTGTTTATCAATCAAACCAGCTTAAATATTTACAGGATGGCCAAGCACCAGTATCAACGCATGCTACCTATTTTAATTTATAAGCTGATGAAAAGAGTGGAATTATTTAATTAATGTCAGCCTGAAACCAAAAGTGACTCCTACACCAGAAATTAACACTTCTTTTTTTCCCAAACCTTGTCAAGTATGAACTATTTCCTCCCATTTAAGCAAGAAAGGTACTGAGAAAAAGACACTTAGTGATCTGATCAATGCCATGTAACACATAGCTGGCAAAAAAAAAAAAAAAGAAAAAACTTCAATCCTATACTTACTATATGATCAGAATCAACTTCCACCTCTGGGATCACAGCTACAAAATTATTTTTCATACTACTGTCCTGCCTTTCTTTACTCTTCTTCCTGGTCTACGCCTACCTCACTTCTGCCGCTAACAGGTAGCTCAGGAAGTCACGTAAGCGCTTGCGTAATTTTAAGTGTGCAAACAGGCCTAACAGAATCAATGGCAAAGTTCAAATGTTTAAAGTTCAGCAAGCACATGATGGCTGGATGGATGGCAGAGTGAGGTGTCTGGATCAACATCTTCAAAACTAGTTTTAAACCTGCAGCATTTCAGAGAGAGGGAAAGTCTCCTTACCCATCTTCTGGCATAGAGGGTTGCAAAGTCCTGCACTCTTTGGGTGTAAAGACAATGTCCAAGTCATCTTCAGGAAAGTCACCAAGTTCTTGTGCTAGTTCTGAGTCTAAGTTGTTCAGCCGCGTCATTAGGAAGCCTTCAAAATCTACTGGGTCTACTGCGTCATAAAAGGAAGGCTAATAGAAGAAATAAAGAGGTGTTAATTTTAGCAACAGAAGGTTTTTCTTAATAGTGTAATTTAGGCTTATTTATTTAATTCTTGTCATTGTTCCATTATTTATTAAACACCGGAAACAGACTTCTAACCTTATATACAGTGCCACTGCATTTAATGCAGGGAAAAGTTGCTAACAAAACATTCAGCTGAAAAAAGAAAGGGAACAAAGAGAGAAAAGTTTTAAAACACAAAGAATAAATGGAAGATACTACACCTAAATCCAAATTTGCACCTATTTTCTATGTTGAGCTTTCCTAGATGCTGGTAGAAGGAGGGCTGACTGAGGTACATCCTGCATGCCATCAGATGTCTTCTGCTGGATTCCCGTGAAGTGCACTCAGTCCCCCTTGTCCAATCCATGGTCTTAATCAGAGTTACGAAAAAGGCAGCAGTGAATAGGAACAACAGAGGACAAGGGCAGATGACCAAAATGATAGTGACAGGCAGCACCAGCTGGCAGGGAGCTGCCAATGGACTCTGCAACACATGTGACGAAAGGCACTAGCAGTGCTTACAAGGCCAAGGCAGTAAGTCTCGGAGGTTATACTGAGCTAAGGACCAACTATAAGCACCATGGCTGCCATCATGAAGATGCCACTCATTTGAGGTGCTGTGCCTGAAAGATACTGACTATTAGAAATGCTGTGTGCTTTTGACTCCAAACAAGCTGAGGGCAAGATACACCCAAGAAGAAATTATTATGTTCCATCTCTGAATGTTACTGGTTTGCATATTATTGGAGTTCTAATTTTATTGTATTTTTCAAGGGTTAGTATGGTAACTACACAAAAGATTACATGGAACTACTAACATTATTATTGCAAACCTTAGATAGCCACCATTTCTACAGCACATGGCATTGCACTTTGACAGAGAGCAGTTGTAGCTGATTACATTTAATCAGCCATTCTTACACAGATCGTCCGATCAGAACAAAGTTAAACAAGTACAAGCTCTGCCACTCATACACGCTATGAAGCCATCTGTCTCTTTTTATCTGCTTAGTCTCAAAAACAGAGGCAGAAAATGTTGTTTGATATGGTACCTAGAAATGTTCCACGTACACATAAACGTGACTTCATATGTTAAAAGTATATGTTATTCTATGTATAGATAAAACTGAAAATTATTTTACTTGCTATACAGCCAAGAAAAATAGCCTCTACATGTTTAGAAAATAAAACATGTTTTCAGTTGAGTACAGAGACCAGCATCTCATATTGTTAATTTGCTTGCCAAATAACAAATAGATCTAAAAGCTACAGCTTTAGAAAACCTGTAGTTTATGTTCTGTAAGTTCCAGAAAGGCTGAGGACACCTCAGTACAGTAAGAGCACAGAAAAATAGTTAGAGCATTAGAATAATAGCACTGGAATAACTTATTTACTAGGAGGAAGAATTCTAGGAAAAATAGCTATCAAATCATCCTTGCCTGTAAAAAGCAAGGGTTGCATTGCACTGATTAGCCCAAATACCTTTCACAAGACTGCCTTCTGAAGCTGCCAGCAATAAATAGTCTGAATGTAGATCAGATAATCTACCTCTGTGGTGCTGTTGATGGGGTGTGGGGAAAATAAGGCACCCAATGTCCCTGATATCAACACCACCTTTATAGTCAATGTTACTGTGGCTACTGTCTGATCCAACATGCGTTCTGGAGCTATCCTCCTCATACTCCAGTGTTCTTCTCCACACGTAAAATCTGTGGGCCAAAATCATGAAGTCTTCACTCATTATTACTGAGTCCTACTCGTGCAAGGCTCTCATGGAAGTTGACAGGATTTTCGCCTGAGCATGAAGTGACTTCTGCACATAACAGTGTTATACCCACAACATCAGGAATTTTAGCTCAGTAGGACAATGAGGAATTCCACAATTTATGAAACATGCAAAGGTGCTCAACAGTGGCAAAGCTCTCGGTAACTCTGAACTAAAATGGCTCACACACAATATGCCACGTCAGTCACTGTAGATAGGAAGATGAGTTAAAGCTGATTAGTGGTAAATACGAGTTTTGGAGCCTTTTTAGTGTTCTGGAAATATAATTGAGGAAGTTATTCAGCTAATAAAAACCCAGAAACTTCTTGCAGAAAGTGAAGCATATTTAGAAGAAATGTGCTAAAAACATCTAGGAGAAGCAAACCAATTTAAACTTTTGGAAAAAATAGATGTCGTAAATATTCCTGCAAATGATGTAGTAGAGACCTTTGAACACAACCAACCACCATCTCCCGCCCCAGGTTCCCCTTTTATAGGGAAACTGTATTGGTCTCTGCATAAATAAAATCTCTGAGCTCACCCGTCTGTCTGTACATTTAAGGGATTGATTGAATTCTCTGCAAACACCTTTGGGAAAATCTCCCTCTTTCTTTGCTCTTTTTATCCAAAGGGAAAACCTAAACCTGACAGTAAGTCCAACAAATCATGAGGCAGCCAGCTGAAAAAATTCACTGTGCTGTTAATAAATTTTTAGGTTAAGCACTATCTCTGGTTTGTACCTAGTGTAGTGCTGAGCATACTGGATCAACGGTTATGAGTAAATAGTGATCTTTATTAGCTATTTTTTTTATTAATTGTCAGCATAATATCCTTGAAGTTCACTTACTGTACTGCCAGTGGGTAAAACATTACATGTTAGTATATATGTACGAAGATCTACTAAAAAAATAATTCACAAAAGATTAAAGTAAAACACAGCTTAAAGTATACAAAAGCATATTACATCTTTTCAGTTGCTGAAGACGTAATGTTTTGCATGCAAAATATTTTTGCCTAATACAATCTAATTTTTGATTAAGCATTGCACTTCCTTTCAGAAATCACACTTTTCCATTGACAAGTCAATTCCATTGCATTTCGCTATGTCTTCTAACTTTTTCCAGTTGAAGTGTTAACAACAATCTTTAATCACTAGATATGTGTGCTTTTGACTATTGTAAATTAGACGCAAATGTAAAAAAGATGGTGAAAAAGGTACAAGCAGGTGGAGGGTAATGGTCTCCCTAACGACTGGTGCAAATTATCAAAGGAAACAGAGATACTGTTTCAACTGAGAAGCCAACACGCCTTTTCACACATCATACAAGTGTGTAAAACAATTATTCTACAGAAAATGCCACAAATCATTACTGCAAACATACCTGTTTAAGGATGATGGACTAGAGGCATGTAGATTGTGACAGCACACAAAATGGCAGCTACGGCGTTATACTCGGTAAATGAAATGTTATCAAGTTTCTCAAGAGCAAAAGCAGTTGTCTGCATGTAGATGAAGGGACCTAGCCTCCCCAGGCTGAATAACCGCAGGGAACAAGTTAAAACACCACAGCATTTCAGATTAAGGAAGTGAGTAGTGGCGGGAGGCCCTGACACACAGGAAGTAACTGCTTACATCTACTGTTTTACATTTTTCACAATCACTGGTGCACAAAGACTTTTCCTGCTTCTACTTATCGGGTCTCACAAAAATAAGAAAAAATTAAAAGGGTAGGAAGAAGGAGAGTATCAAAATCTTAGTCAGTTTTATTTATGGCATAGTATGTTTGCAGAATACCCATCCTCCTGAAAGGCTATTTAAAAGATCTGGTATTTTTTCCCTTTGTCATAAGGGCAGTGTCATATGGCCTGACTTCTTTAGAGGGGGATTACATGTGGAAGGCTGAAGATGATTCAGAGACACATAACAGTTCACTGTATTCTATCTATGCCAATCAGGGCGTACTTTGGCATTTCTCACTTAACATGCTTACTCTACAGCACTGAAAAACAGGTCAGTGTGCTGTCTCTGCTGTTAGCTCTGGAAACTGTGTGTTAAGCCAAGCTAGCTGAGCCTCTACCTTTCTTTTTTTCTCGTTATTCACTGATGTCCTTTTGCAAATCATCTGTGATCACCACACAGTGCATTTACTTGATGGAGTTGAATGTTTCCAGCGAGGAAAGGATGTAATATGCTCCAACACTTACAAATTAACTTTGATTTATGGTAGTATGCAGAAAGACTGTCTGTTTCAGGCTCCAAGGACCATTCTTAGTTTTTTCAAGTGCATAATTTCCTCAGCTCACCAGGGAGTATTTTTTAACAGCTTCAGGCAAAAGCCAGTGGAAAGCAAGACAGCTTAAGAAGATCACTTAATTTACCCTATAAACATTAAGCAATGTAGATGCCGAACCTGTGTAAAGAAGATAAACCCAGAACTTACCAGATGAAGAGTAGAAAAGCCAGGAGTACTTAAGCTTCGTTGACAGAACTGCGCAAAGCCTGGTTGGAGAGTAAATTGCTTTCTTATTTCTGCAGAGGAGTGCCTTTAATTAAGCAGAGAAAAACCCTTATAACTACAATTATCCCCACACAAATTCCAAATGCCAGACTTTAGCCAATTTAGTCTCCTGTCCCAGTGTTTAGAAATGTATTTTGATGATGTTTGAGACACCTCTTGTTTTGTAGTTGATGCAAACCTCAACAAACATTTGCAGTCCTATATAATTAAGATTCTGATGCTCTTCCAACAGATTTCTATCATTATATCGCCGTCCTCGCAACTGGGAAAGGCTACGCAAGAAAGAATAACCTTGCCCTTAAGTGAAGTGTGACTGCAACCTGTACAGCAATACTTACAGATTCATTTCTGCAAAGCAAAGATACAGGATAATAGAGCAGAGAAAGAAAAATGAACATCACAGAGGCAAATATTTTAATGAACGAGTAATTGACCAAGGGATAAAAACAAGACAGGACCACTCACTGAATAGTGTAAGCCCAGACTTATGTTAATAATGAAGTCTGCTGTGAAAAGCACAACCCAAAGCATGAATTTAAAAATCAGCCTATACTGTATCAGCTGAACATTTGATGAAAAGACTTGTTAAGTGCTAATCAATTGATTTTAATGGGAGCGGAAAGAGGCCAGTACTGAATTCTTCAGAAATCCCAGAGTGATAGTACAGTTGCATGTACCCAGTCTGAAAATTCAGTAATCAGAGTAGCTTGGTCATTTTTCATGGAAACAAATCTATTAATATTGAATACGATTTATTCTTAATCAGCCATGAAATGGTAACAAAACATCTACCATATATTTCACCATGAACGTTCAGGACAAGATTTTTATAAGAACAAGATGCACTTGAGCAGATTCCAAGTAAAAAAAAACCCTGCAGCCCACCAGGGCAGCCAACTGGGAGACAGGAAAATACAGAGGTAAGACGACTTTCCCTTCCGTATGAGACTCTCTTCCAATTCCAGCAAGCATTAATAGGCATCTTAGAATTACCAGATGCCACAGGACAGTTTGCCTGTTTGGTCTGCACCTTCTCTCCTATGTGGCCTCTTCATTTCTACAACTACCATGCCTATTCTGTGATACTTAATCTCTTACTACTGCTTTTCTTAACAAGCATGACAAAAACCTAAACTCCACTCAATGCAGTTCTGCTTGTCTTGAGAGACAGGCATCTCACAGAAGGTATTAAAGGTATTAAGAGGTATTAGGCCTGATTTCTAAAATAAAAGATGCATAAATAAGAGTAGTTGCTTGTAGTTCAAACGGCCACGCCAGGTGTGAGTGGGACATTGCTCCAATCTGAAGAAGGCAGCAATTGCAGACAAAGCAAAGCCAGAGTTATAGAGAAAGAAGAGAGATCCATTTGGACGAGAAATTCCTACTCATCAGTGGTATTCAAAAAATCAGACAGGATGAAGTGGGAATTTTTTAAAGGTTATTCAATAATTGTATAAGCAAGAAGCTACGTAGGGAAAGTGAGGAAGTCTGTGCATTCCTTAGATTATTTTTGTCCTATTTTAAAAAGAAAAGCTGCTTGTATATCAAAGTTATGGTTACTCATCTTCCCACTGCAAATAATCTCTGACTATGAATGTATGTAGCAAGGTATAACACAAAACTCAAATTATTCAAAATTATTATTTTCTTTCAAACTGAGTCAGTTTCTGCCCTGTGCAGAAATATCTGTTACTGACGTAAATAATAGATGCAGCAGCAGATGTTGGCTTAATGCACGTAAAAAACTGTGTTACAGTGTATTGCAGAAGTTGCTGCTGTAAACAATGATAAAACACATCTCTGAATTACACTAGATATGGGGTCATCAGACTCTTTGAAGAGGAAATGGTATGAATTTTCATCTACAAAAGAGGAAGCATGCATGTGGATAAAGGGCCAAATATGCTGTCTGGTAAAAGCCTGTGCAAGCCCAGCTGAGAGGAAATACGTTTCTCAAGAGCACTGGCATTAGTTCCAGAGTCTCCCCAATATTCAAAGAAAGAACCTGCAAAATAAATCAGTCCAATGGAAGAAGAATCCTGTAATCTACAAAGGTGAATTTCAAATAGTTTAAGAGTAGTTCAATTGATTGATTTCATGTTTTTCATATCACTGAAGGAAGAAAGGGAGAAGAAATATAGTAAGAATAACAGAAGACGGCAAAGTCGGTTTGAACCAACTCAGAAATGATTGGCAGGATCTACCAGGAAGAGGTAAAGGAAAGACACAGCTGCTAAAAGACACTAAACCGAAAGCACAAGTCAGCTACTCCAACATGGAGAAAAGGTGGGTGTTACAGTCAGAGATCAGCATGGAAAGTTTTGAAAACCTGAGAAACAAGGTGGAAACAGAGGTCCTTCTAGACGGCTCTTCAATAATGCCAGAATGGCTGTGGTCTGTGAGATGCCTGTTTTCTGA
Source organism: Gymnogyps californianus (assembly GCF_018139145.2). Lineage (NCBI taxonomy): Eukaryota > Metazoa > Chordata > Aves > Accipitriformes > Cathartidae > Gymnogyps > Gymnogyps californianus. Next base: position 55,858,720 of record NC_059500.1, read on the forward strand.
TCAAACAGCTACCTCAGACACTGTCTGGGTACCCGCAGGAAAATGGTGGTCCCTGTTAACCTAGCGCATGTGGTATCCCAGCTTTTACGGAGGCTGCAGTCCATCTATGCCATGGCCATATTTTTGCCCCTCCTGCCTGTACAGCAGCCGTGTCTGATTCCGAGGAGAGCTTTACCATCACCCTTAGCAGCAAGGATGGTCTAGCTATATGCTAAAAGCAATAAGGAAAGAAGGCAAGTGATTAATGCAAAGCAGTCACTGAAAAATCCAAGCAAAAAAGGCAACTATATCTCTAGAAAGGAGGACTCAAATAATCATGGACCAGCCAGCTGGTCTCTGACACTCAAAAAGGTAGTAGAGCAACTTACTGGACAATCAACTTAAAAGTAGCTGAAACATGAGGTCCCAAACTCCAGTTGAAGCAAGGGGACCATGAAATTATACTTAACATTAAAATGTACATCACCTTAGTAATGCCTGTTTATTAATAGTCTGATGATGAAGCGTATGGTGGGCAACTAGAAACTGTGGACTGTAGTAAGCTATTGTCCCAAAATTTTGGCAATTATTGGTATGTTATTGGCAATTATTAGGTAATAATGAACAGCCAATATGGATTTATCAAAGGGCAGTCATGTAAAACCAATCTAATACTTTTCTGTGATAGTTTAACTGGCTTCAGTAAGGCTGTTGATAGTGTCCCTCATGACATTCCTATAAGCAAAGTAAAGAGATAGTGGCTAGATGGAATCATCACAGCTGGTACCAAAACTGGTTAAAAAAACATATTCAAGGTGTAGTCATCAATAGTTCAAAAGAAGATTGTGAAGAGATTTCGAACAATGTACTACTGTAAGTGAGAAGCAAGTTAATTTTTTCTCAGTCTAGTTCCAGTCCATATTTTATTTTACAACTCTGACAATGGTATAGGTAACATAGTAATAAAATTTGTGGATCACATCAGACTGGAAGGAGTTGTGCGTGCTCTGAAAGGCAGGACTAGCACTCAAAATGATCTTGTATTTTAGAAACAGTCTGAAATCAGCACAGTTAGATTCAATAAAAATAAATGTAAACCCCTAAACTTAGGAAGAAAAAGAAAATCAAATGCAGAAATACAGAAAGGGAAATGAACTGTCTAAAGAAATAGCCATGCCACAGAAGAGACCCTGGGAGAGTATACTGGGACACTTACAACCCAGGTGCCTTAAGTGAGGGAAAAGAGAAATTATTTCTGTTTACTTAAGCCAATGAGACAGTGCTTAGGCTGATGTACACACTTCGAACACCACAGAGTAAGATGCAATCAAATTTAAAAGGCTTCAAAAGAGAGCAGTCAGAATGCTAAAAATTTGGGGAAGGATGACCCATGAGGAAAGACTGAAAAAAAAAGATGTTACAAAAGAGATGACTGAGAGGAGAGAGCAGTTGTCCTCGACTATGTAAAAGGTAGCAATCTATAAAGAAAACAATGAGCAATTCATGTCCATAAAGGGAAGAAGAAGAAGAAAAAGTAATCTGCTTAAATTGAAGCAAGAAAGATTTAATAAGCTATTAGGAAAAATGTTCCACTGCAACAGCAGCAGAACACTGGAAGTGGCCATCTGGTGATGTCACAGTGACAAGAGCACACTGGCAATGCAGATCATGTCTCTGAACTACCTGGTGAACAGCATCTGGGCAACTGCAAGCCTTTCAGAGGCCAGCAATGGGACTCAGCAGTATTAACAGCTCCAAAGACCTCTCACATTAGCACCTGTCCCGTTATTTAGGATAAAGAGGAAACACTAGCTGAAAAGAAAATGGTGTAGATTTGGGGGAGTATTTTTCCACAAAAGTCACTTCTGAATTCACAGTTAGTCAGCATTCACATGGCATGTTGCAAGATAGTGTAAACCTGTGGAAAGATGGGACATGATGGCAGCCTAAGGCTCTTCTGGACTTTTTAGATCTTTGGCTGCTCCGTGACGTTGGAGCAAAACAATGTCAATTGGAATTCATTGCTCCACTCTGTGTTGCCTTGGCCCTACCTGAATGACGATGCTGTACTCCTCTGGTGTAAATCTTGAAAAAGCTGGAACTCACCAGACTTCCTGATCCACCCAGATGGGACTGGAGGGTAGCCAAAAAAAACCCCAAAACCTCTGGTGCTGCTTAATCAGAATTTCACCAGTGTCTGTCCCACTCATAGATGCAATCCTCCAGCAATTCTCCTGAATTGCTAACAAAAAGTTGAGACATAGCCTGTATTTCACAAATACTCTCCAATGCAAAATGTACAGTTTGCACAATGTATTAAAACAACAGTGTAACTGAAGTAACAGACTACACTTGGAGGTTCTTAAAATGAAATTTAACCTGTAGGTCAAATTCTGAGATGTTTCTCAGGGCAGAGCTCATTGCAGGATTGGGAACTTGGAGATTTGGGTTATTGGTTGGGCCTAGATGAGGTATCAGGAAAGGAAGATAAAATAGCCATTTATTTTCTCTCTCTAACATATGTTAGATGAACACTGTTGGGTTCTATAATTAAAATCATATGAATGCTCATAATGCATAAAGCTGGTTCTGTAAATTATGCTCAACAGTATAGTTCTCTGAAATACGTAGTTTAAAAGCAGGCACAATGGGTATTTTGCTAGCATGTAGATAATACGAAAACTTAAACACAGAACAGCAATTTAGGAATAAAAGAAAACAGAAAGATAACAGCTTTAAAGATCATCTATTAACTGGAAATCAGAAACTTCATAAGAAAAAAACTTGATTTTAAAAGTATGTTTCACACGCCTACTGGATCAAGTTATCCAAAGTTACCTACTATTAGTTGTTACCTACTAGAGGGAGGCAGGAAGAGTAATCCTTAACACCCTTACAATCCCTTCCAGCAGACTCTGAGGAACAGTGAGTTTTCTTCTGCAAGAGCTGTATACACAGTGAGACAGCAAGGAAAGATGAAAAAATGAAATAAAAAGAGACTATAAGAACTATCCGCAAGGACAGAGAAACATTCACATTTAAATGTATACATTTAAATCATACAGTAAAATAGTGAAAACTTTTGCTTAACAGGTAAAATACTGAGTCTTGGCTACCCTGAGGAGTAATCCCTTTCATCTGACACTGACACAGAAAATTCTCAACTAGCTTTTGTTCTTTTTTCTGAGTCTAACATGAAACTTCCCTAGTTACAACTAAAAACAAGCAACAAAAAACTCTGGAAGAGAAAAAGGTAACAATTACCTACCCCTCTCCTTCACTCCTACACACAAACACACACAAAGTTTTGGGCAACAATCCAGATCTTTAACTAGCAAATATGGGAATCTTGCTTAGAAGTCCTTTTCTTACCGCCAGTGGAACTGCCTGTTTTTCTTCTCAGTTTCTAATTAGTCTTTAAGGCACCAGAGCTCTGCTTTGTTAGTCACTGCTTACAGCAGTGGTCGACGTAAACTAGCTGCTATTTCCTTCATGGCTCAGGTAGGCTATACACCCTCTGGCACACCCCTACTTTGGGGTCTACCACATTACCACTCTGTATCAGCTAAGGCAATAAAGATCCTATTTGAGACAGCTGAAATTTAACCACAATCTTCTCAAAGGAGATGGTGCAGGAACAAAGAAGTCTAGGAGAGGAAATCATCGACTTCATTATGCCAGCAGCTTGTTACAAAGTAAAACGGGCAAGAGGTAAATTTTTATTTTTGTCCCAGGTTATGTATGCCATTCATTCAGTGAAGATTTTTCACATTAAAATTAATTTTCTAACCCTGGCAGTGGAGGAAAGGGACAATCATACTTTCATGCCATGCAAAGAAACTGAAGACTTAGGATTTGGTCCAGATGAACCATGCTTTTATGTGCTTTTTAATCACTGTGCCCTATGGATAATATGGAAAAGCTACGATATAACATTTGAGAAGGCATCGTGCATGCATTGTTGACTGGTTGGCTCTTGCAATGAAAGTGGTTTTAGGTGTAATGTTTCATATGATAGTTTAGTGGTCCCTCCTGGAAAGCAGAGAGTATAAATCAATCTTATCTGTTATCCTATTATAGACTTAAACTGATCATGATAGTTTATATATGCAATACAAAGTTTCTAATGAATATTTCACATGATGCTAATTAATGATGCTAACAGGAGATAAATTTGTGTGAAAACAACAGAATTCTTTTGTTGTGCCCATTAGCTTAAAATCTATCAGCATACAGCAATATATACACAGATCTTTCATACTGAAGGGATTAACCTCAATTTATCTATGGATAATTTTCTGTGGTTGGCTCAGAGCACTCTCTGCTTGAAGTACTAAAGCTCACATTGGTTCCTCATTAAATGTTTGTTTCAACTGAAATGGCTGAAGAAAAGCTTTCTAACAAATGTGCCCCTAAAGTCTCCAGAAGACTCTACAGGTCTATATTCCACAGCAAAACTTTGTAGTTAGGGCCTACCTCTTTTTTTTTTTTTTTTGGCTTTTCCTTGCTAAACTGTTTAAATGTCTTTCAAAATCTTAGATCTTTTACAACAATGATAAGGGCAATTTCAAAAGCATTAGTGGTCATACATGCCATCTTCCTTTTAAGTTAAAAAAAAGTCAGACATTAAGAATAATAAGAAAGACCATGTAAATGTTATTCTAGGGAATTTTTTCTTTTTGCTCCTACAGGGTTGTTTTCATTTTTATCAAAGTCATGGTTGGTATTTTTATCAACAAGGAAAAAAATGTGTGTTTTGTCTCTTTCATGACTGACAACTTCAAAGAAATTCACAATATATTCACAGATGGGTCTTTAATACTGTGTGTACTTCAAAAGTCAGAGCAGGAGATAATGCAAATGGCACAGAGCTGGAAAAATAATTTGTGTTAATATTTTGGCCCCTCATTTCTTAAGAACACAGATTTGTGGAGCTTGTGTGACCCTTCTGTGACACAAAAACCATGAGTTGGGTTTTTTTCAGTTACTTCTTAGAATAACATTTTTTCTTTATAGCTGTAAGTTTAGCTAGAAAAAGTAGGATCTTTTATTAGGGCACTATACCTGAAAAAAATTGGTTGAATTTCAAGTACATGAGGAGGTACTGCCATTTTTAGAACAGGGAATTTTGATTCAACTTCAGTGGGAGCCTGAGCAGTAACTAAGATACACTTGAAAGCTAGATCTTCCACTCACACTTTTAAAAATAAGAACGTCCACAGAATTTGGCATATGTTAACAACTATGTTGTTAAAAATAATATATTTTTGTATCTGCTGGCTATCACTACAGGTACAAATTCCATAGAAATTACACACCCTCACAAACACAAGTGGATGATGCAAGACATTTTGTATCGTAAGATACAAATTGAATTTCACTTCGCAATTCATCTGGAAAATTTCAAGCTTGGGGAAAGGTTAAATTTTACTCTAACAATGTTCTAAACATGACCGTTTGTTATTATGATGATTGTAAAGCTCAGATCATGTGACAACTGAAATAAAATATACTCTTACCTAATCCAGTTTGCTTGACTTTAGGGAAAAATACTAATATCGAGTCCAGGTGTGCTGACTCCTTTATAAAAAGTCTCCAAGTCATTATTACTGAAGCTCAGGAAACTGTGTGATTCATCACGTGCAAGTATTATTCTACAAAGGCAGTGACAAAAAATATTGTGGCCTTTTAATATGAACTTGGCCCAAAAGCTGATCTAGGCCTGGACCTATTTTTCTGTAACTGCATTCATGGTGGCAAGCATTTAGTGTGAGTATGTTATCAGGTAAGCACTTTTCACAGGCTATCCTTTTTCTGACTGCTACAGACAACGGTATAGTCTGGTGTGTGTTTTTCAAATCAAATTAAAAAAAAAAAATCAAGTCAGAACAGAAAAAAGGACAACTATGCTGAACTATGCTCATGAATTGTAATTTTTAATGGTTATAAAACCCAAAAGTGGTAGACGGTATAAAATACAACATTAAATATTTCTTCCTTACTGGTTTTCACTTCATGTCTGAAAATGAAAACTGTTTGGAAAGATAAATAAGGAATGTTCATACGTGGGACTTGGTGAACATAAAGATGTTTCTCATTTGCAACTACGTTTTTCTTGGGCAAGCTTAGGATGTCCTGTACTACAAAAAAAGAACCTCATCATAAATTGCAGCCTAGACTGTGCCGTGCACATAGATGTCTAAAGTCTAAGAGGGACATAAGATCTTAAAACAGGATTTTAAAATGCAGCTTTTCTGCTCAGAGCCTAAAGTCCATTTCCTGCTCACCAGCCATCTTCCAGAGACAAAGCAAAAACCTCGGTACTCTAATCATGTAGCAGGCATTATTATGTCTGATTCCAGTGATTGCACAGATATGTAAGTACAGTATAATACCAGTCTTCAGTAACTGTAATAGAAAATAGATGGTTATATTTAAAACACAACTTGAGTACACAGTCAGATGAAAAGATTAGCTTCCTGCTAACAACAGCTGTCAATAACATCTGTCTCAACAGTAACAACAGTATTCTGCTTGCATGACCAACTGTTCTCTAAAGGCTTTGTTTCTACAGCTGCCTACTTGCTGATAAAGAGTACACTTGTATTATGGAGCCTATCTTTCCTGCACTTGTACTTTTTCATAGAGATTTGGCTGGATGGGCCTGTGTCATCAACCCCCTACTTAAGTGGCTACTATCACCTTGATTGTATAGCAGGCAGACCACTCCAGAAAAGGTAATCATAAAGTTCGGAGTAAACAATACAAACCAAAAGTAAAACACTGTGAATAACCAAAGGCATTAGTATCCTCTGAAAAGTAGGTAAGAGGGCATTTTCTTACTCTTTCTTTTCTACTTCCTAAAAGTTAGATGTATTTTAGGCAGGAAATGTTGTAATCTTTCACACAGTGTACCAGAGGAAAGGCCTGCCCATTTAGTCTTTGTGATGGACAATAGGATGTCAAATCTAGTAAGTGTGTCCTGAATAATCTTATCTTTGAAAAATGAGCAGATACTTACAGGAATCTATATTAGCACTATGAATTAATACCCTATGGCATAATCTTGATATATAATATTGCTTTCTTCCTCAACTTACTCCTGTAACTGATTTACAATCCACCTCTGCTAGAGGAGGAAGCAATGTTCACACAGTTCCCCATCAGAATTAGAAACATCTTAAGGACATACACACAGTTTTGCACAGACAAACATGGCTTTGCGCATTGTTTGCTTTTCTTTTTATTAATTTTGTTATATAAAACAGGACAGCTTGCAATCTAAGCCTAGTCCATAACAAATATTACAGCAGTGTTCCTCCTTTCATGCAGCTGTCTCTCTTATGGCCTCCAGCTACGTTCTAGCTCATATGGTCTACAGCACAGCTTACTCCCAGGTATAATTCAACAGGCTATGTGGATGCAGACAGGCTTTGACATAGTTGGGCTTAAATGCAACAATTATCAATGCCAGAACGTGAGATGCAAATCAGCTGATACTGGTTTGAATTATACATAGTGGCCAGCCAAACTGTATACCACTTAAATTTGTCATTTGCTCAAGTGTGGTTGTAAAACATGTTTAGAAGCGCTGCACTGACATAGATTTAGTCTAATTTGACTGCTCACTGGAAACACCCTAGCAAAGGCAAATGAATTATCTTTAAGGCTGATGAAAAGATAACCTCACAGGCATTAGGAAGTTCCCTCTATTATCTTTAGAGCTATTTACAGTAGATAGGATCCATCCCTAGCCTGCTTTAATATTCTTGACTTTGTGGTAGATTTAGAAGGTCGTTATTCCTGCAGGTTACATCTCTCCCTTGGAGTGGAGGAGTACCTGTAAAAATATCCCAAGAGAGACAGGTTAATATACCTAAGGAAACAGCCATCTGAGGCATTTAATGGCTGTTTAGTCATTCACATGCAGTGAGCACTCATAACTGATACAACAGGGGTGAAACCATGGTCTCAACTCCTTATCTTTTCTGCTCGCTCAGATTGCCTTGAATCCAAACAGTGGTGGGATGGGAGGTAAAGCATCTGTGTGCAGAGGCTGTAATGGAGACTGGCCTTTATAAGTAGCATATGAAGGAGCAGAGCTCCCTGTCTTCTCTCCCTCCTCTGCGCCTGCTTTAGAGCCATGTACAATCTATTCCTTATGCTGAATACAAATCCAGAAGACACCAAGACAATGATACCATAAAAAGCTAGGAGAAATCAGCTTGCAGTAAGTCAGGAAGACAGGAGTGACTTTTTCTGGGAAGATGTAACACTTAGAAGATTGGGTTCTTCATATGTCTAAAGGAAACTTATGTCTAAAGCTGGTGAAGTACGAGCTGGATCAGCAGACAATGAGTTGGACTGAAAACTGGTTGAACAGCCAGGCCCAGAGGGTGGTGATAAGTGGCATGCAGTCTAGTTGGAGGCCATTAACTAGCAGTATACCCCAGGGGTCAATACTGGGTCCAATCCTGTTTAACATCTTCATTAATGATCTGGATGATGCGGCAGAGTGTACCCTCAGCAAGTTTCCTGATGACACAGAACTGGGAGGAGTGGCTGATGCACCAGAGCGTCATGCTGTCCTTCAGCGGGACCTCAACAGGCTGGAGAAATGGGCTGACAGGTACATCATGAAGTTCAACAAGGAGAAGTGCAAAGCCCTGCACCTGGAACGTTGCCATGCACCAATATATGCTGGAGGCCACCCAGCTGGAAAGCAGCTTTGCAGCAAAGGACCTGGAGGTCCTAGAGGATCATGACCACATTGGTCCTAGGAGACCATGACTTCAACCAAATTGAACATGAGCCAACAATGTGCCCTGGTGGCAAAGAAGGCTAATGCTATCCTGGGGGGCACTAGGCAGAGTATTGTCAGCAGGTGGAAGGAGACGATCCTTCCCCTCTGCTCAGTGCTGGTGAGACATGTTCTGTGTCTAAGTCTGGGCTCGCCAGTACAAGAGAGACATGGACATATTGGAGAGAGACCACCCAAGGGCCACGAAGGTGATGAAAGGATTTGAGCATCTCTCCTATGAGGAAAGGCTGAGAGAGGTGGGACTGTTCAGCCCAGACAAGGGAAGGCTCGGGGGGGATCTTATCAATGTATACAAATATCTGAAGGGAGAGCATAAAGAAGACAGAGCCAGGCTGTTTTCAGTGGTGCCCAGTGACAGGACCAGAGGCAATGGGCACAACCTGCAACACAGGAGGTTCCACCTGAAAAATTTTTTTACTATGAGGGTGACTGAGCCCTGGCACATGTTGCCCAAAGAGCCTGTGGAGTCTGTCTCCTTGGAGGTCTTCAAAAGCCATCTGGACATGGTCCTGGGCAGCCAGCTTTAGGTGGCCCTGCTTGAGCAGTGGGGTTGGACAAGATGACCTCCATAGGTCCCTTCCAACCTCAACCATTCTGTGATTCTGTGAAAGAAACGAGCAGATACTTTTGTCAGTTTATAATCTATCCCTATAAATCAGAAATGGGAGATACATGCTCTGGCAACTGGGAAAGAAAAAACATGTTGAACTCAGCTGAAAAACTGGAAAAAATTGAATATAAAAGTTATTGAAAGGTGAAAAAAGTATAATGATATTCCTGAAAGACAACCACCCCAGTATTTCCTATAGCCAAATTAAAAGGCTTTCAAACAAAACCAGTATGCAGGAAAAAGACTAGTCAGCCTTACCTCAGTGCCCAGTAAGATCATGGAACAGATTCTCCTAGAAGTTATGTTGAAGCATATAGAATACAGGGAGGTGATTAAAGACAGCCAACATGGCTTCACCTAGGGCAAATCATGCCTGACTAATCTAGTGGCCTTCTACAATGGAGTGGCTGCATCAGAGGACAAGGGAAGAGCAACTGATGTCATCTACCTGGACTTCTGTACAGTCCCCGACAACTTTCTTACCTCTAAATTGCAGAGACATGGATTTGATGGATGGACTGTTAGTTGGATAAGGAACTAGCTGGATGACCGCATCTCAAGAGTTACAGTGAACGGCTCAATGTCCAAATGGAAGCCAGCAACGAGTGGTGTTCCTCAAGGGTAAGTACAGCGACCAATACTATTTAATATCTTCTTTAATGACATAGATAGTGAGACTGAGTACACCCTCAGCTAGTTTGCAGACAACATCAAGCTGAGTGCTGCAGTTGATTCACTTGAGGGAAGAGATGCCAGGATCCTGACAGGCTTGAGGGGTGGACCTATGTGAACCTCATGAAGTTGAACAAGGCCAAGTGCAAGGTCCTGCACCTGGGTCAGGGCAACCTCCAAGATCAGTACAAACTGGGGGATGAATAGATTGAAAGCAGCCCTCCAGGGAAGGACTTGGGGATATTAGTGGATGAAAAATTGGACATGAGCCAGCAATGTGTGCCTGCAGCCCAGAAAGCCAACCGTATCCTAGGCTGCATCAAAAGAAGCGTGGCCAGCAGGTCGAGGGAGGTGATTCTCCCCCTCTACTCTGCTCTCATGAGAGTCCACCTGGAGTACTGCGTCCAGCTCTGAGGCCCCCAGTAGGGGGGAGACATGGGGAGAAGTACATGGGAAGTACATGGGCAGAAGTACATGGACCTGTCAAAGCGGGCCCAGAGGAAGGCAACGAAAATGATCAGAGGGCTGGAACACCTCTCCGATGAGGAAAGGCTGAGCGAGCTGGGATTGTTCAGCCTGGAGAAGAGAAGGCTCCAGGTAGACCTTATTGCAGACTTCCAGTACTTAAAGAGGGATTATAAGAAAGATGGAGAGAGACTTTTTAGTAGGGCCTGTAGCGATAGGACAAGGGGCAATCGTCTTAAACTAAAAGAGGGTAGATTCAGACTAGGTATCAGGAAGAAATTTTTTACGATGAGGGTAGTGAAACACTGGAACAGGTTGCCCAGAGATGTTGTGGATGCCCCATCACTGGAAACATTCAAGGTCAGGTTCTATGGGGCTCTGAGCAACCTGATCTAGTGAAAGATGTCCCCTGTCCATGGCAGGGGGGTTGGACTATGTGACCTTCAAAGGTCCCTTCCAACCCAAACCTTTCTATGGTTCTAAGATGCAAACCTGTTCTTTATACTCCCTGCACACACAACTCCAAGTAACTTTCTCCAAAGGATTAAAAAAAATCAGCTTCTCATTTATTTTTATGGAAGTCTAAGAAAACTGGCCATTTACTATAAACCGTTACTAACAGATTGTTAACATACTAACATATGAAACTTACATGCATCCCACTTTTTTGTCTTTAATCTGTTATTAGTGTTTATTTATTAACAGTTTATTGGTACAGTCAATATTCTCTGTACCAAATACGAAACAACTACTATTTCACACATGTAGTATGTAAGAAGTAGTCTTCTCCCATAGCAATTACAAATTGGAATTTTTTAACCTCTCTTAAAAGCCATAGTGCACTGTATATTTATGGTATGGATTTTAGATGAATTCAGATGGGTTATTATTGGATAGTTTGAAAAAACTTGAATATAAACCTGCAAAGGCTTATTAACTTGAGTTATCCTCACTTAGATAGATTCCCAGGGTGCAACTCCTTAGAGTAAAGCAGGATTTAACACTTTCATCAAGTGTGCTCTCCTTTGTGACTCTTTTTCTTGAATGAGGTTGACTCAGTAAAAATGAACACAGGATTTTTAATAGTACCACTGTCCTGACGTTACATATTATAAGGCTATGGCTCAATGGTCATACTTGATAAGAAGGATATATCTACAAACAGCTTTTAAAAGTTGATGATAAAGTATGAATGTGAGTTTTAGGTATGCAGCAAACACACAGAAAATGCCTTTGCTATTAGCAGACTGGTAATTTTATTAAGGTTTTTATAATGTATTACTTTAGGTAAGAAACCGACTATGAGAATTTACCACATCTTTTTAAAAATACACTAGATCTTTATACTTACTACATAAATCTATTGTACATGCAAAGGACTGAGGTTCTCCCTGCAGCTTATTTAATATATTTAAAGTTTAAAATGAAAAATTAATTAAAAGAAATAGCTTGGCCTATACAATGGAGTCTGGACAATGCTTTTAAGTAATTAGCATTTTATTATATCCCTATAATAAGGGTCTTATTGAAATTTAATCAAAAGGTGCTGGCCGCAGCCCCATAAAGGGGTTGCACTGCACAGAAATCTGCTATCAGAGTACATAGGAAATGGCCTGTTCTGCCACTGAAACTATTTTGCACTGTACCTGACCCCTCTGCAACAGCCTTTGCCATTTAAGGTAATTTCTTGTGAACCTTCAGAACTGAGACTTTGTACAATATAAGATTTAAGGTGACCTTTTCATTTCAGGTAGAAATAATTTAAATGTATTGTCAACATTAATGTAAAGTAGAATTCATGGCACAATTTGAGAATTCAGTAGGGGTTTGACTTTTATCGTAGGCTTTTTAAAATTTGAAATCTTTAGCTAAATGTTTGCTTTAATACTGGTAGCGTGGGTTGTTTCTTTTTTTAAATATAAAACTATTCATATAAACTCATCCTGAAGTACACTTCTTAAAACTAGAACAGGAAAAGAAAATTTTATTTTGTTTGGCAACTGGACAATTTCAGGGACAAGGAATTGAAATGATAGAAGTAAATGCTAAAAATTTGTTTTATAACACTTGTAAAATGCAGACATTGGTTATCTGTAGAGACAGTTGAGGATTATGTCTATTGGGAGGGTTTTTAATTGCATGAGTCACATGACTGAAAGTTAAGTGATATGTTAGGGAGCTGCATTGCTGCTCTTGATAGTTTTCTGTTTTACAATTTATGTGTTGAAATGTTTTGAATGTATAGCACTGGTGGCCAGGGCCCCAGGTAGGTGCCTAAAGCACAATTTTCTTTACTTGAAGTCAAAACAAATAACTACTACTGCAAGATCTATGTGGAAGATAAAATAGTGAACTACAATAGCTAAATAAAACCAATAAAAATAGCATATCTCTTCCGTGAATGCTGTGTTTATCCTAACACACTGCTAAGGCAAACTGATTAAAATTTAGCTTTTATGGTCTCTCAAATGTGCACTGCTCAGCTGGTACATGTTAAAGCCCACGCTTTTAGCAATGATGAGTTGTTTTTTCTCAGCAGTTTGCAAAATTATTTTTCAGCTTTCTCTGTTTCTGGGTATAAATACTGTGATTGCAAAGTAGACACATTTACAACACGCAATCCAGATACCTTCTAATTACTATCTAGGACTCTACTCAGCAAGGATGACCTGCTTTTTCATGTTCCATGCTGGCTTCCAACCACCACAGATACCTAACTCTCTCGGAGAGCACCATTAAAGGTCTCCTAGTGTTGCACTTTAATGAGGGTTTTCCTCCCCTTCCTTTGTCCAACGCAGGAGGCCATTTGGAAATACAGTTACAACTTACTGTTAAGTGATACTTTAGGCTTAATTTCGAAGAATGTATGAAGTTGGACAGGAATTTAATTTCTCACGTAATAAAAAAAATGTTATGTGAAGAGGATGTTTTCTGAGGTCCTGCTCAGTTTTCAGCAACTTAGCTCTGCGTAATACACAGGTAAGTAGTAGGAATGCTGCCTAACATGAGGGACACTAAAGGCTTGCTCCTTCACTTCTACATATGAGATGAACATCATTATACATAAAAGTCATCCCATTAAAACAGAAGGAACTACTCACATACATGCATTAAAAACATATGTGCAAGTCTTTGCAGGATTAAAAAGGCAGGAAGCAACAGGTTGGGGCAACAGACACCAGATGGGTGGAAGGAAGAATAAAGTGATAGGAAGACATGGTCATGTGGGCAGGTTGCATATGCAACTTAAAAGTTTGAAGGCATTTGAAGGCCTAATTTTAAAGTTTGCCCTTGTTTTAAAAAATGTGATGCTTGTCATGTAACAGCTGTTCCTGAAACATCTGCAGCTCCAGTGCTCATGATCGATAACTCACACTAAATTTAAATCATGATGAGACCACTAACACAACATTTCGGATCACGTCACTGCTGATTTTTTACAGAACAGTGTTTAGCATAGTTCATAAGGTGGTCAGATATCTATCATGCTTCACCGAACACACCAGGATACACCTTACATAATTAGCAGGGAGGTGCCTGATGTGATTGTCCTGAAGAACCACTACAGAGCCTAAAATTCTGCTGGTCCTCATAAAAACAGTATATAGCTTAGTCAAGTCACTGGCAAGAGAAAGAGGGAGAAAGAGAGGAGCTTGCATGCTAATTTGTAGTGAATGGAGAGTAATTATACAGGCAATGTCATAACTCCTGTAAATGATGCCTTGTCAGTAATGTCCAACTTTCACTAAGAGTTGCATTTTGAAGAAGTGAACTCAGGAACTCTGAAGAAAGAGGAACAAAATTTTATAGCTGTAAATTAGCCTTTTGTGTACAGGCAAGAAAGCTAACACACTGACCTATTATTCCTCTTATTTTGAAAATTCCTTTAAAAAAACCCAAGCCACTACGTTAAAAACACTTCTTGTGAAGATATATCACTCTACTGTCAGCAGAACAAACTCCACTTGAGTCATGTGAAAATGACCTGCTCCTTCTGAAGAAAGGGAAACATGATGTTCTGCTAGCAAATATATGTAATTTCTACCATACTGTGTGAAAGAGTATGTTCTTACTTGCAAAATAAACATGCAGATTGTTAAATTGGAATCATATTCAGAACACGATGAATAACATATTTGAACATTTAATTTGCTACAAAAATTACTGAATATTTCACTATTGAATCAAAAGAAAAATAAAAAAAATTATAACAATGTTTTAATTTCACAATAGTTCTTACTAGTAAAACTTTTGTGAGCCTTTGTGAAATGAAGCCAGATTAATTATTATGATTCCACTACTTTGTAAGGCTTTAGTCATACAGATGAACAGTGACCATCACCACAGCTGGGAAAAGCTGCTAGAAGGCTGACCCTAAAAATAGGAAGAAAGAAAATAACCCAAACCCTCTAAATATCAGCCAGTTATGCTCTTTATTCAAGCAAGTCTCCAAATGATGAGGAATCGTGGCAAGATCCTGTAGTGAACTGCTCATCTGATGGCTTCTCAATATGATGTCTCACTCTTGTGAATATTCCACCATAAATTTAAAATGAATTCCCAAAGGGTACAGAAAGGTACACTGATGCGTATTGTGCCATGGGAAAGGCACATCACAGCGGAGCTAATTTTATCCTCTGCGACTGCAAACCCCATGTCTTCCAATAAATTGCTGAGGAGGTGGAGTTTCTCTGCATACTTTTCTCTCTGGCACAGACACTTATCCTCAGTTTATATTACCATTATGCTATTTGTTCTTTTATGTGTCAGCAAACTCAGTTACCTTGTACTTATATCAACACCCTGGAAACACAGTTTTTGTCTCAGATGACAAGACTCTTGAAAAAGAGGCCTCTGTTTTCCTTTAACCTAATAATATGAAAATAATTGTCTTGGTTTCTTACTGCCACCACAGAGCACAGACCAGCTGAGACTCAGCACTTCCCTGGGAAAAGACACCAAAGTCTAGCAGACAGCAACCTCAGTCACAAGAGTATGGTGTTCCAACAGCTGAACTCTAATTTATTTGGTTTAGGGAGGGAAGGGGGAGGTAGATTTATTTTCAATCATCAGGAGACTTTTTTCTTTTCATAGATGAAAGGGCAAAAAGAAAAAAATCCCAGGGATGTATGTCATCGCAGTATTGACGCCCTACATAAAACCCTCACTTCCCAGGAGCGCTAATTTAGGCACCAGGTCATTCTGCCGCTTCTTGTGGAGGAGGAACCCCAGCCCTCCGCCCCACCGCCAGCGAGCAGCCCCTCCAGCAGGCTCGGGGCTTGCTCGGGCAGAACAGATGGGGAACAAACTCCTGGGGTGAGACTGGACGTTTCTTCCCTGCCAGAGGACATGAACCCGTAGCCGGCTTCGTCTGCGTACACTTCGTCAGAGCAAACTTTATTGCAGAAGCGCACCCTGGAGCTGCCAGGGGAGGACCGGCGGGGCGCCGAGGGTCGCCGCTTGCCGGCCGCAGGAGCAGCCAGGCGGGGCGGGGGGGGGGGGGGTGCTGTGCCCGCCCGAAGGCTGGCCGGCAGCGGGCGGCGGCGGCGGCAGCCCCGCTATCTGGGAGCTGGCAGATGGCTCCACGTCCCGGGGGTCTCCCGGGGAGGAGCCGTCCCGCCCCTGCTCCCGCAGCCCGATCGCCTGCCTTGGCCGGGTCTCAGGCGAAGACAGGCGAGGAATAGTTGCGAGGTACGAGGAAAGCCCCTTACCTGTTGATTTTCAGGGCGAACGCCCTCCTGTCTGCGGCGGGTAAAGTCGCCATGCGGGAGAGCAGCCGCGGATGTCGGCTGCCGAGGAGAACCGACGCCGGCTGTACGCACGAAGGGCGGCTTTATTTTATTTATTTATTTTTCTTAATTGCATGCTCCGGGCTAGAAACCCGACGGTCCTCTGACAGTTCTGGGTGGCAACTTCCGCATTTCACCTTCCTCACCGAAATCGGTCGGAGTGGGAGGGATCTGCCCCTGTGCACAGCTGGCTTCTCACCCCTGCCAGCCTCTGCCCCGCCGGCCGGCAGCGCCCAGCCCCGGCGCCCCGGCTGCGCTGCGCCTCTCCCCGAGGGCGCCCACAAGCTGCCCGCCGCGGCGGTAGCGCACCCGGGCACTGGGAGGGGGCAGGAATTTCCCCTCCTTTTTTAACACAGGCGACCCCCGAACCGCCCGTGGATATTTCGGAGGGAAGCCGCGGGGAAGGCAAGCATTCAGGCAAGCGCCTGAAGGGAAGGAGGAGGGAAGGCGCTTTGTACCTGTGAACGCGCACAGCTGCGGAAATCCTTGCGCATCTCCCCCAACCCTTTTTCGTTTGGAAACCGCGGTGCGGGTGTCAGACATCCCCGCCACCCCCCGCCGGCGGGGTCGAGCGCTGCTCTGCGGGGGCGGGCGAGGAAGCAGCGGGTACCGCCGCGCACCGCCGGCCGCCAGACCGGCCCCGCACCGCCTCCGGGCGCCGCCGATCCAGCCCGTCCTCCCCCGGCGGAGCAGGCGCGGCCGCCGGGCAGGATAGGGCAGGGCAGGCCTGGGCAGGGCTGCTCAGGGCAGGGCAGAGCGGTGCCCACCGGCCGTCAGGCAGAGGAAATAGCCGGGGTCCTTCCTTCGGCCCCGTGTAAGACGTAAATAGATGCCAGCTCTTTACCTGGGATGGTATTTTGCCAATACACACGTGCACCCAGGATATATGTTTCTCTTACCCCTGAACTACTTGAGCGTGTAAGGAAAACTCACACATACCAACACCAGATACCAGCTCAGCTTGGCACAAAGAGGGCTCCACTGCTGTTCTCTTCACCTGCACTTACAGCTCTTTTTTAAAAAGGCCATTTTTATCAAGTATCTTGTGGTTGTGCTACAAAGTGGTGTTTCCTGACCGGTATTTTTCTCTCAGCCTTGGTGCACATTTCACTGCTTCTGCAGATAAGCAGAACTCAGACTTCATTTGAAAGGGGAAACAGAAGCCAAACATGGTTTCTACAGATGAATTATGGGGTAGCAGAGGCAATTCAGTTTTAGGTTGTCCCACTTTTATTAAATCCGGGCCTTGGTGGCAATGACATTAGGATTCACCCATTGAAAGGCAGTCATAGCTTCTCTCTCCATTCCCAGTAAGCTGAAGGGTATCTAGAGGAAAACAGCATGATTTGAGGCAAGGAGTGGAAGATTGTCAAACAGTGAAGGCCTAAAATTGTGCTACTAACAATTACCTTTTACTCTGCAGGATTCACCATTCTTTAGAGCGCTGTTAAGTATGGGTGGTCTCAAATATGGATGTTAAGCCCTACGGTCTTTGAAAAGCACTGGCTGTGGGCCCTTAGGGAAGTGCAGAAAGGCTAAAGAGGTGAAAGATTTAACAAAAAACAGAAGACAATAGAAAGAGTTGAAGATGCAAAGAAATAGGGAAGTATTTTGGAGGAAAAAAACCTGCAAGGATCTACAGCAGAATAAGATCTCAGATATGAGTCTGAAAACTTCAGAAAGAAAATATTAAAATCTACTATTAATAGAATGGTGTTAACTAACAAACATTTGCTTTGCGAAGAATAAATTAGACATTTTATTGCACGGAACTTACCACACCCATCCTTTCTTTACGTCGCCATGATAAAGCTAAGTCCACTTACCTACATGTAATTTGAACTTAAATGTCACTTAGTTACAAATCACTGATACGTAGCTATGATCTGGCATGTGTGTCGGTGACAAGAAAACGCTTGGGTGTCAGAGATACTGGCCATGGCAAGACACTGCTTCACACCGCCTTTCTTCTTGTCTGCACTTGCACGTGTCTGTTGAAAGATGGCCACTGCCTTCACAACTGTCTTCAGTGCACGAACTGGCTGTGGTTTTAATAGATGTGTTACTGCTCTACAAGAAACTCAAAGCATGCAATCTGCCTTCTGGCAGGCGGCTGCGATCACACTGCGTCAACAGTGGAAAGAAACAAGAAAAATGTAACCTTTTTAAAATTTTAATAGACCCATGTAATTTAAATGGACACATCCATTTTTGAGAGCCTAATTTGAGACACCCAATGTTTAATTTTTTCCTGGATCAATGGTATGCATTTCTTACCTACTCTACCTGGAGTCGAGGGCCTCATTACCGTTGAAAGCTACACATCCCAAATCCAGCTGAAATATTTATTTTAACGTCTTGGCCTTTCTAGTATACTTCCTCTCTTTGCTCTTACAGGAAGTTGGTGGACAGAGAAGCTGCTTCTCTCCTATTTGCTTTTCAAAGCTTTAGCTGAGATATTAATACAAATGATGCTGTCCTTAAGATGATGCCATGAAATAAACACCAGTTTGTCAGTTTTCTATGCTGTCTAGACCACTGCAGGACGGGCAAGAAACACTTCTGATCTACTCTTGGCACACGTCGAGGTGGCTTGCTCAGTTCCACCTCATTCTATCTCCCGTATAAAAGAAGGGAAATTGGAGGAAAAAAATGTTAT
Source organism: Gymnogyps californianus (assembly GCF_018139145.2). Classification (NCBI taxonomy): domain Eukaryota; kingdom Metazoa; phylum Chordata; class Aves; order Accipitriformes; family Cathartidae; genus Gymnogyps; species Gymnogyps californianus. Next base: position 55,877,715 of record NC_059500.1, read on the forward strand.
GCAGTTCTCCACTAGCACAGTAGGTCCTTGCTATCACATGAAATTGCTTTCTGGTAGCTTAACCGTGCATTATAGATAACCTGTCACTAGAAGAGCTGCTTATCCACAGTAAGAAGTCTGGTCTTTTCTGTTTCTCAAAATACTGCTCTTGAAAGACATAACCATCCTTTTCATTGTTTAATTTCAAAAGCTTCCATGAAGTGCTATGCCTCTGTTCCTAGCAACTTACAAGCTAAGGAGGAGAAATGTAAGCAATGAAAATAAAGGAGGTAGCTCCATTAACCATTCTGTACATTGTCTGGTTGCAGAGACAGTAAGACAACAGTTTTGGTACTAGATAGGTTTCACACCCATCTTTCTGTTCATGGGAGGTCCCACGAAAGGAATTGGACATGCTTCCTTTGCTGAAGTTTGTGGTTAATTGGGTTTGGGGTGTTGTTTTTTGTTTGTTTATTTAAGAGAGGAAGATGTTTATTCTTCTAGCTGTATCTCCAGAACTGCTAACTACTCAAGAAGAAACCACTACCTCATTTTTTATTGAGGCTATAAAAAAAGAGTCCAGGCTTCATCTTAACAGCTCATGTGGCATGAAGTAGGACCTTCCTTGATTGCCAAATCTGACCACACAAATCAAGCTAGCAGCAATGCAGATAACATCCCAACCTGCACAAATATACCCATTTATGAATGATACAACTATTTATTTTGCCATTTCATACATTCTTGGTAAGCATGGACAAAAGGATTACTCAAAAATACTTTGTCACATGCAGGAAAAAATGCCTGAGGAGACACACAAAAGTAAGGTTTCCAAAACTGCTAATATATTCAGCAGGTACAGACCAAACACTTAGATCCTTTTAAGTTTTCATCTTTTTGGATGAACTGAATTATCAGCAGCCTACTTCAGCATATGAGCAGCAAAACTCATCAAATATTCCTTTTCATCTATTATGTCAGCAATTCCATTGCCAGGCGGGGAGAAGAAAAAAAGGAAAAAAAAGGAATTTTATCAAGGAAGTTTACATGGTTTTAACTCATTGGAGTCCTACCAGATGAGATGCTGGCAAACTGATTTTTTTAAGCTATCTTATCCAATTAAGTATTGTCAATAGTACTGCTCCAGCGTATTGTTAAACACTATTGTTTGAATTCCTGCAACAAACAAACCTACTATATACAAGGTCATGAAGTGTAACCATGCCTTCAGAACAAGAAGTAGAACAAGACCTTTCCAGTCAGGAGATTATAAAAAAAATGGTATCAAACCAGGTGCCAGTGAAGGCAGCACAAAATCCAAAGTGAAGAAAACAACACAACTCAGAACAGACCATGGTTTTCCAAACCTAGCTTGCTTGGATGGCAGCAGCTGTTGGTGGGTCTTGTATACAAGACAGTAGAAAACATGCTTACATTCACCATTTCCTCATCCCCATCCTCCTGTCGCACACACATGCATCCCAAATGGTGGTCCTAATCATCGCTGCATCGCTTCAGCCCTAGAATCAGTTGTAAAGCTGTGCTTCCCTCGAATTCCTCTTGGGCTTCACATGCTCTCACCATGCTTTGGCCTTCCTGCTGCAACCTGACCTGGAGGTGGTGGGTCCACAGCGGTTGGTCGCTGTACCTGCGCAGGCTGAGGAGCTGCAGGCCCAGCCACAAAGAGCAGCGGAGTGGTGGTAACGACAGCACAGGTGGGGTACGAGCATCTGGGCGGAACGGCTACTGCTGTGTATTGTTTTGGAGGAGTTTGCAAGCTGGGGTTAGGGAAACGCTGGGGAAGAGACAATAACCGGCATGTCTACACGCCACCTACCAGGGGATTTTTTTTCTGTTAAGACACAGATTTCCAAACATCTTTTTTCTTAAAAGAGTAAATTAGCAGTCACTTCTTCACCGGCAGTGGTATCCCTGCACAGAACGCTATTGCATGATAGAGCATTACAGCATCACACCCATCATTAAACACAACTTTGTATCCCAGGACAGTCATGGATGACAAAGCCCTGCTGAAGCTTTAAGTGCTGCCTCCTTATTTGTAGAGAATGTACCTTGGATACTCGACCAGCAACTGAGTTAAGTCCATGGGAGTTTTCTCAGTATCTTTTATAATGGTAAGTTTGCATCCTTGGCAAAACACACCAGCGGTATATAACTTCGGTAACGAATGACTGTTATCTGATTACCTCGTAAGAATATCTGGAGGTTCACACCAACAGGAAAACTGTGATGGTCTCAGTACCTGCCGGCACCACACAATGCCTGTTAAGGTTTGCTCATATTCCACCTTCCTACAACATCACTGTCTAGAAGAGTATAATGTAGCCAGTGCAACTAGACACTCTCTCCTTAAAGGAAGCTGACCTGCCGTCAAGTTCAGTGCTCTCACTGGCATAGATCTTGACTGTATCCAATAAAATCTAAGTGATTTATTCAAGATTGTTTTAAACAATAAACGTTATATGAAATTTAGTAGGCTAAATCTCAGAAAAATCAGTGTAATTTTCCATGACTCCTACTGATGCATTAAATAGATTGGCAGTGAAATACTGAACCTTCCTTAAAAAAAAAAAAAAAAAAATTAAAAAGTCACTCCTAGGTTTGAGTTTCATTTCTGTGTTGGTGAAACAGGAGAAAGGGAACTTAGATCACTTTGCAACCTTCTGTTTTTTTCATAAAACACTTGACTCAAAAAAAAAAAGGCTATGTGAACGCATATCTTCTTTTTCCATTTGTCTGTGCAAATTCTTCTGGAGAAATAAAAATGTTACTGGCCACATCCTCAACAGAGAGTTTCTTAAAGAGAAACATTTCTTTGCTCACCTTCACAGTAAACAGACCTGAAGCAGAGACAACACTGATAAAATTTTCCCCTACTGTCACCATCTTCTTACATACAATTAGGCAACTTGATAGATGATATATGCTGATATTTAAATCCTACCTATAAACCGTATCTTTATTCTAATGTTTTCAGTTTCACTAAGTTTCACATCATAACAGCATACTGAGCACCTAAGTCATAAAAAGCAGCAGTGTTGAAAAGCAGGTGTACTGACTGAAGTAAGATCTTCCTTCTCACATGCCACGTGAATAATCTGCATTCTTCAAAGAAAAATACAGTGTGTTGTCTGGAGAAGCTGTCAATCCAAATACAGATAAGAAAATATAGATAGTTCAATATAGAAATAGTTAAACACAGATAACAGGCAAGAAAGAAGTAAATGTACCCAGGGGAGTATGCAAATCATAGTGAAGTTATGCCTCTGCTTACCAGCTTATATTTTGAGATACACATGGGCCTGCTCAGCAGCTGCTGAGCTGATCACAAAACTGAACTTAATTTCTGTTTCTGCATTGTTTTGCAGGTTAACTATAATTACGGCATCATTGTATGAATTTGCAGCAACTCCTTTCTCTGTGATGCTGAACTACATTGTACTATACAGACTAGTAGTACCGTAAAGGAACCTCCTTCTCCAGCAGCCATGATGCTTTAAGACACTTATATTCTGCATAATATTGAAATGCCAATGATTTTCTTTTCCTGTTGTTTCAATCAGACCATGCTCCCCTTGCTACTGTATCAGGAATCAGTAAGTTGCAATGCTCTTCGGTGCACCCTCTTCCTTATTTTCATGGCTCTCACAGTCTTCTTCCCCAATTCTTCTCAAAAAGCCTTGAACACTTTCATCCACCATCCAAATCAGTCTGAAGCAAACAGCTTTGCTTGCACTGAGATCTTCAGTATTTGGGAAGGGACTAGCTTATTTCAATTGCAGCCACCTAAAGGAATAATTAAATATGACTTCCTGGTACCCATGAACACTTTGCTGCTTTCTGATGTTGTATGTCTGGTCTACAAATATCTTAGAAGAAAACATTCCAACTGTGCCACCCAGATTTAGGTTTGCTATGCTCATTTTAGCGGCCACTACAATAAAATACGCAGGTTTTGCATTTATCTTTACAAAGTAGGCTTTATTACACAGTTCAGTAGAAACGCAAAGACAGTTAATACTTAGAGCAAAATTCTAATGTTTGAATATAAACTTTAAAGACACCAAAAGGAAATGCAGAAACCACAGTATTTATTTTAGGTAATTTTGTTTTTAAAAAAAAAAAAAAAAAAAAGGAGCAGTGTCATGTGAACTGATGAAAAGCAGAACAACTTAAAGAACCAGGACACTGGTTTCATCACCTTTTTCTTCCTCACCATTCTTCCCCAATACCAGATGTCTCACTGACATGTAAATGAAATTTCAGTATTACAAATAGTCCCATTTTTGAAAGACAACTTACAGCCTTTTATATGCTCTGTGATGCTAAGCTGCTAGTTCCCAACCCCTTTCTGATTTTTTCTTCCTTTACCCCACAGCTTTCTTGCAGTGAAAATCTTAAAATTTTTCTTAATCAATCCCTTAATAACAGAACTCTGTAAAGTTGAGCAGTCTCAGGACAGCAAAACCATATACCACCGGTCAGGGTTCTAACAGGTAAAACTTTTGAAAAACTGATCAGGTTTTTCCTTTAAAACAGGGTGTGTCATACAAGGGGATGACCCAAGTGGCTGGAACAAGAACGCAAAAAGATGCATTTTACCACTTATTGGTCCTAAAACTCTACAAATCAACAGACTATATACTTATACCCTATAATGAATGGATGAGATTTACTGCCTTCCACAGTTAAGGAAAGAAACTCCACAACTGATTCTTGTCAGCTACCCTTATTTACTAAAGACACCTAAGCCTGTCACCTTGCTAAACTCACATGTTTCACCCTTGTACTGCTGCTGACATTCCACAGAGTTGGCAGAAGATTTATAGTGTAGGACAATATGAGTTATTTTAACTACAACCAAAGCAAAAAACCTTATTTCCCTCACAAATCAAGATTTTAATAATTTGCTTTTGAACTTATTATCTGGATAATCATGTAGCCATAGGTATTTCTGTTGAATAAATACAGCTGTCTCTCCAAGGACAAGCTGAATTAATGGATTATATAAGTTATTTGATAATTTTTGTAGACTGGACTTTCACATGCTTGTTATAATCAGAATGACTAAAGTAAAAGCAAACTATTTAGAGTGGAATATAATGAAATATCATAAGTATTAAAGGAATGTTTTAACCTACACAAGTATAAGAAGATTCAAGGATAAATACTAAGTATATTTACTGCCATACAAGCCAACAAACATACAAACCAGGTGAAGCCCAACATACTTTATCAGTCTGTACTCAAACCGGTGTTACTGGACCTTCTATTGAAAGCAGAGAACCACACCTGGGTTTTGAGGAGGATGCGTATGTATGTATGTATCAGGCAAATCTCTTCTCCATGCCTCCTCCAATACTGTTACAACTTTTGACGTGAAGAAATGGAAGATGTATTACCAATTTGCTAAACCTACAGCCCACAAAAAGCTACGGCGTTCACAACGCTGTTAAAGTTAACCATAGATATGTCTTATACAGGTACATGCCTCCTCACGGTATCTAATGGAAAACGGAGAAAGCTAACATTCAATTTGTAGCTTAAGTTTATTTGATTATAAATAAAAGACAACACATCCACCCCACACAAGGTTTGCTGACCAGACCGAGACGTCTTCAGCGTTCCCCGTGGGTAAGAACCGACATTTCTCTTCCTGAGGCCGGGCTGAGGAGGAGTAGCGGGCGGAAGGACCTAGCTCCCTGGAGCCGCGTCTGACGGGAGACCGCCCAGCCGCCGGCCGTTAACAGACGGCTAGCAGCCAGCCGGCCCGCGCCGCGCGCCGCACCACCCACCACAACCAGCACCTCAACCACAAACCACCTGACGCTCGGCCCGGCCCAGCCCCGCCCCCCGCCCCGCCTTCCCGCCTGCTGCGCCTGCGCGGCAGAACCCGGCGGGAGGCCGCCGTGAGGGTCAGGGCGCACGCGCTAAGGGGAGGTGCTGCGGAGGGGGGGGGAGGGGCGGCGCGTGCCGTGGCGCATGTCCGCGGTGCGTCTGGGGCCCTGCGTGACGTGGGCTGCGTGACGTCAGGCGGGCGCAGGTGAGTGGCGGCTTGCGCCGAGGCTGTCGGGGCTCGGGGAAGGGGGCGGCGGCGCCCGGAGGGGGAGCGCGGGAATGCGGCTGAGGGGCGAGCGGCCCCCAGCCCCGGCTGGCAGCACCGCATCGCCTGCCCCGTCTCTCTCCCTCTTCCCTAGCCGGGGCTGGCTAGGCTGCGCCGAGCTGCAGGCGCCCGCGCTCTCATGGAGGACGAAGAGTGCCCCGACCTGGTCCCGATAGACGCCGGCGGCGCGGAGGAGACCGAGCCCAGCCCCAGCAGGAAGATCCCCGTGACGATCATCACGGGATACTTAGGTGAGGAGCGGCCTGCCCCGCTTCCCTGCCAGCGGCGCGCCGCCCTCCCCGGCGCTGGGGAGAGCGGTACGGCGGGCCTGCGGGCTTCCGTTGGTGGGCGTCGGGAAACCCCTGAGTGAGGGGCTGGGCTGCGACGGGGCTCTGGGCTGCAGGGCGGCCCGCACGCCGCCAGGCGGGCGGAGAGGTGCCCCGGCGGGTCTGACGGCAGCCTCCGTGCCCACGGGCTGGGTCGGTAGGCGAGACCCTGACGGCATAGCAGAAAGGAGTCCTTAGCGCTGCCCGTTCAGCGCTTCGCCGCGGTTTCCGCGCAACGTGCTCATGCCGCTCCTAGTAAGCGCCGTTCTAGTTAGATTTGCAGAACGATTTTGAACAGCTGTACAGGCTCCTGTTGCTGCTTTTACCAGCCTGTTTTCAGGGGCCGATTTGTTATGGTCATGTTTGACAAATCGCTTTTTGCCACTTAATGTCAGGATAGTGTAACGTATTTCCCTCAGTTGAATGCAGACTGAATTGCAGTCTTGCAAATGTGAGGTTTGGCTTCCCTCTCTTAAACCAACACAGTTACTGGGAACTGCAAGTATGGTTTTGTATGGTAAAGATCAGGTTAAATTTAGGATCGCCAACACCGTTCTAAAAGTTGTAACTTTGTACTGCGTCATACTCTCTCAAAAAACCCTAAGGGCAGGGAAGGAAGGTTGCTTTACCAAATTCCCCTAGTTGTGATCTTGTGCATGGGATGAAACTGTTAGTAGTGTGGCCACACAGACATTGTGAACACCTTGCTTAACAATGCCTCATCTAATGGCAGTTAGTAGCACATCAGTGATTACTGATGATAAAAGAGCTGGTCAGAAAAGGCAGTGGGAGGGAGAAGAGCAAGTGTAGCTTTTGTTGAGAGAAACATAAAAATGAGTTTTCTAGGAAGACTTGTAAGTTTATCAAGCACTGACACTTAGTGAATGGAAAACTATGGGTCTTTTAAAGCTGAGATTTAATGTGCTGATAGTTCCATGGGGGTCAAATATTGCTACAAATTAATTTCTACAGTGTTATAGTAGAATGCAGGATACAAGAATGAAAACTCGTATTTCAGAAGAGATCAGATTTGTCGGAAGTGTGCATGTGCACAACAGTATTTGCTTTTTAATTTGAAAATTTAAGCTTTTTTTTTAACATTTTAATAGTAGTATGGTCTGTGTTCTAGGAGCTGGGAAAACAACTCTTCTAAATTACATACTGACAGAACAGCATAAAAAAAGAATAGCAGTTATTCTGAATGAGTTTGGAGAAGGTATGTAAACCTGCAGAAACATTTTTTTAGCCATAAAATGATAAATATATAAAACTTTTGGAAACCAAGAACATTGTAGTTTTAAATCCATTACTGAAATTATTGACATACCTCGTAGTCTTCAGAAGGACAAAAAGTCTTTTGGCTGGTGTTCATAAAATAATGCTATTCATTAATTGTTTTGTACATAAATTCAGTCCCTCAGAGTCAAGTGAACGAATATGTCACCCTGTTGGAAGTGCTGTATCTCCATTTGTCCTACTCTAGTTTCAGGCAAATGGAAATTAAACTAACGTGTTGGTAGCTAATATTTTCTTTTCTTACCTTTCCCCTCAGCCACTTACAGATCACAAATTATTCTAGACCAAGAAAATGGGGAGATGTGTGCTTGCTGTCTGTGGTTCTTTGAACTCTTTGCTTTCCTTCTCAGGATTTTTAACTGTTACGGCTATAATTTCATATCTGTACCATAGCCAGCGTTGCTTACAGTTTACACTGTGTTGGTGGTCGTTTGTTTGTTTTCATCGACAAAGATGCATGCCACTTTTCTGGTCATGCAGCCTGAAATAAAACATATAGACAGAGCCTTTATTTGATATGGAGGTAGAAGCTAACTTCCCTTTCTTTTAGCTAAGTTTATGGCACTTATGCTGTACTTTCATCCTCTGGGTTTTGGTCTTTGTAGAACCAACTTGACTTTGGCTTTTCAATTTCTCATAAAATGGAAAACACTGATTTCTGAAGAACGCATCAGAAACAGTCTCTGAAGAAAAAAAATACAATCCAAGAGTAAAAATGTATACCACCTTAAATCTTTCATATATCTTTTGCAGGCATTGTCATGCAAATTTGTAGATTAAAATTATCATACTACTTATATTTCCAGGAAGTGCCTTGGAGAAATCCCTGGCAATCAGTCAAGGGGGAGAACTCTATGAAGAATGGCTGGAGCTCAGAAATGGCTGCCTGTGCTGTTCAGTAAAGTAAGGAAGGACTATTGTACAAGTTCTTACAGTGGGTTTTGGGGGAATTGAGGAGAAGACGTCCAGGATTTGATTCCTAAAACTGATGGTAGTATTCATTGAGACTTCTTTCGTCAGATAAAACAAGAATTGGAATTTGGGAGATAGAAATTTATCTCCTTTTGCTGCTGTACTGGATTTGGACTTAGCGTCTTTCAGAAAAATAATGTAAATACCAACTTATACACCATTGGGGTATTGTAGGGCAGGGAGCTCTCCCTCTTCTGTTAGTATTACATGCTTTTATATACAGAGCTAAAGATTCAAGGAGGCTGGAACTAGGACTCAAGTTTTCTAATTTCCACATTAAATACTTACTCTGTGTTTCTTTCTCTGTATGTTGGTTAATACTTGAATATTGTATACCTCAGAAAGGGTGGAGGGACAACCTTTTGGTGACCTAATGAAACACAATATTCCAAATTGTAAGCTGGTGGTCACATTAAAAAGCAGGAAGGTATTTGTTTCTTTGACATGTTTTTACCCTGTTTGTTTGAATGCTGGATTGTTTGTGCTAAGTTTGTAATAAAGGTGATGGCCTGTTTGTCCTGAAAATTTGGAAGAACTGGTCCTATGCCTTAAATTGGGATAGTAAGTGGAAAACAGAAGACCCTATTGCGTTGTGTTCTACGGGGATGTAAGGAATGCTGCCATTGCTGCTATGTTTTATATACATTCGTTTCTTGTATAAAATGCTGTACATTTCTACTTCAGGCTGACTTCATCAGCTGAGATTTGAATAAATGACACATCTTAATTTTGCTGTAGGTGAGGTGGAAAGGCAGGAGAACATGGTTCAGTTACCCCACCTCCCTTCACACCCCCCCTTTCTTTTTGTAATCTCAGCTGCCAAACCAAATAGTTACGTATTTATACAGCCCTACTGTCCTTTACAGGGTTTTCAGTGTTTGAAAACAAATCTTCATATAAATCACCTTTATTATGCCTGTCAGGAGTAGGCAAATACTATTTTCAGACTAAAATGAAACAAAACTACAGTTTGCTTAATATTAGAGCAGCAGCTTGATGACTGAATTGTCATTGTAGACTCTAAGTCCTGACTCACGGCTTTGTTTTGATGGTACTGACGTTGTGTTCTGCATCAGAAGATACGTGTTTATACATGTTTTAGCTTGTTTTCTCTGTTCTCAGGTTTAATTGTGTCTTCTTACAGGGACAATGGTGTGAAGGCTATTGAGAACCTGATGCAAAGGAGAGGAAAATTTGACTATATATTGTTAGAAACAACTGGTTTGGCAGATCCAGGTAGTTCACATTATGGTTTTCACAACCATCATAATTATTCTGTTTTTATGAAGTGCTTATTTGCTCACCAGTCAGTTCACTGTGCAAAATATAATATAAAGTGTTGAGTTGTCAGGCACATGCTTTGATTGCTATATAGACTAAAACTGAATTGGATAATGTGCAGAAGCAGGTGGGGTTGTTTGGTTGGATGTTTTGTTTTGTTTTTTTGAACTTGCTCTAAATTGACTCTAAAGCTTAACAGAAATCCAGTTAAAATATATTTCTATCAAGAGAAGACACTGGACTTAGAGAAGAGAAGCACACTCTGAAACTAGTAGTTTTCAGTAGGCTACTTTGCTCCTTCTGAAGTATAAATTATTAGCATCTGATGTATTGTTACATTGGTTGTGATAGGTCTTATATTTTGTGAAGTCATAAAATACGCTGTGAAACAGACTAATACATTCTTCTGGTAGGTACAGAACAATAATAGATCTTACAAATTCCTTGTGTGCTCTTTAGTAATATTTATTATGAAAAGGTGTTTAAACTTGAGCTCATGTTAATAATAGCTATCTAAAACAATTTTCTCCGAACCGTCTCAATTAAAAATGTGTTGTTGATCGAATGAAGGAAATTCTTATCAGAAATTCAATTGTTTCCCATTTAGGAGACTGACACTTTCCAGCTCAAAGCTAAATAGTTGTCATGGTAAAGTAATTTTCTTCAAAAGAAGGGGCATTGATTTGGCCTCTGTTACACACAAATTCTGTTTGAGTCAAATTGGAAAACTATTAAGCTTTTTGGGAAAAAAATCAATAGATACCAGAAAACCATTAGATGTTGTGGCCCTTGCTATATCTTGCATGAGTAAGCACTGTGAACAACTGACAGGTATTTGGTGTTGATACAGAGTGGTGTTGATACAGAGTGATGCTTGGAGGACTGCATCTTGTCACTTCAGGTGGACAGTTTTAGGTGTTAGAATGAGTTTAGTTACTGATATTTTTTCTTCTGATGTGCTTAATAGTCTTAGACAGCCTGCCAGTAACTAAGGATCTGTAATTGAAAAAAAACAAGTACTGTTTTTGCTGTTAGCTCCTCCTGTCCTTCATATTGCAGCACTGATATATGTTAAATTGGTTTGTTTCATAACAAATTATGATTTAAAAAAAAAAAATATACAGCACATCCTACGGTTGCTAGAATCTGTTTTACAGGGCCATTTTAGCAGAAAACAGGAGTAACATACTCCTAGGCCATGTGTAGTACACAGGTATCAGGTCACAGATTCCAAGTCCTTGATAGAATGTGGTCCCAGTTGTCCAAATACTTGCTGATTCTTTTTGCTCAAGACTTGTCAGTTTATTATGTTCCATTTTACATCCTGAAGAAATACAAATGTCTATACAAAGAAGAGAGAGTACTACGGATTTCATTATTCCAGAAGCATCTCATATGGATGGAAATTCAGTGGATAATGAGACCTAGCATGTAAAAAATACAAGAATCATATAATCATAGAATAATTCAGTTTGGAAGGGATGTTAGGTCTTTAGTCCAGCCTCCTGCCCAAAGCAGGGTCAGCTATAAGACAAGACCAAGTTCTTTGGGATATCTAGTCATATATCTCCATCCTCTGAGGATAAAACATGACATGACCTCTCCAGGCAACCTGTTCTGTGCCTGCCTTTTCACGGTCAAAAAACTTTTTTCTGATATATGTGGTCTGAACCTTGCTTACTTCACTACAGTTGTCTCCCATCCTTCTGTCACAGCCTGGCTCAGTCTTCTCAGTGACTCACCTGTAGGTACCAGGGAGGCTGCTATTAGGTTCTGCAGAAGCTGTCCCTTCTCCAGGCTGAACAAATGCAGTTCCCCCGCCTCTCCTCGTAGGGCCTGTGCTCTGGCCTCAGCTGTCTTGGTGATCCTACGCTGATGTCTTTCCTGTATGGGAGATCCTCACACTGGAAGTGCTAGCCAGATGTGGGCTTGAAAGTGCTAAATAGAGGAAAATAACCTCCCTCAGCCATGCTTCAGTTCCAACAGTCTGGAGTGCTTTTGGCCTTCTCTGATCCCAGGGCACACTGCTTGCTTGGCTTGCTGCCTACCAGGACCCTCAGGGCCTTCTCTGTAGACCTGCTCCCCAGCCAGTCTGTCCCTAGCCTGTGTCATTGCCAGGGGCTCTTTGTTCTTAAGCATATTACTCAATGTTTTTCTTTGCTGAATTTCATCAGGTTCTTGTTGGCCATTCCTTCCTGCCTGGCCAGGTCCCTCTGAAAGATAGCTCTGCCCTTAGATATATCAACTGTTCCTTTCCGAATTTGGTGTTCTCTGCAAACTTGACAGGCATGTCTTCCATCCCCTCCTGGGTTCCTGGTGGAGACGTTGAACAGGACAGGTCCCAGGATAGATCCCTGCAGTACCCTACTGATTTACAGCTTCCAGGTAGGGTATGACCTCTTAACAGCAACTTTTAGATCTTAACTATCTGACCAGTTTTACCTATTTGTCTTTCCATTCAGACTGTCCCAGGTTGGTTACTAGAATATCTTTGAAGACAGTGTTGAAAAATTTGCTAGAGGTGATGTAAATGGCATGCAGTGCTCTCCGCTTGTCCACAAATACAATCATTTTTTCACAGAAGGCCAGGTATGGCCTTCCCAGATTGATCAGGCATGATTTACCCTTGTAAAACTTCCCTTCCAGTACAGTATCTGTTTGCAAATTGAACCTGGATTAGATACTTCTTAACTCAATCTATCTTAAAATTATCTAAAGCCAAAAGGTTTCCTGTGCAGACCTGAGATATTAAGGAAAATATTCTTTTCTATATCCGATTATTCTTGACTTTCTTCATCCTTTTGATTTATGATGTAAGAAACTGCATAGGAGAGTTTATAGAAGCCAGTGAAGAAGAGAAGGTCCCTAGGAGGGAGCTGATTTCTCTCAAATGTGCCAATTCCATTTTTCTTTAACTGTTTTATCTCCTTTTTTATCTCGTGTGTGTGTGTGCGCGCGCGCGCGCGCCATGACCTAGAAATGGTGGCTGAAAGGTGAAGAGGGGGAGTACAGAATTTTTTGGAAATGAGGGAGCGTTGTAGTATAGTAATGACAGATAGTTGATGCTACTGAGTAAAGGTAATTTAGACAACTTACATGCATCTGGAATTGTGAGATTTTTAAAGCTTTTTGTAGTCATAGCTGTTGATGTGCACACAAGTATGATGCTTTGATAGCTGTTGTTAGGTCAAATATGTGGTTGGGTATTTGACATCTATGATGCTTTCTGAGTTTGGATGAGAGGAGTTTCAAATACAGCACTACAAATAGAGTTTTTCTGTGAAATGTCTGAATATTGATAGTTTACTGGAAAATGTCAATTTTGCAACTAAATGTACTGCACTTCTTAGGAGCTGTGGCATCCATGTTCTGGGTTGATTCTGAGCTGGGAAGTGACATCTATCTTGATGGTAAGAAGTGCAAGCTTGTTTTCCAACGTATTGGCATCCCATATCTGGATTTAGTGTAAGGTATTCTTATCATTTAAGGCAAGGTTTCAGAAAATGCATGATCTTGGTTCTCACATCCCCAAATTTGACCACAGAGATCCACTTGCTTATTCTGATGCTTGTTTATCTACTCGGGTGAGCTGTTTCAGTTTGCTAAATCCAATAAAAGTTGTGTAATGCTTTGCTAAGGGGTCGGATATGGAGAGATCTTGATTGTGGTGTAAGGGGGGGAAAAAACCTCATTAGTTAAATGTTATAAAACATTGTTTAGGAGTAATATTACAGCTCTCATTATTTTTTTTTGCAATGCAGTGTTTCCTAAATTGTTTCCTTTTTTCTGAATTCTTAACTTGTCAACATCTGGACTCTCCTGCCTTTTGTTTTCTGGCTTCTTTGCCTATTGTACTCGTTAGCTCTAGTATTTGCTGTGTTCCAATAAAAATCTGAGTTTACTGTAATATAAATCATTGCTGTGTAGTTGAAGAGTATGTTGAATGTTGATTTTTAAAATTTTTTTTTTAATGTAGGTAAAAAACTTTTTGGCTTAAAAAAAAAATCCTACTAACACTTTGGTCAGTTTGTGAAATACCCATCTAGCCAAGGAAACATTCAGTTGAATAGGAAACAGCTTCCTAAATTTCTGCCAGAGAATTGCAAGTTCCTGGTCACTTACAATCAGAATAACTGCATACGTCAGTCAGTCCCCTGAATTTGTTCGATAACCTGTAAAAGCATACCTCTGCCAGTTTGCTGTTGCGGAAGGAGGAGAGGCATCCACCTTCTAAGAATTTCTCTCACCTGGTTTGGTAGACTTTTTTTTACCACAATGTGAGTAACAGGTAAGAAAATAATTACTGACGAGTCTAATGTTCAGATACACTGGAAGCATTGAAAATATTATAACCAGTTGTAAATGTGGTGATACTGTTACTTTCGTAGTTGTACAGGAAGTTTACAAGTTGTTAAACTGTTAGCTGCTTCCAGCCCATTTCTATTCCATTTTAATGTTCTCTTTTAGGTATTGTATCTGTTGTTGATGCAAAGCATGGATTGCAGGTAAGTTACTGGATTTGTTACATGGTTTAAAACTGCAACATTAGAACAAGTATTGCAATAATGTTCTTGTGGATGAATTACATTTTTACAATAGCTTTAATTCTTACAGTGGATAAGGATGTATTTCGGTTGCTGTGGTACATTAGTACTATATTTTGAAGGAGAACAAGGAAGTACTGATATTCATAGGAAGTCAGATTCTTACCAACACAGCAGCGTGTCTGCTAAGAGTTGTCAGGTTGCTAGATACTTGATTCCTTCTAGTTCTGTCACTTCACTTGGGAATCTTGGTTGTATTCCACAATAGGCATTTGGATTACTGTAAAAACAGTGGGGAAGTGTGTCTTACAGTGTGTGATTGGTTCATGTTACTTGAGAGGAGTAAGAACAGACCTCTATATAAAGTGTAATGTAAGAACAGACCTATAGAACAGTCAGTTTGGATAACAGCAGTAATTGCGGTTAAATCAAATAGTTCAACTTTTTTTGTAATAGCTAGTCATAAATATAATTATTTGCAACTTAATAACTTAGGAAGTGACTACTTTGATTAGGCATTGATTTTGCAGGATTCAAAATAAAAGTGACCATAAGAAAGGATGCCTCCATGGTATAAAAATCCCACTAGGCTGTGGAAGTGTTTTTAATATCTCTGTATTTTACAATGGCTGCAAAAAGCTGAGAGAACTGAAGAATAATGGTTAAAAAATAAGGAAGTGATCCCTCCTTTATAAGATTTTATTTTGTTTGGACTATTTGGGTTTCTCGTTTCAGTTGAGCTGATCTAATAGCTAATTTACCGAAAGGGGGCAGTCCTGTCCTCTCGTCAGTTTGTGTTGCACCAGGACAGAACTAATGTAACCCTATAGCAAGCCAGTTTGGCAAGTTAAGCCATCGTGTTTTGCAAGGACTTTTGCGGAGGAGTTGGTAGAAGAACGAGAGGAA
Organism: Gymnogyps californianus; assembly: GCF_018139145.2. Classification (NCBI taxonomy): domain Eukaryota; kingdom Metazoa; phylum Chordata; class Aves; order Accipitriformes; family Cathartidae; genus Gymnogyps; species Gymnogyps californianus. Next base: position 55,893,143 of record NC_059500.1, read on the forward strand.
GGGAGTGAGCTGGTTTGCCCTTTTAAGCAGGAACCGACTTTCAAATTAGCTCAGCTACCACCAGAAACCACAGCATGTCTTAAGTCAGCCCCCTTTTCAACTGAGTGCCCTCATACTAATTGGGATGTGTTTTATTACTTGCAAAAATGTTCTGTTTATCTTTCTCTTCATGCAATGCTGATTTATTGGCTTGAATGAAATATAATTCTGTTGCACACAGCAACATTAAATTATTATTGTTTAAAAAATAAAATTTTTACTCTTTAAACTTTCAAGTAATATGTCAGAAACAACACAAAAATGTTTTGAAACACTCAGCTCTTCTATCCATTATTATCTTTGACAGCTCCCTGAAAACTCTTGCATTATTTAATCAGTAAGCCTGTACAACACTGACATCCACTCAGAATAAATAGAAACTTGAGCCTTTCTCAGTTATATGCCAACTAAACAACTTTTGCCTTGCTAACTTGTGCAGTTCTTCTGGTTGCAAAGCTTGACCTCAACAGCTGCTTGTGATTCAAAGAATTTTGAAAGCCATACAGGTAATGACATTGAGATAATAGGCAGCAATTTAAGGGTGTCATGCTTCAAAGAACCAACCCATCACAAGAAAAGCTGACAAATAGTACCCTGTGACCAGTCAGCCAAATTGAAACTGAAGTGGTAATTGATATCATGGGTTATCACTCTAATGGATTTGTCACCCAGCAATCTGAAATACTCATTTTTTTTTAAGCAAAGGCAAACAGTTGTACAACTTGAAGTGACAGTTCTTTACTTTCAAGACTTGACATCTGGACTACTGACATTGTTCTTTTCAGGGCAACAATCTGACAACATTTAATTCAATAGAATCAATACACAGAGGATTACAAAGAAAAGGTCAGAGGAGAGGTTCCTTCCCAGTCATCTGTTGTTATGCTCTCCTTAGGTTGTGCACAATCAGGAAATAGTTTTGGGTTTTTCTTTCTTTCTTTTTTTTTTTTTTTTAAGGTGACAGACTGACAGTATGCAATAATCTATTTTTGTTTTTCAATTCAAATAATGTTAGATGCCTGATAATTCCACTTGAAGAAAAAATAGTTTTCTAGGGTTTTTTAATTTATATGTTTCCCATGATGTTAATTCCACTTTCATTTGGTATTCCTGTGACTTTAAAACCAAATTTTAAAATAATATTCCTGGTACATTTAGGGCTGATGAAGGAATGCACAGGACTCTCTAATATTCCCAGAGATGTAAGGCATAAGTGGTGAGCTCTTACTAATATTACAGCATAAATTTGAAGTTTTACTGCCTCCAGGTGTCTGTGATGCTTCTCTCCTGGAGATTGCCGCCTCCATGGCAGAGTGAGCAGAAAATAACTTGTAGCTGAACCTTTGCTGCTTCAGTGTAGTCTGTTGCTCTGCCTAAATTAAGTAAGGCTTTATGTTGCTAAACTTCACGCTTCTGCTTGAGATGCAGATTTTTTTTCCCTTTCACTGATTCTTCTGTGAGGACATTAGCTTGGGCAGACAGGTGGAGCACAAAGCCGCAGATGATACTAAACTGCTGCAGCATGATCAGAAGCTTCTGCTTTTGTCAGTGCTGACTGACTCTTCTGCCCAGGTACAGCTTGAATAGGCTGCAAACACTGATGTTGGGCAGACTTGCCAAGGAGTAGTGGTTTATTTGTACAAACCCAGAAAAAGTTATGAATTTTTACTATAAAAGTATGGTTTGTCAAATCTTTCAGAGAAAGAGTATGCCGTTATGTATACGAAATCCTGTACTGCAAGCCTAACCCATCTTTAACAGTTAGTTGACATCACACTCATTAGTAAAATTAATGTACTTTTGTTTTTTCAGATATGTTTTTCCATGGTTACTGTATGTCATGGTGACTTTTTTTACTTCATCGTATATCTGAAAAGTAATTAAATATAATACAATTTTCCAACTCTAGCATTCTAATCATAAAATTAATTAAAAGAGTTTTCATAAAAGAGATTATAAGCTTCTGTACTAGTGAATGTATAAATGTAATTCTTCACCATCATTTTATGGAAGAATTCTAGATGCCATCTTCCTCAATACCTTGTTGAAAAACATACCTCAGCTGAATTGGTTTTGACTTCCTTTAATTGCAAATGAATTTAAATGTCATTTCAATATGCTTAATCCATTTGTTTTAATTTTTGTCTAGCACTTGACAGAGGAAAAGCCAGAAGGCCTTGTCAATGAAGCAGCTCGGTATGGGTGTATAAATTAATTTTATATATCACAGTTAGGAACTGTGCTGTATAGAATTTCATTAGAAATGGCTTCTTTTTCTTTTATAAGGCTTTTTTCTCCTCCTTTGCTTTTAAACCAAGGTAGATTGGTGTAATGAGGTAGAAAATAGAAAAGTGACTTCATGCTCCATTTGGTCTTTTTGCTGAGATCTGACTCTTCTAATACATATTTTAAGAGGGATGGGATTTTACGTAAGTGAAGGGGAACCAGCTGTGTTGTGGGGAACAAAGAATTGCATACTAGGATCTATCAGATGCTTGAAGTAGAACTGGAGATAGAGGAATATATTTTGCTAGATGTGGAGCCACAATGATTAAGGGTAACTGTAACAATAGAACTCTTCATAAAGCAAAGAGACTTGAAGTATGACTTTATGAAGACTACATGCAAGAGAGTAGAGGCTTGTGACGTTCATAAATCAGTAAGCACTTTGGATTAGATGACATTTTAAAACAAAACAAAAACTAGTAAGCCTTTGTAGGTTGGTAGACTTCTCTTATGACACAGAAGAGCACCTCAAGGAGAAGCCAGTAGTACTTTAGTCATGCTCCATGATGATTAACGCTTGCCTGTCTTTACTAACAATGTGCATGCTATTTTTTTGGTGCTGTGGGAGAGATGGTGTTTGTGTCTTACAGAAAAACTATTTTGTTTTGATGTTGGTTTTTTTTTTCCCCCCTTAATGCATAGGCAGGTTGCATTAGCTGATCTTGTAATCATCAATAAAACAGATTTGGTTTCAGGGGAAGAATTGAATAAAGTCAGAACATCTGTCAGGTATGAAACTTTTGGCATAACTGTAACACTGTACTGGCTCAAAGGTTATATTTATTTAAACATAGTTACTTCCTTTGTGCTGTTAATATGGAAATTAGATCTCAGGATTACATTGACACAAATCATTAGCTCAGAAGGGGAAAGAGGCTGCCCCTTTCTAAAGGCATTTCAGTACTTCTGTGTGCTTACACAATCTTAGCAGTTTGCATATCTAGGTAAGATCTGATGTTACTTACTAAGGACAGGCCTTTGTCTTAAGTGTCCACGCTCTTACATTTCTGGGCAGCTGTTCCCATTTTTCACAATTAGCGCCAGGGAAAAAAAAAATATGCTAGTAGATATGAGTTCACTAGCAAATGCGAAGATATATGGAGGAAGTCCCAAATAATTGTCATAGGTGCAGAAGAACCAATTGTCTGAATCAAATTAGTGACCAAAAACATGCCCCATCTTTTTCTATCAATACCATGCTAAACAAAATGAAACATTAGAATTTTTAAATACTTTACAATTTTATTAGTGGTTTGAATTCTAAAAATAAAAATGCGTAGACCCAGCAGAGTGTATCATGAGGAGTCTTGGATAGGAAAACGCTATTCTCACTGGTAGTATTTTGTTGTCAGAACTTGTAAAGTTCCCCAGCCCTTACTTAGGAGATGAAAAAGTCACAAAAATGAAGTCCATTGGGATGTCTGTTGGTTTGTTCAACAAGTTGATAACAGAGTTGGGGTTATTGTTGTGGTGCTATTTCTCATGCTGCTTTCCATGATTAACTTGTTCAAGCAATATATTACGGTTGCATTTTCATCTAACTTCTGGTTTTTCTATTTTATTTTAGGTCAATAAATGGACTTGTTAAAATTCTAGAGACACAAAGATCAAGGTATTAAATGGCCACTATTACTAGGTACCAGATCCTACTTTTTTTGTGACAGATTTAAGTATACTATTAGATCAGTTTGCTTAAAGGAAAACTATTGAATTGGAAATATTAAACTCAATATTTATTTTACAAATAAGCGTCTAGATAAAGGAATTTTTTTAAAAGAAGTAAAAATGTATTTTTCTTTTGTATTTTTCTTTGTTACTGTTCACATCCTATGCTCTAGTGTATAACTATTTTTAAAAAAAATCAGTATTAAGATGTAGCTTAGTTTACAGAGCTTACCACTAGTAGGTTTTATTGGACTTCGTGATATAACTGTAAATACTTCTTATTTACATGAGAAGTGGATTTTACAAAAGCTTGAGCATTCCCCCCCCCCCCCCAAACCTGCATTTTGTTCTAAGTTTAATATGAATATGGCTTTTAATTATTAAAGTTGCATTTCAGTCATGTTGCCATTTATGGAGTAATAGCATTTGGAAAGTTCCTGAAAAATGCTAATACAGATGTAGTTTAATTGGCTTCAGCATATTCCAAAAATGTAACAGATTTTTAAGGGAATGTTATAGGTAGAAATTCAAAGTTTCTTGTAACTTGTTAACCAGATCTTGTAACTAAAGAGCAACTTGCAAGGCCAAGTTGTCTCTGAGCTAATCATTGATTACATGCACCGTAATGTTTCTTTCTGTTGTGTCAGCTTAAGGAGTTTTCTCACTCTACGGTGGCTGCTGCAAATAAGTTGTTGCTACAAAATGACTTTGAAAGCAGTGCAAGAAAGTTTATAAGAAGGAAAAGTAATTGCATTGCTTTTGCTAATTTTCATTGAAATTCTGACTTAGATTTCTTTTTTAATGAGGAATTAAAAGGATATGGTGTTCCCAGGGATATTAGGAGAGCAGTGTATCTTTCAGACTGCTAGGACTGATTTGTGTACGATTACATCTGTTATTTGACTATATTGTGATAAACGTTCCTATAATACAGGTTTCTGTTTTAAGCAATTTTTGAAGGGAAAGTAGTAGATATAATCTTAATAAAGTATACTTGGCTTTTTAAAGTTATTGTCAAACGTAGTTGGAAAGCGTAGAGAAGAATATTTGTTGTTGGCTGATCAGATAGGACCAGCAAGTGACTGTACAATATGTATTTTGTTTGGTAACCCAGGGTTTTGAAGACAGGTGCTTGTCTGACTTTAATCTAAAGATCAGCTCAGTTTACATTTCCAAAAATGTTAATCTTGTTAACGTTTCTCTTGGCTTTAACTTATTTTGAATGCTGTCTACAGTCTGATCACTGGAAGTTTTATGCTCTGCTGTTGAACAGTTGCACTATGGAAAGCATTCTCTTTAGTGACTATCCTGTTAGTTTATAAGGTTTATTCTCATAGTGTTTTCATTACTTTGTTCAAGCAGGAAGGTGAAATGTTTAAGTAGCTTTGACAACTTCACACTCCTTTCTTGTTAACTTGCAAATCTATTGAAGAATGCTTAGAACAAGAATAAACAATATTATAACGGGGATCATAAATTCTGTTACTGAGAGGTGTTTCACATTCATTCATTTATTGCTCTTCTAGTGATCCTCAGTAAATCATTTCTCTTAGGTCAGCGCGTGTGTTTATTACATAAAACATTATTTTCTTCAACGGATTTATTGTCGTTTAGGGACTTACGTTCAAAACAGCAAGTGTGAATAAACTTGTGAGCAATTCTTATAATCAAGCTTTTAATGTTCATCAGCTTTTTTGATATGTTAAGAGTTTTAATGTGTCTAGTTTCACTCTAGATTCTGCTGCAAAGTTTAGAATTTTGTTAATTTGTCCTATTCTGTAAATTCAGTATTATTAAGTTAGTATTTGGTAAAGTTCAGTTGTATTAGAATAATGTTACTGGCATTTTTCTCTGTCTGTAAATGGAGGTGAGAATGCTCTGATGACTCCAGGTTAAATTTAATCAGGATTTTATTGTGATGGTAAATCTTAGATATTTACTCATAGGTAATTTTACATTATCTAAATTTGGCTATCTTTTATTTTTGAGACCTCTGTATTACTTACAGTTTTCATGACATCTATGCAGTGTGATATTTCTTCATCTAATGTATGTACTTTGAGTGCAGCTTAAATGATTGAAAGACAAAAGAAGAACAAATACGGCAAAGGGATGGAGTTGCAGAGATACAATTGTAGCATTTCCCTTTCCTCCTGTTTAGTAAACTTTTGCGAACGTGATATTCGTTTTTAAAATTCTGGAATTTATCTCATATTATGAAGAATGGGAAATTTTACCTTTGCCACAGACTGGGGAAGAATATCATGAAGGATGACCAAGGCTTAGGAAAACACTTACATGAAAAAGATTTGCAAGAGATTGCTCCAGCTGAAATCAAAGAAGTGGCAACATGATGATTTTACTGAGAACAAACAGTGGTTTTGAGAAAGCAGATCAGGAGTTCCTTGTTCTTTAGTTGCAAGGCAGAGTACAGAAATGGTCAATGAAATGCTTTGGAGGGGGAAAAGAAGCAAACTCTTTATTGATAAAGTTAAATTGCTCATAAATTGCATATGCATGGGTCTGACTGCCCTAGGAAATTAATGCAAGTTTGAGGCCAGGATTTTTGTAACATGAAAAAAAAATGGTTTTCTGTAAAGGTTATGATGGTATCCAGCATGGCTAACAATTTTGAAGAGGCTTTGTGTCCATGTCCATTAGGAAGAGATCCAGTATGTGAAGTGTAGTATCCACATCTGTATCATTCTCTGGTGGCTGATGCCAGCCAGCGTTAAATTTTGGATATTAGATTAAGTGGACCTCAGATTCAGTCCTCAATGACAACTCTTGTGTTACTAGTAAATATTCTTTAGTGAATGACACATACTGTCTCTCCCATGATTAAACATTCCAAAAGTGAAATAAGCACAAAATTAATTTATTAGGATGGTATTTGAGAACCTATCTTCTTTAATTAGGGGGTTTTGTCCCTCAAAAGCCCATGTTTAAAAGGGACCAATATAGCACTTTCTTGAGTGTTTCTATATGATTTTTCAGAACACTGCTGAGAACAAACAACTGGCACTGAGCTGGTCATGAACCTTAGAGAGGGATTAGTTATGTGTGTTACATTATAAACTTTCATCTTAGAAACTGCTTTGTAAAGCTACTGTTGGGTGTAAAACTTTAATGATACTGGCTACACTCCAGCAGTCTTTTTTTTTTAACGTCTCATGTTCCTTGTATTTAGCCACATATCATTAATTGCATTTAGAAAGCTATCAGTTGCTGTTAGCAGTGAAACCTATAGTCTATATTGCTTTTAAAAAGAAAAGTTTCTTATGCAAGTTTATAGGTAGCTGTGCTTACAAGTAAATATGATCTGTGCTGTCTGTTCCGTGTTACATTTTTCATTTGTCTGTTTCAGATGTTAGGGCTGAAATTCTTCATAGTAGCACTTGCCTCATAGCATATTTCAGTTTTGTTTGCTAACAGTGTGTCAGTATAAACTACATGTATTCCAGGGATTTGTGTGTGTGTTGAGAGGGTCTATATCAAGGGTGCAGAATAATTGCTGGGAAGAACTTCAGGGTTCCTTTTTCCATTTAGGGAAAATCTGTTGTTATTCAGGCATCCAGTATGAGGGGTTTTATCATCTTTCTTGGAAATATCTTGTATTTTACTATATTTTTTAAAAATACGTTTCTGTGCTTACATATTACTGTGTAAATAAACACTGTGTTTCCTTGTAGGAGACAATACCAACCACCAACATCCAAAAATAAGGCTAAGGATTGATGGCATTAGTATGATAGACAGGAAAACAAACATAAGCTTCAGTGAACCATTTTAAAAATAATTATTTAAGTATACACAATATTTAAATATAGCAAAAATACAAAGCTTTCTTTCTTCCCTCTGTTTAGAGTTGATCTCTCCAATGTCTTGGACCTGCATGCTTTTGACAGTTTATCTGGAATAAGGTATGGTGATAATTTCACTATCTTTTATTAGAAATAGTGTCCATTGTATAAAGACATGCATGAAATAGACACACTCAAATCCTGGCTCAAACTTGCATCTGAGTTTCTGTTAGAAATTCTAGTTTAGTCACTTGTTTAAAATTCTCACTTTGTAAGTGGTAATCTGAGACTGAGAATTTTTTCCACTTGAAATGTGTGCAACAAAAGCTTTTTGACCCTGTAAAGTTAAATGAGCCAGAGTGTGCATGGTTGGTTGGCTTTTTTTCCCAAAATACAAGTTTTGCTTTAATACCAGTAGTAGAGTAGATTTGTACACTCTTTCCTGATTCTCTTAAAGGATTTCAAAATTTTTTTCACTTCACATCACGATGAACTGGAGGCCTCCTTAGTTTTCTCAGAAAACAGTGAGGGAGTGAGGTTCGACAACAAACAAAGCCACTATAAATTCTGGTTACTGTGTTCCATGTTCTTGATTTTTTTTTAATGCCAAATGTGTGCTTCAGCATGCTAGATGGGTGGAAAAGTAAAATTAGAGGCGAGGGGAGAAGGACTTTCTGTTCACTTTGTGTGCTGAAGTTGTTCAGTGAAGAAAGCCACGAGTACTAGAGCATAGTAAGGAAAGGAGAGATTATGCAACTGGCAGTATCAGCTTCATTTTTCTTCCTGGACGCACACTGTTCACTGCAGGTAAAGGAAGGTAGCCACTTCCTTATTCACAGAAGGGAGACACTGCAGAAGATGCAAGCTAGTAATCTCTAGTAGATGAGATGCACTCGTGAGATTTCCCAGTGAACTGGTGCAGTGCTACCCAAAGGATAGCCTGCTTTTACTGACTCTCTGCTGCCCTTTCTTTTTGCTGGCACTGGCTTTTTTCTGATCTGTGAAAAGTAGTGTGTTTGAGCTCCTTGAATGTACCAGTCCGATCTGTACCAATGGCAGCATCAGGGAGCTATCAGAATAGGCATCCAAAAGAAAGTGAAGGGAGGAGGAAGGCCAATATATCCTTTATGGGCAATAGATAACTATTAGGTCATAAACCAGATCATAAACCCATGTCCTGCGTTCTTGTGATGGATCACCTAGCTAAACTGACTCATCCTGGAGCCACACAACAGAGAGAAAGCAGTAAGATGTGAACCAGAAAAGGATCGTTCTTGATAATGGCAATTCACAGTTAGATCTGATTAGCTGTAATATTAGGTGGCATTCTGCAGGATTTACGAGGAAGTGCTGTGCTCTAAAAATCTGAGAAAGTCCTTAAGGAGCTGACCAAAAAAAATCTTTCTTGCTTTCCTTGGTCTAGTCTTGTCTCTTATCTCACTCATAGTTCCTTTAGAGGTTCTCAATATTTGGTATTAAAACAGAAGAAACACTCCAAAATTGCAGCATTTAAAGACAAATTCTAAAAGCACCAAGAAGGTTGTAGACTACTTAAATGAAGTTCCATTTCTTTTGTTTTTATTTGAGCTCTGTACAGCGGAATTGCTTACCCTTGTATCAGTTCATAGATGCAGAAATCCCTACATAAAATATTAGCGGTGGCTTCTTGCCCTATCATCTGTAGCAGAAAACCTCTGCATCCAGCACCATTTGAGCACACATACACACCAGTACACTAATAAAATTGTTCTTTTAACTGCATACTACAGTAAGAATTTCTGCCAGCATAGCAGACAGATACAACATCTGATCGGTGTGACTGTGCTGGTAGAACCTTGTAGTCTATACATGCCCTGAAGTGACAGGCAACACATCAAGAGTTCTGGATTCTGTGGAACGCAGTATGAGAAGAAGACAACAAAGCAAAGAAGATGCGAGTAGGAGTGTGAAATGTGTGACAGTAGCAGTCAGTACCTTTTTCCCCACCGTTAAAGGCTTCTTAAAATTTGCAGTCACTTAAAATTTGCAGTCATCAAAGTAGGAGGAGAGATTTTTATGGGCAATCTTCTCTGAAGTAGCAGAGAGCTGTCATCGTAGTGACTTTTGCTGTGGTATTCTTTTTTCTGTGTGTTGGACATAAGACAGCGGTAATGTTCTCTGGTACAGAAACAGTATTTGAAGAAATCTTGCACTGTCTTCATTAAAGACAGATGGGGGTGTGTAATCTAAAGCTGCAGTAAAATTTTATGTTGTCACACAAAATGATACAGTAAGACCCTGAATCTTAGTTTACGAAACAAGCCCCCAAGTTCCTTTATGAAGTAGAGAGGACCAGTTTTAAATTAGCAGGCACACTGCACAGTAGGAGTGAGCTGTACAGCAGAGCTGAAATGGAAGCTAGTACATAGTATTTCACTTAGTGTTACAGATTTCATTCTCACAAGCAACAGATTTGTACATTTTTTTTCTTCTTGCTTTTCAAATCGTTTTAATAAATCATTCGTCTAATAAATTGACAAATTCTAGTGATTTATTTTTCCCTTCATGCTTTAATGATATAGTTTGACTTTTGTTCCTACACAGAGGAGTATCAAAGGTGTACTTCTTGAAGTAGAAATATTTAAAATCCCAAAGATATTGCAGATCATTGCTATAATCTAATTGTGTTTACATTTTAAAAAACCTAACGTTCTAACACAAATCATTAGCTAGATCAAACCAATATAATTAAACATCTCTATTTTGAGATTAAAACTCAATTAACGGTTGAAGCTTATTCTGAGTATATAGTCTAGCTTTGATATTTTAGTTTTGCTCTGCAATACTGAAGAGTTTAAATAAATTTTGAAATAATGACATTTTGTCCATCCTACTCAAATGCGACATTTAACTTTTACTTATTTTCAGTTTGCAGAAAAAGCTTGAGTATGTAAAGACAACACATGCACATCTAGATAAGGTAATTACCAAAAATACTGCTTCAGTCTTTTTGTAACAACAAGGTTGTTCAGGGCAATTGCAAGCATTGCATGCTAATCATGTTACCTTGTCAGAAGGTTTCAGTTAGGCAATAATGTGTTTTTAATATCTTTGGAAGATTACATAGAATACATACAGGAATGTGCTTTGTTGTAGATAGATTCTAAATGGATACAGTAAGTCTTACTTTCAAAAATACCTTATAGGCTTCCACTGCTCCTGACAGTCACATCATTCATTGATTCACATGGAGAGTGTTACTGAAACAGACAAAAAGCACTACTTTTTTTAATATTTGCAGAATCAAGTCCTAAATTTGTAGCCAGTCTTTATCCTGTAGGTTTTCTGTCCAAATGTTGTCTGTGTATGTAGATATAAGGGAGATGTTATTCGTGACTTTGCATTCTTTAAAGCTGTAATAATAAAACTTCACTGGGTAGTTAAGCATGTGTAGATTTCCATTCTGTGAGTGCTTCCCATTGTTTTCACAAGAAATAGCAACAATTTAACTTGTAACAATGAAGTAGATTTGGCCCTATAAACTAGGTAGCAATCCTGTAAGCACATGTATGCTAAAAAAAAAAGAAACAGTTCTGTTGATGTTATTTTTAGTATGTCAAATTAAATTCTAAAATGTATTCCCCACCGCAGCCCCGATACTCAACCCAATGTGTGTTTATATCAGGGCAGAATCTTTTTTCTCCCTGTGTGCAACTGCAAATAGCATTTTTGCTTTTGTGGCTTTTGTTTGAGCAAATAGAGTATTTTTTGTGATCAACATACCGAATTTCAAAGATTAATTTAAGGAAAAAAGGTCTCATCCATCATCCCTACAGAATATAAACAGTTCTGTGCTAATTGCTACTTTTAAGCACCTCTCTTATCCATGATGTACAGGTTTTACTAGAAAGGATCCCTTCTGATTTTCTTTTTTTTTCTGATCACAGCATCTTTTCCTGCTTAGACCCTTCTCAAAAACAGAACAGTCTTAAGTCATGGAATTACTGAATTTATTGCCAGGCAACAAAAACTTATGATTACTAATTCAAGTTCTGAAAAAAAGAAATGCAAAACAATTACACAAACACTTACATGAACACCTTTCCTTCTCTCTCCCTCTCTCCCCCAACTTCCCCTATTTTTTTCAGTGGATTACACTTAAGTCTGTCCAAGTTCTCGCAGCGAGGCCACATGTGGCATAGGAAGTTGGAGGTGTTTTTGTAATGATTTTCTTTTCCTCATCACTGCTCTGTTCCTCAGGGTTCCTTTCCTGTGGTTCATGCAGGGCCCTTAGTATCCATGGAGTGCCCCTGCTCTGTGGGTAAACAACGAGCTGTAGTCTCTCAGGGGTGTATGTACCCCTTTAGCATGGCATGGCATGCCTCCTCCAAAGACTCTTCATTCCCAAGTGGCTGGAGGTGTCTGTAACAGGGTGCCATGCATTTCTCTGCCTGAAGATGTGTGGGATTTTTTTTTTACTGTTGTATGGTTTCAGAGCTGACTGGAACAGGTTGTGAGACACGTAAGGCAGCTGATGGCCTCCTCCCATACCCCTCAGCACTGCAGCCCCCTGCTACATACGCCTCTTAAGCTTACACATACTTAAAGAACTGTATGAACATATATTGGTTATAGACTCCACCCTTAATATCATCAGAAACTGAATGTACACCTAGCATGTATTCCACTCCTTGCCACTGGGAGTTAGACTGTAGGGGTTAATGTAGCAGTCATAATATACATGTTAAAAATTGTTGTATTTAACCTCCATCTCCTGCCAAGTGGACAATGGAGGTTAGTATCATAAGTGTTTGAATTTACTTATTTCCATTGTAGACTCCACCCTTTGGTGTAGATTAGTAAGGTTAGCGTTGCTTACTGCAAAATTCAGGCCTTGTTCGTGCAAAACACCACACCAAGACACTCGGCTGTTTAATTTACTCACCATGTCTTAGTATACAAGTAAATATTCAAGCAAACAAACAATACAACCACTGAGTAACACTACTATTGGATATCCACTTGGTTTCTGAGTCCAACAGCTGTAGTTTCATCCAGAAGCCAAATGCGTGGTGACCAATGTTGATTTGATATTACATGGGCACTTCCCCAGTTGGGGAGTAAGATGATGCATCAGATGACTTAGATTTCCCAGAGCTTGATTTGCATCCTATAACCATATCAGCTGAGCTCTGACCTTTCTCCTGAGCTTGTTATTCCTTAGCTCCCAGGTGTAGATCTTTGAAGGACTTCTTTTCCTCTTTCCAAGTCCCAGTTTGTAGGGTGGGAGCATGGAGATTTTTCATCCCCTCCTGACACTTTCACAGCTGCAATTTTGTTGTGCTTTGCCATGAGGCTGATCTCACACCTGCGTTTGGCATGTTCCCCCCCGTATGATACTCTAGGTCACTCCTTGATTAATAGGATGTCCCACCAGTTATCAGGTGATACCAGAGGGGCAACAGTGACTGTGCCTAGCTGTCAGCTTTTTGTCTGTGGCCTCAGCCTTTTTGGGGTCCCTTACCCCTTGCCTGTAAACACAGCAGGAATCAAAGTGACCACAGTCGATTGCCCCTTCTTCCCAGTCCCTCCATGGGGGTCTTGTTTGTGGGATCAGAAGGATCGAGCTCAGCATACTGCTCCATCAGTAAATCCCAGAGCTTCCTACTTTTGCAAATGCCCTCCACTAGCTTCCCAGCACCACCACAGCCACTGCAGAAGCAACTTCTGGGGGCAGCAGCAGTAGGTGTCCTGCACCGCTTTACTTACTTCGAGTAAAAGGTTGTAGAGTGGTTGCATTCTGGGGAGCAGTGCTCCCATTTCTGCAGCACTGTAACATGGGCTGCCTGATAGGACTCTTTTAATTTTAAACTGGCTTACTGTTTCCATAGTAAATTGGATGGCTTGTCACACAGCTTTCCCTTTGGCCAGTTCAGTGTTACCAGCTGCTAAGTTTTGATCCAGGTTTTGTCATTCTTGCTGAGCACTTGCTAGTGCATCTTTTAGCAGACCATTAGTCTAACAGTGACTGTCAGTCTGACGGTGATGAGTTTTAAGCGGTCCCAATCTTTCTGAGGCTCCATTTGAAGCATATGGTGAACTCTGGCATACTCCCACAGCCAAGCAGCACACCTCCTAGTGTTTTACAGGTGGTAGTTGTATCCCTTTTGCAACTCCTGGGCTAATTTTCTTGGATGCTGCCCTAGGGGACTGTTAAGGCTCCATGCCATGGGCGCGTGGGCTTGAAGCTGGCACCATCCTGTGTCTTCCCAGTCATCTTCCTGTCCTACTAGGGCTTTCACAGGTCCCTACTTTTTCCAACAGTTTATACATTGTCTACACACATCCTCACACATGTAATGGGTACACCACTCGCACCAGAATATACAATCACAGACTCCCAGTACGAGAACCAAGGCTCCTTCTGGATTCCCGAGGTCATTGCAGTAATGCACTCCAATCTTGTGAGACGCCACCTGGACTACTGCATCCAGCTCTGGGGCCCCCAGCACAAGAAAGACATGGACCTGTTGGAGCGGGTCCAGAGGAGGGCCACAAAAATGACCAGAGGGATGGAACACCTCTCCTGTGAGGACAGGTGCTGAGAGTTGGGGTTGTTCAGCCTGGAGAAGGCTCCAGGGAGACCATATTGCGGCCTTTCAGTACTTAAAGGGGGCTTCTAAGAAAGACAGAGAGACTTTTTACCATGGCCTGTAGTTTTGTATAGTAGCTTTCTGCTCCTTTTTGCTGCTTAGTGGTTTTGTCACTGCTCTGGTCCTTAGTGTCCCTGCTCCATGGGTCACCCACGGGCCCCAGTCCATAGGCAGGTACCCTCCTCTGTGGATGAGTTCTGTGTCACAGTCCTCTCTGGGGTATCCCCAGTTGTGTGTGGTTCACCCATGGGCAACAGTCCCCTCAGGGGCTGCAAAAAAAGAAAAACTTCTATTTTTATGCAGTACCTTAGAAAAGTGTGCTTTCCTTCTAGAAAGTTGCTATGATTACATTCAATTTTCAGGTTAAAATATGATGCATATAATGCCTGTATTTCCCTTTTTGAACTGCAAATCTTGACTGTGAAGTTGGTAGTCTTGAAAACAGCAAAAGGCAATTATAATCTCCTTTTGGAACTAAAGATTAAATATAAAATCAGTTTCATGTTTAACTGTAATTGCAATCAGAATCTTAAGTTCATAGTTTTTTGTTTAACTAAAATTTGTGTTCATCTTAAATATGTTCAGTTATAGTAATAAAAGTCTGAATAGATCCCTAAAGTAGAAAAAAAGTTAAGTAGAAACCTTCCTGAATGTTAGGAGAGTTATAGCATGCTTGTATTATTAAGGAAATTATTGTTGTTTTTGTAGTGTGGAGCTGTTCAACAAGTAGGAAACAGTGAGAATTCATTGTTACTATCCCTGTTTAGTTAAACACCTACGTTTTTAAGATAGTTGTTGAGACAGATGAGGCATAAATGAGAGCAGAACACCTCTCATAGTAGGCTGCAAGTCCTTGTTGGATGATAAAGTGTGCATATTATCTTCATGTGGAAGGTCAACAGAAGCAATACTGCACTATGCGTGGAGCACAGTGAACTTTTGTCTGTCTTGTTTTGAAGCTGCTCAAAGTGTTAGCTCGTGGTTGTTTTGGTGAGTTTACTTGGTCATTAGATAAACATTTAGATTTGCTGCTTGTGCTTTTTTTTCTTAAGTTAGACTAGTCATCTGAAAGTAGTAATAATTTGAAAGAATTTTAGATTGTACAAAAAGTAATTCTCTGTATGTTCTTCTATGCCATTGAGAGGTTACAGTGACAAAAATAAGTTTAAGACACATTATTTCCTTTATTTGCTAATAAATTGTTAATTTTAAATTACACATTTATTTTCAGCTTCTGCTTTGATGATAATTGGTTCTGAGCAGTAAGCTGGTGGTTGCTTTGGAATAAAACATCACTTCAGACATGTTTATTTT
Organism: Gymnogyps californianus; assembly: GCF_018139145.2. Classification (NCBI taxonomy): domain Eukaryota; kingdom Metazoa; phylum Chordata; class Aves; order Accipitriformes; family Cathartidae; genus Gymnogyps; species Gymnogyps californianus. The sequence goes on from NC_059500.1 coordinate 55,908,882, forward strand.
GGAATCTATTCCTACACAGTCTATATATAAAAAGCTTTTCATAACAGGCAAATACAGATAGGTGAAAAATATGTTGATTAATTTTTGTCTGATAGAATTGTGATGAAGATCAGAAATTGTGACAAAGATCAGTATGCCAAGAAAATAGCATTCTTAAACATACTTGAAAGATTGATCTTACTAGCCTATAAGAATTAAAATTCTTAGGCTTTCTTTGAGAACAAACATCAGCTACAGCAAAGAATTATGCAGTAGAAGCTGATGGCATTAAACTATTCAAAGTATTGCTATGCCCCTTAAGGGCACACCCAAACGGAACCAAATTAGAGCAGAACAGAAATGGAGATTCTTTTTTTTTTTTAAATTTGACATGGGTGTATAGTTGCTTTTTTATGAGGCCAAGTTATAAAGAAGACTTTTTGAAATTAATATAATGAAATGTTTATTCAGTTTTGTAATAATAAATGGGTCTTTCCATTTGCAGGGTATAATTACAGTAACATTTGAAGTTCCAGGAAATATAAAAGAAGAAAACTTAAATCTCTTTATTCAGGTAAGTAATACATCACTGTCAACTGAAAAATCACTGTGGCTTTTTATAGAAAATCATCCCATGCCATTCTGTTTATGAAAACATTTTTCCTTTTCATAGAATCTTTTGTGGGAGAAGAATTTGAAAGATAAGACTGGGCGCCCCATGGACGTCATAAGACTGAAGGTTAGTCAGAAATTACCAGCTTCTTTGTTTTGTGCTTTTCCTCTTTTACACCTAAAAAACTGCAGTGTGCTGTCAGTTACGGACCTATCAAAGGTGCTACTGGATCACTATAGCAGAGCAGACAAAATGGAGAATAGCAATTTTTCATTCTTCCGTGTAGAGACAGTTTGTTATCTGCTGCCTGGTGGAACAACTCAAAAGGAGTTAGCTGGCAGAGAAGCTAACATTGATCCTACTTGTTTTGAATTCAGAGGGAAGATGTACAGTCCCAAACATCAGTGGCAGAGTTAATAATCAGGACATAGTTAAATCACTGTCTCATTTTTCATGTCCATTGCTTTGAAAGGTTCCATCCATCTCACATAAATGTCTCCTTATCTAGGGATTGGATACTATAGATTGGATACTATAGATTGCTATCCGTATTTATAATTGTTGGCATAATATGCAGAAGTTGAATTTGGCATAACGTAGCAATGCAATACTAGTTGTGGTCTACAGTACAACTTTTTACAGTATTGTCAGACTGTAGTTTTAAAGATGCAGCCCATAAGTATTAAAAAATCTTCATGGGCACTTCATATGTTTTTCAGTTGCATGGTTTTGAGAGGAGTATAGGTGACAATTTAGGATATATTTTCATTTTCCTTATACCAAGCAGCCAAGTCAATCATTAAAAAATGAGAATCAAGTCTGTCATTTGGTAGGCTGTAAGAACTACAAGAAAATATGCTCTGGTTTGTTTTCTGAGAACACTTGTGCATCATGGATAGTGACATAATTATTTTCATTTCATTGGAAGAAAGGTTGTATTCTGGCTCTTTCAGCAACAAAACGAGAATATCCTTGTCTTCCCCTTCCTGACAAATAGAAGAAAATAGCCACTGATGCATCTTCAGCTGTCTGAAAACACTACTACTACACACAAGTACATTTTTGTTGTATTAAGCATTGGAATCAAAGTGATTCTTTAGGAGATCTGAGGCCTGTGATAAGCTGTGTGCTGGCCCTCAGTAACAGACAAATGCACCAAAGCAAATGAACCCCAGGTAATTATAGAATGGGTTCCAAAGTTTGTTGCTTTTATATTTATATCTTACTTGCAGTCATAATCCTTTTGGCAGTAATAGTCGTAGAATTCCAACTAATATGTCAAATGCAGACCTTTTTTAATGAAATATTTTTAACTTTTTGTTCTTTAGGAAAGTATAAGACATGTTTTACAGAATGTGTTCCACTAAAATATTTTATAAAGTTTTACATGAAGTGATGAAAACTCTTTAATACAACTTTTGGTACCTGGGTTAATGGGCTCACTCTGACAGTAATCCCTTCCAATTCTGTTGCTAGTCATTTTATTTCACAAGTGTTTGTTTATTCTCCGATATTCAAAGATGCTGTTTCAGAATAGTGAATATGCTGAGCATGACAGCTTAATCAGAATAATCTGAAATCAAACATTTTTGCTCATTTTACATCATCTTTGCTGGCAATCAATCTTTCATGGACTCATACATCATACACCATATATATATTCAAAGTGGCATAGTAGCTGATGACATTTTATTTTTGCTCGAACATGCTAGATACTGGCCAAATGAGGAACAGAAGGCAGAGTATGGCAAAGTGTAATTATTAGTCTTTAACAAAATAAGAAGATGTGAGAATGGATTTTATGAGTAGAAGTGATCATACTACATGGTTATTTTGACTAACTGGTGCATAGTTGCCAGAAATATTTTTCCCTGCTTGGCCTAGTTTCAAAGTTTTTTCTCCCTCTTATGTATTTCCTCTTTAAAGGTTTGTTTATATATCCTAACAGTTATTTTTCTGATAAGGGACTGGTATCTATTCAAGGCAAATCTCATCAGGTGATAGTCCAAGGTGTCCATGAACTCTATGATCTGGAAGAGACTGCAGTAGCCTGGAAAGAAAACGAAAAGAGAACAAATAGACTGGTCCTAATAGGTAAGAGGCAATTACATATCTCCTCATTTGACTTTTAAGAACCTGTTGTTTCAGCAGACAGTCCTGTGACTTGTCCAGTGAAAAGCAACTGGCCTAAACTGGCCAGAATAATAGCAGTGAGTATGTTCAGCATAACCTTCAGTCAAAGGTTTATCCATCAAGACCTCCTGCAGTTTTATATTCCAGCTGAGAGGAATCTACAGTACCCCTTTTAGTGACATTAAAATAAAATAAAATACTAAGTATTTATAAATTATGTTGGCATATTTAATATTATTTTTAAAATCCATAATAAATATGGTGATGGGAATGGTTTGAATATTTGATCAAATATTCAGTAACTGTAAGGAAGGTGATTATAGCCATGAAAATGTATAAAATCCATTTTGTTTCTGAAAAGCTTGTAATGCGGAGGTTGTACATTTCTATTTCCTACTTGTTACTCTCTGCTTTGCAAAGTGTTTTTATGGCAAAAAAATCCCTATTTTTCCTCCTTTCCCTTATTTGTACAGCTTGAAGTCTGTTGTTGCCTGTAAAATCTAAAGTTATCTTGTTACCTGCAGCTTAATTTTAATACTGCTGTTTTCACTTATTGGCATAATAAACATTTTCTTTGCTGAGAAGACTGGCAGGTTGCTACTTGCATGCGTTTTTTGTAACACACTATAAAATCTAGTTAGCTAATTTATTTCTCTTTACAGGCAGGAATTTGGAGAAGGAGACCATCAAAGAAGTATTCATAGCCACCGTGAGAGAGAAACAAGAGAACAGTTGACATCAAACTACAAAAAAGATGAAATGTCTGTGCTTAACCCTGCAAGCTTTTTATGACAGAAAAGACTGAATGTTATGCAGTATAGTAGTTTGTTTTTCCTCTTGCAGTTTACACAACAGTTAAACCCTAAAGTCCTCCTAAGAATCGCAGCTGACTTACTGCGTAAAGATTAGTTCTTATGGTCTAGAATCAAACACAAAGAATTCTACCATTTTGGATTTGGCTTAAGTTATGTCAGTAACATCATGTAGCTGTGCAGAAATGCAAATAGGCAAAAGGCTGTTTATGCTGTATGTGAAGTATTACAGTAGGAACATGGTAAACATGTTGAAGCCTAGTGCTTTCTCCAGCTGACTCTCTTTTGCTACTGGAAATGAAGCAACAGGGATTATTGCCAGAGATGTAATCACATTAAAAAGTATGTAGTGTTTACTATTAAACTGTCTTCCATCTCTTTCCACTTGTTTTGTGATTTTTGAATGTATACATCCATCCCAGGTACTGCTAAACCTGTTGTATAAATGAAACTAAAAATACATAGACAGCAGAGGCTCGGGATCACATGGAATATATACTGTCTGCATAACAGCTATGAATGCAGCGTTCAGTCACATAGCCGTGTTGAAAGATGTGGTTGACCTCCTAGATCTTCTAGGCCATGAGCCTGCCAGTTCAGGATTTGGGGGACCGGAGGCAGCACATTTTCACTGCATTGTCTAGGCTGCCGTGCATGATTTGTTACAGGGTTCTCTGACACTGCTTTTGGGTGCTGTTTTGAAAACTTAGTTTGAAGCTTTTATCTCTGTGCTCATTACTTTTACAATTTAGAGTTGAACTTCTTGCCCTGTACCTTCTCTGGTAGTCATCGTTCACCTCTTAGCTTTAGAGGGATTTGTTGACCACAGCTGGGTGAATGTGAAACGAGTGAATGCAAGAAGATAAGGTGAAATTAAAAATGTTTCAAAACAATTCTAGGACATGCAGCAGATATTCTGAAGAATGGACTCTTAGCTACAGTGCTACATGGATGCTTGTTGATGTGTCTGGATAAGTAGAAATTTGTTTTCAGTACTAGTGGTGTGGTACTTGTCACATAGCTAACATTTGCTTTAGGATAAAAGGTGCCTCAAACTAAAAAAAAAAAAAAAAAAGAAAGGAGGCCATTCCCTGATCAGTGCCATCAGTGCTATGGATTGAGTTATAAAACATCATGTAAATGCAAAATTGTGGATAATACATTTGTATTTGTTGCTGCTTATACTTCCATTTGTCATAGAGAAAGCGATCAAATACCCTCTATCTTATAAATGCCTCATGTAATTGAAGAACTCTGTTATCTTTAGAAATGTTAGTCTCTGTAGTGCCCAACTGATCATTCATTTTCCATTTGAAAAGAAAGTCCAGAGATTTAATGGGAAGAGCTTCAACCGTGAGTCATAAGGGGACAAGCCACGGATGGCTTACACACTTACTGTCATATTTTAGATGCTTATTTTTTATATTTGCTCAGCAACGACACACTCCAAAATTCCCACAATGACTGCCAATATACTGGGATTTTTTTTTGTTGCTGTAATGGGGCATCTCTGCAGCTGGGAATCTTCTTCTGTATAGCTCAGCTTGCTATTACTCATTCTTTCTCTGTAGGCCTTTCCCTGCACTGCTTGTAGTAGTAGTGTCAGAGAAGCTTTAGTCAGTGTGCGCAGCTTTGTCTCTCCTTGTCTCCTGTAAACTGCTTGCGTATTTCCAGGGAGCCCCTGGGATGGAGAGCAAGCAGCTCGCGGACAGCGTGAGAATATGCACCTCTCCATCCTTGCTGTCTGTCCGTCTGCCCGCTCTGCCTTGTCCTCTTCTATTCTGTTCACACATAATGACACTGGTAACACAGCCAAGGGCTGGCTCTTTATCCTCTTCTCCCAAGAAGATTGCTGTTTTCTTTGCTTGGCTATTTATTTAACTGTCTTTCTCTGGTCTGTTCTTACACATCTGGCCTAGGGCGCTAAGTCTTGTTCTTACATCATGCCAAAATGAAAAGAGGAGAAAAGGTAAATGACAGAGCTCCAGTAAAAGCTGCCCATAGTGAACTATTGCTGGATGCTTTCGGTATTTATCTTACTGGCAGTTATATCACGGATGGCCGCCTCCAAGGAACTGGGACTGGGTTAAAGTGAGGTTGCGCAGGAGGCCGGAGGGAGCAGGTGGGCACCGCTCAGCCCTGTCCTGGATTGGCAGTGGCGTGGATGGTGGGGCGGCCGAGGGATGCTCCAGGGGGGCTGAGGAGGAGTCTGGCAAGGAAAAAGCATCAGGTTTCTCCCCATACAGGTCCCAAGAGGGGCACAGCGGGGAGCGAGCTGCACCTTCTCATGAGAAAACGGTGGCTCTCGTGGCTGTCGGGCAGCCATCCACATCTGGGCCTGCTTCCAAGCCAAAATAACTCCCAGGATAATGACACTTCGCTCAGCTGCTCCAAGACACGCTAAGCACTAAGTATGCACTCGGCATCGATCTCATCAACAAAACCCACTCATTTTCTTCCCTAGCCGAGGCAGAGGAGTTTCTTTCCAAGAGGCAAATTGCAATGATTTGATCACTTCTGCACCCTCATGAACATCAAACATGTACAGAAATTGCCTTTCCAAAACAGCATTTTCTCCACTGTATTCTGCTTTCCACATGTTTTTATAGGCTCTGTTAAACTCGAAAATAAACCACAGAAATGATCTCCTTGCGCTAACCGTCATGCCATTTGTTTATATCACCTGTGGTGTTTAATCTTCAGGAATTACCCAGGCAGATGGATGAGGTTTAATTTTTCTGTTTTATTATGCCCTTTAAAATATAAGCAGTTCTGAATTTGCTAGATTTTCACTAGATTCTTACTTTCTAATCCTTAAGTATAATGACCTCCCTCCCCACCCTCCCACCACACGGGAGCGGGTCGTTGTCCATGTCCCGTCCTGTCCCCCGTGGGCAGGATGTGCCTGGAGGGGACAGGACGGGTCAGGCTGGGGTCCCAGCTGCCCGCTGTCCCCATGAGCCACCCTGCTCCTCCACCGCCTTCATCAACCCGGCTGCCCTGCAGAGCCCACAGCGGCGGCATCCGGGCCTCCACCTGGAGCACTTGCCCTGCTGCTGGGAGCGCTGGCCTGAGCAGCGTCCATTTTTTCTTCTTTCTCCTTTTCAGATCCACTTGAGCATCATTTTTGTATGTTTGCTACCATGCTTTGCTCTTCCTTCACTGCTCTGCAGCTCCACATTGCATCCCAATTTGCTATATACATTTACAAATCCTAGATACCTTGCATTTGTTCTCTTTTTTTACCCTTAAACCCAGTTTTATCCAGGTCCAGGTCTGCATTGTTTTAACCGACCATGGGTGAATTGTTTATAGCAGTGGGGTCCCAGTGCTAAGCTTGTACCCCATCTCTTCTGACCCCATGCCTGTACTCCCCTACACCACATCCTTGTCTCCACTTGTCAAGGCTGCTGATATTGTATCAGGCATGTGTTTTTCTATGCTGCATCATTACATTACAGCCATAAATATCTCGTACTACACAAAATGTCAGCTTGTTCCTGCTAGCTATAAAAAACTATGGTTGTAACATACAAGGATAAAAATGTAAAACATATTAGCAATAGACACCTCGTCAGTTAGAGAAACTGCTGTTACAGGTAAACCAAATAACACAAAGCTGTGGGCAGGTCAAGAAGAGGTCAGCCAGACCAGATGTGACAAAGCTCAGCCCTGAGGCCCTGCCTAGTCAGTACAAAGCTTATGGCCTGTTACTGGCAGCGGCAGTGCCATGCTGCAGGATGACATGGTTACATTCCCATCCCAATGCCTTACGTATGGTCCTTCCCTTCAGACAGCCGCAGACACGTGGGCAAACGGAGCAAAGAGGAAGTCCAAGTCTGGTTAGGGCCAGCAGCTTCACAGAGGCAGCCCGCTCAAGGTGTCAGGGCTCCAGTGCAGCTTCGTCTCAGTCCTGCATCCACAGACATCCATGGAAATTTTGGGAAAAGAACTGAGCTGTAACAGATCTAGCATCAGGCAGTCTAGGACATGTGTTGCTTGTTAAGAGATGAGTAAAACACTTGCCATTTGTATTCACTTATAAATATTGGTCTAAAGTGTAGTTTTATTGCACTGCTTCCAGCCTTTGCGCATAATGGAGAGTCCCAGTGATCTTACTGTCCTCACTCAGGTAGTCTGAAATACCTACTACTTTCACATTGCTCTCTTAACAGGATTTCAATCTGTTGCATCTGTTTCAATTTCATCATTTCAATCTGTTCATCTACAAGCACAGTTAGTTTGTTAATTGGTTTCTTTATTACTCTCTCTGTACTGTTCTTGTTTGAAACTTCTTTTTAGTAGGAATGAGCAGCTAATGATGATTATTATACTCTTAAAATGACTAAGATATTGGTATTTTTATAATTTCATTTTCAGTTAAATGCAAGAGGAAAGACTACAGTTCTCTGTGTTTTGTCCAGTGCAGAAGTTTAATTCACAATAGATTGCTCAGAATCACAGCATTGAATCTTTCCTTATGCAGAAAGTTTTTTTTAAAAACCCAACACTACAGTTAGCTCCTAACAATGTATAACAATGTAATGCCATTATAATGTAATAAGAGGGTGAAGCGGCCTGGTTGTTGTGCAGTGGCAGCAGGGCAGAGCAGAGCAGCCTGCGGGTGGAAGGGCTGGCCTCCTGCACCAGGAGGTCTCCCAGCTGATCCTTCCTCCCCCTTTTCTGCCAGCTAAGCCTTCTTCCCCCTTTTCTGTCAGCACATTTTCTTAGGACGCACTGACACGGTCACTTTGGGAAAAAAAAAAAAAGCTGTCATGGTGTGAACAGTTACTGCTCCTCTCCTGGAGATGTCCATCTTCCCTGCAGAAGGGCTCCAGCCAGTGCTGCCTAAACCATTTCAGTGCCAGGTCAAACCAGTTAGGTCAGGTTGTCCTGAACATCAAACTGGTCTGACACTGCACTGAAGATCATGTTTGCACTGACTGATAAGAGCATTAACCTCAGCTGATGAACAGCAATACATGCCTGGAAAAGATAATATTTTCAACCGTGCTAGCTGAAAGGGGTGATCTACATTACAATAGCTTAATTCACTGCACAATTTTCTTAGTGGCATTGTTAGCAGGTGCCATTTTTTAAAAACAGCTTGTCTTCTGGAACCTCTCTCTGTCAGAAGAGAGCACAAAAAAATAAACAGAGTTCTCAAAGGGAACATATGAAAGTCAATTAGAATTCTTTCTGTCTGCTGGTGCTAAAACATGCTTTGGAAAACTCTTCAATTCGCTGAAGACATGAGAATTTTTTGCCCCTCGAGAAAGTGGAGATTGCTGGTCTCTGTTTTTTCTGCTAGGAACTAAGATGAATTCACAGCTCTAGAAGTAACCTTTAGCTATCAGAATGACTTGAAGGCTTGTGCTTTCTATATTTAGTTTGCTTTTCCCTTCTAATGTTATGCTTTTTTTTTTTTGTCTGCACTATTTGTCAGTTATTTTAATCATCACTGTGAAAGACTTTTCACAGATTAAAGTGTTCTTAGTCTAGCAGGAGAGGTGACAACCAGAGCTGAAGACCACAGCTGGATCTAGACACATTCAGAGCAGTGGAACGCTGAAGTTTTCTTTCAGATATTTAACAATTTGAAGCAACCTGGAGCTACTGGATGAAATATGACAGGTTGTTGTACCATAACATGCAGGAAAGCCAGATCAGATATCATGTAACTGCATTTTTTTGATCTAAGAACCTATGACTTCAACTTTTTTTCCTGTTAAGTTTTTTGCCTATCAAGTCAGTAATTTTTAAAATGAATTCACAGTGCTGATTCTGTATTTTTTACTATAAGTAAAGTAAAACAAATCTGAAAGAGGAATGTTGGCATATTCATGGAGCGTCTCACAGTAGTGTTCTGCATTGTGTTTATGGTCATCTGTTTTGTTGCAGCAAGATGATTTTTTTAGATACAAAATCCATGACTGATTTTATCATAAAACCCCCCATCATTCACAGTAGCCAATTCAGGATAAGCATTGCAAAATCGAAAATCTTTTAAATCCTTTTGCATGCTTTAAGAGTATCTGTGGTATGGAGTTTGTCAAAATGAAGGACTGGTTCTGTTTACCGACGTAGCCACCACACAACACTTGTGGCAGTCCCTGGAGGACTGGGGCTTCGTATTGCCTTGGAAGCTGACTTTCAACTAATCGCCTGGCAGGTTAAGGGAAGTCCAGTGCTAATGCATGCTTGCAGATGAAACATACCTCCTTGGTAGGTGAGACTTTCCACATACTTGGACAACATACTTTTTAGAAGATATAGATTTAAAAATAAGGCAAACTATTTGTCCAAGTCCAGTAGTCTCCGACCAGCTGTTTGTCAAGAGCCAACACCACACTCCGGGTTCTTTACTTAAAGCTAAGTTCAGCTTCCTTTTCAACAGCCATGGCCAGTCACTCATCCGCTCTTCCCTGAGCTTCATGAGGATGGAGCCCCTGCCCAGCCCCTGAGTGGCCCTTATGTGGCCCTTCTGCCTTTGCCGGAGCTGACTGATCCCTTGATTGGTCCCTTGGCTCAGACCAACATTTAACCATTGTTAACCATTTTTGCACTGCGAGCTTCATTCATTAATTCGTCATGTGAATGACCAGCCTTCTTGCCTGTGCACTGTGAGAGTGAGCATGTGTATAATGGAAGACATGGCAATTTACAACAGTTTGGTGTGTGATTTAACTTGAATTACTATTTCATTCATATGTACTATTTGAGTTTTAAGACAACAAACCAGTAATAAACTTACTACAGGTAACAATACAATGATTATTAGTGTAGGTATAACATCCATTGCAGTACATTGGTAGCTTTTGGTGACCAGCCATCATATTGATGACGCTGAATAAGGATGGTTTCTACCTCACCAGCTGAATCAGTGTAATACTACCATATATCATTTTTATTTCTCTTTCCCCTAAGCATTTTCCAATTTCAGACAGATGTTGAGTAACCTTGTTACTTAGTTTGAGAGAATTATATAGCACACATAGCGCATATATAGCATATTGGGGGTTGGACTAGATGACCTTTAAAGGTCCCTTCCAACCCAAACTATTCTATGATTCTATGATTCTATGATACCGAAGATTACTCCAATCACTACTGAGGTTTTAAATGGTGCAAAATAAGGCACCTCCTGCTCAGTTGTGTGAGAGGTTAACTAACAACTCTTTTGGTAGTTTGGTCAAAACCACATCACATTACAATGGCAAATGCTGCCAGGTCCAAAATTTATTTTGCCTTTGAAGCAAATAGTATTGAAGGTGGATACTCTGCCTGCAAACCATTGTCATATACTCATGTCTCGTTACCACAGACATGTTGCCAGACACCAGTAGCAGAGCAGAATCTAACTGTGGCTGTGAAGTTGGGTAGTGGTTAATTTTCAATACCTGAGCTGCTCCACGGGCAAGGTGAACACACAGGGGACTGGTTTCAGGGCTATGCCCCAACCACCAGTGTTCCCACAGTGGTCAGGTATCTCCACATTTTCCTGCAAGAGAATAAAACCTGGACACAAGACTTGGAGGTCTTGGGTGTCATGCAAGCCCAAGTTATGGCTGACCTACTGCATTTGATGTCAGCAGCATCCTGCACTTTTCTGTTGTGAAACAAGGGTCACCTGGTGTACCCCAAGTTGCATGTTTAACCACAACCTCAGCTCCAGGTCTTCAGGGGGGTTTTACCTCAGCTTTAACAGGATTTTGTATTGCTGTTGACATGAACCCCTTGTATGGGACTTCCCACAGGGGTTTGCCGCTGGTTTAGCTGGCATATGACTCCCCATGGTGGGATCCGCACTGGGAGGTGGGACTAGAGTCCCTCCCACTATTGTCCCCCTCCCACCGCAGGTGGGAAATCTATGCACTCCGTCCCAGCCACACCAGGTTTGCACTTCTTTATTCTTAAACCGTGACCTGTTGACAGAGGGTGTTTCTTGTGGTGGGGGAGAAGCATCAGACTGGCATCCGGGTAGCCCCTTCCTAGCCATGCTGCCCCGCCGTTTACTTCAGCCAAACCATTGATCATCTGATATCACTTTAGTCCAAGGTGGTGTGGTTTTCGGTTGGTTTTTCTTTTTTTTTTTTTTTGTGGGCATGTACATGTCCTATGGATATGTTCCCAGATGGCGCTATAGCACAAATCCTTTCCCAGTGTTTCCCCCATACAGCTGCGCAGTAGTTTTCTGTGCTGCCCCAGGGGAAACGGCTCACTGGTTAAAATCGTCAGCAGTGGGTGCACAAAGCTTGATTCCCCTTCCTCGAGTGACCAGACTAGCACAGCAGCCCTGCCCACGCTGCCAGCAGCGCTTTCCCAGAGGGAGCCTGGCCAGGATTTACAGCCTGCAGTAGCAGGGCAGTCCTTTTTACCTTGCCCTTCTTGTTGCCATCATCTCCATTGATATCCAGTAGTGTAAAGGGGCGAGTAGAGAGAATGGGCCTCGTAGATTGGTAAGTAAAAATTTCATCTTCTAAAGCACTGGATGCTTCACAATGTTTTTTTCCCAGTTCCACACCATGTTTTTCTTGAGCAAATTGCACAGGGGTCTTGCAGGAATACGGACACCTGGCACATGTGACTCCAAAACCCGCAGGACCCGGGTGAAGTCCACAACACCTTTTTTTTTTATCACAAGGTGCCCTCTGCTGAAACAGATCCTGGCAGTTTTCTGCCCTCCTGTCCATTGGGTACCTAAAAACAGTTTGGTGAACTATTTCCTTATCTGGCACTCCGATTAAGATATCAACTGTATATTGAGAAACAGTTACTTCAGGTGGGAGGATGGTGGATTCCAGCTGTTTAGCTAACATGGTAAGGGCAATGGTGGGGCAGTGTTTAAAGCCCTAGGACAGGCGGTTAAAGGTGCATTATGTTACACCCTGGATGAAAGCAAAGTTTGGTTTGTCTTGCTCTTGTGTCATCATGACAAAGAACATGTGTTTTATACCTGGCACTCCTATCCACGGAAAAGCAGGTCAATTTATCGTGTTGACTATATCTACGATGCTGGCAACAAAGGCAGTGGAAAGGCCACTGTTTTTATATCAACCCTGATAATCAATAGTTTTTTTAACAGGCCATACTAGGCTGTTATATGGTGAATGCTTCTTTTTTTTCAGTAATACCCCATTGCTCTGTTTGTTTGATTAATTCTGTCACAGGTTTTATAGCAGAAGCAAGTAGCTTATACTGATGAATATTAATGGATAATATTAACTATTAGGCAGGGGTGGGGCTATTTGTAGTATATTTGTAGGCTTAATCATGTGGCAAATTGTCTTTCCTCTAATGGCAGGACTACCAAGTTCCCATTTACCCCAGCTAGCTACCCCAGATTGTCCTTTCAGAGTACCCATTCCCAGAACACTCAATTTGCCCAATAACAAGGGGCATAAGGTTCATCCACTGCAGAACATTAGTTTAGCCCATACAACTGAGTAAGTGTTAATTGTGTGATTCACCCCTACTCCTGAAAAACCTTGTTCCTTCTCTGGCTGCGGGTGGTGCCGGCTCCCCCCTGTGCTTCAACCCCTGCGGTGTTTGGCTGCCGTGGGTGATACCCCCTAATTGTGGGATGCAGGGGGAGACGGTGGGTCCTTCTCTCCTCTCCACTCCCGGGTTTCTCCCGGGCTGTCTCAGCACTCAGCTGGCAGACCGCGCATTGCTGCCTTGCTAACCTGGTATCTTGGTATTTCCACCCAACGTGGCCGTGTCAGTCAGGAGTTCTGCCTGGAGGGTTTTTTTGCCCACAGAGCAGGTTAACCAGAGCTGAGTGCAGTGGGCACCGCACCAGCATGGTCCCAGACTTTACCTCGGAGCCTGGCATTTCTTGTAATGGCAAAGCAAGCAGCACCTCTGCACTTACTCCGGGCTGTGGGGCGCACGGCACTGCCATGAGTTAGCACTTGGGGTCTGCCTGTCCCGACTTGCTGCCTGGGATGTCTGTGGTGTCGGAGGTGAGCAAGAGGTCTGTTTGCAAGTGCGGAGCCCTCCCCACAGCTGTGTACCTGGGGCCTGTTGGAGTAGATGGCAACAGTGATCCCTACGCGGCCAGGCATCGGCTGCGACACTGGGACGCAATGCTGGTTATAAGCACCTGCTCTCTTCTACCTGGGTGCACTGCATTTTACACATGGCATTACTTTTCATATCTGCTTCTTTCTCTCCTTCCAGAGCACACAGCACTCTCCCACGGGCACATGTCCCTCGCCTGTCTCATGTTTCACACATGAGATGCATGCCCCACATGTATTTCACACTTGCTCCAAGATCCCAGGTCTGGATAAGACTGATCCCTAATAAATTTCTCTCTGTACCTTGTGCTGTCTCCCAGGATCTGAGTCTTTTCTGTATGCAAACCTTTAACTGAGCTGTAAGACTTGTGGGTATGCAAGGGACGGCACGTGGCAGGGAAAAGAAAGTGCTTGCACATTTTCTGTACTTACTTAAAACAGACTCTTAGACTTTCTAAACACAAAAATGTGCGACAGTTTCATTCAGCCCTTAAGTCTTGTAGTAGCAATACTTTTTCTAGTAAAGCAACTTGTTCCTTCTTCTTCAGAGGAAAGACACTGTCCCTGTATCTCACTCACCATCATCTGAGGGGTCAGATAAACCTTTCTTCATTACAAATCAGTGCTTATCATTCAGGTGATGTGCCAATTGCTGTGCAATGTACTGGCAGTCAAATATTTTTCTGTGAAGGCCAGAATGCAGCTGTGAGGCTTGGGACAGGGAATCTCTTGTTGCGAGAGCTGTTCCTGGCATCCCAAGTCCTTTGGTGGGGGAAGAGATTGTGCTGCTGTGTGCTGCAAGGCTGAGTGTTTCCCAAGGAGGCATTTCGAGTCCCAAGTCTAATGTCAACTACCCATCAGCTAGGAATTGCTTCCTGTTGTTGTTGGATTACTAGTCGTGTACTAGTAGTTTTGTAAACCAGTTTGGGAACCTCAAGTGCAAGAGAAGCAGCAGAGAACTAAGAATCAAGTTGTAAACCCATGGTTTTCATATTTATTCTCTTTGACTTACATCGTTAAATACCTCCAAAAATTCTTTCTCCAGCAGTCCAGAGGGACAATACATGTTAGAGTAACGTCCAGTGTTACTAACACCCAGTTTTACTGGGTGTTCGTACAGTAACATCCACAACATCTTATACAGGATGTGGATTTTGCACTGAGTAAAAAGAGCGGTCATCCCATTGCCAGCACAGGGCTCTTTCCTTCCTGGGGCAGTGAGCCTCAGCTGAGGACGGTAGCCAGCAAAGGTTAGGAATTTCAGCAGCACAGTTGCCTCTCTTGCTTTTCAGGGAGTAAGCTAGGGCCAGTATCAGCATATCTTTATAAATGTTGTGCTAGCACTCAGAGGCAGTTGTCATTTCTGCCTCCAGCATTTTCGTCCGCCCTTGCTCCATCCCTGGAAACACCGACTGTGTCACCCTATTTTATAAGCAATGACTGCCCACATTCATTGCTAATTCTGAAGCATTTCTGAGTTTTATGGATTGAAGTCCTTGAGGTTTCAGACTTCATTTCACTTACACATTTCCATATTTAACTCTACGATATTTTCCAGGAAAGTCACATATGTCATGCAGTACCTTTTAAAATTATCTGAGTATTTATATTAATGAATTCCTTATTTTAGCTGCTGTCAAACTGATCATTTTACAGGGCTGAGGAATGGACAGCCTCACATATGACAGCAGACTTCGGGGAGGGAGGAAATCTGAGTTTAAAAACTTTAAAAATACCCATTTTTACTTTCAGTTGTATTAGAAAACTATTCTTCAGAAATCCAAGTGCAAGGCAAATCTGCTTGGGTTAATTTGCTCTGCTTTCCTAAGAATTAACTTTACTTTCCTAGTTTGTAAATTGCCTTATGGGCTGACTTCCCTCTGCTAGGAACATCTCCTTTTTTTGCAGAAGGCAGGTAGAGAACGTTGCATCTTTGTGGCTGACTCTTCCTGTTGCCAAAACTGTGCCTAACTTACAATAAGCCCTTCTTCTACACTTTTTTTCTTCAAAAAGCCTCTCTTCTACAGATACCTTTTGTGGCAGTTCCTTCCCTAATACAAAGAAAGGCTAGTTAGCTGAAGTAAAGTCCCATTTTCTCTAGAATCTGAACTTTGGTATTATCTATTTAAGGTTACTTGTTTTTTGAGAAACTCTGATGCCTTCCTTACACTGATACAGCTGCCATCAATGTATTGGGGGTTATCTGAACAAAGGCTGGGTTGATATGACATCAGAACTGTATTTTTCCAGTCATAATCATAGAATTATAGAATCATAGAATAGTTTGGGTTGGAAGGGACCTTTAAAGGTCATCTAGTCCAATCTCCCTACAGTGAGCAGGGACATCTTCAGCCTGATCAGGTTGCTTATAAATAATAGCCTGAATAAACAAAACTTCTTAATTGTAATATTTTTATTTGCTTCTTTGTAAAACTTCTGCTGCTTGTTCCTGAAAACATTCCTGTGGGATCAGCATCTGCCTTAGAAGAATTGAAGGAAGGTGAGTAAAAATCAAAACTGACACAGTTTCTGGAGTTCTGGTTTGCAAACAAGACCATCAGAAGGCCTAATATCTCAGAGGAGAACTCTTCAAAGTTAGGACTATAAAGCAGCATGCTACTTGGGCTGAAACAAAGAATTTACAGCCCAGTAAGTGAATTTTACTCGATGAAGAACTCTGCTGTTGTCTCCAGGGGGAATAGAATTTGTTTCCAAATGGGGATTTATCCCAGCTCCTCCCTTAACACAGGATTTCTTTGCCTATTTTTGCCTTCTAATAATTGAGCTGCTCACAGGAAAGAAAATGTCACAGAAAACGAGTATTTGCTGTCATCTAGTGGTAACATTTATTCTAGCAACTGTTTGTTAGCACTGCAGCAATGCAGTTTTAGTTTTCTCCTAGGAAATTCTATATCTGGTTTTGGTTTTATGCTCTTTTCCAGGTAGTAAAGGAGAGGATTTATGAAGAATAAAAAGCTTATATCCTTTTACTGATGGTTCAGTCTAAAATCATACTGAGATTTTTTCCCGCCAAATGCTTTTGTCTTTCATCTAAGAGAATTCTGACTTCATTTTTTTGATGAAGGACTTTTTGCTGACATCATTGCAAGATTGAATGATGACGTCAAAGGTGCCTGAGAAGATCAGCTTTAGCTTTCCACCCCCACCACCATAGGAAGAGGGATAACTTTAATAATTTTCTTCAAACACAGTAGAGAGAGTGTTATCTGTATAGTTCCTTTTTTTTCCACAGGTATTCTTGGTGCTACAGGATGGACAGTGATGCATGAAATCTTGAGGTATCATTCACACCTGTATTATAGCATGCATGGTGTGCTGAGTTACAGCTTCTATTGCTCCGTTTAGCTCTGTAGATATCAATAAAGCTGCATCAATTTATACAGTTTGAAGAACTGTCAAATAAGGCACCCCTGCTTTGCATAATTTAAAGGCAGTTACACTGATGGCTATTATATGGCACATGCTCCGGACAGGACTGTCCAATAATGCAGTAGAAAACCAGGAAAACGACGAATGTTAAACCTGGGATGCTGCATTCTGCCCAAGGTTTGGCGTGCAGGAAAGGATGCATACAGCACTGCTGGGAAAGGATAGGATGGATGAGAAATGAGGCTATGCCATAATACACCCTTGATTAAAAGATAACATTAAGAAAAAGTGATCTGGGGTCCACAAAGACCCACTTCCAAGTTTATGTGAACCTCTTTTTAACTATCTGTGTTACAGCAATGGGTATTATAAAGGAGAAAGTTAAATTGCCATATGTTTTCAAGTATGCTTCCAGCCCTTTCCACTTGAATGTGATCTTAGGAAGGCTGAAAGACAAGCTTGTAAACTTTGGACCAAGATCACTGCAGAAGAATTATTTTGTGTTAAGGCAGGGATAGCTGGAGAAAAGCTGAAAATAAAGATCCAGAAACCCCAGGAAACTGCCACTTTGGTAGGGTGTTTGCTGGTTAATCATGTGGCCATGGGAGAAGCTGAAAGGGAAGTGGCATCATTGCCATAATCTCATTCAAAGTAAAATCTAACAGGTAAAGGCCAACAAAAGCAAGTCAAGCCACCACCCTTGGTAAAAGCAGTGGGTAGAAACAGCCCTCCACTTCTGTGCAAGGGGAACCTCCTCGGAAAAAGAACTTGTAATTCTAGAGTAAAGAAATAAAGCAGCATGTTACTTTTCTAAAAGCATTGTGGTCTAAATAATGACAGACTTGTTCAAGCCAGTTCCACAACAGATTCGTTTCTGCAGCAGTAGGCTCCAAAGACCTCAACCCAGATGTGAACTGCAGGTATAAATAGATACACTAACTCAGTGTCTCTGGGAATCTTAAGGAAATGCCCTACTTAACACCTGCAATTGATACTTTATTTTATTTTAGCTAACTTTCTATTGCAACTGCCAAGTACAGCTACACTCATTTTCCAGAGTGCAACAAATTTTTGTTCCAGTTACACTTTCACAGAATCTAAGTAAGAAAATCTGAAGTTACCCTGGATTTATCTGAAGCTGGATGCAAGGTCAGGCAAGACCAGGAGCAGAAGACACACCAAACCGAAAGGCTAGTTTGGCTGACTACAAGTGCACAAAGACATATATCCAAATGGACATCCCTAATTAAGCACACTTCCTGGCTTGCAGGTCGTGAGAACTGAGAGTGAATTTCTCAGAGGTGAGCCAGAGGATATGGTAGGTTACAGAAGGGAAAAATAAATCAGACTTTTCCTGTGGACAGACCCTCAAAGAGCAGACTTTAAGATCGACCAGAGATGCCCACAGAAGGAGGCGCTGCTCGACCACTTTCCACATTGCTGGTGGCACCTGCAGTTGGTTGGGGTTCTCAGCCGCAGATCAGGACTCAGATGCAGATGTCTTGAGGCATCTTGAAATTACACCTTTGACTCATTTTCTCTGATTTATTCCTGGATCTTAAAGTGAATGGTTCTTTCTGGATTATTTTTTATCAGTTTAAAGTACTGCTTTTATGTCTATCTAACCTCATTGTTGGCCAAAGAAACAATATCACAGTCACTTGAATACGGAGAGGTTGTTTAGCAGACGCAGTATATTGCTGTAAGAAATTTTTCTTCATCAGCTATAGTCAGAAGACAAAATAAGTTTCCCGGCAAAATCAATTTCTCAGCTAGAATTTAGAGTATGTATGCTGAAAAATTACTTGACTCTTGACATGAGAGAGAGGGGAACTCTTAAAAAGAGAAAAATCCCAAGTGCTTTGTCCAAGAGTATTCCCTCAAATGGCAGGGCTGGAAACAGCAGTCAGTGAAGAGTGAAGTTAACTCAGTGGGTGCAAAAACAAACAAAGGAAACCTTTAAGCAACTATGCAAAGTGATCAAAACCATGATATTGACACTTATCAAGGAATTGCTAGAATTCTGTCTGGGACCCTTTCTTAAACTAGGGCTTTGTAATCCCTAGGTCTGAAAGTGCTTTCTAAAAGGCCAGTGAACTTGATTGGTGAACTGAGGGACTTAAATATATTGTGAATTCCCCCAAAACTCAGAAAAATTTTAAAATTTTTAATTTTAAATTTTATATAATTTTATATAATAATTTATATAATTTTAAAATTAAAAACTATTAAAATCCTTCCCCCCTCCCACATTCCAAGGAGCTGCTTTTTCATGCTGCTTTATTCTTCCATTTTTGTTTTATTCCTGAATAGTTTTAGTCTTGAGTCCTTGTCAGAGACACTGTGACTCGGAGCAGGAGTGATGATGGTTTGCTTTTCCTACCTTGATATATTGTTGTAGAAGCTGCTGTATATAAGACAAGGAATCCCTGTACCAGTCAGTCATTATGTCGAGTGTGTATCTTCCTTCAGTTGTGTTTATTATCAGAAGGGGTGTCAGGGGAACATTTCCTGCTCTGTGTTTTTAAACTTTGTGTATGGTTTGACTTACTGTTAAAAATCTGGGGCTTTTTAAGTGGATGGACAGTAGATCTGTAATATAAATTCAGTCTCTGCTTCATGTACCAATCTGTTAGTACAGCAAGAAACCCAGCATTTTCCTCTCTTATCTTTACTACCTAGCATCCCTGGGGCTGGTAGATAGATAGGCAGGATGTATTTGAGAATCTGTGTTTCACTTCTGTATTATCACTGCCCAGCTCCCCAGATCAAACCATTGTGCCTCAGCTGAGATTTTCATTTTACTCAGTAATTCCACTGCTGAAAAGGATGAACATACATAGAGAACGTGTTAGCTTGTAAGGACTGGACTTCAGACCCTGAAGTAATTTGTCTGCCAGGATTCTGCAGTGCATGAGTGGGTGATCATGTGGAAGAGGCCATTCAGCTGGCAGTATCTGTAAGGCATATTTTGTCATGGTTATAGAACATGATGTCATCTGAGCATTACAGCCTGGAGGGCCTAGTCTTGTGTCACTCTCACTGGATGCAGTAGTAGTACCTGTTTCTCGCACCTGTAAAAATCAGACATGAAATCTGCAGGTCTGTGGCAATAGGACCAGTTTGTAAGTTGTGTTTTATTCTTTGCATATAATCTGCCAGAATGCCAATCATATGGATAAAGTTTCCACTCTTAACTAGTGACATAATTGGTAAATAGCCATAAATGGACGTGTAAGGCTTCCACAGTGTATATGGAGTAAGCTCCCGCTAAATCAGGCCTTGACGACATGCTGCTTACTTGGCAGTACAAACAGCTTCTTAAACAGAATATATCTATCTCCATCACACAGTCTAGCAAGACTGTGGTGACTGCACACTTAATTTTACATATAGTAAGATTAATTAACTTACTTATTTGCAATTAGAAAAAGAATATGAATCTCTTGACAGTGGGCAAAACTAAGGGTGTGAAGCATCCTTCTGTATTCAGCACTTCCACACAGAGCTTGTGTTGGACTCAGAGAAACTGTCACTTCCTGAGCAGGCATTTAATTAGTTAATTACAAAATGTTAATATTTGAGAAGGTTAGTATTTTAGATGGCTTAAGTATATTTCCAGATTTTGTGAAGAACTCACATGGATCCATGTCAGACATCTTTGGTTTTTGGGGATTGCATCTCTGTTACATTCATTCTGGGCATTAACGACATTGAAGCATATTTATGGGGTAGCAGGAGGGAATCATACCGCAGTGTCCTCTCCAACTGCCTTCTCCTCCCATGAGACAGGAGACCACTAGACTGCGTAGCTCTTTCTTGTCCCTAGCCTTTCCCTTCCTCATCCCCATCATAGCTCTTTCTACCCTTGAATCATGTTACTTCCCAATCTCTACTTAATTAAATGACAGCATCAAACATTGCTTGTGCTGACGGTTCATCATTCTATCCTGAACTTTCTGGTATTAACTTATTTTCAATTCCCACACTGAAAAAAATAATCTCACATCTGTATATAAATCCCAACATGAACTCAAGTGAAAAATACAGACTTTCTTTTCAGAAGATGCCCTCTGCAGATGTTGTAACTCCTAATATTGGTAGCTAGCGTGTGCCCAAAGAATTGTACAAATTTTACAGCTTATTTGAATGATTGAATCTAGCAGCTGTTAAACAAGGGTTACTGAACAATACTGGGAAAAATGTGAATCATATATTACTTACAGCCTTTTTATCAATGCGGTATTTATTCCACCCCTTGTTCCTCCCTGTGCCAATCCAGGCAGACTGCCTAATGAGAAGCTGTAATTTGTGCAGAAGCACATCCACTGTATCCTGGATTTCAGACATCCAGCAAAAGCCATTGCACAGCAGTGCCTGTTTTGGTCTACACAGCCATTTAGCAAACCTAGCATGGGGAGTAAGACTTTAACACATCTGTTATTATTTCCCTTAATCTACAAGGAGTGCATAACAGGTGACGGATCTAAGAAAGCTGTGTAAATAAGTAGCATGGTGCTCTCACTAGTGAGGCGACATACGCAGAGGAGAAGCATTGCATACCCCTTTGCAGGACCAAAGAGAGGGCTTACTTTGCCTCCCAAGAATTACATTTTGTTTCCTGTCCCGTGCTGGTGAGTCACATTCCAAACTGCTGTTAAGGCAATAGGAGAATTAAAGCGTCAGCTGCTTCCGCTGCTTGTTCCAGTCCTGCCAGCAGAGGCTAGACCAGCAATGGAGCTGCTGAACTAATTGTGGCAGGACTAGAGCGGGGACAAAGACAGTTGCTTGGGTCCACATTCGGAATCCGTGTCTCCCCCACATTGGCAAGAACCATTACATGATGGATCTGTTGTTCATACCCTTGCATAATGCCTCGTGGCCTAGCATTCAATGCGCTCGCCTGAGTATTTGTATGGAATTACTTGTTGAAAACAAGAATGATGGGACTGATCTGTCAGTAACACTGGAAAATGAAAAATCGCTAGTGATTCCAAGATATCCAAAGCACTAATTTCAGTAGGGATATTGTTGGAAGGGATATTTATCTTGTTTTTCTCTGCTATGCACAGAACTATTTGAATAAACTTTCTGCAACTGAGTCTTTGGGCATTTGGGGGGATTCTCTTTTTACAAAAGTTGCTTTCTCTGTTACATTAATGATTTGTGATCTTCCTTCCTCCCCTCCTCAGTCCCTTCCTTCCTTCCTTGTTTCTCCTGATTTGATGGATAGTAACAGGCAATTTTGTAAGTCAAACCTGACTTATACAACATCACGAGTTGCTGACATAGCAGTAAACCAGTTGTCAATTATGAGAATTATGTTTTCAGGGAATTTTTCCTGTTTTGGGCTTTGTAAATCAATTTGCATGTCAGTTTGTGTGAAAATGTTCCTTAGAACAATTGCCCTGTTTCACCGTAATTAGAGACTTATAGCTGTAATGAAATATAGCCTTTTCTGGTAATTAAGTATAATTTCCAGAAAACAACCTCATTGAGTTGTGGTATCCACCAGATCATAAATACTACTTCTCAATAAAGCTCTGCTACAAGGGAACTAATTTTGCTATGAGAGTATAAATACACTTTCTCTGCCTTTTCTAAACATTATAGCAAGGCTTACATAGAAAAGCTTTCATTTGTGAACTGAAAGACAAGACAGATCAAGTGAGTCAAAATATTTAAAAAATTTTCAATTTTATTTTCTCTTTTAATTTTTTTAACTCCTAAGTAATTTACATTTTGAAACAAAGTCATTGCAAGTCAAAGAAAACAAAGTAGTCACAAGTAGGAAATGCCTCAATTGGAAGCACTGGGTTTTAAAACTATTTTTCCTTTTATTAGCAAAACAATATATTAATTGAAATTACCCATTTTCTTTCAGTGGTTTCAAGAAGCCAATATTTTATTTTTAGAACTTTCTTGCAAAATGCTTTTTTCAATAGCTCAGGTTAACAATCTTTATCTTATAATAACACTACTGTATGCCGTTCTTCAAATGATAACTGCACTATAAGAGTAACTGGAAAATCCACTTCAGTGGCAGAATGAGAATTTGAACTGCAAAATATGGCACCATGGGGAATGACTGAATTAATTTTGAGTATCCACATTTCTATCACAAACACATACTGTATGAAACAACTGTAAAAATATGTTTCCATCTAAAACTCGGGTATTATACTAGCACTGAATTGTGAACTTAGTAGTGCAACTGAAGGAGCAAAACTTGCTTAGTTAATGGTGCTTGTACAGTTCTGCTGCAACACTTGCAAGCTGGTACGAAAGATCTTTCCTTAACAGAAAGCAAGCTTCAGGTCCACAGCAATTTCTTGTATATTACCATCAAATCAGATCTGGGCTGGGCTTCCATAATCTACCTTTAAGAAGATCCACTAGTATTTTCTGCCATCTTGCAGAGGGGACACTTCTGGTCACCAGGTCAACTGAATCGGCAGTAATTGTGTGGCTACAGAGGACTTCTGTTGCTGTGGGACAGATTTCTTTCCTTTGAGTCAACACAGACGACAACCCAATGCCCAGCTCAGTGCACGAAAAAATTGGACCTAAAGGGACAAAGAAAGGCACCAGTACAATGCTAGCAAAAAAAGCTGAGGAAACGCAAAAATTATGGCTTTTAAAGTAATTAACATTGCCTCAGTCAATTGCACAAGACAAATGAGTTGTGGTAAACTTCTTAAGGCTCAGGCATTAAAAAGCTTTAAGAACCAAAGTAAGGGTTGAAAATGTTCCTGAACTAGATAGCATACATCAAAACAAGCTTGCAAAATTGGCAGTCAGAAAGCTGATTATTTTACTTGGAACAAATTTAACGCATATCCTATCACTCCATTAAGTTATTTTTTATTTTAACAACCTTTTAAAAACTAACTCACAACACATTATGGTGATACTAAGAATATATTTAGCTGTTGTTTTCCAAGAAGGCATTCCACGCTCTTAAATATCATCCCATATTGATAATTATTCCTTTGTTAGAAATACATAGCAGTAATCACTTAACGCACTGCAATATTGGTGATTTACAGAGACCTCCCCTTTTCAATGAAATCTGCTGAGAGCAGAACTGCTTGTGGGACTTGGTATTGGGTTTGCGTGGCAAGGTTTTAGTAACGGGGGAACTATAGGGGTGGCTTCTGTGAGAAGCTGCTAGAAGCTTCCCCTATGTCTGACAGAGCCAATGCCAGCTGGCTCCAAGACAGACCCACTGCTGGCCAAGGCCCAGCCCATCAGCGACGGTGGTAGCGCCTCTGTGATAACATATTGAAGAAGGGGAAAAAAATCTGCACAACAACCTGCAGCCGGAGAGAGGAGTGAGAATACGTGAGAGCAACAACTCTGCAGACACCAAGGTCAGTGCAGAAGAAGGGGGCGGAGGTGCTCCAGGCACCGGAGCAGAGATTCCCCTGCAGCCCATGGTGAAGACCATGGTGAGGCAGGCTGTGCCCCTGCAGCCCATGGAGGTTAACAGTGGAGCAGAGATTCCCCTGCAGCCCGTGGGGGACCCCACGCTGGAGCCAGTGGATGCGCCCGAAGGAGGCTGTGACCCCATGGGAAGCCCACGCTGGAGCAGGCTCCTGGCAGGACCTGTGGATCCGTGGGGAGAGAGAAGCCCACGCTGGAGCAGGTTTGCTGGCAGGGCTTGTGACCCGGCGGGGGACCCACGCTGGAGCAGTCTGTTCCTGAAGGACTGCACCCCGTGGAAGGGACCCATGCTGGAGCAGTTCACGAAGAACTGCAGCCCGTGGAAAGGACTTGCGTTGGAGAAGCTCGTGGAGGGCTGACCCCCCTGGGAGGGACCCCACGCTGGAGCAGGGGAAGAGTGTGAGGAGTCCTCCCCCTGAGGAGGAAGGAGCAGCAGAAACAATGTGTGATGAACTGACTGCAACCCCCATTCCCCATCCCCCTGTGCTGCTGGGGGGAGGAGGTAGAGAAAATCGGGAGTAAAAAGTTAAGCCTGGGAAGAAGGGAGGGGTGGGGGGAGGGTGTTTTTAAGATTTGGTTTTATTTCTCATTGTCCTACCCTGATTTGATTGGTAATAAAGTAATTTTTCACCAAGTCGAGTCTGTTTTGCCCATGATGGTAATTGCTGAGTGATCTCCTTGACTCACGAGCCTTTCGTTCTATTTTCTCTCCCCTGTCCGGCTGAGGAGGGAGCGATAGAGTGGCTTGGTGGGCACCTGGCATCCAGGCAGGGTCAACGCACCACAGACTTGCATTGCTATAAAAGAGAATTTGAAGTGCTTCCCCATGTATAAGTGTATCAACATAATGCTAATCCAGGTACTGGAAAATTGAAGCATTTATTAAAAAAAAAAAAAAAAAAAATTGTAACTTTTCTTCAGCTTTTGTACTAGAATGTTCAGGCTCTCTACATTAAGTTTTTCATGCTTTGCACTGCTACAGTGAAGGCTGGTAAATTTTTTTTTTTTTAAACAAAACCTGAGCTTCTCATGAAATAGCATGACTTTGGGACCCTGAGTCTTGCAAAGTATTACAGGAATCACAGTAAAAGAGGGGTCACATAAACTTTTCCTTGGACTTATCTCAAGCAGAGTGTGAGTTTGAACTAAAAAACTTACAGTGCTCTTTACAACCCATTACACTCCTGGTAGAGCCATTGTCAATGTGATGCTTGAAGAGACTGCAAAACATACTTTTTCTTTATTCTTCAGCAACATTTATGTAAATGATATGGGTGAAGACAAGTAATTCTGGAAAATTGTCACTGATTGTCCCTCTTAAATGTACATTCTGGGAATGTCAGCGTTTGGAGAGTTTTTAAAACTTATTCAAACTGATATATTTTCTTCCAAATGCTGAACACATTTCCCCTATCCATATGAAAAATGCAGTCAATTCTCTATTTCAAAGACTATTACTTTGCTTCTTACTTTGGTCATGTGTTTTCCTTTATTTGGCATTTGGAACTTACCCGTTCTTTCTAATGCTTTCAACCTTTGTTGATGTTTCCTTGTTGGATACTTGCTGTGGTAGATAGATACCAGTTATCTGATGCCACTTCAGCTTTCACTAATGCAGACTATACGTTGTGGCTTCATTACTGGCAGTGCCCAAAATTATTTCAGGTGTAACAACCTCATCTATAGCTGTGTCTTGTTTACATTAGGGATGTGAGAACTGGCATTTCCATACTGTAGAATTTTTCCTTTTGCTATTTAAAATGCATTCTGAATCAGTACAGGAAGCCACAAATGTGGCTACAGACTATGAAGTCTAACAAAAGAGAAAGAAGAGATTTTACGGCTTCCCTGTATCTGCTCTGGCCCTCTGCCAGAGTATATGGCCCAGTGTACAGGTGTTCCTTCAACAGAGCTATAATTCCTGTATCTGCTTCAGTGGATTAGTTTATTTAAACTAAACTGTTGGGCCTTGCCCACTGTAGCATGTATAGTGTTCTACTGTGAAGGCAGTGGTCACTGCCAAAGGGATGGATGAGCAGCAGACAATCGTTATCTTAAACTGTCATACTCTATCTGCTACAAACCACTAAAGAGTCCGCAGAGCTGGGGCTCAAAACCACAACTGAGTTCCTCTGGTTACCATTGATCAGACGACTCTCACTGACTCTTAATGAGAGTAACTCTATGTAACTCTCTATGTAACAGACAAAAGCATCTTACCCCGTGTTTGCCTGGCCACCTCCTGTCAGGCAGCTAACGCATTGTCTTGCTGAGCCGGTACACGGCATTGTGCTTCTGAGCAGTTTATGAGCAGACTCCTTCATAGAGACTTGAAGAATGCCTTACAAAATTATTTTTGTCTGCTCAGGTGCAGGTCTACACCAGGGATTTCTTAAGCACAAGAATGACATCTAGGTTACATGACTATCTTTTCCAACTCTCCAGCCAACAGAGTTGTCCTGGCAAAATATTGTTGTGTGGGTCCAGTGTGAAACAAGTATTTGGATGGAAAACTTCAGCTGATGTTTGACAGTCACAGGCATCTGTAAACACAGCCTTTATACTGGGACATGTCAGGCATCTTTGCAATTGCCAGTGCCACCACCTCTGCATTTAATTTAAGCAGAATGAACACATATGTCAATGAACTCAGCCTCACCACATCTGTATGAAATACCTTACAGTTTTTCAAAGGGAAAGACACCTTCAGAGGGTTGCTCAGCCTTACAGGGAGTAAGCCTGCACAGAAACCAGCATAATCAGTTATCCTACAAGCAGACCAGACCTTTCCTGTAGTACCCAGCTCCTGCTGTGAAAAAAACAAAACCAAAACCCCTCTGTAAGCTTGCTTACTACACAAAAAACTTGCTTCGGAGCAATGTAGTAAAAAAAAAAAAATTAAAAAAATCGATTCCCCTCGCTTAAGGTTTAGTAGTGAAAGAACCTGTTCATTCCTGAATTGCCTGTTGTTCTGTTTTCTCGCCTGCAGAACGGGACAGTACCACCTCCCAGCCTTACTCCGGCCTGGGGACCGATTCTCTGCTGGGTGCGGGTGCTGCCCCTACCTCCAGCCGGGAGGTGCCACCGAAGGGGAGAGACCGCCGGCCGCTTTCCATGCCGCCCAGAGATACGCGGCCGCCGGGGCGCGGCGGCTGCCTTTCTGCTGGCCGGGAGGGCGGCAGCCGGCGGGGGTCGGTGGGGACGGCT
The DNA here is from genome assembly GCF_018139145.2 of Gymnogyps californianus. Classification (NCBI taxonomy): domain Eukaryota; kingdom Metazoa; phylum Chordata; class Aves; order Accipitriformes; family Cathartidae; genus Gymnogyps; species Gymnogyps californianus. Next base: position 55,936,484 of record NC_059500.1, read on the forward strand.
CCAGCGCTGACAGAGCGTGATCCCCCCGAGCAAGTGTGTCGTGCTGGCTCGCCCTCTCCCCCCTGCCTCCGGTTACATGCCTGGCAGCGGACCGCGATCCTCGGCTCCGCTTTCCAGGGTTATTTTTGGCCGGGGCCGCCGCACGCTGACGGCAGCGGACTGGCAAGCCCCAGTCGTCCTTGCGGGCGGCGAGGCGCCGGCGGGGGCCCCGCCGGGCGGGGGAAGGGGCGGCGCGCCCCCCGCGCCCGCCCCGGCTCCCCCGCGGCGCCGGGCTCCCGCCGGCGGGCCGCCGAGGGCTGAGCCCGCCCGCCTCCGGCCCCGCGGGGGCCGGCCGTGAGGGAGCCCGACCCCGCGCCGGCCCGCGGCAGGGAAACGCCTCTCCGCTCCCCGCCGCCGGCGAGGCACCCTGCGAGAGGGGCTGCCGCTCCCCAGCGGAGCCACAGCCGGGCGGGCGGCAGCGGGCCGCCGCCATGGAGAGGACCCCCATCCCGGTGCTGACGGTGCAGACGGTGCCCTACGAGGACCAGCGGCCGACGGGCGGCGGGGGGCTGCGGCGGCCCACGGGGGTCTTCGAGAGCCAGCGCAACTACCTGCCCAACTTCGTGCAGAGCCTCCTCTCCTCCGTCGACCTCCGCGACCGCCAGGGCTGCACCATGGTGGTGGGCAGCGACGGCAGGTACTTCAGCAAGACGGCCATCGAGATCGTCGTCCAGATGGCCGCGGCCAACGGGGTAAGCGGGCCCCCTCACCCTCCCCGCCGCCCGCACGCCGTCCCCTCGGGGCGGCCTGCCGGCTAACCGCCGCTAGCCGGGCCCCCTCAGCCGCCCCCGGCCCGCCTCAGGCGGGCGTCCCCCTTCGCCTCCTGGCAGCGGGGTCCGGGCCCTGCCCGCACCGGCGCCTCCCTGCGCTGAGGAAGCGCGGAGCAGTCCCGTAGCAACGGGGGAGAACGTTTTCATGTCGTAACGCGGGTAGCGCTGAATGTACTAATAAAAATAAGACGAACTTCGCGTCCGGCTGTGTTTCAGTGGTCTGCGCGTCTGATGCCCGAGCCAGCCCGGGGCCGGCTCCTTCGTCCTTTAGGCTCTACCGCTAGGCTTTGGCGTGGCTGGTTTTATCTGTGTATAACGGAGGTGATCGTGATGATAACCTCAGGAGACTGCTGGCCATGCCGTACTGTTTCACACCTTACTGTAGACTGAGGCGGGAATGGGAGCTGAAAAACACGGTTGACTCTGCAGGAGAAAGTGTAGCAGAATTAAAAATAAGTATATGTGGGAAACGAAAGTATCAGATGTGTATCTACTGCTCAGGTTCTTTTAAAAATATTCAAGAATAATGGTATTATTGAAGCAAGAGGAATTCAGCATTTTGGCTGCATCTTAAGAAAATAGTCATTCTTTTCTATTCACTTGCGAACAAATTATGAAATGCAGGAAGACAACAGCGGCAAATACCTCTGTGAAGATGGGTTGCAGCTTTTCTTGTGCGGTTTTGAAAATAGGAAAGAACTCAGGAAGAAAACTGATGTCTTCTGATAGATACATGCACATTCATGTGTTGGTGTATATGCACAGAAAACTGGAAATACTAGCTAATGTAGGCTTGAAGTTTCTGCTTCAAAGCAGAGTTGAAGCTGCTGTCTCTCATTATGATGGCTAAATTGATTCTCCAGATCTGGCAAAAGAAGCGATATAATTTTATAGGGGTTTTTTTGTAGTGAATTTACTTTTTCTTAATTTTTTTCAAAAGCTCCATTCCTTAAATGCAGTCTTGTTTCACAACCGGGACATCTTTCAACTTTGAAACGAGTCTCCATATGTGTCTCAATTTTCCCTGCTGATTTATTGTCACATACAAGCTATATGGATTAGCCAGCCTGGTATACATAATGAGTATTTTAAATTTATTTCAAAAGCACGTTCTCACTATGCTGATACTATCAAGCAGTTGCTGAGTGATACCTGCGATTTCAGAGAGACTGGCTGTGTTATGTACTGGCTAGCTTTTGCAAACTTGCCGTTCATGCAGGGGCCTGGTGGAGCCGAGGGTGTGAGGAGGGCAGTCGGGAGGGACACTGGCAAAGGTGGGGACACTGGTGAGGGTAGCGCGGCGGTGTTTCATCCGCAGCGGCGGGGAGCGAGCGTGCAGGGAGCGAGCGCAGAGCAGTGGGAGCGGGCTGGTGAGTGGGGCGTTGCGAGGAAGGTAGGGCACTCCCTCGCCCCTTTCCCCACGCAGCTCGGTGGAAAAAGCCTCACCGCTGGAATTGTACCTGTTGACCAGGTGGGATAAGGCGCAGCGACAGCTAAAGCAAGAGCCCTGCAGCAAGAGCTGCCCTGCCGAGGCTGAGGTTCTCGCCTGCCCTTGCACACTGGTAGGAGCTTCAGAGTGGGTTACAGCCACAAGGTGACCACAAGGACTGAGGTGCTGAGGAAAACGAGAAGTTTAGGGTTTAGAAGACCAGGGGCTTGTCAGCCAGGTTATGCTGTATTCAGGACTCCTTCCTGACTAACTTTTGCTGTCCGCTTGCCTCCTTCCTGCTGCTTCTGTCACATTCCCCATTTTGCCCTGTTTCCCCTGAAGATCAGGTCTTTTTGACCTCAGGAGATTTCCAGTTTGACATGTTTCTGGCACCTTGCTGTAGTAGTGCTTCCCCTTTCTTAAGTTACTGCAAGTTTCTTCGAAAGACGGTTTCTCCCTAGTGTTTTCTGAAGCCCAAACCCAAGCTTTTCTGCTCACAGTTCCCACAAATATCTGAATTCAAGCATGATACTCTTGCTAATGACACAGTCCTCGCAAATTCAGCAGGCCAGCTGGTGGGGTGCTACTGATACTGCAAAGGTTTCCCATTTCCATGTGCTAATGCTCCATCCCCTCTCTACCATCCTCACCCTGCTCTCCCTGACCCCCATTTCTCTCGAGCACGCTGTAAATGCATAAGCCTTACATTTACTTAGTGAATACTGTTTGTATGTTTTATCCTTTGGCTGTTAAAATACATCTGTTGGGAAAATATCTGAACCTCCCTGAAGGCGTTGTTTAGTGCTGCGCCTTCTAAGTAGGAGGAGAGGAAGGGAATACTCCTGAGGGTGAAGATCTCTCCCTTTGGATGAGGTTAATGTCATTAGAAGGCATGTAGCCAGTATCACAAGGAAAGAAGTAAGCTGATGTAGGCAGGATCAGATGAAATGTGTGGAAGCCTTGAAGTTGCATTCAAAACCTTTAGCCACCCCAGAGTGCCAGCAGAGGGATAGCCACGTAGTGCTGATAAACTGAACTTGAATCTCCTTCCTGGAAGACGCATACTGAGTGTTATGGTTAATTGTGCTTGCCGAGTACAAAAATAAAAGGGATTTTCTATTATCAACTGTAAATGTATTGCCCTTTAGAGTTGCTAGGTTCCCCTTGTTCTAATTCGGTGACTCACCCCGCATTCCCCCTGTGTTAACAGCCTAGCACAGTTGGCATAGGCCCCGGTACAAGGAATGAGATGAGGCCCCCTGCCCAGTCAGCTGCCAGTGCTTGCCCTGCCTTCTTGTCATCTTCAGTCCCTCTGGCTCATGCCCTCCAGCTTGGGGTTGCAGGTACACACTCCACAGCTATAGCCTGCATAGCCTGCCGCTGGTGGCAACAGCTACAGGCTGGTCCATGCTCTGCAGCTGTAATCAGCACCTGCTCCACCAAATCCTTCTGTTCAGAGCTGAAGGTGGCTAACCAGGGCCACCCTTCGAGGGTCACACAGCTGGGGCTGTAGCAAACACATTTGGGTAAGGGCCTGCATGTCATGGGAGGGTGGGGGAGTGTGAGGAAAGGCAGACAGAGGCCCTGTACTATTCTGGGTTGCAACAAGCAGTTTTGTGAAGTGGGGTGGTAGGAGAATATCTGAGGCTCTGTTTCCCTTTTCACCAGTGTCCTGTCAGTAGTAGCGTCCTTGTACCTTCATGTCTGGAAGAACTGAGGTAAAAGGCTCCCATCGTTTATAATACAGTTCCACTACAAATTAAATGCAAGTATTCCATTAGACCCATCAACTGGATGTGGTGTCTCATTTTTGATGCAAAGTTTAGGATAGGTTTAAATGAGAAGCTGCTACGTGTGAGTCTCAGTGGCAGATCAGAAGTTGATGATCATACTCTGAATATGGAAAGTCATAGCAACCTCCTAGAGAGATCACAGAGTATTGCTAGTAACGCTGTAGAAGTTTGAGATGGCAGAGAGTTTTCCAGTTGTCCTGTTTATAATAGCATGTAGTTTTTATTTTCTATGGTCTTCCATGCAAATCTTGCCCTCCCTCCCTGGACCTGTATGATTGATGTATTTGCTTCTACGTTGAGTGTGGCGCTCAGTCACCTTTAAGATACTATAGTAAAAGATATGAGGGCACAGCCCCTTGCTGTCCAGGATATAATCTGCTTGCTTTATGTTCTTTCGAGTTTAATTGACTGAGGCATGTGAGAGATTACTGGGAAAAATAATAAAAAAAAGCATTAAGTGACTCCATGATAATCAACTGAATCGTCTGAAAATGCACAGCTGCAAGTGGTAATATTGCATAAAAATGGTCTTGTAAAGTACTTGTTAGGGTGACTGTTCTTTCAGCTCTAACAGTTTTCTGAGGATCATGGTCTTTGTTTCTGCTGTTGCTACTAAAAGCAGATTGACAAAATAGAACGTGGCGTAGGGGCACAGTATTAGAAGAGACATTACATGCCTGTGATCTCATAGCCATGCAAGTTTTTGAATTCCAAAGATAATCTTTCCATGCTATGAAAGTGTCCAAGATTTTCAGAAGGATATTACTGGAACTTTAATTGTGAGTCAGTACATTGACATTATTTGGCTACTGTTTTAGCCCAGGTTGCGAGAAGTCTGTAAATCTGCGTGTTCATTACTTAAAATTAATTAAATGTGAGTTTAGTATTTGGTTCAGAGACAAAATGAACAGCTTCTGGGCCAAGAGAGGATGAGGTGGTGCATTGTTGCCACCGAAATGAAGAGAGCAGAGGAAGATGGGTAGCATGTGTGCACTTCTAAGGTCTGCACTGTCCTCAGGGACTTTTGTAAAAGCACTGAAGACCTTCACCTAAGGTGAAGCTCTTTGCAGTAGTCACTGGAAGTAAAATATCTGTGTATCATTCATGTAATTTCACTTTCAACATCCTTAATTTAATAATACTAAATATTGCAGTATTTCTATAGTATAGAAATTAGTATAATAAATAATATTTCTAAGTAGTATAGAAATAAAAGCCTTGTGACAAATGTTGAAGGCAAAGCAAATTACTCCTGTTCGTATTAATATTGGGCATCCAGAAAAATGGGAAAACTGGTTTGTGCAACATCTGTTGAACAGAAAAAAAATGAAAATATGGTGAAGAGATAGTGCCAGGTAATTTGTGCATTCTGAATAATCTAAGTATTCTACTTACTTTAAAAAAACAATTTTTGGTGTGCATGAAGGCAAAAATCTAAACCTCACTAGTTTAGATTTAGAAGTACAGAGAACATGGGCTTATGATAAGCCTGTATGCAAGTATAAATGCATTTATACTTGAGTACCTCAAGATAGATTCAGTGTTGCTGTTTTCAGGCATTTTGCAAAATGTAATTCCTGTCATCTTTCTTTTGCTTACCCATACACAATACTGTTTTAAGAGCTGGCACCCATTTCTGGCAGCTGTATTTGGAAGACTGAGTCATTGCTCTAGCTTTCTACATGCTTTATACTTTAAAAAAGGGAGAGACAATATTGAGAACAAACGTTTTCAGTATTTATTTTCATCATGCTTTTCTTTCCATAATAAAGGTACATGGGTAGACTGTTGTATAGACTGGAAGAGAGTTTGTTAAATTCTATTTCCCAGTGTTCTGTGTTTTTCCTAATGCTTCAGTACAATTGGCAATAGTGATTAAATGACAGCATAAATACAACACTCTTGCAAGACATAGCATGTTGTCCAAAAGCTGCTTCATGGACTGAAAAGAAGCCATAAAAGGACACACTCAAATTTAGAACAATTTGGAAAAAATCTCTATTTCTCTTTCAGATTATTTACATGGCACTATTTTAAATAAAACATTAAATTACGTGGCTAATGGAAAGTTTTCTTTCTTGAGCTTGATTCTAAAAGTGTATCAAAGCATGTGCTAGAGCTCCTAGTGATTTCAGTGCTTCTCCTGATGGATGGAGTTTTACCCTACGCATTTTCTGAGGTAAAAGTGTGTCTGTTAGTTGTCAGCCCACAACAACTGGAAACACTTCTGCTTTAAAAAAAAAAAAAAAAAAAAAAAAAGAGTCTTCCTTGTTCCACGATGTAGGAATAGCATTTCTGTGGTAACAAGTAGGGTTGTATAGAGAGTATTTTTGAAGTAGTTTAGTATTCAAAACAGTTGAATAAATAAAATGTAAATGTATCATTTGGAGATTTAAAAGAGTTTTAAAAGATGGGAAGAACATGACATAAATGTGAAGAAGTCTGATCAGTAAGAGGGATACCAGTTTTGTTCTGTAATCAGTGAAATAACATTTAATCAGCTGTTTCACTTGGCTTGGAGCTAGGAGTGGAGGAAATATACCTTTATTGTTGCTCCTAAAGTTGGTAAATTATGATAAATTGAGAGATTTACAAATACACATGCTGTAAATTACTGCTTAGTTTTACCTTCAAGGAGATGCAAGAGTGGGAAGGCAGGAAAGATAAAGTCAGAAAGTGATATGGAGTCTCGCAAGTAAATGTTGTCACAGTGCACAAGCATAACATTTAATCTGTTCGTCAAGGAAAACTATTCACTGGTATGTTTTGTTCCACAAATACATGAAAGGTATTTATGTTATATTCACCATCAGGTTCTATAATAAGGAAGATGGTATTGCTCTTAATCATTCAGTTCTAGGTTAATGAAACTGTATTGTTAGGCTTAAATAGGAAATATAAAATTGTTCAATACCACTGAAGTGAGCAGAAACAAAGTTCAGCTGTGTGGTATATGTGTTAACTGTGTATACACTCCACCCCTACCAACTGACCATGTCAGTGGAAGCACTGCTTTACAATAATCTGTTGAAACAGAAAATGTGGATTCTGCCGATTTGCATTTTTCCTCTTGGAAAGGATACTTGTCTTCCCTGGAAAATATTTTCATTATAGTAGAAAAGTGAGAAACCAAAATTTTTTGTTTCTTTTAACTTTTTTCATTTCCTTCAGAATTGTTCCAACCTGGGAGAAAAAAAGACAGTGAAACAAAACATTTTCCCCATAGTAGCAAGAACAAATCAAATGAACCTTGAAGATTTTCCATGAACTGTACTTATAATTTTGATAGCTTTCCTGTTTTCTAGCAACAATCCGTAGGCTTCAAAATTATCTGTAAAAACTGTGAAAAGAGAACCAGGTAGACAAACAATCACCCTATCATTAGATCTTGAGGTAGAAAGCTCAGTTAATAGAATGCGTTGTTCTGCACATTTTTTTAAATTTGAAAGCAGGTCTTATAATTCTTGGTGAAAGAGAAATGGCTAACCATAGTTCATGCTTTGTGAGGGTTAGCAAAAAAGTAACTTTTGCTTACCTTAGAAGCTGATCGTTTCAACATATAAATCTGTTTTTTTAAATTAAATTGGTTCACAAAAACAGGCTAAATAAATTATCTATTAATCCTTTGCTTTTCTGAAATTATTTGGAACCCCATTTATAAGTAACCATTAAGGGCCTCACACAAGCACTGGAGCCAGAAGGTGGTCATCTGTATATGAAGGAACAGCTCTTTATAGAAAGGAAGCAGGTAGTGACACCTCCTGTGCTGTTGCTTTGCCACACAGACAGTAGAGCTATCAAATCTCCCTCAAACTAGAGAAGGAAATCTGAGGTTGAACTCCCAGTCTGCTTTTAGATGGGGAGTGGGAAGTATTCAGTGTTCTGCCTCTGCCTCTGCCTCTCCCTCCCCCCCCCCCCCCACTACAACAGTGGTGGGGGTTTGTTTGTTTGTTTGTTTAAGTGAGGATATTAAAAAACCCAAACTTTGGCAATATCCTTTTAAGCTCCATATGCAGCTTCCTTAGTTCTCCTCTGTGACACTAACCTCCCCTTCCCCTCTCCTTTTTTGTATCTGCCTGTTTCTCAGGAACTGGAACTCTTTCCTATTTCTTTGTAAATATATTTCTGGTTGGCTCCTAGATTATTTATGTTGAGCTGAAACTGTAGTGTCTGTGTAGGGGATGAAGGCAAGATTTGAAATTGGAACCTTGCAGTGGAACTGCACATAATACCAAACACATTGAGTCAGTGTTTAATAACGCCACCTGAAAGCTTTTTTTTACTTTAAGAATGGTGGGAACTTCCCCTGCTCAGCTGTGCCCTGGGAAACACACCCTCTTCATCTGGAATGGCCAAGGAGCCACTGGAGGCTGAACGGCTGGAGGAGGAGCGATACTTTCTATAGGGCAGGACATCCAAGGGTGTCTTGGTACTAGAGATGTGACTTGCAGAGACTGCAGGTCCTACTGTGTAGTGATATTTGTAGTTGCACTGAAAGGCCGCTCCATGAAAGGCAATTTGTTTGCTGTTCTCTTTTATGCTAGTTAAAGCCCCAGCTCTGCAAACTGTATCCACACTGTCAGCCCTAACTGTATTGATATTTGAGGGGATTTGCTGGTTCGTGGGGGTACCTGGAAAGGTTTGATAGCAGGATCATAGCCCAGTGCTATGCTTGGGAGCTTTGCAAATCACTACCATGGCTGTGCTCTTGCTTTGCTGTCAGTACACAGGCCACTGGGGTTAAATGTGCCAAGATATGATATTTTTTGTCAGCACTCCAGACTAGCATGCAACCAACTCATGTACGTATATTTCTCTGCAAAAGAATAGGTTCTGTACTAGGACTTTACAGTTTCTATCCTATACTTGTGTACCTATATGTGTGTGTTTATTAATTTTCAAAAGTTTAGTACCATTCAGAGTACTTTTGACTTCCTTTTCCACCTAGATCGGTAGATTGGTTATTGGACAGAATGGTATCTTATCCACACCTGCCGTTTCATGTATCATCCGGAAGATCAAAGCAGCTGGTGGAATTATTCTAACAGCTAGCCACAGTCCTGGGGGACCTGGAGGAGAGTTTGGAGTCAAGTTTGAGGTTGCCAATGGAGGTAGGTTTTTTTTTTAATAACACATTACAACATTGCATCTCGGTATGATGAAAAGATACTGACAAGGATAACTAGCTGACTTCAACTATGTGGTTTTAATTTATTCTGTTAAAACTATGACGAACACTCATATCTTTTTTTTCCAGTAATAGGAGTGTATTTGGTTACACGGGACTGTACAATAAGCATTAGATGTTCACTGAAGTCCTTGTGGTAGCTGTAAGATTTCTATTAACCAGAGGTTTGCCATCCCATTTTTATAGCATTTTATGTAGTCTGCCAGATCATTGTAACAGTTCTGATCCTTTTATAAAGATGCCTATGAGGGAGCTCTGTTTTGCTCATATTTCTGTGTTGCTTGTCTTGGCATTTACTTTAAAGCGTGTAATTTCAGAAGTGCTGTAAGCAGTATAACTCATTGTCTTGTATGGAAGAAAGCACTTCTCGTGTTTACCCAGGAAATAACTGCTCTTTTCCAGGGAGAGGATTGTACCATTTTAACTATTGCAATTCCGCTGCTGAATAATGGAATTTGTGTCTATAGCTAATGTCTTTTTTTCCTAAATTGGCAAGCTAACACATGTAGGTATGTTATACATTATGTATGTTTTGTGTTATAGATCTGTGTACACCCATAAAACATCATGGTGACAATTGCTGACACCTTGTATACCTCACACATGTAGAGTGCTTTCCATCTGAAAAACCTGAAAGTGGTTTTACAATAATGTTTCCTTCCCCATTTTGAAGGTGGGAGAACTTGAGAAGGGGATGATTCTCCATTGTCCCTTGTTTAATTGGAAAACATGCATGGTTAAACCAATATGATTTTATAAACAGAATAGGCTTGAATCCCAGAGAGATTAAAGGGACTGTGTAAGGTCAGACAGTGAGAAAGCCAAGGTCACAGCACAAACATACCGGAGCCAAACCATTAGGTGCATTAGCACTCTATAAACTTTAAAACACCACAAACACCTAAAATCTGTTTGATAAGTTGATAACAGTTGGTGGGGCATTGTTTTTAGTGTGCTTTGCCTTTTTAAAGAAAATTCAAACAGGCTGTTGAGCTTTAAATATGAAACACTCCTCAAGCACAGGTCACAAGGTTCAATTATTTATGATAATCAGCAGGGACATAATGAAAAGTAGTTGGTTTACGTTGCAGCTGAGAAAATGTGGGTTTAGTATTAGGCAAGGCTTTTGAACTAAGAGAATGGTTAGGCACCATGACAAGCTCCTAGGGAGGGCTATTGTTGTTCTGCATTCTCGCTTAGTCTATTTTGCAGATTCAGGTCAGGCAGAAGCGGTTTGTTTCTATAGCTGTAGGAGAGAATGCAGAGCGGCACTGTGGGATCTCCTTAGCTGGAAATGTCAGTAGACAATACATCCATCTATCAAGGAAGATCTGGAGCTAATGAAACCTGTCCTTACCCCTTGGATGAGTTTGGATTAGATGAGTAGGAAGTCATTTTCTAAGCCAAATGAAGAGTTAACTGGCTGTTACTTATTGTATTGCCTTGGACCACCTGGTACATTGCATCTAAGATGGAACACGCTAATTTACATGGCAAAGCTGCACTGAATATAGAAGCATTGCTAGAGGTGGGAAGTTAGCACTGAAAAGACAGAGGCTTTGGATTAGGAGAGAGAGTACGTAAAAGAGAATAAAGGAAGTAATTTTTCAGAGTGGAAGTGTGTCTTTAATATAAGCAATGAAGAGTCGGATAAACCAGAAAGGACTTTTGTTGTAACTCAGACTCAACTCTTGCACTACATATGGCATAGCTCCTCTGGTAATTTTTGCATCAAGCCTGCAACTTTCATTTGATTGACAGTAAATCTTTAAAAATAGAGCTAATCTTCAGGATTTGGCAATAAAAGTAATGCACAAGTAAGATGTAATTTCTGTTTCTGGATGACATAACTGTATCAGGTCATAATTGCTTGTTAAGCAATTAAGGTATTTTGAATTCCAACAAAGATGCATTTCATTAAGCCATTGGAGAAAAACTGCAAGAGAACACCACTGTCAAACTGGTGAGACTTTTTAAAATGGTAATTATGTCTAATGAAATAATGTGAAACACAAAGCTATCTCACCTTCACATGTGTGCATTTGCAGAAAGCCATATGAAATACCAGAAACTGCTACTGAAGGACAGGCTTTCCTTGAATACATGTGTTGAGATTCCGTGTAGAGTAAAAAATGGCAGTCTTTGAGCAATAAACCTGAAGAAAGATGGCTGTGGGTTTTTTGGTTCCCTCATCCCCCCTGCCCGGGATAATGGTTGATTTAAATACTCTGTGAATCAAAATGTTGCGAGTAATGCGCTGTACTTCCATGTTATATTTTTTTCAAAAAAAGTTTTAAACCTGTGTTACACTGAAAGAAAAGACCTTATTTGGTATAGTTCTTTATTTGGGTTTATTCCTTAGTAACTCCAATATATTCAGAAAAGTGTTTTTTAAGTAGGGAACCTTCGTTTAAAAAAAATGACCCACCACATTCTTTTTTCTTATAGGACCTGCTCCAGATATAGTTTCAGATAAAATCTATCAAATCAGCAAAACCTTGGAGGAATATGCCATTTGTCCCGATCTCAGAGTTGATCTATCACGCCTAGGGAGACAAGAATTTGATCTGGAGAACAAATTCAAACCTTTCCGAGGTATCAATGTGTGCTTTTATGCATGCTATGTCCATTGATTCTAAATATTAGAATTGCTGCAGAATGATAATGGGTAATTATTTAAACAGAACTTAATTCTTCAAAATGCCTTACTGCAAGTTCTCAAAATATTAGGCAGTATAGGTAAGTGTTGCATTTGTTTTGCACATAAGGAAGCTGAGTTACAGGCTTTAAGTGCATCAGGCATCATCATTTAGCCAAATACCCTTGCTAAATATATGTGCTTAGGCTTGCTAGTAGTTAAACACCAAACAAACACAACTGTTTTTGGACTAGGAATGGTTTGCTCATGGAAGTCTAATTGACAAAAGAGTTCATGAGAGTCTCAGTTTATTCATTCGTTCCTCACACTTTCTGAAAAGTTGTGGGACGTGTAAGGCAGTATAAATCCAGTGACTCCAAGTGTAAAGGGAGTGCTTAAGCACATGTTTAATTTTAAGCACATGAATACTTTTATGCCTACACTTGATTTAAAATGAGCTAACACAGCCATTTTGTCCTGAAGGAGTCAAAAGCAAAGGAAGGGGTCCAGACAATGTTTCAAATATTGTAAAACTCTTGTGTGGCCTCAAGAACTCTTCTTTATTCCTGATGTCATAGAATTAAGGCCAGTTTATTTTCCACCAAAACATTATATTTTGAGACAAAATACATTTTGATAAATAAAGTTTTTGATTAAAAAAATCTTAAATTATGATTTTTTTTTTTTGATTGCAAAGAACATGTTCATCTTTTTAGGCAAACAAAAAGCAAAGAAAATAGAGCTCCAGCACCACTCTGGAATCATATGATTGCCACAGTTTTAAATTTTGTTTTTTCAACTTTTTAATCTCTCCAAATTGTATTTTTCTAAATGAAAATGAGACAGCTCTTCCCCCCCTACAAGTAGTACAAAAATAGATTAAAGATAATTGCAGTTTGTCTGAATGTTTTTCTAAGGAAAAATCATTTCCCAATCATCTCTTCCCAGAATACGTCATCCTGGGACAGTAGAGCTGCCAGGGATCCCTACTGAAGCAATGTAATTGGCTTACAAATGCATGAATAGGTATATTTTACACAGGTCTGAATGCAGAATGAAAGTGCAGAAAGAATGAAAGTAATTTTAAAAGTATTTTAAGATACTGTCTGATGTATTTAAAACTTCTGCTTTTTCAGTTGTATGAACTAACTCCTGTGAATCAAGGCTACAGAGGTGTTGAAGCAACTGAGAGTAAACCAGTTGGGTTTGGCAGGAGCTAAAATAATTTTTAGACTTTAATCCTACATGCACTTTATCTTAACATATGTGAGCAGCTCCACTGAAGTTGAGGCATTTGTTCATATGTGTAAATCTTGGAGCCTACTTAAACATCGTTAGGAGCAGGACATAGAAGATATGCAATGATGTAGTTTTAGTGAATCCTTGAGACTTTCAACATATACCATAGAATTAACTCATTTTCAAATTGGTTTTACAGGTGGTTTTTCAGCCTTGAGAACCTTTTTTTTTTGTTTCTCCATTCAAGTGTATTGTTGCAATCTATTCTAAGCATTTTTCTCAGGCTCAAAAAATGTCTGTGTCATTTTCATGTTATCCTAAAGAAGAGCATTAGGGTGAGGTCAGTGTTTCTGAGGAAAACTGGCTGATATTCTAAGTAATAATTTGACTTGTAACTAAAATATTTCAAGATACTCATTTAACCAGATAAAAAGATGTTTGTGTAACATATGCTTTTTAATTTAATCAGGAAAAGTAATACGTTCCAAGATGACTGAGAAGCATGGCTTTTGACAGTTGTATGGTAACTGCTTTCATTATGACAGACTTACTTTCATTAATTCATCTTAGTTTATTGTTTTACATCCAAAAGAACTAGAAAAATTGTAGCGCTCTGCTTTTATGAATTTAGAATTCCAGTTAGCAAGACCTTAGCAAAAAACAAATGTTGTAGCTGAGCCTAACTTTCCTAAATCAATGAGATATAAAATGTGGAAGTATAGTGGTAGATTGACAACAAACTGGAGACAGATATTCCAGGTGCCAAAACCGAGAAGAATAGGCTGTATGTCTCTCCCAATGGAATGATGCAGACAGATACTGCGGTCAGGTAGAAGAGTAGAATGTGTGGCTTCAACTTGGCATGGACATCTTCCATCCTCTGAGAATAAACCTGTTTAGCTTGAAAAGTTGTTCAGTGATTTAGTGAATGATAAATGAAGAGTTTACTTTGATATAATGCACTCTCATGAATATTTTCAGTGAAATGGGAATTGTCAACTTCCATTATCTCTGCAGTCCTTTAGCAAGCAAAACTTGATCTCTGCAAGGCTTAAAGCTTGATGGTAGCCACACTGAAATCAGTGGAAGTCTTTGACTGCCTCTACGGGCTTCAGAGCAAATCCAGATTATGTAGAGGTTGCACGTTCTGATTTTAGTTGAGGTCTATGACTGGTGGAAGTGTGCTGAAAGAGATATTTTCCCATGTGTGAACTGTAGTGATTTTTTTTCTACCTAATTTTTCTAGTGGAAATTGTGGATTCTGTGGATATCTACCTCAATCTCCTTCGAAGTATCTTTGACTTCAATGCGATCAGAAATTTGCTGACCGGACCCAACCAGATTAAAATAAGAATTGATGCCATGAATGGAGGTATGAACTTAAGTTACTACCAGGACAAAATTGTAGGTACACTGCAATAGCTTCCCAATAAAGATGGTACACTGCAATACTTTCCCAATAAAGGTACAGTGTATAAAAGTCAGACTTTTTAGTAAGGTTAAGGGTAATAAGAAAGGATTTAAACATTATACTAGTATCAAAGGCAATCTTGACAACGGATTAGGTCCCTTATTAGGCAAAGAGGTTTATCTTTCTTGATAAAGAAGTGAAGGCATATGTGTCCAATAAATGTTCTCTTTCTGCATTTGGAAGCAAGCAGGATGAGGTAATCTTGCCATGAGAGGGTGATGAAGTATGTTGCAGTGTGCAGTAACCAAGGAGGTTACAAGGCAGCCTCTACTAAACGTAAATTCTAAATGGTATAAGATTAGTTAAGTCTGAATAAATTGCACCCAAGAGTCCTTAAAGAGTTGGCTGAAACCACTAATGTTAACTGTTAAAAAATTCCAGTGTACTGGGGGCAAGGTGAAAGAAAGTGTTACAGAAGACAGCAAGGGGACCAATTTTGTGCCAATATGAAAAAATTATAAGCTGCATCACTTGGGGAAACATAGATCAGTATGAGATCTATCTTAGGCTACATCATGAAAAAATAAATAAAGACTTCTACAGATAATGACTTGAAGGATAGGAATGTAAGTAATGGTGTTCAACATTATCTTATGGAAAACAAATTCCATCAAACAAACCAGGTTTCATTCTTTAATGGGATTGCAAAAACAGCGGTAAAGGGAGCTGGATAGACTCACAAAGCTTTTGTAAAGCGTTTTATCTAGTACAGTGTGATAGTCACTGTTCAAAAGGTCATAGTGGGCATACAGTCAGTGTGAACACCCAGTTCACAGGCTGTGGCAAAAGGGCAGATGGTGTCCTTGGACAATGCAGAGGGAGCAATGAGGAAGGCACTGCCTCCTGTCATGTGCAATGCTGGAGAGAATGTTACTCAAATAGTTTGTAGAGCTCTGATGTCCAGATCTATAACTGAGTGTTGAAAAATTTTACATGCGGTCAAAACGATGCATAGTCTAGCTCAGGGTTAGAAAAACTGATGCATCACAAAAATTTTAAAGGACTGAGTTTGTTTACTGTATTTACAAGGTGATAGAGAATTGGCTTTATGATTTTGTGTCTTGGTGGAGAAACAGCCATACTATAATACACAGCACACATACAGTAAGTGGATACAAGAATATTTGTTTATACAACAGAGAGAGGGGTTTCTTTTTCTGCAGAAAAATTATTTCTCAGTCTGCTATTCCCAAAAATACCAAAAAGAATCAATAGTGAGAAGTTGAGGCCAGAAAAATTAAAATTGAAATGTAGCTCACATGTTTATGGGTAACAGTGAATAACCACTGGAACAATCTACCAAAGATAGTTGGGGTTTGTCCTTCTCTTGGTGGCATGAGATCAAAAGACTTTCTGGATGAGATGCATTAGCCAAAAGTGAGTCACCAGCCACAATATAGTGAGCATTAGAGAGGACCACATGTGTACGTGAACAAACTGTCTTCCAAAGTTTGTTTTAGCTCTGCACCTCTGGAATATGCTTTTATGCCTATAGACATTGATAGTTTAACATTGGCATAGAAAAGAGTAATTTGTCAGGAGTCTACTCTTGATAAGAACCTGAATCATTGTTTACTGTACATTTTACAGAATTAGCATCTAAATTTCCTTGAACACAAGTTTTTCACGTAGTTTTACCTCGGGTTACAGTTGCTCCAGTTAGCAAGATTTGGAAGTGAGGTAGGAGAAAGAGAGAACATGAGAGAGCAAGCAATCACTCATTAATTTTTTACCTCTGAGTGACCTGTTCAGACCTTCCTCAGGGATGCAGAGAGCTCAGTCAGTTGTTAGTGTCCGTTCAGCCGCCGAATGCATATAATAATTATGATATATAATAGCATGAGCTGGGGGCTTAGTTGACCATATCTTTAACAAAATAAAGAAGTTATTTTGGAGTTAGTTTTGAGAAAGTTTTTATTTATTATCTACATGGTAGTAACTAAAATGTGGTAAAGTTCTGCAGTGGACAAACCTGTTGTAATTTTGACATGAACTGAAATGTTAAGGTAAGTTTATTTCCCATTTGTATTCCCCTACTGTTTACTTCCCTTGCTATTATGTGTTAAACTGTTGTTTGCGTTCTAGGACACGTAGAATAGCATCTTATTTTTATTCTAGTGAGAAAAAACCCTCTACGTGTATGATAATTTCTTTACTTAATAATGGGTAAAGAAAACTTGCATCTTTCATCATTCAGTGATTACTTTTCACTTCCACTAGTGGGGAACTGTGTTTTTAACACTGAATTGCCAATTGATTATTTACTGGGGGGACAATCAGATACTCCTCTGTGAAATAATAGTTTGGTTTTTGTTGCTAGGACAGATGTATAAAATTGCTGAAAGTATGTTTTGTATCAAGTCTCCATGGCGCTGTGAAAAATTTGAATGTCAAGCATACGCTTTTGTGAGTGCATGGCAGATTTCTGTTTTTGCAGTTATGGGACCTTATGTGAGAAGAATCCTGTGTGATGAATTGGGAGCTCCTGCAAATTCTGCTATAAACTGTATTCCTCTGGAGGATTTTGGTGGACAGCCTCCTGATCCCAATTTAACATATGCAACTGCCTTGCTGGAGGCTATGAGAGGTGGCGAGTATGGATTTGGAGCTGCTTTTGATGCTGACGGAGTAAGTATTTTGATCTGTCTGGAGGTTTCACCATAGTTGCTGTTTTGTCTGGGGTCAGATATGGGACATGTAAGTATAATTTATTTGCTTTTCAGTAAGCCCTTGAAGCTGAAAGTGGTATTACTTTCAGGTACAGATGATAGCATTTGCAACCCATAAATCAGACACATATGTTGTAATTTGTCTCTGTAGGTGACCGCAAATCAAGGAGGATTTGAATGCAGAATGAGAATTTTTTAAATATTAGGCTGATTTTATCCTGTACTGGTGTAACACATTTATTCCCTGGTTAGGAAGAGACAGCTTATATAGATAATATGGACTTGTTACAGTAAG
The DNA here is from genome assembly GCF_018139145.2 of Gymnogyps californianus. Taxonomy (NCBI): domain Eukaryota; kingdom Metazoa; phylum Chordata; class Aves; order Accipitriformes; family Cathartidae; genus Gymnogyps; species Gymnogyps californianus. The sequence continues at coordinate 55,954,015 of NC_059500.1, forward strand.
TAGTAGCTAAGTTAAGTCCTTTTTGGTTAACATCGTAAATTGAGGGATATTTAGCTAAATAAAGCACAGAGTCATAATCTCTGTTTGTTTTGGTTTTTTTTTTTTTTAATGTCATATTATCAGCATTATAAATAGCAAAGTATTACAGAAACAACTTTCTGTCCTGACAGCGTGGGAGAAAGATGAAAAGGTTCTGAAGAACAGAAGCTGTTTTCTGTTGTCAGTAAACACAAAACACCCTCCTACTCCCCGTATAGTGCGTGTCATTGGCAAAAAGATTCTCCTACCCAAGCATTCCCTGGCAGGAACAGACCTACTGAAGTGTCATGTGGGAGGCTGAAGCCAGGGACTGATCTGGAGCTTTGATTTGCAAGGCTGGAGGGAGTGATGGTGTGATAGCAAGATTATAAACCTGCCAGGATGATGCCAATAAAGTATTCTGCCCGAAGAGGGATGCAAGTAACCCAAAGCCTGTTCTTTTTTTCCCTACCTGCAGTGGATCTAATAAAAGAAATCACCACTGCCCAAAACATGGAATTAAAGATGCTTTTTTGAATTTCTTTTCTTCTCCAGGACCGCTACATGATCCTTGGCCAAAATGGTTTCTTTGTTAACGCGTCAGATTCATTGGCTATAATTGCTGCCAATCTGTGTTGCATTCCATACTTTTGTCAGATGGGTGTCCGAGGATTTGGCAGGAGCATGCCTACCAGCACAGCCCTGGACAAGTAAGATGAAACATTTATTTGTATCACCTTGGTCGTTATATTAGTTACCTCTCTGTTTTGTACTACATAACAATTCCAAAATTGTGAATTCTTTTGATAAGAGCTTCTCATTTTCACAATCTTTATGTGCTTTATTGTTTTAGCTAGTTTCAATGATATTTTGATCTTACCTAGAATAATTTTACCAACCTTTACTTGGATGAAAATAGTTTAATTCAACCTGGAAAAGAAATAAATAGGTTAAATCTTTTCTGAGAGTACAAACACTTGCCTGGTAATTCCTTTTCCGAATAACTTTACTCTTGTTCTTAGTAAATAATGGTTTACAGCCTAATCTAGCAGCCCTTCTTATGAAAGTCATGGAAGTTTAAAACAGATAAGGTACTAATTCAGTACTAAACAAGCATTAAAAAAAACCCAAACAAAAACCGCCTTTTATTTTAAGCTGTTGAAATATATCATCTATTATCATACAAAATGTCCCATCAGGGACTGTGGGCAGTCATGAAATCTATTCCCAGTTTCAAGGCAGATTAAAAGTATACCTAAAGCTATTTCTGACAAGTCCAATCTGCTCTTAAAAGATTTGCTGGATGTGCGTCCTGTGTTAGCAGCTGAATTTTGAACAAGTCTCATCCAGGCCTAAATTTTCTGTAAATATCGGCATAAGAGGATTAAGCTAAATATTATTGCCTTATATATTCTATGTGGAAAGAGCATTCACTGAGTCAATTGTGTCTCAGTGTTGATCTGGTTGCATAGCTTTACTAACACAAGAATGATCTGCTGCCCCTGTTAAACGTGTCTAATCAGGAAACAGTAATTTTAAAGTGAAATGTAGCTTGTATGAAAAGGTTGATTGCTCTTTGAAAAGCAAGGATATTAGGGTGCTTCCCTATTCAGGAAATTTCTGAAAGTTACTAAATTAAGAGCTAACAGCTTCCTCTAATGCTTGACAGAGTCTTCAGGGAAATACTCCTTACTTGTAGGTAGATGGTCTAGTTTAAGGAAATACTGTTAGGTCAGGGTTTGCTGTATTTAGTTTATTCTGTTTAGAGATCCAAAAATCTCATTGTTTAAGTGAAAGCTAACATTATATTGAAATACTATATAAAATAAGTAGAGGTTCATTTTGGATATAAAACCCAGGATATCTGCATTCCTGTAAGACTTGAAGAAACAGTGACATTTAAATATGTTTGTCTGTCTTCTTTTCTTAAAGTTCGGTAAATATGTCAGAAAGTATGAATGTACTGAAGTCCCCTTCAATAACACTGTTACTATTTGAATTATGTTCTTGACAATGTTTACTTGACCTTCTGGAGCACAGATCGTCTCATGGTGATTACTGCCTTATTTAGTTCTGTAGAGCTAAGTCTGATTATTAAATAAAACTGAGCAATTGATAATGATAGACGGATGTAAATATTTTCCCAGCCATTCTTACAAATATTTATTATTATGAAGTTTGCAGTCTGTATCCAGGACACATTTTTTTTCTTTCATTTTGTGGTTGTCTTAGTTTTCCTGAAGATTTAGAAGTTACATGTTTTCAAAGTTGGTCACTTTTGTTTTGTGACTCATTTACACACATGACAATCCCAAATACCTGATTTTTAATTTTCTGTAAAAATGCCATAATGTTGCCCAGAGATTCTCATGCTTTAGTGGCCAAAATTGTATAACCTGCTTAACTTATGAGTGCTAGTGCTGAACTCACTCATTGAAGAGCCCAGCTTAGACCTGAAATCACAGTCAGTAGTTCATCTTAAGCAAGTCACTTTTCTTGTATAAAGCTGGCTACATGGATTGGAACACAGTAAGGAGGATCATAAACACCTTCCTCAGAGGTTCACTGCATGAATTATTGAGCCATCGTGTCTTCCAGGATTCCCAGTGAAGTCCACCATATGGAAATGCTGAACTTCCAGGAAAGATGGTTGTCTATAAGAGGTATTTTTCAGTAAAATCGTAGAATATCACTATCTGAAATCCAATATATTGCTTGAAGGAGTGGCTAACAGAGAGGTTGATTCTCAGCATAGGTTTTGTGTTGAACTCCATTCCAACTTCATGTATCTATAAACGTAAGGGACAGTTCCACTAGTGTCAGTGAAATCTTACAGTGGGACAGTGGGTGTAAAAGAATATGCATAAGGCATTCATGATTCCATTCCCATGGACTAACTAGCCAATTTCCAAGAAAAGAAAAAAAAAAAAGCCTTTTGGAAGGACAAGAATATTCCCAATACAATGAGGCAAAAAGAAAAAAGAAAGATTGAGCAATTCTAAGTAGAATTAGCACACCACTATAATGTTTAGTATTAAAATTCTAAAATCTCATTCTGTACTTCTTCAATAGGAAGGGAAATCCTTTCTCTTCCAAAATGTGATGTCTGATACCAGACAGCATGTTGTTTAGTGCGAGGAACAGCATCCTCTCTGTGTTTGCTGCTGCATGTCTCACCTCCAATATAATGAAATCAGTACGGAAAATGTTTTGTGCTCTGAGTAGAACATTCAGAAAAGAATGGATAACACTGCTTGCTTAAGTCCTGCAGTAGGTTTCAGGTTACTGCTTACTAGTGTATGCTTGAAATCTATTGCTTTTTTTGTTTCTTGATCCCTTTTATTCCTTTCTAATGGACTGGTCTTATATGCTCCAGGGACGACTGTCACAGAACACTTTTGTATATCTACTTGTAAAGCTTATGCTTCAACTCACGCACTGGAAAGAAAACCTTAAAAATTAATTTAAAAACTGTACGGCAACTATTAATTCTGGCAGAAAAGAAGGAAATAATCACAGAACAGTGGAGGCTAGAAAGGATGCCTGGACATCATCTAGTCCAACACCCTGGTTCAAAGCAGGGTCAACTAGAGTGGGTTGCTAAGAGCCATGTCCACTAGGGTTTTGAGTATCTCCAGGGATGGAGACTCCACAGTCTTTCTGAGAAACCTGTGCAAGTATTACACCGCTCTCAGAGTAGAAAGGTTTTTTCATAAGTAGAAACAAAATTTCCTGAATTTCAGTTTGTGCCCATTGTGTCTTGTCCTGTTACTGGGCACCGTTAGAAGAGTCTGGCTCTGTCTTCATTAATCCCCCAACCCCCATTGGGTATTTTTGCACATTGACAAGATTTCCCCCCTGAACCTTCTCTCTTTGAGGCTTAGCAATCCCATCACTTTCAGCCTCTCCTACTATGACAGATGCTCCAACCCCGAAGTCAACTTTGTGGCCCTTTTCCAGAACTTCTCCAGTAGGTCCAGAACTGGACTCGGGACCCCGGATTTTGTCTTGCCAGTGCTGAGTAGTGAGGAAGACTCAATTCCCTCCACCTGCTGGCAACGCTCTTCTAATGCTACCCAGGATATTGGTGGCCTTAAGGGCCATAAGGGCTTATTGCTGGCTTATGGTCAAGTCATGGTCCACCAGGACCTCAGGTCCTTTTCTGAAGAGCTGCTATCCAGCTGTTTAGCCTCCAGTGTGTAGTGGTGCCGGGGATTATTCCTCCCCATGTGCAGGGCTTGGCAGCATTGCCCTGTATTGACTTTCATGAGGTTCCTGTTTGCCAGTTTCTCCAGCCTGTTAAGGTCCGTCTGAATGGCAGCACAATCTTCTGGTATATTACTCCTTCCAGTGTTGTATCATTTGTAAACTTGCTAAGGGTACACTCTGCTCTATCGTCCAGGTCATTAGTGAAGATGTTAAACAGTATTGGCCACAGCATTGACCTATGGGGGGCACCCCTGGTGACTGGCCTCCAGCTGGATTTTGTGCTGCTGATCACAACCATTTGAGCCTTGGAATTCAGCCACTTTTCAGTCCACCTCGCTGTTGACTTATCTATTCTATATTTCATTATTTTGTCTGTGAGGATGTAATGGGAGAGAGAGTTGAAAGCCTTGCTAAAGTCAAGATAGACAATATCCACTGCACTCTCCTTGTTCTTTGAGCCAGTCACCTCATTGTAGAAGGCTATCAGGTTGGTCAGTCATGATTTCCTCTTCATAAATCCACGCTGACTTTGGAAATGATTTTCAGATAAGTTGCTCCATCACTTTCCCAGGGATTAAGGTGAGACTGACTGACTGTAGTTCGCTAGATGTTCGTTCTTGCCACCCTTGAAGATAGGAGTGATATCTGCTTGCTTTCAGTCCTCAGAAGGCTCCCTCAATTACCACAACCTTTTGAAGATAACAGAGAGTGGCCTTGAAATGACTCTCAGCACCTGAGACCTCATGGGCTTGTGTATGTCTAGTTTGTTTAAGTGTTCCCCAATGTGTTCCTCCTCTACTGAGGGTAGGTCTTCCTTACTTAAGACTTCCACTCATCCCTCACTTCACTCTTGTCTTTAGAAGACTCTTGTGTTACATAGTGCTAGTTATAGTAGAAAGTATGAATTGTTAGGGTGAGTGAAACATCTGACAGTGAAAGCTTGTGGATATTGGTCAAAATGGAATTAATGAAATAAATGCTAATGAGCTTCCAAATAGTGATTTTAATGAAATAAGTAAAAAGTTTTGAGTGAAATGTTACAGATGGTTGTCTGATGTTAGCTGTCATCTATCCTGTTTGCATAACTTTCCAAAACTGCTTGGCTTTTGCCTTCTTTGCAACTATTAACTATTTGTAGTTGCTGAAGATTTTGTTAGAAGCTTCTAAAATGGACATAAAAATATGCATCCAGATATTTATGGTGGGTTGACCTTGGCTGACTGGCTGCCAGATGCCCACCCAGCCACTCTCTCACTCCACCTCTTCAACAGGACAGGGGGAGGAAATAGGATGAAAGAGCTTATGGGTTGAGAAAAAGACAGGGAGATCACTTGCCAGTTACTGTCATGAGCAAAAGACTTGACTTGAGAAAAATTAATTTAATTTATTGCCAATTAAAATAGATTTGGATAGTCAGAAACAGAAAACCCACAAATTAAACGAACACCTTCCCCTCAGTCCTTTTCCCCAAGGCTCAACTTCAGTTCATCGTTCTTCTACCTCCTCTGCCCTAAGCAGTGCAGGGGGATGGGGAATGGGGTTGGGGTCAGTCCGTAACAGCTCCCTTCTGCTGCTCCTTCTTCCTCACACTGTTCCCGTGCTCCAGCGTGGGCTCTCCTCATGGGCTGCAGTCCTTCAGAAAAAGTCTGGTCCAGTGTGGGCTCTCCACCAGCTGCGTTTCCTGTCAGGAAATAGCCATCTGCTCCACCGTGGTTCTCTCCATGGGCTGCAGGGTAATCTCTGCTCCAGCACCTGGAGCACCTCTTCCTCCCCCTCCCTCTTCTCTGACCTTGGTGTTCGCAGGGCAGTTTCTTCCTCAATCCTCACTGCTGGGCAGCTTTTTGCCCTTTTTAAGTATGTTCTCCCAGAGGGGCCACCAGCTTGGCTGCTGGGCTCAACTGTGCACTGTGGTGGGTCTGTTGGAGCTGACTGGAACTGGCTGTGTCTGGCATGGGGCAGCCCCGGCTTCTTCTCACAGAGGCCACCCCTGCAGCCCCGCGCTGGCAAACCCTGCCATGTACACCCAGTACAACATCTAAAACAAATCCCTTAAATACTTAAATATTTCTCTCATATCTTGACTGTCATTCATTCAAATTAGCATTTATTCCATTTGAGGTAGTAGATGCCTAGCAGACCTTCTTATATAGGAGGATTAAGTGGTAAGTTTTGTTCTTATTCATACCAGTCTACATCCATGGGTTTCTTAGACATGTTCCACTTACCTGGCTAGGTTTGATCTTGAAGTATGACAGCTTGAGTTGGTTATAATTTGGCCCTTAAGGTATGTGCAGTACCATTCAGTTCCGTGGGAATGGTTGTTTAAAAATACTTTGAAAAGTCTTTTTTGTTAGTGAATTAGAAAAACTAAATAAAGGAAAAGGACTTTCAGGCCAACTGTTACCTACATCATGTAGTAGTATGGACAAGAATAAGAACAACGATTGATTAACAAGGGAGGGAAAGCACACTTAATAAACAGAGTACTTAAAAAAAGATTTCTACTGTACTGTTGAGTGCTGATAATCCTTATTTTCTGTATTTTGTTGTTCTAACACTAGAAATAGAGAAACTGCTTTAAAATAAAGATAATTGAAAAGGACACGGCAACATTTGTAATAGTAGGTGCAGTAGGATAGCAGAAATAGTGCCTAGGAAAAGAAAAGAAACTTATATTCTCTTTGTTAGTCTTCCTGAAGAAGTTAGGAAATGCTAACTTCAAGCACATCTAACTAGGATTTAATGATACAGTCACTACTCCATAAAAAATTAAAACGCTTGGAAATCTTTTTGCAACGGATGTTACCAGAGTAGGGAAACAGAGATAATAATGGTCAAAAGGATCTTGTATGTGAACATCCCTTAATTTTTTTTCATGAGAGAAAGATGAATTCTGCTAGAAGTACTTCATTGTATTTGATGGTGTCATCACAATGTCTCTGGGATAACACTTCTTCAGTCATCAGAGCCCCGCTATTGTCTGAAAGGTGTAATTTGATTTGTATCTACAAAATTATTGTAGTGTACCCAACTGTCTCTTTTGGCCCACTTCTGGACCTTGGTAATAAGAGTAGCTCTCACGTGAAGGAATTGGATCAATTCCTGTCCACTTGGCTACTGTCTTCTGAGGTCATGGGCCTATCTCCTGAAGTCTGTGGTAGAGAGCAAATGAAAACCACCTCTTCTTATGGTGTGTCCATATTGTGTGGGAACAGTTTAGCCTAAATCATTGTACTAGAGCTTTTCCTTAGCTATTAAAAAAAAATCATACATAGTACGTGAAAGAAAGGATTTAGAAAATCTGATGTTTTTTCACTTGTGTGCATGATGATGTGTTGTTTAATAGTTTTTCACAGTGCATTGTTAAACTTAAACAGAAAGAAGCAATAATCCAGAGGACTCTAAATGTTGCTTAGGAATACAGCATTAACAAATGGAGCCGTGGATTACAAGAAAATTCACTCAAGATGTGTAACATTTACATGTGTTTGCTTGAAGTGACTGCTGGAATATACTAGTGTGTACTGTAGGGAGAGGGTAACACTTGACAGGAAACATCTGCTTTAATATGCTCCAACATCAACAGGATTGTGGCAGTACGTCTCCAGACTTCAGTTCTCTGGCGATATGTACCCTTAGGTTGGTGTTCTTTTTCTTGCGGGGAACGCGAAGCTGTGTACCCTGTTCAACAAACTATTCTTTTTTCATATCCTTGTATTCTGATTTATCTGATGTCTGCATAACAGGAAAGGAAATGAAATACTGAGATGTTAGCTAATGGTATACAAAATGAGAATCACAAGGGTGAGTAAAAATTGTTTCTGTGGGAATTACGAAGCTGGGTGGGTGTGGAAAATAACAGTCATCTTGGTATGGGAAAAGAGGGTTGTTGAGAGAATGCTACTGTGGCTAGCATTATCTGATACCTTGTTTCCACAGCCAGGTCATTTCAACAGCATGTAGGTGCTCTGATTATACTTACCCTGAGCAAAGCTAAGCACCTTACCACACAGCACCCTGCCACTTTACATCTGGTAGCCCATCTTTTAACGCAGCTTTGACACATCAGTGTTCTGTCTGCTGATTGTCCATTTACTATCTGGTCAGCTGGAGGCAGGTTTTAAGGGGGCCAGCAGTGACAGTGACTGTTCTGACTTGTTTAAAGAAATGTCTTCATGTGGAGAAGGGCTGAGATGTGATGAGCTCTAAACAAGCTATCTTGGGTGCAGGAAGGAGCCTCACCCTGGCAGCAAGAAGCTCTTAAATTCACAGTGCTGGTTTAGAGTGGGGTCCACGGCAGGAGGCTTTGCTTAAATGGCTCTGTATGCTTGTTTCTTTAGGACAGGAGCCTCAAACATTATAAGCAGCAATGAATGACACAAGGACAGGATGAAAAGTATTAATTCAGCTAACTGTCTTCTTACAATTATTTTTTCCAGCTACCTGGCAAAGTTTGCCCAGTTACGGCAAAGGCTGGATTTCTGCTTACTCATTATTATCTGGTGGGTTGCTCTCTCTTACTGCTTAGAGAGGAGCAACACGGCTCCAGGAGTTTTTACCTCATTGTGAGAATTAGGAAACAAAGAAAGAGTTGGCTGTTTGGTAGGAATTGCCAAAGAAGAGGTCCTCTCTTCATTCTCAGCTTAGGTCAGTTCGCTTTTGTCTCTTACTCCTACCCGGAAGCACTAGAGAAGCAAATTATCTCCAGTAACAAATAATGAACATTTCTCTTTGCCATTTAAAATACAGTAACAATAGAAGGAAACCACAAGGGCTTGAATAATGGGCTAGTGCGTACTGTGTTATGTCGAAGTCAAGCTATGCACAAAAATTGATACAGGTTGATGGGAAGGTGAAGAAAGAAGTGCTGACTGTTCCTCTGCAAGTAGTTCCCAGGGCCTGGTACCAGCAAGGACAGGGCTGTTGGGTTTCAATGGTCTAAACCCAGTTCTCAACCACGGAATGCAGACCCAAGAAGACCTTCTTTCCTCTTGAAACACTGGACCCTTGCTACATGTTTTTGTTGAGGGGTGTATTGTCCAGTGTAAGTGCTTCTGCTGCTTCTTCCTGTAAAGCTTAGTCTTTCCTCTGTAAATGCTGAGGAAAGTTTTTGGATTAATTAATGGATGGGGCCTTTTATCCCTGTTTAAGAAGCAGCAGTAGTTAAAGCAACATACACCTCTGGCCATGGAGAACAGCACACCACATTCCACTTGTGCCTTTGTGATTATTTCCTTGAATTGTCCATTCACAAATCCCGCATGGATTTTTTTGTCTGTCTTTTCTTGTGAATCTGTAGCTTATTGTTTCTTTGCAGCCGTCTGCTTTTCTTCTGTATTGTTAATCATCTGTTTTAATGAAGAAGTTTGTGCCAGAAGCAGGATAGGCGGTGTGCATTTCTTTCTCTACATGGACGTTATTTACTGTTGAGCTGTAAGAGATTCTTCCAACATAAAGACTCCTCCAAGTTATAAATACATCTTTCTGCATGGTTGATACTGCATTCACTCGGTGACTGTGATTTGTTCAAGTTATGCCACTCACTCTTTTTATCTTCCTTCAGTAGGATAAGTCAGTCTCACTTTCTCTTATCTGGAATAGGCTTGCTGTGAATTTTTTAAGACACCTCTGTCAAACTGAGTCCATGTCACATACAAGCAGTTTTTAAATCAGCTGGAGCAGAAGGACAATTTCCATTCTGCAATGCTGCAGAAGGACAACTGCATAAACCCTTCATGAATATAATTTAACATATTTGAAGCATAATACGAAGTTGTTGAGCACTGTGATGGGAAATTTGTTCAGGATTGGTAACTTTGTAAATAATATTGCAATATTAAAAACAGCCAGGTATGTCCTCTGTATGCTTATGTATGTATATCTAGTAAAGAATGGTAGTTTTTCTGTATCAGCTTTCAAATACGTTTTGCAGATAAATGTTTTATTTACACAGATATGAGATGTTTGAAGAGATTTGTGGAGAAAAAAACAACGGTCATTACAAGGCATTGATGTCCTTTCATGAGCTGTGCCTCTTAGTTTTATTTCTACAATGTGCTTGTAATCTAGCTGTTATCCTTTCATCCCTGAATGTTTTTTAAGCAGTGGAAGCAATTTATCATTGCAAATATTTTCAAGAATATCTTTAAGGAGCTGTCTTTGTCTTCTTTGTATTTTCTTTGATGCTGGATTTGGTATGCTTTAGTATAGTATGGTGTATTTGACTGTTGCAAGCCCACAGTATTCTTGGCTATCCAGTGTTTCATTATCCTAGGTGGCACTGATGAAAACATGCTGCCCACTGTGGTCATGGCAGGCCACATTTTGGATGTATGTGGGGTAAGTGTTTATTCTTAACACTTTTCAGGACAGCAGCAGTCAGATTCTCAGATACTTTCTCAGCCGAAGATGAGAAGGAACCTCTCTCAATGTATCGCATACTTTTGAACTTTCCAGGAGAGAATTAATTGATACTGCATCTTGTGTTCTTCAGTGGCTGCATTTCATTGCTCGTGAAGAAAAGTACAGAAAACGTGTCGATGTCCTGTAAAATATCAGTAGAAAACTCTCTGTTGTCCTTTATGGATGAATGGCAGGAGAGGCTAAGCAGTCCTGTGGCTTACCTCCTTTTACTTGGCACACAACTTTTAGTTTTTGGGTCTGAGAGGGATTCACTGGCCAGTTCTGAGCCTGAAGGCAACTGGATCCCTATTAAGAATGGCAGGCAGCAGAGCAGCCTTACACAACATACAACTCTTACTCTCTATTCATGGTTAGTTGCATTCTGGCCTGTGCCTGGAGTGGAGAGCTATAGCTGCTTAGCCTCAAATAAGCAGGTTCATTGGTTGTGCAATGTGCAGCTTTCAGGACTGAGTACAGAAAGGTGTATTAAAAGCTCTCTTCATTTAAAAGGAAAAAGTGAGTTGAAAACTATGCAGTGCTCTGTTTCCAGCTTAAGCTTTGGCTGTAAATAAGGTCAGTTTGTCCACCAAAGTTAGAAAGAGCAAGATTTGGTGCTTGGTGGGACATAAATATATTCTGTAAACTTGATTGGCTTTTGTTAAGAAATAAGTTTATTTGCAGTTCTCACAAACAAACAGACTTTTGTCTGGGCTTAATAGGCGACGTGAAAAACTACCTGAGAAAAATAAGCTTTTTGCAAAACATTCTGAGCAGGCCTTGCACTGTGCAATAGACAGATGTTGGGTAACAGAAAATCCACAGTTTTCTTAGTGCTGCATCTGTCTTATATCTCAAAAAGTGTACAGCTATGAATAAACAACAGGAATTCCTACAAATGTCCTGATAAAAAAGTCCAAAAACATTTTAATTAAAACAATCTGAGGAAGTTTACAGCAAGTCAGTTACAGAAGACTTTGTGACTAGTAAAAGAAAGTTTAAAATAAGGCCTCGTTTTCTTTCAAGGACTTATGCAGTCTTATTTTATGCTTCAACCTAGAAAGGCTCCCACGTGGATTAGCGTGTCTGAACATGTTTTGCCTGTGCTGGACAGCACAACTGGTATCAGCCCAACAGTAACCTCTCCCATCAAAGGATTTTTTGTAAATGGGTGACCCTCATGGAGAAGGCTTCCTGCTGTTTTCAGAGAAAACTTTTCTGGCACAGAATTTCAAACCAGTGTGTTTAAAATTCTACTTCTTATGTGTATTAAAGTATAATCTTCTGCTAAGTTACTTAGATTGTTTACAAATTAAGAAGACAGGAAGTTGTTCTTTACATTCTGGGTGTTTTGAAGAAGGTCTATGTAAGACTGTGACAGAGCCAGGGTACTTAACATTATTTGAAGAAATTTGAGAATCCTGTTAGAACAGATCTTACTTTTAAGTTGTAGTCACTTGAATTGTCAGATTGATTTTGGAGGAGAAGAAACGTTGTCTTCTGTTTCCTTTTGTGGGGAAATGAAAGAGGCCTAAGATCTTTCCAACCTCAACCATTCTGTGATTCTGTAGTAACAGTCTATTTCTATGGCATATTATGGTTTCTTCTTCTTTTTTAGTTTTCTCTATTTCTATGAACACTATCATGAAGTTGTGAAACTGCTTTCTTCCTTTCCCTTCCCAGCCAAGTATCACAACTACACAGAGCGCTTACTAATTCTCACTCTCTAAAATCCACAGAACAGTTTGCAAGAGAGAAAAAGCAGAACTAGTGTAAGGAAGGAAATCTGAATCTAAATGCCGTCATTAGGGAGCTATTAGAATAAGTCATGTCTAACCAACCTAATTGCCTGGGTGATAAAACTATTGAATCTGTTGATGAGGTTAGGGCAGCAGATGTCATTTACTTCCATTTTAGCAAGGCTTATGACAGTGTCCCACATTATTCCTGTATCCAACTCAGGACTTTTATGATTTGGATGGGTGGACAACTAGATAGGTAAAAATCTGGTTTGGTGGTCAGGCTCAAGGGCCAGTGGTTAATGAGCTGGTAAAAAGTGGGGTACTGCAGGGGTCTGTTCTGTGACCTGTCCTGTTTAACATCTTTATCAGTGGTCTGGAGGAGGAGATGGAGAGCACTCTAAACAAGTTTGCAGGTGACACCAAATTGGGGGGGTACCTGTTGGTATGCTAGAGGGCAGAGCTGCCAGTCAGGGGAACCTGGACAGCTGAGAGGAATGGATGGACAAGGACCTGATGAAATTTAGCAAGGACAAATGATGAATCCTGCCCCTAAAAAGGCAGAGCCCTACTGTGATGCAGGCTGGGGGCAGAGGGGCCGAGAAGCAGCTCTGCAGAGACAGCATGGGACCCCGATGGGCAGTGAGCTGGGCAAGGGCCAGTTGTGTGCCCTGGAATTGGAGAATGCCAGCAGCACTCTGGGCTGTATGAATAAGAGCGTGGCCCAGAGACTGAGGGAGGTGATTATTCTCTGCTCAGCACTTGTGAAACCACTTCCAGATACTGTGTCTGGTCTGGGGATGCCCACTACAGAAAAGACATCGGTAAACTGAAGTGAGTTCAGTGTAGGCTCACCAAGACAGATGGGGGCTGGAGCACAGGCCCTGTGAGGAGGGGCTGGGGAACTGGGTTTGTTCAGCCTGGAGAAGGATGGCTTTGGTGGGACCTAACAGCAGCTGCCTGTACCTACAGAGAGGCTATCAAGAAGATGGAGCCAGGCACTTCACAGCTATGCATGGTAGGAGGACAAGAGGTAACAATAATAATTTGAAACAAGGAAGTTGTTCAATGTCCAACTGGATAAAGCCATGAGCAACCTTGTCTTATCTCATAGCTGACCCTGCTTTGGTCAGGAGGTTGGACTAGAGACCTCCCATGGTCACTTCCAATCTGAACTATTTTATAATGTTGTGGCCCTATGAAAAGACCTTTGCTGGAAAGTCCTCATGCTACCAAGACAGTTGAGCCTGCCTGCACTCTTGCAGTCTTGTAGTTACCATGATTAACAGCAAGGTGACGTGTAGAAAACCTTGATGTTGCTTTAAATTATTTACTTTTTTGTTTTCTTCTAAAACAAGGAATTATCCGACTGGAGAAACTGCACTGTTTTTCTCCTGATCATTTTCTGAGCTATCCTGCTGACTCTGCGTGAGAGGATGGATGTAGTATTACAGTACTTAGGAGGTGAAGAAGAGGCTGTGGAAGCAACCAGTAACTTCTGATATGTACCTAAAACTATTGTTTCTCTATTATTCAGACAATTCAGAGTACTGAAACCTCAATTTAAATCACTGTCAATACAGAGTTTTGTACCACATGTTGTGGTTATATTCACATCTGTTTTGCATCGTTGTCAATGAGCGTAGGCACAGTGCCTTTTGAACCAGCTGACTTCGTTGTAATAAGCCTAAAAAGGCTAATGATTATGGGCCACATGTACTCCTGAGTTAATGGAGGGTCTTTTCCCTATGCTTAGTTCATAGGATTATTGCATTTCCTGTAAAAGACCACAGGTCTTGCCAGTCGTTAGTGATGACATTACTGAGGCTTACCTCAGCATGTATCTGCAGAAGGACGTAAGGAGAATACCTCTCCCTTTTCTCCATTTATTATATCTCTTCTGTTTTCTGGTATAATAAAATCTCCCTGACAGTTTCTATAGAGTAAGAGAACTTACAAAACGTTTCCCCTTGCCTTCATAGACCATTTTTATTACTGGAAAACTCACAGGCTTTGTATGCAGCAGTTACCATACAAGACTCGAGGCTAGAACAGAAAATGTCCATATTTGAGGGTGGGGAGGTGTGGAAGCTTTGAGTGTTGGTTGTTTGTTGTTCGAGCTTTGGTTTATTTTCCCAATAGTATGCATCTGTTACAGACCCTTCTGACATTTCATTGTTGCACTAAATATGAAGTTTTTGCCAATCCCTAATGGGACAAAGTCCACTACTGAAATTAATTTGTGTCATTTTGTGCTTAGGTGTGTCTTATATTGGTAGGTGAATTTCCTTTTCCAGGGACAGGCTTGCTTTAAACAACCTGAGTCTTTTTGTTGTTTCTGTTCTTTCCATGCATTAAGAAGATTGTCCTCCCACCTGCCTTATTCAGGAAGCCAGTAACAAGGCAGGCTGTTAATACAGCATACTACAACGTAGCAGTGACAGCTGTTTTTTTGGATGTATATATCAAAAAACCTGCCGTTGCTTGCAGAGCTTAACTAGTCACAGGCCATGCTCTTGAGAATGGGACAGATGCAGACTGTCTAATACAGTCAGCTGCAGTCATAAAAAACGTGGACAGTATCTTTCCTAGAACAAGGCATAAACTCTCTGCTGCTGACCCATGGCAGAATTCAGAGGCTAAAATAAGCTTGGAATCTTTAAAGGAATTACATTTGTTGTGTAAAAGTTCACTGAAAATGCTAGGAGTCATCATACCTGATCACCATCCATTTCCTTCATCCTTTGATTTGTTGACAAGGAGGAGTTAACTTACTCTATAGGCATACGAATGGTGAAATAGTAATGAAGAGTGATTCTTGTGTCTCAGCCGGGAAGGGCATGAATAACCTTGGGGATTACTGCAATACATCTGGAGAGCATGGCCACATGCTTTCCAGATGGTTGGACTTTTCTTCATTAGTACTATGAACTCTGCAATCAAACCTCAGATTCCGTGTGCATCTACAGTACATATGTGTGCAATTTGTCACTGGAACAGGCTCTCCAGGGAAGTGGTCATGGCACCAAGCCTGTCAGAGCTCAAGGAGGGTCTGGATGACGCTCTTAGTCATACGGTTTAGTTTTAGGTAGTCCTGCAAGGAGCAGGGAGTTGGACTCGATGATCCATATGGGTCCCTTCCAACTTGAGATACTTTAAGATTCTATGATTCTAATTTCACTTCACAGGGACTCTAAGCACTGTGCCAGCTGGTTTTATTATGTGAAAGACAAAATTCTGTTGGGGTATGTTGCTGCCAAAGCACATCTCTCCCTTGTTGTATACTCATAGAAACGCTTGTGTTTGCTAGTTGTCTTTAGCAAAGCAGCTTTTGTCTCTTGCTTTATCCTTACTTTTAGCACAGCCATATCTAGATACTGTATATGTCAACAGCTGTTTCTAGTCATTCTATTAGAGCTTGTGTGAAGGGGACAATGAAGTTTTCACAAGGCAGGGAGTCACAGGCACTCTGTCCTGAAGGTTATACTTCCTTTGGGAGTTGACTCTTGAAACATTTACAAAAGAGGGTGCGAAGTTATGCATTTTGGATTTGAATCTCGAACTGATGACTAAAGCAACATGAGAACAGCATTTGGTGTGGAACATCATGATGAGTACACCTGTTAGCATCCCACACACTGAAGAAAACAACCCTATAATAAAGAGTTACACAGACTGCATCTCGTGCAAAGCTTTCCAATACATTTGTAACCAAGAGAAACAGTTGAAAACAACATTAGTTACTGTTACACATTTTGTTAGAAGTTTTCAAACTTGTAAGTTTGGATTCCTGGATATGTACAGTTCAAACGCAGTGATGGCATTTTCATGAACTTGCATATTACACATGGGGTGTGTCTGTATTATTTATATTAAAGAGAAGAAGAGTAATTTCCCATATATATAGCTTGTGACTGTAATGCATAAATAGTTTTGTACCCTAGCTGATTTGGCTGGGAGACCAGTGAGAATTTTCATGTTTTCATCACTTATATCAGTTATATCATATTTGAGTATGAGTTATATCATTTGAGTTTCTGAGAAGAAGTATGAGCTTTGTTGTTGATGAAACTCATTAGGGTTTTATTGTCCAAGCAGCATTTATTACTAACCTAACATCATGAGGTTGCCAAAATGTTACAGTGTGGACTAAGCCACGGCCTGTAAATTTCCTTAAAGGATTGCTCTTTTTTGTTTATTTTGTTTGGTAATATGGATCTTAGGTGTGGTATGTGTAGGACTGCAGCACCATGGGAACCTGTGCTCTGTCTGTGTGTACTCTAGAAGGTATTTATTTCCATCTCTACCTACCAAAGTTCAGCAATATCTTCCTGGTACTCCAGTAGGTCATTTTTTTTGAAATGTCGTAAACATTACTAATCATTGTAGGTAGTCTAGGTTGAGAGACATCCATAATCACTGTAATTCATATTGTTTAAGGGATTTTCAATGCCCTGACTGTTGTTTGCTCCTTGTTTCCATTTTGTTCAAGTTTTTCACATTTCCTTTTAACTTTTACTGTGTACTTTCCATCTAGGAAGAGTGAGAGAGCAACCCCACACTTTGCCTATTTTCTACCACCAAACATCACAATACTGTGGCAAAATTTGCTTCCCCCCTGCCCAAGACTGACAGAACTCTATCTATGGATAGACTCCCAGGTGGCATGCTAAAGGTGCCACTCCCTGTCTCTTTTTCCACAGTAACTCCTATTGTTCCTCTGATGGGTAGACTCACAGCATGCTGAGTCTCCTGTAGCATGCTGGAGAGCCTCCTTACTTAATGTCAGTGTGCAGGCATTACAGGTGGTTTGACTGGCCTGCAGAATCTTTCTGTGATTCCAGAGAGGAATAATATAGATATAGCAAATGTCTCCATACACTTACTGCTGGGTTGTGTTAGGAAATTAGCTTAGTCATAGATCTATTTGTAAACTGGAGAATTAAGTTCTTTAGCAGCTGCTCCTGACTGGCTGATCACTCACTGCTGGGGTAGTCTGCTGGACTGCTTTACCTCTGCAATCATCCAGTGTCATATTTTTCTCAGTATCTTTCTTCCCATGTGAAGACTGATTTCTTAGGGAAGACTAGGCATGATGCAATCTTAAGGATAGCTCCTTTGTGGGCCAGACAGCATTGATTGTCAGCCCTCATGCACTGGTCCATACCAGCTCTTGTTTCTTGAGTCTTCCAGAATCAAGAGCTAATTCTGCACCGCTCCTAGTTACCTGAACCTTGCTTAGATAGTTCTTCAGAAACACAAGAAATTGTGGTCTAAAATCATGTGAGTCTGTATGTTCTCAGGAGGCCTACTGTGAGCTGATAGATCGGTAAGATTATTTCCTCTTGTTCAAATGAATCAGCTCCCCATCAGGTACACCTAAAGGTCTCTTAACTTCTTTTTGTCAAAACTCTGTACAAACATGGTTTGTTTTGCTCTTTCTACCATCATTTAGAAATGCTTAAGAGGCCTGATTCATGCTTGCTTTTGCCAATTCTAGGATCTTACTGACATTGTTACCAGCCTGTGAGCTGCATGCTCCGCATCCAGTTTAAATCTGACTTTGCAAAAATGGTCTTTGTGGTAAGTATCACTCAGCCAGCATAATTAGAGAGTGAATTTAGGTTCTTGTAACTCACTGGAATAAAGTATTGGTAGAATGTCCCGCTGAGTTTACCGTAATAATATTTAACTGCAGCTTAAACTAACCCATCAGACCCTTCCTTTTCTATGCTTACAGCCACCATCAAATGCAGGATGAATCAAGCTCCACATGTCATATGTTTTCAGAGCACTTTGTTATTTGTACCAGATAAATCAATTCTTTGTTTCACTGGAAAGAGTTGTGGAAAGCCTGGCAGTATCTTTCTGGAAATTCTTCAAATGAATCGTTCAGCGCATTAAAAGTTTGTTACTAATGAATGGATGAGAGTCTTGGCAACGCTTTAGCATGCCTAAGAGTATTCCCATACCTGAGATAAAATGGGCAAGGAGTCTATTGAGTTCCTCCTGTGCCTGTTGCTCATGCCCCAATTTAAGGAGAGCTGTTTTACATGCTCCTTATTTAACCAGTTATCTTTAGGATCTTTTAAACATCACCCTGTGACTTGGGAGACTGCTGGAAAGTCACCATAAGTGAGTTGAATTCATATGGGCAGAGACTCAGAGAAGAAAAATAACTTGTTAACATTTAGTAACTGTTTATTCTAGAAGGTTTTCTTCCCCCATGTGGATCCAACAAACTGGCCTTCCTCCTGCAAGCTTTGGAGTCTGTCTTAGCTACAGTTTGTTTGTTAGTGATGACTGATACCTGGACAATCTAATCTATTTGATGAGCCTTGAGTACGAGGTTAAATAAAGTCACATAAAGGCCAGAATTTTCCTATTAGTACTTCTGGTTAAAGACAAAGGAGGGGTCTGCAGGGGCTAGGCAGGAGGAACACATGCAATTTATAGCCTCAGCACAGACAAACATCTCAGCTAGCTTTAGTTACACTAAAGAATTGTTGGGCTTCTTTATAGGGTGTGTCTGCAGCATCCTGTTTTTCTATATAGATGTACACAATGAGGAGAAATCAGAAGCAAGAGGATGAACACATCCATTTTTGCGCTTTGAAATTACTTCTTCCCTCCCTTTAAAACAATAAACCTTCCAACTTATCTTTATTTACACAGAACTATCCACCTTGGCATAAATTTTTTTTTCTCTTCATAAGGAGCAGTATTTCTGTCTGCAAGGTACTCGACTTGTTAGCAGATTTCTTGGAAACAGGTCTTACAGTACACATAACTAGTCTTACTTTATAATGGGTGCTTACTCAATAAAGTAAAATAGTTGACTTTTGCCTCTTGGCACCAGTTCAGGAGCACGCTTAACTTTTGGACTCATGAGAACCCCTAGAAATTTGAATGGAAATATGAAAGCCTTTTGTAGAATTTTATTTTTAAAAATGAATGTAGAATATAGAAAAAAGAAATTTTGCACGAAAGTACTAGTTTTTTCATTGCTTCCATGTTTTATCTTTTGCCCCATTTTATTATGTACTATCCTTATTACTTTTTGGCACTGAGCCCTTGTATAAAACACTTGTCCTGTAAAGGAGAAATTGAAGTTGTGCTGTGACTGAGTCAGCATCCCCTAGCACGAACCTCCTAGGTTGCTTCATAAATCTCAGCATGGGTGGCATGCTGGAGCAGGGCTGAAAAGGCATGAGAAGACATGGAGGTGGAAGGGGTAGGAAGAACACAGCTCAGAAGACTGGGTTGCGTGTTGTCCTGGTTTCGGCTGGGACAGAGTTAGCTCTCTTCTTAGCAGCTGGTACAGTGCTGTGTTTTGGATTTAGTGTGAGAATAATGTTGATAACACTCTGATGTTTTAGTTGTTGCTAAGTAGCGCTTATCTTAAGCCAAGGACTTTTCAGTTTCCCATGCTCTGCCAGCAAGCAGGTGTGCAAGAAGCTGGGAGGGAGCATAGCCGGGGCAGCTGACCTGAACTAGCCAAAGGGGTATTCCATACCATAGAACATCATGCCCAGTATATAAACTGGGGGGAGTTGGCCGGGAGGCACGGATCATGGCTCTGGCATTGGTCAGCGGGTGGTGAGCAATTGCATTGTGCATCACTGGGTTTTTTTCTCTTTCCCCCCCTTTTTTTTTGTTATATTCCTTTTCATTACTATTATTAGTAGTAGTATTAGTATTATTATATTTCATTATTATTATTGTTAATTTTATATTTTACTTTAGTTATTAAACTGTTCTTATCTCAACCCACGAGTTCTGCCTTCTTTCCCGATTCTCCTCCCCATCCCACCGGGAGCAGGGGGAGGGGGACGGGGAGGGAGGGAGCGTCTGTGTGGTGCTTGGCTTCTGACTGGGGTTAAACAACGACACATGTCGACAGACAGTACTGTAGTTTGAAATCGTATAAAGCTTGTGAACGTTCTGATCACTGCTCCAGCTAAGGAAAATACAGTTCAGTAATTCAGCAAAGTCTGAATCATGCCTAATTCACACAGTGCAGTGTTTTTCATGGAAGCCTGGATAAGCCCACATGTCTACATGGTACAATACAGAGCAGTACAGAGATGCTATCTGGAGTCCCACTGCCTGTGTGTTTGTGCTAGCAAAGCACCAAACCTGGCCTGTGAAGACCAACCAACAGGGGCACAGTCCCACACTGATGGGACCAGGCTGCTTCCTGCTTAATAGAGAGCTTCTTCGCCATGAGGGTAGAGATCCCTGAACCATGCTCAGTTGCACAATATGGCATACGTTTTACTGTCACTGGCACCTTCAGAGCTGCCTAAGGTTGGTGAATGTCAGCAGGACTTAAATCACTCTAGTCCTCTCCTCCCACAAAAATTTGGGCTATGAATTTTGTGAAGCTGTACCTGAGAAATGCTGCAGACTTGTTCCTGGTCTCCTTTCTTGTTTCTTCTCATCTCGTCATGTCTGTGTTTTCCCTCACACACAGCAGAAAAAGACACTAGTATGAATACTGTTCTTAGAATAAACTCTTGCTCTTAGCAAACTCAGTCCAGATACAGGCATTCAGGTTGACAGTCTGGGTTAGTTTTAAACACAGTGGATTCATTCTGACTTTTATCATTCAATGGGAGAGAAAGAAAAGAGAAGTGTTGGCCATGTGAGGAGTTCAAAAGGGTAAAATTATTAATAGTTTGGAAACAGAATGTTATGCTCCTAGTAAAAAGTAACTCAGAATCATTTCTAGCAGTTAGATGTGAATTCACCTAAGATCTGGTTCCACTGCCTGTAATAAGAGCATGAATACTTCTTCTGCAATTATAGGTTTCTCATTGTGATTAATTTAATTTTTATTTTTAAAAAAGGCAGGAGGAATTTTCTTTCTCTTGACCTACTAATGTATTTATTACAGTTGAATTCCAATGTTAAAAGCAATTTCATGAAAGTGCTTCTTAGTAGCTCTACTCATAGCAAACACCACTAAGTCAGTATTTATTCAATTTGATTTTATTATTATTGTGCGGAAGTCTAGAGTCTAGCAGTTGTGTCTGTTTCTGATTCTTTTCTGAACATCTGCTCCATGCTAAAATCTGTCAAAGTGCTGAGATTTTTTTAAAAGCTGACAGAGGGGCTTTTGGTTTTTTTTTTCTGGAGACTGCAAAGAACTGTGTGTTTCGTAATCCGAGACACAGTGCTTTCATGCTGACAGCACTGTCCATACCATGATATCCATGTCCATAGCATGATAGTCTGGCTGAGCAGAAACAGATGTCGTAGGCTCATTGGCCAGTTTTCTGTCTGAAGGAGAGGCTTCTGATGAAGTCCAGTTTTTCATGGTGGGATTTCTTTAATGCTGTATTTCTTTGAAAAGAAGGAAAGTTCTTAGTTTCCATATGCACAAACTTCAATTAAATTGAATTAAGCAGTTAACTCTTCAGAGAACTTTTTTCTCTCATGGTATCTCATTGCTAGGGCTCTGTGTTATCATCCAGACTTCGGAGAGGAATTTATAAGCCAAAGCTGTACTCAAGGCCTTAAAACCTAAGCCTGTGTATGAGGACTCCTACAGTGCAACTTCTTAAAAGTGATCTAACTTCCCAGAAAAAGATTCTTTAATGCCTCATAGTGCCCACAAATTGGGGACGGTAACAGTCTCACTGTGATAATACATATGTAACTTGCATGCTATTGATAGTTTTAAAGTTGGCAGTAATTTCGCATCTAGACCACTATGACAATAATCTACTCGCAGCACCTGCAAATACAAGGTGAAAAATTACAGCTTTGCATGCCATCTGCTTCGTGTATTTGTTAAAGGTGCATTTACTGTCCCCGTTCGCCAGTGAATTCTGCATCAGTGGCAGTTCACTCCACAGCAAATTAGGGAGACTAGGCTGAAGTACAGTGTCCATAAAAAGTATCCTTGCACCTCCTGCCCATAGTGGACAGGATTATCACATTAGTTTTGAAGGCAAAGGCAGACTCAGCAAGGAGTCATGCTGGCTATTTTTACTTTGACCACTTACTCCCTGAAGAGCAGGGAAGAGGCAGAGGCATTCTGCAGCCCTTTCCCAGAGATCTGAAGCAGTGCTGTGCTGCAGCTGTTGGCCTACTTACAAATGTATTTCAGTTCTGCAGTGCTCCCCTGGCTCTGTAGCTGGCTATGAAGTTAGGCACGTGAATTTACTTTTACCCCCTGGGATTGAATCAGAAAGTTGCCTGTTGGGAATGGGACACATATTAGTTTACCATTATTTTGTAAAGTGTCTCAAGTACTTTAAAAAGTGCTGTCTTTTTGGTATGTTGCACAAGGTGCTTGTAACATTTGGCTGAGATATTACAGAGAGTGTGTGCAGGAAAACTTGCTGGTATGAAACATTGAGCTGTGTGTTCACACCATGGCCTATAGGTGGCAACAACGAGTATAAGTAACTGCAGGGCCCCACTGTGTGTGTGTTTGGGAGCCTGAGTTCCTTGATGAGTGTTTTAACTATCCTTGTGATGGTGCAAGCCTTTTCAAGTCTGCTCCTACAGGAGACAGAAAAAGTCCAATGGACTTGAAGGGCCCAAAGGGAGAAACTACATTTTAAATTTGTTTGGTTTAGGAATTTAAAGCCAAGGGGCTGACCTTGCACACAATAGTATAGTGGTGATTGTGCTGAACATGAATGTGTTCCATGTAGCTCAAATAAGTTTCTAGTATGTACAGTTGCTGTGTGTTACAAGGCATAAGCAAGGTAGGTTGTGTGTGTAGGATTTTGCCTTTCTGCTGGGATAACTTTTAGTTTTTGCTGCTGGAAGATTTCAAACACGGGGAAAGGCCAATGAGAGACTGAGAGGCAGGAGAGAATATTGGAACAGTTAGTTGGCACTGCAGTTACATTTGCATGAGTGCCAGGAGGCTCCATTGATAGAAAGGGAATTCAAATTGTCCTGAATAGAATTTAACAAGATGATTTCTGCAGTTATTAGCAATCCATAACACTCCTCAGAACTATTGTCAGCCAAAAAAATCTGCCTGAAGTTACCAGTTTTCAAGACAGAACCTGTCCCTGAACACCAGGCCTTGATTCAGTGTACCTTTAGTCCACTTGCAGAATCATTTTAGAGTTAAAACTTTGCAAGGGTGGGGAGGAAGCAAAACCAAAAAAGCCAAATGTTTTTAGATCCTTTGTAGTTAAAGTGTCTTCAGATGCTTTTTGTTTATTGATTTCTGTTACTATGATTTTTCTCTGTGAGACGTAGCATACTAGGAAGCAGAAAGAAAAGGAACTTGTTGTCTACTAACTATTTTTTTTTTCTGCCTTGTGCTCCTGACAGCCTCTCTGCCAGCCATGGCAGTTTATGTCTTATCTTAGTGATATGTCCTGGTTATCTGTGTTGTGTGCGAAAGCTTAGCATTCCACTGCTTTTTTTGCTTAATAAATTAAAGACTGTGAAGGAGTAACACTGTAATACTTGACCATATAAGGGGGGTGACTGTTGTTTTAGTTCTGCTCCTTGCACAATATGCAGTTGAAGCCTTTTAAGGGAAGGTGGTGCAGACAGAGTGAAAACATCCAGAAGCAGAACATCCATTTCACATTATAGTTGGTGCCAGTGCTGGTGCTGTCGTTGCTACTACTGTGAATTTCTCACAGGCTGTTGGAGTTGCATAGTTACAAAGAAGGAAAGACTTACAGGTGAGACTGAAGAAAAAAGTTAAAACCGTTTAGTTCATGGCTCCTGCATCTTGAGAAATAATAAGAATGAAGAGGGAACTGACCAAAGGTGAGCTGAATTAGGCTTCCAAAGTTGAGAAATGAAGTAGCAAAGAGCTCTTCAGCATCAACAAGAAGAGACCACAGAAAGAACAAGTGGAAACATCAAGCAGTGAGAATGGGATAGGGACTTGGTGACTAAAAAGGCAATGAATATTTTGTATAAATTTTCAATAAAGTTTAAAAAAAAATTGCTTTGCAGAAGAAATTTGAATAATGGAGAGGGAATGAGATAATTAATGCAAATGATCGGATGGAAAAGAAATTGTGGCATCATGACATGAGTTCAATCCTGGATGTCATCTTAGTACTCCAGAAGAATGAACCCATGAAATTTTAGGTCTGGTTGCAAGTAAGTCAGTCCATCAAGGCAAAGACTGTACTATATGGTTAGAGAACAGCAAAATCAGGATCTCTAATAAAGGGATGGAAAAATTGATGTAGGCAAGCATAAGTCAGTTGTTTCGATCTCAGAGGTGTCCAGAGTGTTACAAAAATTTTGAAGCATCTCAGGCAGTAAAATATCAAATAAAACACATTTGTATGCCAAGGTTAGACTGTATGAAGACTCTTATTTTCAGCTAGAGAAATGATTTTCTTGATAAACCAGATGCAGATCCTTACTTGAGATATTTTTCATTCTTTGTGTGAAGAAAGACTACAGAATTGGGAAGAAAAACTGGTTTTCTTAGTTTCAGTCAAACCATAGTCTTTAAAATAAAATATGCGTCAGGCCTTAGATCAAATGAAGCTTTTATCAGCTGGAGATTAGGTAACACAGTCTAGTTCAGTGGCTAAGTAGAGATTTAGAAGACTCAGTGTGAAAGCTTTTTCTTCTATAGCCAGTGACTCTGAAAGAAACTATTACAGAGGTTTGATCTCTTGCAAAATGCTGCTACCACACACTATCCTTCAGTGGCCCACATGTCCATCCCACAAATTCCTTCAATTCCCGTTTGTTAGGGCCTGAGAGTGCCTACCCTTCTGCAGAATCAGGCTCGCTGCTCTCTAAATTACAGCAGCTTGTCTACCTCAGTGCTGGCTCCACAGAGAGGACTAGGATTGAAAAAAAATGTGTCCATGGAACACTAGTCTGTGTTTTGAAGCCTGCTTACCCCTATGAACATCTTTCACATGTGCAGCTGATACCTACAGGTGATGGAAGACAGAAGAGACAAGGACATGCAATAGCCGCTTCTTTAGTGATTCTTTCATTAATATCTCTTTTTTCTTCCAAGTTAAGACTGCAGAATGAATGCGGTGCTGCAGTTTACCCTAGCCAGCATTTCACCTACAATGCAAAACTCTAGTCAGTCATTTACAACAGTTCATGAGACCTGTAAAAGAAAGCCCTTTCCCCAGTGTTGTGACCTTTATCTTTGTGGTGAACAGGCGTCACGACTTTGGCAGGATAATTTTGTTTGATTGACTGATCTATTCTCAGAAGTTATAAAAGTTTCACTGGGCACAAGAAAGTCAGCTTGCCGCAGACCATTTGTTGTATCTGAATGACGTGTATTCATCAGGACTTTTTGTGGCATTGTAGAGAATAGGTTGGAGCAAACTTCCCTCTGACTTTCATTAACGTAAGTCAGGGTAATTCTGCTGAAGTCAGTGGCGTTTTGCTAGTGCAAAACCACAGTGACTGGAAGATACTCTCAAGGACCACTTTGATTTATTAGCCCATCTGTGAAAAATAATCTGTTGTCCCCACTGAAAACTGAAAGAAAGATATCAAAAGGATATTCCTTTAAGCCTTTTAAATAAAAGAACATTTTTTTTTCAATGGAAAGTTACTTTATTACACAGTTTAAACAGGGTAATATTTTTACTGTAATTCCAAGGGAAATCGTTTGGGCTATCAAGAGTCCTGTACCCTCTGTTTTCCTAGTTAAGTGACATGCATATGGCTATGAAGTACAAGGAAGAAGATCTGGGATAGTCAGATGTGCAGCTGTACAATAAGTAGTCCAGTTGCCTGGTGCAGAACAGGTAAGTTTTCCACAGTAGTCTGTTAAGGCTTTCAGGAGCAATTTTAGAATTAGCTGTTAATTTTTTTTTCAGACAGAAAATTTTCAAAAATCCTGATCCTCATTATGAAGATTATTATTATGTTCATTATTACCTTAATTATGAACTGGCCAGCTCATGCTTTGGTGAGACTTGTTGTAGAGTTCAAGAATTGGCTTAACAGTTCTGTGTTGGTACTAAACTCTCCAATAATTCTGTTTTCTAGTGATGAAATAACTCAGACTCTTCTCATGGTTGCATTGTACGTGTTCTCCTAATGTTTTAATAAAAAGTGGGCAGTCAGTATAGGCAGTGTGGGACTAGCTCTTCAAAATAAAAATGAGAGTGAAGTTGTACAGTAGGAGGGTACAATTAACTATATAATCTTACAGTAATTTATATTCTTATTTTAACTCACTTTATTATCTCCCCATTTAAAAACAGCTGCTCCTGCTTTTTTTAAATTAACAAAATATCATTTTAAATAATGTGTGTAATTGCAAAAAGTACAGTCCACTCTTCTCTGATTTTTTTCCCTCCTTAATTAGTATTTCAGCATATTGGGAGCATAAATACCCTCAGCTCTGATATGGGCAGAATAACTAAGGTGATTGCCATTCAGTTTAGGTCCAAGTGTGAATACCCCATTTGCTAGTCTAGCAAGAGCTAATTAGTGCTACGCACAGACAGAAGAAATGTTACTGTGTAATCTCATTGATGTAGTGAGCACTTACTTACACTGAAAGAAGGCAAGCAAGAATACTGTTTGAAGTCAGTCCCATTAAATGTCTGAAGTGACAAGAACCAGAATGTTCACGGTTTGTTGTATTCCTTCTACATAGTTCATACTCATGGAACGTATAAACACAGGTATATCAACTGTGTGGTTAGACATAAATAGAATGCCTTTACTTGAAATAGATTAGGAAAATGAACCTATTCATATGGCGTATTTTTTTCCAGTTTTTATTTTGAATTGCTCTGGAAGTATATTCCATCCATGAAGTTGAGCCTTTTGACAGATAGCACCTTCACCCAGAGAACTCCGAGACTGAGGTATTGCCCTTACAGGAGCACTACTGCATCAGTATCTTGATGATGATGCATTATACATATATATAAGGACATATAAAATTTACTCTGATGAGTGAGACCTCTGCAAGATACAAACTCTTTGCAGCACCAGTTCCCAAACTCACTTTCTGAGAGTAGTAGTATCCTGTCTGACCAAGAGATCTCATATAGACAACAAAATCTTTATGGTAACCACTTGACTTGCCATTTCTAACTCCCCAAATTTATGGACTCCAGTGTAAAAGTACAGAAAGAAGAGAAACTTAAAAAGCTGTATAGATATAGACTTGTTTGAACTGTCCTGTAAAGGTACATTGCTAAAAACATCATAGATTGTAATTAATGGATCTGTGATTTGTTATAGCAATTGTTCTTGCAGAATTACAAGTTCCAGAAACCTTCATTCTAAGCATTTATTTGCCTAGCAGAATAAAATATTTCCTTAGTATCTTTCAAGCTTGTCATGAAGTCATATGCTGCATTAGGTAGTGCTGGAAATCTTCAGTGGTACATAGAAACTAATTTCCAAATTTTGGTCCACAAGGGATGCTACCCTTTTGTCTCAGCTGGCACTTTTTAAAAAAAAATCTGGCCGCTTGGTATAGCAGTGACTGAAAGCTCTGATTTTGTCATTTTTTCTCTAAGAAAGCAGATTGGTGAATGTAAAGTGAAAAAAAAGTTTTGGTAAATGAAGATACTTTTTTTTTTACTTTCTCTGCACTGAAGTCATACCAGTCATATTTCTTGTTTAGAAGCATGTAGATGTAGGAGCATTAAAAATCCCTCCCCCTTCCCCCATTTAGTCTCTGTTTTCCCTGGCTTTGACCATCTAGTAATTTCCAAGTTACAGAATATTAGTTTCCTTTCTCTGAGGGTATTTTCCTGTAGTTTGCATTGTTATTTGTTTGATCTGATGCAGCACATTATTTCTCTGAGTCTGAAGCTTGGAGAATTATTTGCATCTTCCTGTGGTTCCTCTGAACCCTCTCATGTTTCCTGGGATGATCATTTGCCTTAAATGTCTATAGGTTGCATAAAGGCACATTCTGCATTTATCGAGACTTCCAGTGATGATTCTTTAGTTCAGTAAAATGGCAATAAAAGAACAGTATGCTTAATTTTCAGTGTGCTTCTACTTATTTACTCTGTTAACGTCTTAAGAGTCAAGAACAAAAAAATATTGCAAGGAACAATCTGTCATACTTCACTATAAACTTCATATGTATACATTTATATGTATATTTTGTTTGTTTGTTTGTTTGTTTGAAAGGCTTAGTTTAAAGTAAACCAAATGCCAACAGAATCAACATCTGTATTTTCAGTGCTAGCCTAGTGCATAGAAATCTTCAAAAATCATTACAGGCCCTGGAAGCCTTTGGTGCTGATCAAGATAGGTCCATCCAAGGCTGTTTGTCCCCAGACTAGAGGAGTACAGAAAAGTGAAAGGGAAAAGATTTTCTTCTCCAAAAACAGTAGCAGGATATGGGAACATTTCTGCAAGCAGAAATATTCCTGCTGTATTGTTAGGCTACCTCAAGAGAATTGGTTTTGCTCTTCCAGCATGTTAGCCATTGTTTTCTGGTTGATTGTTTTCTAGTTTTTGGCAGTACGGTCCTGTTCCCAGCCTGCAGTTACTGTCACACTGAGATTAAATTCTTTTATGTTCTTGATTTTTTGCAGATCCAGCCAGAAACCTGTTCCACTCTGCGCTGTATAACCTCCCTTATGGAGCAGCATTTCTAAGGGCTAATAATATAGCTAGTGTGGTATAAACAGAAGGAGGTATACACTTGCCTCTACCTCTAAACTAGAGACATGAAAACTGAGTTTAGGATTAAACATTTTGATAATATTTTTTTCTCCAGGTACCTCTTTAGCTCTTTTCAAATAAGTATCAGCAGTTCTTACTCCATCTCATTTAAAAAACACTCTTTTTAGATTTACTATGTAAGTACAAAAATGAACGTCTAGGCTGAGTAGGAGACGTAGATAGCAGTGGATGTTTATGACATAAAAAAAAAAAGTGGATTTGGAGACTTAATAGCAGTGCTGATTAACAATTTAAAGATTTCAGAGAGAATACTTAAAGGCTGAACTGTCATTTAGGTACATTTATGTACCAGGTTTTGAAAGGGTCAGTATTTGCATATTTGGACAGTTCATGCCATCTACCTTACACGCCTACTTTTAAGACAGAGTGATGGACCGTCTGAAAACAGGTGTGTCTCTGTTGGTCAGAGAGGTGACTGCTTTTGCCTTGACATGTGACTTCTAGGTGGATTGTGTTAAGCGTGTTGAATCCTGCTTTGATTGATCTGTTTTGCCTGGGCTTGACTGCAGTTAAAATTACGTAAATCATCTCATGTCAAGTATTCTTCTGTGGGGGTGGAATTCAGGAAATGTTTGTTAGGTGTGATTGCTGCAGCAATCCTGGGGAGATCATAAGGTCCTTTTTCGTCAGTCAGATTGCTTGACTATATCTCAAGTCTTATTTTTCATATTAAAAACCAGTTGGCTCCAAACATCCTAGGCACACAATGAAAACAAGCAAATATAATTAGAAACAAGAAGAATGTTAATATTCATTCTGCATAAATCCCAGCTTCGTAGTGGGTTCCTTGGAGGATTTGTTTTTTTCTTCTTTCTTGTTTTTTAGTCCAAGAAAGGATTTTTTCATTGTAGTTTATAACAGGAATAATTACCAGTTAACAACCTGGGGAAGGGAAAGCACATCCAGCTTGTATGGTGGTTTATTTTGGTTCTTGAAAATACTGGCAGGTCAGCCAGCTAGTGGGAGTATTTCGTATAGGTGTGTCAGAGGAGACAGGGAAAGTAAGTTCAGAATCAAGGTGAGCCTGGGAAAGCTTTTTTAGAGGAGATGCTGCATCATGGAAACATTTCTGTATTGTCTTGGCTTTGAACACATGGACAGAAATGTAAGTGTCTTTCAAGCATATTGGTGTTGGCCACCTGTGTTTTGTAAAGGAAGGTACTTCAACATGATGCTTTAACTTACATTAAAATATTAGAAAAACAAAACTGTGTGTCTCTAGATATAACTGCTTCTTGCTCAGTAACAAGAGAAAGATACTGGTAAAGCCTATTGAGCCGAGGTCCTGCATTTTCCAAAATACTACTCTTAGTGTATAAACATACCTGGGTTCTGGTTGAAGTCAGGTTCTGAGACAAGGATCAGTTTTGAATGGTGCTGTTGATCTGTTCTGTTTTTTTTTTTTAGTTATAGCCCAGCTGTCAGGAGATGTAGCAAGACCTAGAATATTCCTCAGCTGATCTCAGGCCATATGTAAAAAAAGCAATGTCTTAATCATGTGATGTTTTATTGTGTCTTTTCCAGAGTGGCAAAAGTAATGAAGGTTCCTGTGTATGAGACACCAACAGGATGGAGATATTTCTCCAATCTCATGGACTCTGGACGTTGCTCACTATGTGGAGAGGAAAGCTTTGGCACTGGTAAGCAATACATAATCAAAAATTTCCACAGACTTTTGATGACAACTTTTAATTTTCCTGGGTGCATCAAGTCAAAGCCAAAAAATAAGCAAATTAACTCTCTCTTGTTGCTGGAACAGAGAACTGTCAGTTGTTCACATCTTGAGGGTCTTCTTGCAACTCTGGTGTCCAGTACCTTGAGGTATGAAAAATGTGGAAGAGGGACGTTCAGAAGCCATAGGCAAACGTATCACTGCCCAGACAGCTTTTGGAGTTGCCTGGCACTCTCTTCTGACTTGAACATAATGCAGAAAGGTCTCACTGGTTCCACTGTAATAGTCTTTTCACAGACTGCAGCAGCGTTTGGAGGGATTTTGCCTGTATGGAAAAAAC
The DNA here is from genome assembly GCF_018139145.2 of Gymnogyps californianus. Classification (NCBI taxonomy): domain Eukaryota; kingdom Metazoa; phylum Chordata; class Aves; order Accipitriformes; family Cathartidae; genus Gymnogyps; species Gymnogyps californianus. The sequence goes on from NC_059500.1 coordinate 55,985,054, forward strand.
ACATGTTTTTTCCTAATGTGATTCAGTGTACAAAGTATGAGGATTTGTATGTCTAATGATAAGTCTAATGAAATCTGTTGTAGGAGTCCCTTTTTGGAACATCACAATTACCAAAACTCAGATAAAATAATCGTTAGAAGAAATTCAGTTACATGTTGGCATCTGTATTTTCCCTAAGTATTTCTCCCTTGTCTGTCCCAAGAACCAGTCAAACAATAGAATGCAGAATGAAAGACAAATTTGAGCCCTCATGAATTCAGTACTGACAGGTAGCATTCGAGCAAACAATTAAAATATGTAGTCTGTAAATCTGCACAAACATGGTTTTGGTTTATGAGAAAAACTGAATAAATTTCACAGTGTTTCTTTTTTTCTTTCCTGGATTCTGGCACAGAAATTCTGTCTTCTTTTTATTTATTAGTAGAGTTATGTTACAAGTGTTTTTGAATGAGCACATATCAGAATAACTTAACCATTTGCCTGGCCAATGATTTATTCTATATTTTGATGTGAGTTCCATGGAGTTCTTTATTTTGGTGTATAATTCATTGGCTACAGCTTTTCATAGAAAATAATTTATCATGCAGTAAAATTTGGTTACAAATTTAATTTTGCTTTGATTAAGTTAGCATTAAGTTTGTTGGTTAAGGTCAATTAGAGCAGAATACTGCTTTTTTTAAAAAATGAAGATAACTTTAAGCTGTGGACATGCCACTTCATGTATTAGCCTGTCATTAACTGTCTGTAAGTATCTGAATGGACTATGATGGAAGAATCAAAAATGTGTTAGATTTCTTTGGGTGTCTATCTGTAAAAAGTAAGAGAATTTAAATTAATAATGAATGTTTATTTTCTTTCTGTTGTGAATGGGAACCAATGTCCCATGATGAGTAACCTGGATGCCTTGGCTTAATTGCTGTGACTGGCACAGATTTGTGTTGCCTTGAATGTATCTTCTGAATAGATATTTTCAAAGGGTGTTCTGCAAGGTCATTGAGTGAGTTCTGACTTGGAGAGAGGGGCAGGAAGATCTTGTACCTTTCAGAATGTACTGCCATTGTGTATTGTTAGACTGCGTCTGCATTTGCCCATGAGAGGTCTGGACTGGGGAGTTTTCAACTCTCACTGCTTTTTGATGCTTTTTCACCAGGCCAGTTCTGTACCCCTTCCCTTTAAATATTCAAGTTCCTCCTGCTCATCCAAAACCAAATATTTCCATGAAACTTGTGTGGGTCTTGAGACATCAGTATGACCTCATTAGCACCCAAATTATTTGGAAAAAACTCCTGCCTTCATCATCATGCTGAAGAAAGGGAAGTGTGAATTTTGACTGGAAAGAGCTTGTAGGAGTTTGATTGGTGAGTTTCCATAGGCTGAAGTACATCTGGGTACCTTAGCCCATAGAGTGCAGCATCTCCTGCTGCATGCCATTTTATCTGTAGAGGTATGCAAAGCAAGCAGCAGTGGCCTCTATGTGCCATATACCATGACAAACCACTGCCTCAGGCCTGTTTCTGCTTGGGAAGTAAGCCTCCTAGACCATCTTCATCTGGTGATGTTGAGTGCATCAAAAAGCATCTTGCAGATGCTTTCTGTCTCAGGGACAAGGGAAGAATCTTTGGTTGCTTAGTAGAAGCCTTGTCTCTTTTGAGGAGACTTGTCATTAAAATTTTATGGTGCAGTTATAAAAAAAGCCAAAGATGAAATTTCCCTGGCATATTGAAAAGGCATGTTCAGGTCTTGCCAGGCAGGCTGTCCCAAGCATTGGTGGACTTTAGCCCTGCAGATCAGTTATATAGGAATCAAGAGAAGTGGTTTCAGGGCTTGATCTACTGAAACGCTGAGGGCATTGTGATCTGTGTTGGCCTAACTTTATTACCCTGAGTATCAGATGGTTGTTGAAATTGGGAAAGAGGGACAGGTGTCTCATAGAGGTCAAGGAAGGGCCTCCGAAGTTTATCTGTTCTTCTAGGTAGGCAAGATAATTCCTCTAACTTCTCTCTGTTCTTACACTTGACTTTTTTCCTTTGTTTGTATCCTTCTGTAGGGCCCTGAAACAATTGCATTTTCTACTGTAGCCTCTCTTCAGGTTTTGCTGCTCCTGTCTCCTGACATCAGACCACTCTCTGCATTCCTAGCACTCTCTGTGTTCCTGTCTTAATCTGGTTCTCCTATCCTATCGTTAATTCTTCAGATTCTTGATAAATTGTGTCTCTTGTGAATTCTAAGGGTGCTTGAACAACATATTGCTGGCCAGCATGGAGAGCTGCTCTACGGCAATATTTAATTTGTGCATCCTGGCACGTTCTGGTCAGATGAACTTTGTTGTACCTGCAGCACTTCAGTGTGGAAAGCCTCCTGACCTCTCATTTAAGCCAATGCCATCTAAAGGCTAATCTGAACCCTCAAGATTCAATCCCATGGGCATCCAGACAATTTGAGCACTGGGTTTAAATTCCTCAGTGCATGTGTAGTTGCTGTGTAAATGAATTGTGACAGTGCCTACAGGGCAATTATGCAATGACTATGATGCCTGAAGTTTGTTTATCTCCCTGCCTCAGTTTTCTTATCATCTTTCAATTCAATGCAGCTGTCTGAAAATATCTCATATGCCAGGAGGTTTATTTGTAAAACGCACTCTGGTCTGTAGATGACCAATACTTCAGCAATGCGAGCTGGTTTTAGCAATAAATATTTACCTTATTGCGAATCTTTTAGTAATGTCCTACGCTGCGTGACCCTCACAAGTTTCTGCCAGTATTGGGCCTTTGAATCGATTTTACAGTTTCCCCTTAATCATATCTATTTAGGGAACTGCAACTTGGCACTTCTTTAGCTTTCAGCATGGAATATTTAAAGCAATGTACCATATAGCTGATCAGAGTGGGAAACTTGCTGTTCTGTGCAAGAGAAAGGGGCTTTACAGATCCACATTCTATCATCAAACTAACCGAACAGCACTGGAGACTGATTGCTTGTGTACCCAGGTAATCCAGCCCAGCTGGAATTTCCAAATAATACAGAGCCCTGGTTTTATAACATAAGGGATTTTGCTCTGGCAAGTAAATAAAAGCAAATTTTCTGCTATAAAAGGACAAAAGATTTTGAAAACATCCCATAGGGCTGTGTTTCCCAGACTTGTTTTCTGGCAGCTGATCTTGGAGCTCAACCAATACTTTAAAAACTTCTTCCATTTTTGTAGCAGTGTGGGGAGCTTGTCAGATGAGGTTAGTAGCTTTCTGGTTCTATGACTAATGCCCAGGACACAGTTCAGAGAAGGGCGTCAGCAGCAGCAATTAGTTTCTAAATTTCATCAGCAAACTATTAATTAGGACTAGGAGAGCTGTGTGGCTGATGTATCTTTCTGCAGTTTAAGCCGCTTCGGTAATGGCTACATCTTTCATAAATTTGCGTGCTTCATCTCCAAATTTCCAGATGCTATTAACATCAGCTGCCTTCTCCTGCAAGATTATGTAGAAGAAGAACTAGTGGAGAATATAAAAATGTGCTGCTGCTGAAATGAATGAAAGCCTTAAAAGAGCTGTTTGGTGGTATCTGTTACAGCAGCACAAATTCAAAATAATCTCATTAACTTGAATAAAGGAACAGATCAGAATGCCCCTAAATCTCCATTTGCCTAAAATATCATCAAGTTTCAGATTGCTGGATGATAAATTTATAAGACTCAAAGTGCGTGCAAACAAAATGATTTACCATGAGTTTGTATACTTGCTTCAGTCAGATTTTTGTTTTAAAATCACATTTACAGAACACAATACGCTAGACAGAGATGAGTAACTTAGGGAAAAGCGATTACATTTTCTTCATGCATATGACCCTCAGATACAGAATAGGTTAGACATGTAAAAGACAACCTGCATGCCCAACAGCTTTCCTAAGTCAGAAAAATCATAATATGAACAATTTTGCATGATCTTACTTTGTTTCTCAGGCTACTGCCTCTCAAGACTTTACTTCAGTTTAAGCCTGTTTAAGCTGAGTACTTCTTTATGAATGGGAACACGCTCTAAGAGTTTTTCCCAAATTGTTTACTCTGAGTCTGGCCATAGCAATTGACTGTTGCAGTAGTAAAAAATAACTTTTGCTACTGTTATATGGAGAAATATGTGACAAATTAACTTAAAAATAAGTTGTTGAAGTAGTTGCAGTTGTTATAATTTCCCTTACTAATGGCAAATTAAATATAATGGGATAATCAGTGTCACGGTTTAACCCCAGCCAGGAACTAAGCACCATGCAGCCGCTCCCCCCTCCCCCCTCCCAGTGGGGTGGGGATGAGGATCGGGGGAAAAACGTGAAACTTGTGGGTTGAGATAAGAGCAGTTTAATAACTAAAGTAAAATAAAGTATAATACTAACTAATAATAATAAAAAATATAATAATAATTGTAATGAAAAGGAATATAACAAAAAAAAAGAGAGAAATAAACCCCAAGAAAATACAAGTGATGCACAACGCAGTTGCACACCACCCACTGACCGATGCCCCAGTGATCCACCCCTCCTGGCCAACTCCCCCCAGTTTATATACTGAGTGTGACGTTCTATGGTATGGAATATCCCTTTGGCTAGTTCGGATCAGCTGCCCTGGCTATGCTCCCTCCCAGCTTCTTGCACACCTGCTTGCTGGCAGAGCATGGGAGACTGAAAAGTCCTTAACTTAGGATAAGCGCTACTTAGCAACAACTAAAACATCAGCGTGTTATCAGCATTATTCTCGCACTAAATCCAAAACAGACTGTACCAGCTACTAAGAAGAAAATTAACTCTATCCCAGCTGAAACCAGGACAATCAGAAAAATGTTTATTGACTCCTGTGTTCCATTTTCTCTTTCTGCTTCAGCTCCTTAAACAGAGTCCAGAATTCATTAATGCCTTGCATGTTTCAATTAAAAGTATCACTGATAATTATCCTGAGGTTGCTAAGAGCCCTCAGCAAGCCAGGAGGACTATTAGTATTGCAATCTCAAGAATACAGAGTTGCAAGGTACCTTTTACTTGATCGCTTTGCACAGGGCAGCTCTGCCTCTGCCGATCCACAGCAGCAGATACTGGATCTATACAGCAAAGAAGAATGGTGTTAGCTGAACTGAGGCAGCAGAACGAGCTCCCTCCCTAGAGTTTCTACCATGTCAGCTGGGCAGTAAGAATAACAGAGAGAGAGCAAAGACACCTACAGACAACGGTACAGTAGGTGAAAAACAGAGTTGACTAGTAGAGTTGCAGTAATAGATTTTAATTTGCTAAAAGAAAGAAGGGCAATAAATAGAACATATGTGCATATAGTAACCCAGCTGATGGATATGCTGGTGAAATAAAAGAGATGGAATAAACAAGTTCTGAGAAATCCCAGTTGTCAATTTCCTCCTATTAAGAATAACGAACTGAGATACTTCTTGTGCACGCAGGATTATTGTCCCTGTACTCACATCAGGCTAGTGTTTTTAATCGGTGACTTTTGATTCTGGAACAGTTGGGTTGTTTCCAGCTTTTCCATCCACACTTGCCTCTGGATTACTTTCTTCCAATGCTTTCTCTTTCCAGAGAAGCAACAATCTGTATGTCCTCCTGAAGGACACACAAGGACGCAGCACATGCCAAAGCTGCTAAAAAGATCGGAAGAATAATATGTGTATACACTCATCCCTCTTCATACAGATTTATGAGCTTAAGCCATGCCAGAACAAGGCTTGGAGCACAACAGAGAGCTTTCCAAAAATTCTTCTGTCCATGTTTCACTGGACCATTTTGGTTCAATGAAACATACTCGAAGTGTTTGTTAAGTCAAAACTCCTCTCTTCTTTGGTGTTCAGTTTAGACTGTTGCACAGATGTCATGATGTATAGACCATTTTGCTGAATGAATGCTGTGCCTTTCACTGTACGATTTGTTGGCCTGCAGTCTGCAGAGTGTTACACAATAGGAGAGTAAATGATTGTTTACATGGGAACAAATTGCTGATGTGTTTAGCTCAATACCATGTCTCCACTTCTTCCTGGTGTCTGTTGAGACACTTAAGCCATTTAAGTTGCTGATAATATCAGCAAAAGACATGACGTTTTAGGTGAAATTGAATTTTTCAGTGCTAAGCATGAATGGCTGAAAGGAGAGGCAAGCAGGTTAAGAAGGAACAACCATGGTGCGGTGAGCTTGCTGTTACCAGGGCCCTGCCCAGCCCCCCGGGGCTCCCCGACCCTGCCCATGGCCCAGGACCCCACGTCAGCCCCTGGGGCTGTCAGTGCCTCCCCAGTGACGCTGCAGCAGGGCCGGTCTTCAGCTCCCCACAGCCCGGCCCTGCCTGGCCATGAGCCCCTCGAGCCAGGCCTACCCATGGGTCCCGCATCCTGGCCTGGCCTCAGCCCATCCTCGTCCCCAGGGAGGTGCCTGATGCGCGGGGCTGGGGCTGCCCCGGTGCCCCTGGCTGCCCTGCTCCTGGCTGCGGCGGTGGGATGGGTCCTGGCTGCCAGGCCCTGCCCTGCCACCTTGGGGGAGCCCCCAATGCTCCCAGTCCCCAGGGAGCCCCCAACCCCTCTGGTGACCCGATGGCTTTTGCTGCTGCTACCAGAGGAACAATGGATGCTGGTCGCAAGTGACAGCTCTATTCTAGGTCTCTCTTTTGGTGGCAGTGGCAGAAACCTGCACCACTGTCTAGGAACAGACTCTTGGCTACAGTAACAATGATCGTGACCATGCCATCTGCTTTGCCGATGAGTTAGCTGACTTTACTATCAATAGGCTGTATTGCAGGTGTTTCTGTGGAAGGCATCCTTCAGCTGATCTAGCGTGTTATCACAACGAGGGAGTAGAAAAGGTGAGGACCTGATTGCCTGAAGGGCTGACTTCCTGTGGAGGGACATTTGTTTTCCTTTCTTATCTGAAGCTGTTTGCAAAGCTATGAGAGCTCATAAATAACTCTACCCTTTTTCTTCTGTTTAGTTGGCACTCCATGCTTCCACAGCACCCGGGACTCTGGAGCAGGGAACAGCGTGAGCTGTCACTCTTCCTACAGCAGGTCCTTGAGGACCAGCCCATAGCTCTGGCCGTTGTAATAGGAGACTGCCCTTGTTGCAGAGAGCTCACAGGTTACAGATCAAGGCAGATAAAAAGTGGCAGAAAGGAGATATTCTTACTATCATGACAGCTATTTTGCAAATGCAAAGGAACGTTACCGTCTGTCTCAGCTCCTAAATCCATCTACAGTATTCAATGTCCTTGTTTTCTGCATTACCTAACTCATACACACAAACATAATCTTCATCTAAGTCTTTTTCCTCTTCGCAAGTCTTCAATAATCTTTCCTATACAGCTCTGACATTGTGCTGAAATAGTAATTTGCATTTAGTTAACTCTGTGGTAGTTAACTTGCTTAATGTTAGATTCAGGGTGTTGCCTACACCCCCAGGGCTGAACGTAACACAAGAAGACTAAGTGGGAGGCAGAGCTGTGGTAGGCCCAGGATGATGGGCTCTTAGCAAGTGTGTATGAGTAGCAGCTGCTACCATGACTGTTGCTCTGTCCCACGAAGAGGGACTACAAGTCGAAGGCAGCAGCAGTGACTGGAAGATGGACATCAAGACTGAATCCTAGGAATCACAGTGGCTCTCTGCACATCTTGCTGTTTTCCTTATATGTCTTTAATTTTCTGCTGACAGTTTTTCACAGGATTAACAGCTTCAGTGCGTCAATTTATATTACGGAACCATGTCCTCTGCCAGTAGCAAAACACAGCCGTTTTTGACAGATGACTGTGTAGACCTTGCAGGCTGTTATGTAAAACCACAGCACTGCAAAGCACTTTGCTGCCACAGGATTTTTGTGTTTGAGGAAGGAGGATATTTCATAAAACAGCTTTTTAGCCTGACTTTTTAGATTCCTCTCCGGAGGATTTTGCTAAGTATCTTCTAAGGGCACAGATAGTCCGACTGGTTGCCTTCCTGATTGGTAGGTAATTCATGGAGGAAACAAAACTTGTGAATTACTGCACTTGCTTTGTACTCAACGTTTCAATAATGTGTGACTAGACAGAAAATAATAAGGTTGCAGCTAACAAACTTCAACCAAATCTAGTATTATTATGCCAGAACAATGGCCACATATTTGATGTCTCTTCAAGTTTCTTATGTCTATTAACTTATGTAGTTGTCATCAGTATCTACTGAGTGTCAGATATCTTGGATCTTACTTTGTGTTAATTCTCATGCATGTTTCCTTGTCGTTTTTTGGTAATCTGGGTTAGATACATATTGCCACAAAAGCTTGTTCTAAATTATCCCAAAGGAGAGGGCACTTGCTGAGATGACCAAGAACCTTCCCATGAAACAGTCTTTTGTTAGAAAATACTAATTTTATTGAAACTTTTTGCTGATTGATACATTCCAGTTTTAACAGGCAGAGCTTAGCTTCATAGAAATATTTCTGGTTAAGGTACGTTACATGTCTATTGCAGGGCAGCCTATTACTCCAAGTCGGCATTTTGGCTTTGGACATGGGAAGTGCAAGATCAAGTCTGTGCTCTTTTGAATTCAGATAATAGACTTGAACTTGTGCCTCGCATATCTAAGAGTATGTGCTAAATCCCGTGGAGTATTCCAAAATTGTTCTTAGTCTCCGTTGTTGGATCAATTTCTCTCCTCATAAGTATAAACCTAGGAAGGGATTTAGATCTGAGCATCCAAACATCTTTACCAGTGAGAGACATGGAGAAATACAGAAAGGGGAAAAAGTGCTATTCTCTCGTTTGGGGTTTTTCTTCCAGAAACATTTTTTCAGGCTCTTGTTTTTTGTCCTGATGGGAGGTCATGAACATTCTGGAAATCTTCATTTTTCATGGAATGGGAAAATTCTTTCTTTGCAGCTTGACAGATGAACATCTGCAGAGATAAGGAGATTCTGTTGAACTTAATTCACATAACTCAGAACACTCTGGTTCATGGCCAGGGGTTTGCCATGTCTAGCCCAGTTCTGGGAAACAGTACCAGAGGTGTGAAAACACCCTGTATGTCAGTGAGCAGGAATCATGACTAAAAATGTTTTCCTACTGCTACCATTTCTATTCAAATACTTCTGCATCTTTTTATTTAACCTTAGGAGTATGGACTTCGTCGTATGTAAATAAATTGCATTTTAAACATTAGTTCTGGTTGTCTGTCTGGAAGATATCAGAGTTGCTGAGGTTAGTACTGTTGATTACCGTTATGTGACATACAAAGTTAAATGAGACATTTGCCCAGCCTCTTTACCTTGTTTTCTGATTTGCAGTGATACCAAATAATGTGCTTTACGTATGTCTCTTCAGGGTCTGATCACCTTCGAGAGAAAGATGGACTATGGGCTGTGCTAGTTTGGCTTTCAATCCTAGCAGCTCGAAAGCAGAGTGTGGAGGAGATTGTCAGGGATCACTGGACAAAATTTGGCCGACACTACTACTGCAGGTGAGAAAAAGGAGGAAAAGGCACAGGAACTTATGCAGTTGGTAGGACAATTCTGCTACAACCATGGCTTGTTTAGCTGTGCTCAGCTACATTTAGGTGTACATTTGCTGTGTCCACAGAATGAAAATCTGCCACAGATTGGCAGGTTTTTTCTGATGAGTAAGTGGCAGCGGAATTTATTTACTTACTGAAGGAGCAGCATGTATATGTCACTTCTAGTATATGAGTAATTGAATTTTCTGATATTGAATAGCAGAAAGATTTGAATTATTTACTTGTGGAATCTGTAGGCATAGCTCGTTACATGGCGTTGGAAAAAAATCAAAACCCCTGCAAGATTTACTCCTGCATTTATTTCTGTATGTGCTTCCATGTGACAGTGTTTTAGTGAGAACTGGAACTATGCCTACTCTTAATTCAGGAGAACTCCTCCGAAGATCCGAACATTTACTGTTTTTTATTAAGGTCTCAAAAGGGTGAATTCTAACTGTCATTTACATCTTAGCTTCTGCCTCACTTTTTCTCTCAGAATAGACTTAAGCCAGAGGAGTTCACATATCCGTAAGGTCCTTTGCACACATCTGTTCCTCAAAACTTGTAGCAATGTTTTCTGTATTTCACTTGGCTGTTGAGCACTGCACTGATTGTGTCCTTAATCTCAGAAAGCTAGCTGTGTATTGATGACATTTTCTATGCTACTTCAGAAACTGTGCGTTTTCTAAATGATTTCTGTTGACTCAGAGTCAGATGGCCAGTGTAGAACTGTGGTGCACGCGCATAATGGTCAGATTGCACAGGACTTCCATGTGCGTGCTGGTTTAATTTGCAGTCAGTACTTCAGTGGTCCACCTCTGATTTTTGAAGTAAGCAGTAAATTGCTAATTCTGAGTATATTGAGTTCTGTGAAACCAGAACTGTTTTCTCAGCTGTAGGGGACTTACTTCTTGGTTCTGCTTCTTTTATATATGTGCAAGGTTTGATTATGAAGCACTGGAACCCAGAACAGCATATTTCATAATGAGAGACCTGGAAGCTTTGATCACTGACAAATCGTTCAGCCATCAGCAGTTTGCTGTGGGTAACAATATCTACAGTGTGGAAAGAACAGACAGCTTTGAGTACATAGATCCTGTGGATGGCACTGTGACCAAAAGACAGGTATGACTGTGGTGATGGAGCACCAAAGTTTTGCAACTGTCATATTGTCTCTAACAGTGTTGTTTCTAACGTTCAGCTGGCAAGCCTCTCCATTTATTTATAGGATGGTGTTTTCTTTACTCTGATAGATACCACATTTCCTACTTAAGATTAGCTCGGTCTGGATAAGATAATCCACCTCTGGTTTAGCTTGCACTTGCTGCGCATAACTGGAGGCAGTAGTGTTGTAGAGAATATAGGAGGGGTTGGAGTCCCTGTTGACAGCAATGCATGTATAGGGAGGGTTCCCTTTCCTGAACAATGCAAAGTGTCATGTAGAAAGACAGTCTTTCCTTTTTCTGTTTTCCATCTGAAATCTCTACTTGCTATACATTACAAAAAAAGTTAAAATTTTCTGGCTCTTGGTGACCCACAGGATTTGCATAATTAAGGCACAAGATCTGTTGTAGCCAATAGCATGCAGAAGACTTTAGCGGATTGTACCAAATGTAGGCACGTTTGACTTCTCTAGCCCAAGTGACCGGTTCTGTGTTTCTTCTGGGCTCTGTCCATGATCAGATTCCTTAGCTATCAAGAACTGCAGTTCAAACTGAGCCTTCAGTGTTTTGCAATTCATGATGTGCTCAAAAGTAACCATGTACTTCTGCCAGGTGTAAATGTATATTCAAACATCTTGAATATGAGCTATGACTCATATTAAAAAGTGTTCTGATGTTATGCTGTTTATTTTTATTGTCCTGTTTTCTCTGGTTTGTAAATTACTTGACCTGACCAGACCCTAGCAAATGATATTACAAGCCATTAAAACTATTGTCATGCCATTCTCCTCAGAGTCTTTATAGTTTCCATTCATCATTGCATCCAGAAAACATAAGCAGCCCACCTGCCACTGAGCTACTCTCTTTGTGCATATTACTGCTGAAACAAGATACGAGGATATTGTTATATCAAGTGCACTGGAAAATTACAGGCACGGCAGACTTGTGGCCCTTGTACTTTTAAAAAACAGCTTGTGAATTTTCAGTGCACTTCTCTTTCCCTTAATTTTCATCAAAAGCCCTTGTCCTAAATTGGAATATAATTGCTAATCATATCACCATGTAACACAAACAGAGAAACATGACTTGGCCTGTTTTCAAATGGACTCTGAAAGTGAGCCCATAAAACCAGAAAGCATGTTTTTTCATAGGGAGAAGCACGTATTTATTGAGAATACAGTTCAACCCATTTGTCTTTTGGCAAGGACACATTCCTAGCTCCATGTGTCTGCAGCCTCAGTGGGATTCTCCAAGCACAATAAAATAAAAGAGGACATTGATCCACGCAAATGAAACAACAGTTCACTGCTGCCATTTTCCTCAGGTAGCTTGCTCTTGATGTAAATGCAGATGCCTCTTTCTGACTGTCATGAGGTTCGTGCAGATTTTTCAGCTATGTTTTCAGGAACCTGTTCAAAGTTTTGTTCCCCAGTAGGTAGGGGAGAGAGATTTATATTCAGTGTAACTGCACTATGTCTCATGAATGAGAAACTGGCTACATGGTAATTAATCAGTGTTAATAAACAGCAGGTTCAGAAAACAAACACAGCAACAACAAAATATGCAGCAAACAATATGCCCAGACCGTAGCTTCTAATTCATTCTGACTATTGAAACCTATGAATGTTGTTTATCACAGTGAAATAATAAGGCATAAAATTAAATGAAACGTTCTGCTGTTCTTGAATGAAACGTTCTGTCCTGTTGTGCTAGCCTTTGCACACAGGAGCACATAACAGTGCTGCTCCTGAGGATCTTGCAAGCCAGAAACAGGACCAGTTGCATTTTTGTGTGAAATTTCAATTAGAAGGATGAGAAGTACAAGTTGCCCGTTATAATGGTTAACTTCGAGCTCTTTAATGAAGCGTTCTTACATTCTGAGATTCACAGAATAAAACTGTGGAGCTTTGTTATTAAAAGTTCGTTAATGTTTTCTTGGTCCTTCGTTAGATTTGGGATGCAAAGGGCTCTGCCTGTAGTCTTGGTTATTTTGCATTTCAGTTTGAGCAAGAGTCAGGAAACAGGCATTGAAAAAATTGGAAAAAAGTTATTTATTTCAGATAACTCTCCAGAGATAAGGCAAAAATTCTTCTCTGTTCAGAATGATATTTCAATCGTGTATCAGCAATAAGGTATTTCCTGTCAGAGTAGCAAGTGTGGCCTCCTATGCCTAGGGGACACTCAAGGGTCCATAGAGAAGCAAATAAAATTTGTGATAATTGCAGTATTTTGAAGTAAATGTATAGCCATTTTACACGCTCCTAATTTATGTATGTCTCTGTGTCTAATATATTGCTGCTAGGTTAGATTTTCTACTGGTGTTACTCCCTGCTGTTATATTTCAGTAACGTTTTTCGAAATCCTAAGATGTTTTGCTTTAAGTTTGCTGCTTAGTCTTGTTCATGCTAACTTATTATGTTAATTTATTATTATTTATTTAGTTATGAAATTGGTAACTGAAAAAAAAACCCCAAACCACTGGAAACCAAACTACGTAGTAAAATATGTAGTAGGTTTAGTTTTCTGAGTACTTCATAGATACTAATACATCAGTAGGCTGTTTAACTGGATTGTAATGTAAAAGAGAGAAATCCCTGTGAAGCTCCATCTCCATCACATCAGCTTCAAAGCCAGTGAGTTAAACACGGAACATAATTTTGTTTCAAAGTTCCCACACAGCTCATTAATAGCCATTAGCAGGCCAAATTTGCCTAAAATAAATATCTGCAGATGTTCAGTGTGGGAGCTGTATTGAACCTTTTCATCTGCTTCCTCCCAGAAAAAAAATTTTCTGTTCCCATAAGAAAACATTATTCTTGTTAGTGACAAATAGTGTGTCCTATTTTATTAAAACTGGAAGTTATTCTGTCCTGTGGGCTTTTCAGTGTGTCACTCTTCTTTCTTTTCCTCTTGTGTTGGTTTATAAGTTCTGCATATAAAATTTTATGTTTCATGGAGCTGACACCTTCTATATGATAAATAGCAAATAAGTGGCTTTAAATTAACAGAGCTTATGTCAGGTGAAAAAATACCATCATGACAAACAGTAAGTAGGCTGCTTGCAATTTCACCAGCTTGCTTTGACTTTGCTGACCACAAAAGCTCAAAAATGTCAAAAAGGAAAACTTCTATATGTTGGACTGGGTATTCTGTAACAAGCAGGGAAAACCTGTTTGGTTTTGCCTTTACAGAAGATGCAGAGTCACAGGTTATTCTCCAGGCAATACTTTTTCGTATTTCTTTGGTAACAGTGTTTTTGGCTGGTTTTTTTGGCTTTAACAAATGTTTGTAACTCACGGCTTTTAGGTATAATTTCCAGAAAACAGTGAGGTATATAAAAATTTAATAGCTCTCATTAATTTCTGTGGCCTTCCTCAGTGAAAAGCTTTGCTAAGTGCTTAAATCACTGTTTCCAAGGGGGAGTCAAAAGTCAGATTTTTTGCTGCTGGTCTCTCTGAAAAATGAGTTAAACTAAATCTCCAGGTGCAAATATCGTGACTTTAAAAGTTGACTTTGACAAGTCCAGCTCTAAAGGCCATTGTTTCCCTCGCATATGATTTCTCCCTGGCACTTAGGATTATTGTTTTTAAGAAGTACACTCACTGTCTCTCTGTAATTCCCTTTTACAGAGTATTTTCAGCTGTATGGCAGGAATCCTAGTCTTACAGACAAGTATTAACTGTCATCATGCATGTGTAAAAATCAGTACTGTCAGTTGTGTGTCCCTGAGAAATGCAAAATGAATGAAATAATAAGCTCAGAAATAGTACAGTGAACTGACTGAATGCTAGTTGTGTGTCTATATACGTTGCATAAACATCCTAAGTGCCATTAACTGTAACATCAAACTGGCTACAGATGCTGTAGTTTCGTGGAGCATTTTTGTGTCATAAAGTTATGGGAAGAGTTATGGGGAGTGTTTATAAATCCTTTTTATTCCGAAGACCATAATTTAATGAGTGCTGAGACTTCAGATGTGCTAAACCAAGTAACAATGTGTTATTGTTATTATTGCCAGATAAACATGGAATATGTGGAAGGGTATTCAAGTGGCCTTGCTAGTCATGTCATTGTGGGAGTTGCTAGGCCTGGCAGGAGCATGCAAAATGCCCGTTTAGTCTTTGGAGCGGAAGACACTCACATGCTCTGATGTTCACACTTTCATTTTGTGCAGATACGTTAGACTCCTTTCCTTCTCTCTTAAAGCTGATTGACATTAATGTTCTGTACTTTGAGCTGCTGGTCCTGAGTTTGACAACTATTTGAAACCAACTATACCCAGAACTGAAAAACTCTACAGTTTATCTTCTTTCTTTTCACTGTCATAAAGTTAAGTGTAATGAGCAATTAGCAAGAGACAACCCCTTGCTCACAGGATCAGATCGTAACAAACTGCTTGTATAATTCAAGGCATCCAAGATGAAATCTTGATTCCATTGAAATCAATGGCAAAACTCCCATTGGCATTGATTGAACCATCTCATTACAAAGTTGGCATAATAGAAAATATTAGAAAAACAGGCTCTAAAGCTCAATCTTCCAAATGTAAACTATTTCTGTTTGTCACTTATGCTGTACATATTGAGACTACTAGATAAATTTATGTTGCCAATACATGTTAAAATTAATATATAATACCATGGTAGCAGCTAAAAAAAGTTTCATGGTATCACCAAAGTTAGAGATGGAAGATATCTCTTAGGCCGTCTAATCCAACCCTTTATCCATGTGGGTTATTTTCCTGTTGTATATTTTCTAGTGTTAATGGGCATTACACAGGAAAGACATGGACCTGTTGGAGCGGGTCCAGAGGAGGGCCACAAAAATGACCAGAGGGATGGAGCACCTCTCCTATGAGGAAAGGCTGAGAGAGTTGAGGTTGTTCAGCCTGGAGAAGAGAAGGCTCTGGGGAGACCTTATTGCAGCCTTTCAGCACTTAAAGCGGGCTTGTGAGAAAGATGGGGACAAACTTTTTAGCAGGGCCTGTTGCGATAGGACAAGGGGTAATGGTTTTAAACTAAAAGAGGGTAGGTTCAGACTAGATATAAGGAAGAGATTTTTTACAATGGGGGTGGTGAAACACTGGAGCAGGTTGCCCAGAGAGGTGGTAGATGCCCCATCCCTGGAAACGTTCAAGGTCAGGTTGGATGAGGCTCTGAGCAACCTGATCTAGTTGAAGATGTCCCTGCTTATTGCAGGGGGCTTGGACTAGACCTTTAAAAGACCCTTCCAACCCAAACCATTCTATGATTCTGTGATTATCAACCAAACAGTGCTTTACAGAGTGCTGAAGATGTTTTGGCATATACCTAAGGAAACAAAGGTTTCTACTTATACTTTAGAATATTGGAGCACTGTGTTGCTAACATCAGTGTCTTCTCAAGCTGCTGATAAAACTGGAAGAATAAAATGCTTCTCTCTTAATTGTCTTCTCTCATTTTTTTAATGGTTTACTGCCCCTTAAACAAAAGTAGCAAGGATCTCAGTTTATGCACTAGCCATTTGCCAACAGCAGGACTAAAAGGGGAAATAAAGTTCAGTGGCATAGCAGAGGTGGCACTTAGCCTAAGGGTACCATTTACAGAAAGGGAACTACATTGCATGTTCGTGCAGAGTTGGTAGAGTATTGAAACACTACAACTATCTAACTCTGCAATTTAGTCCTTTAGCCTTAATGGCCTTCCCGTACAGAAAGTCTGTCTGCTATGGATCTAAGTATATGGTCTGTGGTCTGTAGAAGAATGTGTTCATATATACAGTACGAAAGGGGGGAGGAGGAAAGAAAAAAAGAGGTGAAGATGGGAGCAAAGAGCAAATTCACAGTTAATTAATAATAAATCCTTTTTATTCTACACACAGTTAATGTGCATTAATTAGTCTACTTGAAATTAATTAACACCTTCCTTAAATTAAGTTTCCCAAGTTGTACTACAGACTCTTGTTGAAATTCTTGTAATCAGATATTGATGCATGGTCTATGAGGTGTAGCAACTGATCCTGTCTTTTGTATTCATTATTGACAACTGTTTTTTGATCTTGGGATCCTGTAGCTATTTCTTAGGCCACTGATCCTTGCTGATCTTATGACTATTTCTCAGGCCATTGATTTTGTGGTCTGCCACACAGAACAAGGACAAATCAGCTGAAGAAAATAAAAACAGCAGTAAGAGAGTCCTTGTTATGAGAAGTGGGAGGGAATACACAAGATCATTTCTAGTCTTTGGACGGGGGAAAAAGAGTAATAAGTGAGTTGTCCAAAGTTACAGGGAAAGAAGAATTGCATCCAAATGACTCCTCCTTTCACTTTTTATTTTAAAGCAGTGAACTGTGATTTGCAAAGGTACATTTGGTGATTTGCATGCCACCTTACATATATGCTGCTCCTTCTTCTCCCATAGGGGCTGCGGATTATTTTTTCAGATGCTTCCAGGCTCATATTCAGAATGAGTGCTTCTAGCCATGTGAGAGCTACTCTCCGGATCTATGCAGAAAGTTATGAAAAGGATCCTAGCCAACACAATAAGGAACCACAGGTAATGAAATAACATTGTAATAAGTCGGTAAGTAATGCACTTCCTCTGTAATAGCAATGGCTACAGGTTCTCATCTTTTATCAGAAGGAACACTCAGCACTTTGACCCCTGTGGATGATTTTCCTAATCACGTGACTGTACATGTTTTGAGGCAGGACTAGCAGTTTTAATATATGTTTGTGTAATATCTAACACAACAGGAATGTCAAGGGCTGAGATACCTGGTGATAAATGCTGGGCAATGACTTTTAGTCTGTTAAGAGAAGCCATGCTAGTTTTAATTTTTCACTCATTTTATTGCAAGTGTTGTAATCTGAGTTATAGAACAGTATTAAAAAAAAGATAATTATTTTTCAAGCCGGTTATCTGGGGATCACTTAGTTACGGCATCCCAGGGATTCCTCACGATGAGAGTACAGTTAGGAAATACGGATGCCAGAGTGTAAACAATGTAGGGATTCCTTGTAAGGGAAAGACTTGCAGCTGTCTGAGAATTATCTCATATCATAACCAGACTCTTTCCTAAGAAGAGTGAGCATTGAGAGCAAGTTGCAGTATAGTCCAGCAGACGCCTAAAACAATTCATAATATAAATCACATTTCAAACTCTCAGATTTTTCCCAGTTAAGCATGTGTGATATACAACAAGAGAGGACTAAGGATGTTTCATGGAAGAGAGGATAAGCATTTGGCTTGTCATAAATCAAAACCCTGTAGTTTGAAGTCCCATGTAGTTATGTATTCATGACTGGAATACAAATGCAAATTTCCCAAAACATAAAAGCTGTCAAATGCATTTGAGCCCTAGGTAAATGTCTGACATTGTTTTTTCATGAGATTCCCACCATAAACTTAGCGAGCTTCTTCTTATGCTATTAAACAATTGTCTATCAGTCATGAAAAGTGCTTCAGTTTTTCCAGAAATGTTGCAGACTTCATTCCTGCAGATGTGATCTATTAATTTTATTTGCTTTTTCTTAAAGTAACAGTTTGCATCCTCAGTAACTCCTTGGGTAGAATACTTAAAATGTTAAGCCTTCATCAGAGTAAAGGACCATTTTTTAGCAATTTTGTTGTTTTTCTGTGCATCCAGATTTAGCCAGCTAGCAGGTTCATAAATATATTTTGACCAAGGAAGAACACTGCTACAATCCCATTCGCACTTGCACTGTATTGGGTTTGCATGGCAAGGTTTTGGTAGCAGGGGTTTGCAGGGTGGCTTCTGTGAGAAGACACCAGAAGCTGCCCCCATGTTGAATGGAGCCAGTTCCAGCTGGCTCCTAGATGGACCTACCACTGGTCAAAGCTGAGCCGATCAGCAATGTGGGTAGCCCCTCTGTGATGACATATTTAAGAAGGGTAAGAAACACTGTGCAACAGCAGCAGGGAGGGAGGAGTGAGAATATGCGGGAGAAACAACTATGCAGACACCAAGGTCAGTGAAGAATGGAGGGGGAGTGATAGAGCGGCTTGGTGGGCACCTGGCATCCAGCCACGGTCAATGCACCACAGCTATGTCAAATTTTGTCACAGCACAAATTTTTTATCAGTTGCAATTAAGCTGACCATTTTAAATATGATTCTTGGTGCTATGTAGGCAAGGCATAGATGAAATGAAAATAAGTCATGGTAAGAGACAGACTAAGAGTTCATTTTAGAGGTTTGCAGTGGACTTACAGTAGCCTTGTGATATGTGACACAAAAAGTGTGATCTGAACATCTTTCCTGTGTAACGAATCCCAACAAAAAATACTAGAAAACGATAGAGCATATACTTGCAGCATTCATCTAGCTAAACTTTTGACTATTTAATTACAAATGTGAATGTGCCTTTTAAAATGGAATCCTTTTTGCGTCAACGGATTGTTCTACTTCACTTGTTGCAAGGTATGCAATATGAGAGAAGTGACATGCTAGCAGAGTTCAGGCTTGTGTGTCTCCAAAAGTAACCTACAATCAATGCCCAGTATTTAACACTTGTTTTTTCAAATGAGTGGACAATAGCAAATGTTCTTAGTGAATTTTCCACTTGTGAAGAGACTAGATTGAGGGTGCAGAGATTATCCTCAGAAAATGAGGCATGTGCTGCCCTACTGTTACATTTCATCTCCGTTCTGCATGGATTTGCTTGAGAGAGGTGCATAAAGTCCACTGCAAGGGTCTAGTGACCTCACCAGCAACACAGACTGTGTCCAGGGAGCAGCAAGAATGGGGCAGCTGCACAAGGTGATAGGAGCCAGGCACCCAGAGCAGCTACAGCACAGGCAGTGCCCTCATTGTCCAGGGGACAGTCCCACAGTAGGCAAGTGGAGCGGGCAGAGCAAGGCTCTGGTAACAAGCTCCATCGACCATCCCAGATAAGGCAAGTGATGGGTCAGGTTCAGGGTCCATCTGGAGCAGCAGAAGATGGGACCAGAGACAGGGCTGGAGACAAGGCAACAGTGTGGGTCCATCCAGGAGACAGCGCCAAAGTCAGAACTGGAGACGAGCTACAATGTACATCCAAGGGGTCCTTCAGGGAGAGAAGCTACCTATAGCTCAGGTCTAAGGTCCACCCAGGCAGCAGAGCCAGAGGTGAGTCCGGAGACACGCACTCATACGGCATAGCTCAGGCAGGGGCTAACACCCCTGGGGCAGGCTGAAATGGGCCATGTGAGCCCATGGGCAGGGTGCAGGGGGGAGTCCCCAGGGGAGACTGGGCAGGGCCAGTAGGGCTTATCACTGCCCTCGGGGCTTTCAGAGTCTGGTCTTCTATTCTAGACACCAAAAGGGTCTGTTATTCCTAGGGACAGAAAAAAGGCTGGAAGGTTTTTTTCTGTACATGTACCAGAGCCTGTCAGATTGTTACACTTTTGGCTGTTTATCCAGGATATTCACTAGTGAACAGATAATCCCAGGGGTATAAACGTCATTGCCTTGAAACTTGTTGCAGGGACTTTCCTGCATTCATGCAGTGCAGACAGACCTTTTAACATCCAGACTGCCTCGGGAAATACATAGTACTGTAAACACTCTCCTCATCTCTTGCCATGTGCACAAAGTCTGGGACAAATAGCAGTTTCATCTTGATTAACGCAATAAATTCTTTCTCTGATTTCTCATTGTATAGTATTGCACAGTTCCCACTGCTCCTCTTTCCTTGCCCTGGCTGGATACATTGCCAACAACATGAGGGCATTGGGACCTGCAAGGCCATAGATTGTATCCCACAGGCAGATGGTGGATTTCAAGGGAGTACATAAATTTGGTTTCAGGAGATCCTCATGTTAGTACAAAAATAACTCAAAATTTCTCAGAACATTTGATAATCTTCAGTGGAATATGTGGAAGAGAGTGAATAGCAAACACTTTCTTCAGAAAACAGCATTGCTGGGGAGGGGTGGCATACTTTTCCTGATATTGTAATGCCTTTATTGTTTAGTTTGCTTTGAGATTCATGCTGACACGTGTACCTCTAGAAGAGCTGTGACAGATTTGAAGTTTTAAGTACTTTGTTTCCTACTTGCTTTCAGTAATAGAGGCATAGTCAACATATTCGTAAGTGACCAGTTTATTCAAAGAGCTCCAACGTAAAGAAGTATGTAAAGTATATACCTTATATATAGTATTTAAGGATATTGTTACATTTGGGATAAATGCTTATTTTTCTTTAAGTGTCGTTGATCTTTGTAATTGGGTAGATGACTACCTGTCGCTTCTGTATCATTGCACTCTGCCTGGAACAGCTGATCATGAAAAACTCCCTTCCATACTTTTTATATCATAAACCAAGACATAAAATTATTTGATGATTGGCTGCTTAAGTACATACTTGGTTGCTTCTCCTTATTGGACCATGTCCTTCCAGTACCTTCTTTTCGTTGTTTACATAGACAAGTGGAAGATGAATGCTTTGCATTGCTCCATGTTTTTGCCTGGTGACAATTCCAGTCAATACCTGAAATGAAAGGCAAAAATACCTTGAGACATCTTTTTGGCTCTTTTTCACAAGAAATAAATCTCTCTGTCTTGATAGACAACTCATTTATATTGGAAGTTACAGTGCCATTTTGTGGAATCATTGTGGTAACTAGCTTGAGTTTGCCTCATATCAGCATCCTTTTTTTTTCCCTTTCCTTTCGGACAAAGCCTTTTGCAAAATTCATCAACCAACTTTTCAGCAGTTTTCAAGTTTTTCTAGTTTGCTTCTGTTCTCTTTGACAGTATAACTGCTGATGGTGAATCTTCCACAGATAAGCAGAAATCTAAACCACACCTTCCAATATGCATGCTGAGACATGCATATTGTCCTGAAACACCAGTATGACATTATGGCACTTTCTGAGTTAAGTGTTAACTGAGACATATTGTAAAGACAATATATACAGGTACATTTCTTTTAAAAACAACTGTTTGCTTGAGGTAGACAGAATTAATCATTCACATTAGAGGTGCTGTACTTCTGTGGATGACCATAACTCCTTTTCCACAAAAGGCTGGACCAGACAATCTTTTGAAGTCCCTTCCCACCTGGACTGTTCTATGATGAAGCCTTGTCCAGAATAAAATTTGGACAAAGATCTGTAACAATGCTCAATATCATCCAGGTTCAACTACTGTGAGCATGCTAGCTATAGGCCCTACTTTGGTTTGATACCCAACAGAAAGCCTGACATACTTTGAAGCACTATTGGGGCTGCTCAAAGCTGTGCCTTTTGATTTTGTCCCCAGGGAGCCATTCAAGTGAGTGGTGCTCAAGTGAAGCTCTCCTCGTACTTTCTTGTGCTTCAGTACTGTGTAACTGCATGAGTCTTACAGGAAGAGCTGATATTCAGGCCTTACTGCCTTTAAGTGTCTATTTTCCTTCAGAAACATTAGAGCTTCCATAAGAGCATTCTTGTAACCAGACAGGCTCGTAAGGACCTTTTGTTCCAATTTATATGTAGGCCAAACAGTAGCTATTAATGAATGTAAGGGTCACCCAAATCTTATTTTAGTAGTGTCTTTCATCATACAATTAATTGGTAATACTTTATACCTAGAATAAATTAAGCACAGACAACTGCCTGATCAACAACATAAGAGTCCAAGGGAAAGTAGTAAAATATGCCAATAATTAGAAGTCCGAGATCATAGATAAATGTGAATAGCGGTGGCTTCTGGCTGTTGAATGATCTGTTGAAGGAAATTGGCGGAAGCAGCTTCATGGTCACCTGGGAGATAAGGAGTGGCTACTTTTTTTCTGTGAGTAGTTCAGTTCTTTGTATAAGCCAGTATCAACAGGAGTGAAAATTAGGAGCAATAAAGAAAAATGACCATCATACTCTGTGCAAAGTATATTAAAAACAATTCAATGTAAGCATTTTAAAATTACATAATTTATAATGGTGATGCAATCTAGTTCTAAAACAAAGTCTTGAAAACAATGCCCAATGCTTTTCTAAAACTGGAATGTTCCCCTTAGAATGGAAGACCACTCTGTTGGTGCTTTTTGTCACTGGTGATGCCCCTCGTCACTGTGCATTCCTGAGAAAATTGCTTTCCAGCTGACGTGGAAGTTTTCCTTAAAAAGACGATTTCTTTGGTTTTAACCAGTCAAATAATAGGCATCCAACTAGCAATTTCAGGAAGTTCATTTCATTATAACAAATGACAGACTTCTGTCTGAAGTCTTGGACCTTTATGCGTTGGCATGTATCTTTTTCTAAAGTTAATAGAGTTATTAGCTGTGCTAAATTTAACACAGATGGAAAATCTAGAGATATGTTCAATGGGCATGAAGTACTAAAATAAGAGTTTATTGACCTTTAGGCTCATTTATAGCCTCATTTTATAGATCAACTCATTATTCGTTGTTTGCAGATCCTGACACATGGTTAATATCTTCTTGTCCTTTGTCTAGCCACCTGGATATATTATCAAACTTGGATAAGATTCAAACAGGAAGTTTCATAGACGAAGACCAAGAAAGAAATGACTTGTTACACAGAGCTGTTTTGAATTGTTTTATTTGTAAATCCAATGTGTCCTTCAACAACATAGTTGTGCTGCTGTTGCAGGATAAGTGCCCTGGGAATTGTGTAGTGAGTAATCGGGATTGTTCTGAATAGGGACTAACTAGCTCTGTTTACAGTATGTTATTATTCATTATATGAATAGCAACAGCAATAAATAGGTGTTGTCATAGACCTGTGCAGTCTATATCAGGTACTCTTTAAACGGGATGCAGGGAATGACAAATGCTGCAATTACTTTTGCCAAAGACTAGTGAACTATGTGCTAGTTTAGCTACAACATCATTAGATTAGCTGTAGCCAAGCAAAGATTTTGGGCCAGGAGTTGTTTCTTTGTGTTTTTGTCCAAAAAGGCATGCCAATTAAAAGAAAAATCATTGGGCTAAAAAGTGTCTTGATCATGAAAGACTGATTTTCTGAAACAATTTTTGAATGGCAAGTAGCAGAAGAAAAAACAAACTGATTTTCAGGTGGACCTTGGTTGGTATATGAAAGGATTATGATGATATATGGTTGTATATATAGTAATTATATAAAGCAATTGTTTATGGTGTGAGTTTGTCCATCAGCAGGGAACCGAAGTCAATAACCCAGAAGTCCTTGTGTCTAATATCACTTAATAGGGATAAAATTAAAGGTTTCTATATGGTGCTGTCAAGACACTCTTACAACCCTAAGCACAAGTGCAGTTTGCTAGAGAATTATTGCCTCTTCGTTTACTTTCAAAGCATTGGGTCTTTTAGCATGGCTCTGGTTGGCTATTAAAACATACAGTACAGTCCAGAGAAATCATATAAAGTTTTGCCTTTACTATTAAAATGCATAAGATTTTCTTTGAGGGGACGTGGGATTTCCATCTGTTTGATCACACTCTTAGCTAACACAGCATGTTTGTGCTATTCAGGTAATTTAGCTTCTGATTCTGCCCAAAGCCATACAGTGAACAAATTTTAAATCAGCTGGAACATAGGAAAAATACTTCATGTGGCAGTAATTATAAAGTATTTCATGCATCAAGGAAAGGAGTTCATTAAACCTAATCTTCACTCAAAGCTCTTTGGATATACTAGAAAAGAACTAATCTGTTGCAAATGTAGATGTTTCTGTGCACCACTCAGTCTACATTTTCCTCCCGTCTTTTTCACCGCTCATGCCTGCCCTCCTCTATTGCTGGGGGCAGAACAGCTGGCCTCCTGACCTTTATTGTAATTTTATGTGAGTTAGCAGGCAGACCATGCACAAGAGTAAAGAGGTCAGTTCTCTTTTTCCCACAGCAAGTGTGCTCCTTCATGGTAATAAAGTGAACACCACCAGTGCTGTGATGATACAGAGCCAGTCCAGTTTGTTCCACGATGAACCAGGCTATCCACATTGCTTAGATCTTCTAGGATGGGTGGCTGTAGCATAAACCTTTCCAAAGACTTCTGTTTTTTGGAATGCAAGACCCAAGCAGGCATGCTGAGCTGAGCTGAGCTATGTGTTGAGCCCTATGGCAGAAGCCCTGCAGGAGGTACAGCTGTGGTGCCAGACTCTGTCATCTTAGTGCTGAGCTCACTTTGTAGTTGTTTCAGTCCATTCTTTGTGTCTCTTCCATCACTTTAGTGTTGCTTTGTAAGTGTATTGGTTTGACTTTTAAAGTGCATTACAGCCAAAGGAAAAGCTCCTTCTAATAGGTAAGACCATCAAAACATGTTTTGGGGGATTTGCCCCTCTTTTCTGCCTTCCTTTTTCTTTCCCTTAGTTCATGTGATAGTGATTCCGTTGCCCATGTTACAAAGGGCTAGCAGCAGCTTTAAGCAGTCACATCAAGTGAGGGAAAATGACGTGGGAGTAGGAAGAGGTAAAAAAGGAAGGAGTTATTTCTCAATTCTTCTGTGTTCTTGTTCCAGGACTTAGAGCTGTCTCAGTTACCCTGACCTCTCTGAGCAACCTTCCGTGTAATGTTTAAATTACAAAAAGAGAAGGACTGAGAATTAATATCAGTGTTAGGAGAGAAAAGGATTTCTAGCCCATGCCTGAAACATCAAGGCTTAACATAATTTATACAATAATAATAACACCACCTAGCAATTACAACTTTTGGTGACTTCAAAGCATTCTGCAAGCATGTTTTTGTCAAGGCTACCTTTACAAAGTGGAAACCTACTTTAATTGATACTAAATCTGACTGACAAGCAGCTGAAGAGGTAGAATTTGGGGTTTGACAGCAGTTTTTAGAGAGGGAAGATGCAGAGATGGAAGACACTTGGTACATCTTCTATCTTTACAGACCTCCAAAAGTTAAACTATAGCCCTTCTTTGATGACTTCATGCTGTACTAACCCACTTGTTTCTCTCTCTTTAATTTTGAGGCATTAACAATTGTTCCAGAGAAGTGAATTCTTCTGGAACATGTAGTACTATGCCAGCTCTGTTTAGAAATCTGTCACGAGGTCTGAACATTTGTTCTGAAATAATTACTGTCCGAAGTGTCGTTTTGATTATTAGTAATTCAGGTGCCTAAATCCCTGTGTAACAGTCACACAAGGTTTAGCCGATTGATGCTGGATCTTTGTCCTCAGTAGGACATTCTTTTAAGACTGGCTAATTTGGATGGCCTTCCATTACCTCTCCCTGTGATCCCAGAATACAGGGAGCAAATGGTTTAGTGTTTAATGTTTTACAAATACTGACATACATACACATAATTGACCCTGTGTTCCTAGTGTTCCACCCTGTACATTCACTTGGGTATATGTAAAGCTGAGAGCGCCCAAAATAACACTGGTGGACATGATGCTGAATGCAAAATGCAGATCAGTATAGTAAGAGAAGACAGAGCAAAAGTTTGAGAACTGTAAAAGAGAGTTGTAGTTACCTGGTGTTCACTAAAGTGTTTGGATCCTATTTGAGGGTATTACCATTCTCTGAGCTTTTTTTTGTTTTATTTTTCCCAGATAAATTCTGCAGAGTTCTTTTCACTGATGAGACTGATGGAGCAACTTGTTTTTGAGACTTAAATTGGACTGGGAAAAGTGAATTTGAGACCTATGGAAAATGTCCATGCCTAGACTGTGTAAAACTCACCTACATTTGGTTTTCCTAACAAGACTGAAATTCAGTGCAGGCTAGGGGAGAGACTGAAGAGAAAAGATTCATGAGCTTTCCAGGCAAAGTCTGGATGGATGATTTTGCATCAGAACTGCATGAATTTTGATGAAAGTTGGCAAGTTTTAGCATAAGTGCTACACATAGTAGGTTTTCACATGGTGTTTCTTGATATATAGGTGGCATTTGTCCACCTATTCTGAGAAAAATATTTTCTAAAGCCAAACTCCAGACACATGCTGAGCTTTTAATGTGCAAGCAGGTACATTTCAGCCTTGCCTGAGCCTTTGATAAACTGGATGCATCATGGGGCAAATGTTATCTGAGAACTTGACTAGAAGAAAGGGAGTTGTATGGAATTTTCTTGCAAGATCGCAGACAGAAAAAATGCTGCATGAGCCAAGCAGGAATGATACACCTCTGACAGCTCTGGTACAGATTATTCCCAAGCAAAGGGATTTTGATCTTTATTTGCCTTATGTTAGATAACTGCTTGTTTGATATATTTCCTGGTATGGATAATCATTCCTACCAGTTATATTTTTAGAAGTGTAACTTTTATCTGTTATTACTAAAGCAAAATTCTGATTTAAGTCAGTTCTGTTCATTTTCAGTTCTTAAATTTTATCTAAAGGATAACGTGCCATATCTCCCAAACGGTTTCCAAGAGATAAATACGTTATTAACGTACAGAGTGATTGCAATTACCATTTTGAGTTGACGTGTC
Source organism: Gymnogyps californianus (assembly GCF_018139145.2). Taxonomy (NCBI): domain Eukaryota; kingdom Metazoa; phylum Chordata; class Aves; order Accipitriformes; family Cathartidae; genus Gymnogyps; species Gymnogyps californianus. Next base: position 56,012,042 of record NC_059500.1, read on the forward strand.
AATAGTAAAGTTTTACAATTTCTTAAGTAGAAAGAACCATTTGAAAAATATTTTTAAATCAAGATCTCTTTAAGATATAGAAGTCTTTCTAGAGTCATATTAACTATAAATGATTGCTGGCTGGGATTTATCTTTTGCAGCTGAAATGTAAACTATTCATTGCAGAGATAAAGGAGTATTTAAAAGGCATATACAGCTCTAGTTCCTTCTTATTCTGCCTAGCTCTTGCCATTCTGAAGAGAATGCATGCACTTCTGGTTTTTTTACAACTGCAGGATGAAGAAAGATTAGTTGAATTGAAGTGTGAGAGGACAGAACTAAAATAGGACTTTCTCTGTTGAGAAGCGTGATTGTAACAAGCAGAATATTTAGTAGTAATTGGAACGACTTGGCAAAAGAGCAGCAGCTAAATTGTTTATGTAAATGTGTGTCACAAACTCATTTGATTTTGTGTTTTGTTCAATGCATTGTGTAGAGTTTTATTTGGTTTTGTTTTTTTCTTCAGAGTGCATTTGTTGCTTAAGAAAGCAGGGTCAAGTAAAGCTGGGCAGTAGGATTGCTTTTTAAATTTTCCTGTGTTTCTAGATGAAATAAGGAAGTTTCTTAGGGGAGTAATAGAGGGCACTCAGTTCTCCTTAATCCATGTTGCTGGAGGGGAGGAATGACATGGTCCAGACCTTATAAATTGTCACATTTTAATATTTACTTTTGCAGCATTTGCCGACAGATGTGAATTTGTGCTCCCTATATTAATCTTCTCTAAGCATGTTTGACTTTAGTGGACTTGTATTCTGCTTCAGTGATTATTCAGTAGATAGTATCTACAAATAGGGAGCTTTTTGAACAATAATATGTCAGACTGCTCACACTTGTGCATAACAAAGTTTGATCATAAACTCACTTGACACCAATGGCATTCATGATGTTATGGTGTTATTCCATGCCTCTGCTTGCACAGTTAGTTTGTCTTCTCACTCTTTTGATTTAACCATCTGACCATTTGTATAAATAAAGCAAACACCTCATACTGTCAGAAACTGTTAGGTGGCTGAAACAGATTCAAAATATTGATTATATTAAGCTTATAAAAAAGATATCTGTAAATTTAAGCTCTCTAGAATTACTGTTTTGTTGGATTTGATTTTTAAAACTGACAAGTTTAAAGCCAGAATGTAGTTTATTTGAAAGAGGCAGCAGGGGGAAATCTTTGAGGGTCAGAAAATTACCTTAAGTTTGGTAATCAAATGTATGATTCTCTGAAAAGAAGGTTTTCACACAAAACTCAGCTCTGCCAGTTTATCTTTGCGTATCATTTAATTAACTGAGAGAAGATTCCGTTGCCCTTTGAAAAGGTGTATTTTACTTGGTTTTCATATGGCACTATCATAGTTGTTGTCTGCACTCACACATCTGGGCAGTTTCGTGCATATGGCCATTTAATAAGGTCTGTAGCCAAAACCTTGAGAGGTCATGCTGCTTTTGTTGGAATTTATCCTATTTAATACAATTACAGGTGGTATTACTCAAAACACACTGTTGTGATTTCTGTTAAGGTAATTGTTACAGTAGCTTCTGACCCTAAACTTCACAGCTTAAGTGTGTATAGGAAGAAAATCTCATCTACATGGCTTCCACTCATCAGAATAGAAATAATTCTACTTTTGTGATTTCTAGGTTGTTTTGTACAGCAGATTTCACAAGAGCTCCACAATGCCTGTTACATAGAGATGTTATCAGTATAGTGTATTTACTGGTTTCTCTTTTCTGCATAGCTTAGATATACTCAGTGTAACACTTCACGAAACATATGCTCAGCATGATACTTCATTATATCAAGTATGACAGTGTAGACACTGTAACTGTGTCAGTGTTTATTATTAAATGATTTACTATTATTATATAATACTACAGTTAAAAGGGGGATTTATAAATATGTCTGTTGATATTTCTGCTTTATGTAATTCAATGTATTTCTTCCTCTTTAGGCTGTGCTGAGTCCCCTTATAGCAATCGCACTGAAAATATCTCAGATTCATGAGAGGACAGGGCGAAAGGGACCCACTGTCATCACCTGAAGTCACAGAAGATTGTTAAACCAGGGCCAAAAGAGGAACAGCAAGGAAGAGACAGGACCTTGCTAAAACATGTTAGCCATTTGTGCCTTGTATGATTTAAAAAGTTTTCTTGGGGATAGAGTTAGGGTGGGAGTAAAAATTCAATATAATATTGAGCATATTCATTTGCATTGATCTCCAAATACAATAGTATATTGACTTCTTTGTTTTACCTGCAATATCTTAATTTCAGATAACAATATAACCAAAGAAAGAGGCCTTAACCTTCAAATGTTGTCAGCAATGTGACAGAAAAGGAAAACTGCTTGTTTTTGAATGCTGTGATAAAGGTTGGGGAAATTTCAGTTAGGGAGAGAGGGGGAGGCGTTGCAAAGCAAAGACATGCCTGGTGAATATTGTTTGGGATCCTTGTGACCTTCTTGTTGGTTTACGAAGAGGTGTACAGAGCATGTCTGAGGCATAAGGGCTTGCAAAGGGTGTGTTTCCTCACCTGACCACTCCTCCTCTCCTGTCTCTCCCATTGCTCACAGATGCACGCTGGCAGCAGTGTTGTATACACAATTGCACATGCTCCCAAAGAAGGGGTTATCCCATATTTTTTTTACCCCTGCTTTTAAAGCATATCAATGTGACTTGTGCCTTTAGATTTTCCTGATTTTTTGACTCTTTTTTTTTTTTTCCCCTCCAAAGGGAGGCATTTGTGCTATAGAAGCTGATTGCGTCCTTCCAGCAATATGTCGGGTGTGGAATCTGGCTGTCTTTTGCAATATTCCTCATGTCAGGAGACGATATTGGTGCTTACTGTGTTTGAAAGGTAATCACTGCAAGTTCAGCAATTTTTCATGAAGGAGTTATTTTGGAAGTTTTTTAAGTCTTTGGAATACTCATGCTCCACTTACCATGAAGTGGTAAGTGAAGCGTGTAGTGAAGAGGAAATTAAAACAAACACTAATGAATTAAATAGAAATACTTGTCTGATTCACCAGCTGGATGCAGTTTCTGTTAGATTTTTTGTAACAGTGGATCATGGAATAAAAATTTAGGGAGTGCAAAGGGAGAAGACATGTCCCGACATAGATCTGAGAAGGATATTGGGGATATGGACATCAGCATTTTTCTGCTTGTGAAATGATACTGCAGTTCTAGCTACAGTACTGTGCTCTGAAGAAGAACACAAACACTTTATGCATGTGGCTTGTTTGAAAGCTTTGCTTCCTTGGGAACAGTGTGGTCACTTGTATCATTTGTCAAGGTGGCTTTGTGCAACTTGCCTCTTTGCAGTGTGTTTCAATTCATTGTGGTTGTCAAATTTTAGTGCAATTTATATAATGTTGCAGCAAAGGAAATTGTTTTGATTTCTTTCAACACTTCTGTCAAAAAATTGCTATGGCACTTAGTACACAATAAAGAGTAATGCTGTATTTCTGTCTTAATACGTAATTGTGGACAAGACACACTGCACTTTCAAGCATTCTAATAAAACTGCCTTTAATACAATTACATTATCTACTTAATTGACTCTAAACAAATGAGGTACTAATGTTCTCACATAGTATTCCACCTTACCATTAAGTATTCCCATAAACTAAAAGAGATTTTAGTGCTTTAGTTCTTTTTATAAAGATTTTTTTTGGAGACAACCATGGCATTCTCCCACAGTTTGGACATCTACTTTTGAATGTGAGAATATTCATCTTTACAGAAACCTTGTTTATCTAATCTGTCATTTTTCTTACAGATCAAAATCCTCTAGGTGCAGGGTAGTAAGCTTCTAACTAGTGGATCACACATGGTCAAGCATAGACATACTCTGGATTATGACACTCCGTTCAAATTACTGGACTGCATGAAAGAACATTCTGAAAGGCAGTCCAAGAACTTCTAAAATTTCTTACACGTTCTCTGACAATGAAATAATTTTTGATCACATGGTGAACCAGCTAGTTATAGTACCAAGTATCCCATTTGCCGAGCTTCTGGGACTGGGACTTGCACTTTGAAAAGTGAGATGTACTGAAGCCAGGTGCCTTTCAAGATGTGGTGGGAAGATTCATGAGGAAAAAATCAGGACTGTGAAGAAGCATACTTGTGCTTTTATCAGAAGGTCACTAGAGCACTAGCTGCATAGATGGCAGTCTGCTTTCATGAAGGCAGTCTTTGTGAACAAAGGATATATTTAAAAATCTCAGTACTGACTTCGTCCTGGGCTTCAGAAACAATAGTTGTGCGTCTGTACTGAAATGGAGAAAAGGGCTGTTTGTGTGTGGTTTTGAATAGCTGTCAAACAGCAGACTTCCAGAACTAGCCTAACCCCAAACCCACTCACCATCCCTTTTTTATGATGACTGGTGATATTGATAAAATGTAACTGGTATTTTCCAGCAGTTAATTGCTTGTCTCTGCAAGAAGATGAATAAAACTTGGTAAGGCTGAAGTACAGTGTATATGAGGTGTTTGGGGAAGGACTGTAGCCATAATCTCATAAAGTGTGCTGCATTTACTGAGGTCTTTTACTTATTAACATGAGAGGTGAATACTTGGAAAGAGCAACATACATGAACTTATACCAAGATGCAAGGCTTCTAAAAACAGACCATACATCTAGCAGAGGAAAAGCTATTATTAATACTGTTTGTCTTATCACAGTGTCTAAGCGCTATGACAGAGACCCAGACCCTTCTGTGGCTATTGTTGGATAAGCAGTTTTATCAAGTCTGGAAATTGTAAAATTCCCATGTTTTTCAGCTGTGATTGCACCAACATTTACTTGGACAGTAATTCTGTTTCCCAAAACCTCAGATTTTTCTGTACCTAGCCATACAAAATATACTCCCAGCATGCTGGAGAAAAAGGGGAAAGAGGAATTCAGAGAGACCAGTGAGAGAGAGAACAATTTCAAGTTACATTAGCAGAGGGCTGACCAAGACAGGGCTTGGTGGGTCCCAGGAACAGAGAAGGAGGCAGCAGGTGGCGGAGAGGATTAGGAGAGGACAAATTGCTGGATTCAGCTGGAAAGAGATGTGATAAAAGAATACTAAAAGCACGACAATGGATTTGAGAGAGGGAAAGAGAGAAAAAGGAATTAAAGGCGGGAAGGGAACATAATTTAAGAATGATTTAATAATGTTCAGTATTAAAGAAAACTGTCTATTATTTCATCTGTTTCATGACAGTGTATTGTAGTAACTGCTCTCATGATCTAAGATAAGTAGTAGTCTACACTAGAGGGAAATAAGGGCAAATTTGGAGCAGTATGAATTGGTGATTCTGACATAACTTACTTTAACAGTTTACAAAAACACAATGGCTGAGACCGAATTACTGAAAACGGTAGAAGAGTGTAGTGCCAATGTGACTAGAAGCAACAAAATGTTTGGCTTAGTCTCATTGGGGAGCATGGTTGTGGCTTTTTACCACACAGGTTTCAAGCATCTGCTCTTCAGCATCAAGTGGTTTGAGCCCAGTCATAAAATACCAGCAAATTCACCTGCCAGCACAGCTAAATAGTTATTACATTTTCCTTGGGAGAAGTGCCCTTCTGTAAGAGAGTTAGTGGCAGGAGGAGAAACACATTGTGTTCAGAGACAATTTGGAAGGCAGCAGTACTCGCCTGAACCACGGGATCACAGAATCCTTGAGGTTGGAAGGGACCATCTAGTCCATTGGGACTAGAATCACTTAGTCCATCCACCAGCTCAGAGCAGGGTCAGGTAGAGGAGATTGCCCGGGACCATACCAAGTCGGGTTTTGATTATCTCCAAGGGTGGAGACTCCAAAACCTCTCTGGGCAAACTGTTCAAGTGTTTGACCACTCCCATAGTAAAAAAAAAAAAACAACTTTCTTGAGTGTTCAGATGGAATTTCATGTGTTTCAGTTTGTGCCCATTGCCTCTTGTCCTGTCACTGGGCATCACTGAGAAGAGCCCGGCTCCATCTTCTTCCTTCTCTCGCATCAGGTATTTATAGAAATTAATAAGATCCCTCCCAAGCCTTCTCTTCTCCAAGCTAAACACTCCCAGCTCTCTCAGCTTCTCGTCATATGACAAATGCTCCAGTCCCTTGGTCTCTGTGGCCCTTTGCTGGAGGTACTCCAGTATGTCCATGTCTCTTTTGTACTGGGGAGCCCAGACCTGGACCCAGCACTCCAGATGCATCTCAGTAGTGCTGAGCAGAGGGGAAGGATCACCTCTCTTCACCTGCTGGTAATGCTTTTCCTAATGCAGCCCAGGATGCCATTGGCCATCTTTGCTGTGCAGGTGAGTTGCTGGCGAGTGGACAACTTGTTGTCCAGCGTGTGACCCCCAGGTCCTTCTCTGTGGAGCTGCTTTCCAGCCCACTGGCCCCAGCATGTGTTGGTGCCTGGGTTTATTCCTCCCCAAGGGCAGGACTTTGCACTTCCCTTTGCTGAACTTCATGAGATTCCTGTCGGCCCATTTCTCCAGCCCATCCAGGTCCCTCTGAATGGCAGCAAAACCCTCTGGTGTGTCAGCTGCTCCTTGCAGTGTTGTATCATCTGCAAAACTGCTGAGGGTGCACTCTGCCCCATCATCAGATCGTTAAAGATGATGTTAAGCAGTATTGGCTCCAATATTGACCCCTGGGGCACACTGCTGGTGACTGGCCTCCAGCTGGACTTTGTGGCAGTGATCACAAGCCTGTGGGCTTGGCTGTTCAGCCACTTTTCAACCCACCTCACTGTCCACTTATCTAAACCCTATTTTGTCAGCTTGTCTATGAGGATGTTATGGGAGATGGTGTCAAAAGCCTTACTAAAGTCGAGGCAAACAACATGCACTGCTCTCCTCTCATCCACCGAGCCAGTCATCTCATTGTAGAACATCATCAAGTTGGTTAAGCATCATTTCCCCTTCATAGATCCATGCTGACTACTCCCAGTCACCTTCTTGTCCTTCATGGGTTTGGCAAGGGTTTCCAGGATTAGTTACTCCATCACCTCTCCAGGGACTGAGATGAGGCTGACCAGCCTGTAACTCCCCAGATCCTCCTTCTTCTCTTAAAGACAGGAGTGACATTTGCTCTCTTCCAGTCCTCAGGAACCTCTCCTAGTCACCACAATCAAAGATAACGGAGGGTGGCCTTGCAATGGCATGGCCCAACTTCTTCAGCACTGTGCATGCATCCCAAGTCATCCCATGGACTTGTGTATGTCCAGTTTGTTTAACTGCTTCCTAACCTGATCCTGCTCCACTCAGGGTAAGTCTTCCTTTCTCCAGACTTCTCCTCTGGTCTCAAGGGCCTGGGATGCCTGAAGGCTGGTTTTACCAGTAAAATGGAGGGAAAGAAAGCATTGAGCACCTCAGCCTTTTCCATGTCCTCTTTCACCTAATGTACCTGTAGAAACTTTTCTTGTTCCCCTTCACACTCCTCACCAGATTCAACTCCAGGTGGCTGTTGGCTTTCCTAATCTCATCCTTGCATGATTGGACAGTGTCTCGATATTCCTCCTGGGTCACCTGTCCCTGCTTCCACTTGTCATACACTTCCTGTTCATATCTGAGTTTAGTCAGGAGCCCCCTGGTCATCCATGCAGGCCTCCTGCTGCCTTTGTTTGATTTCTGCATGTCAGGATGAATCATTCCTGAGCTTGAAGGAGGTGATCCTTCAATATCAAACAGCTGTCCTGGACTCGTCTTCTCTCCAGGGCCATAACCCATGGGGTTCTTCCAAGCAGACCTTTGAAGAGATTAAAGTCTGCTCTGCTAACTTTGGTCCTACTTTTTGCCCTTCTCCCTCCTTTCAAGATCCTGAACTCCACCATCTCATGATCGCTGCAGCGAAGGCCTTCACATGCCCACACATTTCTTCTGGTATTGTAAGTATCAGGACAGCCACGCACCTTCTTGCTGGCTCCTCAACCACCAGTGTCAGGAAGTTGTTGTCAATGCACTGAAAGAACCTGTTCTGTTCTGAAGCCTTAGTTTGACCTGTTCATATCCTCCAGTCCAGAGAAAATTCCTTTTAATCTAAAACCTCCAGCTGCTATTCTTGGCAAAGATGACTTCATGCTAGTAAGTTTGATCAAAAGCAAACCATTTAAAAGCTTTTGCTGCTTTAAGATTGTTGAAATTTTTGAGCTAATTGCCCACACCATTTTCCATTAAGCTCATAGCCAAATAGTTCATTAGCTGAAAAGACAAACTGAAAAACAGATTGTATCAAACAAAATATTAGGTATTAACCTTAATTTTCTCCTTATCTCAATAACCTTCATGTCTCAAATACTTTCTTCAATGTTGCAGATTGAAGATGCAGTTATCTTTGGTTTCACATTTCTGGATCCACTGAGATCTCACAACATCTGCAGAAGGCTGGAGCTAAAAAGGGGCACTGCAGGACTGCCCTGGATTGGGGGAAAGGAAGAGAGGATTAGCTCTTCCTGATTGTCCATAAACTATGTGGAAAGAATCTGAATGTCATTTCTTATAGCAAGCTTGTCCAAGAGTAACCTTCAGCAGTACTCCTGCAGTACTTGCTCTCAGAGCTACCTGTAGTCTCAATCATTTCCCACTAATGTGGTCTTGCTTTAAAAGTTATCATCTGATGGAAAAGTTACATTTCCACAGGAAAAAAAAAAAAAAGTTGAACTTGCACAGGACAAGCTTTTTGCCACAGGAGATCTCCTGGTTAATCAGCCTCATCTGCTGCAATTGATCCCTGCACCAATACTTGTGCAGTGTGCCCAGTCTTCAGGATCCAGGGCCCTGGAGTAAAGAAGCAAAGGATTTCAGGGTGCGGGTATGGTAGTGCTAGGAGGTAAGACCTCCTAGGTCACTTGGCATAGGAGATCCTCACTTCAGCTGTTTTGGAAATAATGTGAAGTGTTCCTCTGACTTTTACTGTTCTCCTCTGGGTGTGCCACTTCTCAGTCACTTTGAAAAATCTTTATATGCTGATGGCATCTTCTATCAGCTTCTATCTTTTTCAGAGACTTCTTTTAGCCTGTGATTGTTTTAATACATTTCTTGTCCTCAACTTGTTTTGAACTGATTTGCCTTTCTCTGTAGTTTCTCTACCCCATTTTATCCTGCTTTCCTTTCTCCTTACCTCAACTGAAGGTTTATAGGTCTTTCCCATAAAGGAAGAAATTCTTCAGAAGAAAAGACTGGCACGATTGTCACTTCCCTGGCCTTAGCCATTGTTACCATCACCATCATGGCTTGCATTTCTAATATATATGCAGCCATAATGCTAAAGTTGTTGTCTTGGGGTATGTGGGCATCTGGAAAGTGTGATAACTTTTCTCTCTCGCTGGTTCTGCAAGAAAAACAGGAACAGGTTACCCACAGAGGTCGTAGATGCCCCATCCCTGGAAACATTCAGGGTTAGGTTGGAGGCGGGTCTGAGCAACCTGACGTAGTTGAAGATGTCCTGGCTTATTGCAGGGAGGTTTGACTAGATGACCTTCAAAGGTCCCTTCCAACCCAAACTATTCTATGATTCTATGAAAAAGCAAAACTCCACCTATAGTCAGTGTTGCAGGTCCAAATCTGAGTGAACCTCCATGAAATTTTTCTTGTCATCTGGAATCATATGACAGTGGCCTGGATGCAAATTTGCCTCAGTGATTTTTGTGAAAGGAAGGAAACGTAACAGAGGAAGGATGAGTCCAAGCCTGTCCTCCTTCTGGTACTTGTTCCCTAATCACGAGGCCACTTGTGTCAGAAACAGCATACAGGACCCCTTTTTTAGTTCCCACAGTCTCAAGTAAGCTGCAGTGGAAACAACTGCTTTTAGAGAGGAGTTGCTCAGAGGAGTCAGAGAAGGTTTTTCCTCCTGCAATTGCTTGTTCCCTATGAGGAGCTGTGGGCATAACCAGGGTGTCTGTTCTAGGAACTGTATTAAGTGTATTGTATCGTGTGCTTATCCTAAATGATGGACATCTTGTATCATATACGCAAATATAAGGCTTTGTTTTAAATACAAAATTTATTCATTAATTCAATAGTAAAATACCAGCTATTAGTACCCCAAAATAAAACAAGTAACTTGAAAGGCATATGATACAAAAATAATCAGTTACAACAAATAATTTACAAATTCCAAACAAAGGCTGAGTTAATAGGTTTTTCAAATCAGCTAATGTTACAAAAACACAAATGAGGACTTTCAGCTGAAATTCATTATGAGGCACAAGACATTTAAGATTGATAACAGCATGATGCTTCATTTATCTTGCAGCATAAGAAACTCCTATTGCCAGTGATGTTGACTTTTGTAAGATACAGCCTGCCCATTTCTATCTCTATGGAGATTCATTCTGCTTTGAAATACTGAGCACCTTTATATATATCCCCTCCAACTCCACTCAAACACACAAATGGTCAATGCTTCTCCCGGGCACTTTTGCCCTAAGTGGTGTACTATTAGGGACCACTGACACACGTCTTCTTCCAATTTTCCCCGCTTCAAAGATGCAGGATTTTACCCCCTGCCTGTCTCAGATGTTCTGATAGACGTTGCTCTTTCTGAGGTCCCCTGGCAGTCTGTATCCTGTTGGTAACTGTTTTCTTGTGTGGGTGGATGAGAATTTGACTCCGCTCCAGGGTTTAACTCTTGGTCAGCTGTTTGCTGCTGTCCTGGCTGCTGCACAGATAATTCATACGGTGGTGGCTGTTCCTGATCGTTGGTTTCACTGATGAACTCTGTGCTGCTTTCACTATACGGAGGCGGAGGGATATTGATGACTTCCTGCTGTTTTAGTGTGGAGGCAACTGGCAGTGGGGACGTCTGTTTTTCAGGATCTGTGCTGTCTTCATAGGAGGGGGGATAGAAGTCAGGCCTAAAAAAAGGCAAACCAGAAAGAAACGCACCATGGTGAAACGTGATTTATCTCAGAGAGCTTGTTAGATGCTTTGTCTGTTATGTTTCCAAAGTTTAGATGAGCCTTAAACTGTAAATGGAAACCTAAGTAGGTTTAGATCAACGGAATATATTAATATAAACCAGCTGGCATAGCTGGGATCATTACCTCTGTCTTTCTGCAAAATGTTTTATTAAAACACAGCATTCTAAAAAGATGAGCCTTCCCCATGAGAGGTCCCACCCATGGCATACAAACACTCATGCTTGTGAGTATTTCACCAAGTGCCCGAGAAAAGTTTGATTTGGAAGAAGAAAGAGATCACTGTCTGAAGTAGGTTAAATTATTGAGTTATTTATTATTACAATAATCATTATTTTCCACAGTTTTAAAATACATTTTGCATGTTTCTGCTTATCTAACCAAAATTTGCTCAATGTTGTTTTTATAGTGCTTTTAGAGCACCCATTGTCAGTGTTTCTGGTGCTGTTTCTACAACAGTCTGGGAAAAGTAATTTGTATCCAGTGACCCTGTTAAACACTTTTGTCAGGCCTAGTGCCAATCAGTTTAAGAAACTCTCTCTCCCAAAACATTAGACTTTGCTCAGAAATAGCGGGGACAACTACACAAGAAAACTTTAGCAGGGACCATATCAGGAGCTGAAGTTCCCTGCATACCTCATTGGTAACAAGTAGTATGAGTACAGCAGCACATCTGGAATTGTCTGTTGAGATGGAACTAAGGATGCTCCTGCAGGAGCTCCGTGAAGTCGGCATAGCTGCACCTGCTCCCTCCATGCATGGCTTTGGACCACTCTGTGCAACCTGCCACGTTTCCTGTAGTATACCTTACCTTATGTAATTTTTGTACAAATTGCTGTTTGCACATTGCTGCTTGCTCTAGCAAATCAAATTTCAGACTACAGTTCTCTCTACAGAAATATAATAAAATGGCTACACATTTTTTGTTTTGTAAAAACCTTGTATTGCTTCTTTCTTCTCACAGTATGTTTACAAAACAGCATCCCTCCCTCCCAATTCTTCAGCAGCAGTCTGCGACACATACCTGTCTATGGTGCTGACACGTAGCTCTCTACAGCTGGGATTTCGAATGAAGCTGCTGCTGAGGCCCCTGTATTTCAAGACTTCATGGAAAGTGCTCCAGAAAATGCCAGTCACAAGGAGAAAGAACCCCAAACCTAATAGGCAATAAACCACCAGCTCATTATTTCCACATCTGCATGTGGAGGAACTTGTGGAAATGCAAAGGACTCCTAGACAAATAGTGGAGAAACCGAGTAAGAGCACAAAAAGACGAATGAAGGTAAAAACACCTTTTGGCATCTTTCCCAGCAGACACAGCACTTTTAGTTCCTGTCTGCTGTTTGTTTGCTGGCTGTCTCAGCTGTGCTTCTCATCTTCATGCACTGGTATTTTATACAGGCCAGGATCAACTGGCCTTTGGACAATTAAGAGAAACAGGCAGTTTTAAGATACTTATTAACTCTTTGAGATATTCATAATCTCTTTTGAGATTAATTTGTAATCTTAAACCTACTTTAAGGAAGGAAACAGAAACTTCCTGCACCATTCCTTTGCCACTGTAGTCTCCGAAGTGCGTACTGAACTGCTGCATTCATTGCATGTTACAATTTGCAATGTTTTACACACTTTGTTAGTTTATGAATGAGACCTGTATTTGCTTGTCTTAAAAAAACCCAAAAACCAAACAATGAAAACACTCTTCATAACTCCCTGTTAAAAGTTCGAAGGGAAAATATACTTCTTTCTTAATCATGCATTTTCGTCTTTCATTGGATTTTGGTCTCCTTCTGTCTTTAACACATTATTCAACTGCCTCGATATTTTTAATAGTCCTTTGAAAAAGGATAAATTTCTAGCTTGCAATGTGATATAATCAATGAATTCAGTATATAAAATGAAAGAAATCAAAATTGCATAATATCAAAAAAGGACATAGGCACACAAGAAATCTCCTTTGTCTGCAGATTCAATTGTACTCTGATTCCTCTACCTTTATTCTCTTCTCTCTTCCAGCAATTTTTATTGACTGATTTTCAAAACAGTCAGTGCTCAAAGCTATGCAGGAACATCCATACTCAGTTCTCCAAATATACTTGGACATCTGAAATTCAGAAATGCTTGCTACCAACAGATTTTAGGCCTAAATATTGCTACCTCCGAAGCAAAAAATAATCTTTAGAATTAGCCTACGGATTTTCTCTTGGGGAGTATACCCACTAGTTTTTGACAGGGCGTAGCAAACTCCATAATCAGAATTTGACTTGTCGATTAATGTTACCTTATTTGGAACATTACTAGTTATGTTTCTCAATATTTTCAATAATGGAGTAATTAACCAGACCTTGCTTAGGTTTGTTGTAAAATCTCCATTGCACACAGTGAGCAAATTAGAACAGGGGACCTTAAAAAAAACAGGCTTAGGCTCAAATCTTGCAATAATGAGTTTATTGTTGGGTGATATTCAATGATATTCAGTGGGTTACGTATGGGTAACAACAAATGATAATGAGAATTATCTGTTATGGCCTATAAAAGGGTTTCTTCTTACCCACTGTGGACTCTTTATTTCACTACCGCAGTCTGGGGGAGCTGTAGGGCTTCTGTAGTCAATGCAATAAAACTTTCCAATATACTGCTTGGGTCTAGATGTTGTAGGTCATTTATGCAAATCCTGAAAGAGGGAGTCACATTTGATGGGATGAGGAAGGCTCCAGCTCTTCCTACTCTAGATGCTCCCTGCAGCTCTGGAGGGGAAAGCTCTTCACAGGCACTTTCAATAGGGTGCTTGAGCCTTGTATCTTCCACTTAGAGGAGAGAGTTTTGATTTCTGACTGGCCAGGAGTCCTGAAAGTACTGGGTCTCCTGTCTCATCTTGTCCTGGGCTGTACCTGTGTGAGCTGCACCACAACACACAGTTTCACGTTGTATCTCACAGAAGCTTTACGGTGTCTCATGTGACGTTTCATGTCTGCTCAACCAGCACTGAATTTTTCCGTTCCATATATATCCAAATGTGGCGGATGTTCATTTACAACAAATCAGAGTATTTATAAGGAAACAGCAGCTGGTACAAATCTGCCGCACGTTCTGATGAAGTACAATTATTTCAAGCTCCCGCCACCATTACTGCTTCATTAGTTCTCAAAGGATCTGTGAAGCCATTCTGACTTTTATTTTCAGGATCTATCACAACGTCAACATCAAGAACAAATCTTGTAAAACAATATAATCGTTGGGCAGAATTTTTCTAAGGTGGGTCACTCATGTCATAGCAAAAGTGAAAACACAGCAAGACCAGCTGCTACCCTTCCTAAGGAAGGCATTCAGGTAAGGAGTGATTTGGAATAGTCCATTTCAGAGCAAAACCCTGCCAAAGTTGGAATAGTCCTGTTCTCTCAGCCGTTGGCTACAGCCACCTACACAGCACCGAAGAAGCGTGGCACCACTTCATGTGCAGGTGAGAGCACGAGTGAGTGCAAGCTAATCTGTGGCTGATATGATAAACCAGATGATGTAAGTCGAGCGCTTCCCACTCTGCAATGCCTTCTCACAATTTCTTCAGGTCATATTTCCTGTAAGGCACCTTTTCCTTTATCAAAAGTCACCTATTTGTTTATTCTGATTTGGGTATCTGAAATTCACATTCACACGTAGTTTCCTGTACTGTATTTACCCTGTTCAATTATGACAAGAAGGAAATCATCTTACCAGTAACTTATTAGGCTGTCAATATTCTTGTGGCTCTCTGGCATGAGGACGTCACAGGCTGATATCTCAGGATCATTATACACAATCGCAATTCACAGGCATTTAAATACACCAAATCTCCAGATGCCTTGGATGCACAAACCAGTCGTACACCTTCCACTTTTAGATATCTTTAACCCTTGACCACAACCTGTACAATGGCAAATCTCTCCTCATATTTTCATATGAAGTAGCTGGGGAAGCAAGTAATAATTATGTGCATATCTCTATGGTTTTGGCTACCTCCGCACAGAAAACCTGCTAATAGTTTTGGGAAATACATTGTCTTTACTGCTCATGAATGAATAGAAATGAAAATTGCTCAGCAAAGCTTCCCCTTAGGAGCTCGTGGCTTGTTCAGTATCACTGCTACAGGTCTCCAGTCGTGCAGTTCAGCTGGGGAGGTGGCTAGCAAATTTTGGATAGCAGTAGCAACCTGATTCTCAGTGACGCATGCCCCTCACCTGCATGTCCCTGAAAGGTCAAAACAAGCTCCTATTGCCTCTCCAGGAATGTGGTTTTTCTCATCCAGTTGTTGCAGATCCAGGACTGTGTAACCGTGCTGGTCAGGACCTCTGCTCCTGCTTCAAAACTGCTGGCCTACTCGACAGGGGTTTCATCTGCTCTTAAAAATCTGCATCAGCTATGCAAAGCACTGTGCTAACTTACCATCACGCAGAGCTACAGCTAAAAAACCTGTCGCTGGGTCTTGAGCCCTGCATCTTCTCCTGTTGCTGAAATAACAGTTTGATGCTTACACTGAATACACACTTCCAGGCTGGATCTGGCCTCTGTCACCACATGGAAGAAAGGCTGCAGCACTCTCCCCAGGCTGGAGTCAGGTAAGTTTAACACGTTCCTGGGCTACCACCATTTTTGCCTGGGAAAGGGCAAACTGATTGTCCTCCACCTCACTGTGAAATAGTTCGCAGAGAGGCTCAGACCACTGCAGCGCTGGCAGCATGGCGTGCTTCCCCAGCAGCCGAACTGCTGCACGAGTCCGGTGTGGGCGCAGGCAGTGGGGAATTATTTCTCAGTGTGACTGCTTTTACTGCACCCTTCACAGAGGAGGTTAGAGGGGGGACAACACAGTGAAACATCGCGTTGAGTTAATGCTGCAGGTAAGACCACTGCATTGTTCAGCATTTTAGCAGAGTGCAAATACACAGAGGAGCTGAACTTGTTTATTTGTCTAAGGAGTTCAGCACTGTGTGCTAGTGTGCTCTGTGCTATTTCTTACGGAATAATAATAAAAAAAGATTACCTTGAAGTTTGAACTAGGAATGCACCTTAACTGAATGCCAAGTTAATTTTCTGATCCTTATGATAAGAAGAAACTCCTCTGTATGTTCCTCTAAATCTTGCATGTGCATAATTTGTGATGAGCTATAAAATTTTTATCTTTGTGGCGCGGAAGTTTACAGTCGATCTTGTTCACAGTGAGCTCTCCTGTACTGTGTTTCTTTCTTAGACAAATGGGAGTGAACGTTGTGCATTGGTACTTTTAATGGGTTTTAGTCCTTTTATAATGGGGGCTCCCTATAGAGAAGATGAATTCTGCTCTTGTCATCCCACAGTAAAGGTACGACTTCATGTGATGCCTATACAGCTCTGAAACTGGCTGTAAATGTGACAAGTTTATTTTCCATGTGCTTTCAGTTCACGTGCCTGCACTGCAGGCAGGCTGCGGGCTGCTTTCACAGGGATGCCTACCAGTCATCAACCCTCCATGGTGTGAGCTTGCACATTTTCTGGAAGATGTGTTCCTGCAGCCCTTGAGGATGAGCCAGGATGGACATACAGAGGTATATATGCTAGATCCATATCTATACATATGCATACATACAGACATTGACGCAGGAGGGAAATGGGTATACATAGATAATAACTGCTGCTCTCTGAGAGGGGATATCCTCTCACTTTTTCCATCTGTCTTGTCAAGATAAGGCAGCACTGAAGAATATGAGTGTCTGACAGGTATCAGGCTAGATACAATAAAGGATTTACACGTCTAAGCACTAGGTATTTCCATCCATAACCCTGTGGCTGTGAGCCTAGGAAACTGACCTTAAGCACCTGTGTGCCCTGTGCAGTCCATAAAGGAGTCGAGCACCTCGGACTGGGACCCAGGGCAGCCCTGAGGGGCATCTGGGAGCTCCCAGAAGAGGCAGCAGGAGGCCATACATCTCTTAGCGAGCAGGTTTCCTAGATGTGGTTACCCCAAAGCTATGCTGGGCTCTGAATACCACTCACAGGTTGCTCCCCAGCTGCTTAACCTGGGGCTGATGGGTATTACAACATGCAGCTCACACCTCCCTATACTGCTTAGTAAGGTTCAAGCTGCAAAATACAGCAAAAATTCAGCTGCAAAAGCAGCTATCTGGCACAACAAACAGATCCCTTCCCTTAAGAGAGCTGCTCCACTGGCAAAGGCATGAAGTGCAGCAAATTCCCACTCTCATGAGCTGCCACTTAGCATGTGTGCAGGTGCAGGGTGGTCAAGGACCAGGGGATCACAGAAACCTGTTAGTTCAGCCGCTGGTTTCACAAAATTCAGGTCTTTAAAGGAGGTGGCAGAGTTGTGACAGTGGAAAGCAGTGACCAGGAGGGGTAAAGCCATGTGTTGGGGCTGGGAGTTTGTGCAGGGAAGATGAGAGTGGAGGCGGGGGGCACAAGAGGCAGGTGGGGCACAGCGGGACCCCTCAGAGCCGTGGCAGAGTCAGTGCTGCTGGGTGCCCACTCACCAGCAACAGCTGCTCTTCCAGCAAAGTAACTACAAAAGTGTAAGCACGTGACAGAAACACATTAAAATAAACTGTTTAAATAGGCATGTAGTTTACATCTGTCTTGTCTAGTATGAACTCCACCAGTTCATCTCCCTGATAGTGCAGGACTGTCTCCCAGAGCACCTTTGCTTCATGCCCTGTTGTTTCAAATATTCATGAATGCTCTTCCTGCAATTTGTTTTCCCCATAGGCTAACAGATCCAGATGAATTTATAGTAACTTTTTTCCTGTATAATTTACACTTTCTCCCTATTTGTTAAACATACTTTACAAAATAATTTTTCTTCTGTTTTTTTGATGTTTCAGATCTTTCAGACTACCCACACACATAAATAGAAATACTGAGTTATTCATGACTCCTATCTAAAGTTCAGGTAATTACTGTAATTCATATCTTCTGTAGTACTTGTCCTTCTGCTACCACACAATATTTACTGAAATAATTATGTTGATGAAAACAGCTTTTACTTCCTGTTTTCTATTTATTGATCTGTAGTCATTGATCTGCGTGTTTTAATTTTATAGCTGGAACATGACAGCGTCATATCTGTGGTGACACAGGCTAAGTTAATTGCTACAGGAAAAGCTGGACAGGAAATTGTATTCTGGCTATGTGAAAAAATTTAAGAATTCAGATACATTCCCTTTCTATACGAGGAAAAGATATAAAAAGAGATATTCTGAAAAACCTCTAACGAAGAAGTTACAAAGATTAAATAATCTTTATAACTGTCAGAAGAATCAAAAGCCAGTGACTAGGCTACACCTCACATGGGGGGAAGAACTGGTTTGCATGATAGACTTCAGCCTTCGAAAAAAAAATTAATTTTCTGTCAATCATCACAGCCAGTTCCCTAGCAACTCTAAAAAATTCAAGAGAAGCAAGTGAGACCTGTCAGCAGCAGCCACTGGCTCCACAGCATGGTGAAGGCAGAACCCTCACCCCCAGGAGACAGCAGGCTTGCAGTGCGACTGCAAGGTGCAGTGAACAGAGGACTGCTCAACATTGCATGAAAGCTGTGGATGGAGGGGTGACCGGGGAATGAGGGGTTAGTCCCTTGTGGTGCTGTGGGAAAAGAAGAAATAAAGGAGCTCTTTTTATGGGGAAGCTATATATCTGCCAGTTGTTTCACATTTGCAGATCTTCCCATTTTTGCAGACTGCAGAAGTTTGGTGCTTTCTGCAAGAGGTCGGTTAAGTCTATGACAATAGGCTATGGGTATCTTATCTCTGAAAATAGCACTCGATTTCCAATTACTGCATCTCACCTATAGTAGGTATATAAAGAAAAAGGAAGAGAAGATGAGAAGCTGAAATAGCCAAATAATGCTATTTAATTTTCAGGGTTCCATTATTTTTCTTATTTTCTGTCACTTAAGGTTTTCTGTAATGTTGTTCTTGGCCTTTTTCAATTTCCCTAACACTTTGCAGCTAGACTTTATTGGCAGTGAGTTTCTTGGACTGCATCAGACTGGGTGAGCAGATTTCCTATTTCTCTTACAAAACAGGAAGAAAGTTGCTTCTAATGAGGATCAGGTGGGAAAAGGGAATAGCTAACATGGTGTAAAGGTTGCCGAGTAGAACTGGCTGCAGACCAAGGTCAAAAGGTAGCAGTCCAGACGCACAAAAAGCACTTCTTAGGAAGTCTGACTGAAGATGAACTCAATGGATGTTCCACTGGACGATTTGATGACTCTGATTGTTTTGCAATTTGCATTTCACTTGAAAAGGTCATTGCTTATCCTGTATCCTGTTGAAACCTGTAAGGCAGTTTTCTCACAAACCAGTTGCTAGAATTATGCTACTCAAAAAGAAATTTGTGATGTCATACACATTTTTATGAAAGTTGTGAAACACAAACTTATTTTTTAAAATACTAATAAAATGGAAAACTTTAAAATCAGGAAATAAAAAACCCCAGACATTTTAATAGAAATATGTAGGATGTAGCAGTACCAGCTGCATATCATATGATAGTACATGACACAAGATAATATCATATTACAGCTACATATTATGTAGCTGCTGCTACGAAAAAGTGATATTTTAGCAGAAATTTCAAGATTATCTGTTTTGTTCTAGTCTGAAATATTTTATTTTTAATGAAATGAAAACTCAGAATTTAAACCAGTTTTGTTTTTCTCTTCTCTCACCTTCTAGCACCTTTAGCTGACATGATTTATTGGTAATATACGACTCAAAGGGTATTGTACATTGTTGTCAATAATTCAGTGTAGTTTTACCAATGGGCCTCTCTGTAGCAATTCTAGTATTCATTAAAATTTTGCACTTGAGGGCATGGGAAATGATTTTAAGCTCTGCAGATGTAGTGTCTTCTCCATATCATACCCGAATTAATTACAATGGTTTTGAGAGCGTAGGAAAGTTTAAGAGTTAATGAGAGTAGAAGCAATATGAACAGCAAAATCGTACTTCACAGACCGGTTCCCAGCCTGTGAATTTGATGATGCCTATGCAAACCTAGATGTGTGAACACAGCCAGGGCTACTCTTTGTCTTTGAAGACATTGTGGTGTTATGAGATCTAGCTGCTATTTGTGAATGAATGACTGAACTGCATAAAGGAAAGTGAGTTCAATTTATTCTACAAATACTTGAAAGGAGCAGGGATGAAATAATTTGATTGAAAATAGTAAGCTACAGGATTTTTGTTGAGAAATTTCCCCAAATGGTTTAGAATAGTCTGCCCCAGAAGTGGGTAGAACAAACAGGCAATAAATACTAATACTTAAAATAAGGAGAAGTTAGATTCTAAGTTTTAAAATCACTGAGAAAATTTTGAGTTTTAACAAATAATATTTTAACAAATCTTTAAATTTGCTTTTTGGTAACTAATACATTCATGTTTTCCAGGTATTCTTTCCAAATTTTATTGTTTTGTTTATTTCCTAAAAGCATGAAATACAGTAATCATGATAACAATACAGTAGTTTGGAGTGATGTTGTGAACTATCTACTCAGAAAAAATCGCACACAAAATGGGACAGTTCCCTAATGAATGTGGAATTACCTTTGGCCTATCAGGCTGTTAATAAATCTATCAGAACTTGTATATCTTTTTTTAAAAATTGAAATGAACGTGAGGGATTCTCAGCAGATGCGATGGCTTCCGTTTTAATTTCTTTCTGTCAAAAACAGAATGCTAGCTCCCTGTGTCAAAAAAGATATCTGTAGACATTGTTCTTCTTCTGTCTGCAAGAAGTTATAAAGGAAGGCTCTACCAGTGAAAATACAAGCATGCTGTTTTTGTCTCAGACTGTCCGACTGTGCAGTGTGAATTACAGCGTACGTAGGGCCGTCATTTCCATTTTGCTCTTTACCAAGAGTTTGCTACGCAGTGGTGCCTCAAGGACAGTTGTATCTGCATATCTTCTGAGTAGGAAACAACTTTACAGCACTGCTTAGCAAACATGGATAACTTTGACCCTGCTGAATAAGGATCCCCTGTACGGCAGAGAAGTTCCCTTTTGTTCATTGAAAGCGTAGATGGTGTGCCAACTGAAGTGTTCATCTTACAGAAAGTTTTGTAATCCACCATTACACACATAAGGATTTTGGTAGACATCTAATCATAAATTAGTATCCAATCACCAGTTAGTTAGAAAGCAGTGCTATCATATGTAATTAGCTGACTATATTGTTTAATGACAGTGTAAAACACCTTGGGAAAAAATTTACTTAGGGAGAAAGTGTAAAAGCAATATTTTTCATTCAAAGTTAATGTCAGTTTTTCAAAAATCTTTTCTTTTTTTCCTTTCAGTCCCCCTGCATGCTTCATTCAATACAGAAGACAGTTGTCCTAAGATTAAGCTTCTTTTCTTTTTTAGTTGAGATTTAAGGGTAAAATATTTTTTTGTGCAAGGAATCAAAGCAAGATGTATACCTTCTACAGATACTTCCAAACAGGGCTCAGATAAGCATGCAAACATATGACTTATGACTTTGCCCATATGAACCGTGCTGCCCTCCTCTAGGAAAGGTGAGGACTACCCTGGGCACTTGTTTAATCTATCTTTAGTTTTACGGTGAGGAAGGCACTGAAGCACATTCTTGTTGGCACTGACGCCTATTTGCCATTGGCAGCACGAGCAAAGTCAGGTCTTCAGGCTTGGCTGTAAGACTTCGTCAGTTTTGTTAAAAACAGATTAAAAGTCAACTTTAAAGGAACTGCTGACAGCTCTTGTTCTAACAAAGCACAAAAAGCTTACAGCTAGCTGTTTGGCTGTGCTGGAAGGTTTAATATTAAAACAAGAGTTCCTATTTGCTTTCAAATACGGTTAAATATTATAATGTAATTAGATTGAACCTCCTGAAACTCTTCTTATTTGACGTCATTCCAGTAGGCTGGCTAAGCTCTGCAATCAAATATCGGATACTAACAGGTAGGTAGAGTTTAATTGTTATAGGTGTAACTTTTCAGCATTTTAAGTGGGAAAGATGCAAAAGCCCTGCTATAGTTTAGAGGAAATATCCTGTGACTGAGTTTTACACTAAACCAACAAATGGTCCCAGGTAGCAAAGCCTTCAAATAATTTTTAGCAATTATTTTCAAGAGTGAATGTGGTGTCAGAAATGACAAATATCTGTATTTGTTTCTGTAACTGCAGCGCATGCTTTGGTATGTGCTTTTGTTTGCAGTGGTTTACCCATCTCTGATTTGAACCAAATGAGTTATTCAGAACAGTTCGTTATTCATGCAGTCAGGTTTATAAAGAAGCAGGTTTTCAGCACTTACAGCATACCTGATTCGCCAAAGCAAATGAGGGAGGTGAAAATCACAAGAAAATACAAAATAAAAAAAAAAAAAAGAGATAAGTACAGTGGCCTAAGCAGCAGTTAGCACAATTATGCAGTGGCTGGGGAAACACATGGAAAAAAGCTACAGCCTGTAGCATGTATAAAGCTTGCACTGTGTAAAGTTTTCACACTTCTGTGCAAATGAACAGGCATGCCTGAGGGAGAATTTGTCAGCCATACTCAGCAAAAAAAAAAGAGAGGCCAAAGTAACATGGAGAGTCCCACCAGGCGGAGGTTAGAGATGAAGGTCTGCATTTTAGTGAGTGGACCTAGGAACATCAGCAGAGCATCAGCAGAGCCCTAGTGCTCTTAAATTTTCAGTTCAGAAACCAGAACTGCTGATACTGGCCGGCAGTACCTACACAACACTGCTCATTAATGCATGAAGCAAGGAGGCCTACATCTAGATGGCTGCCGTATGGGAAAATGGAGTGCAGGAGACTGCTGTCTCCCTGATGATTCAAGGAGAAATGTCTGGTAGGACTGCAGGATCTGAAATGCATCACCAGCAGGTGCATGCAGAGGTTGATAGTCCAATTGCAAAAGCTGACTAACTTCACGCCTCCGGGAAGGGTCTCCATTCTCCTTGTAGGCTGATACAGAATACGGTACTGGCATTGCTTGTCATGATTTGACGATCCCCTCCCATATATGATACAGGAACACCTCCAGCTCCACAGAGTGCACGTGCAAACTCTGCCTCCTTTGCAGATCACCAGCCTTACACTAAGAGAATACTAACGGGCACTTCCCACCTCAGCAGAGGTATCTGTTAGGATGGTCACCAATGGTCTGCAGGAAAGGAGTGGGCCTCTTTTGAACTCATTGGCTGAGTCCTTCCATCAGGTGCGGAGAAGCAGAGTGAATACTGTATCTAGTCAAGTTGATGATACAGACTGATCTATACATACCTAAGATACAATCTGGTCTGCAACAGCATGGAGGTCCAAATGCATCAACAACTCCAGTTGCTGCAGTTTGGCCTTGATGGCTTCATAGAAGAGGCAGAAACTGTGCTTGTGGTCCAGCACCCCACTGCTTACCCTGTGTTGGGATCTATAGCCACAGTGGAAAAAGGTAGCAAAGGCCACCTGTATTCTTTGGGGTATGTCCTGGTTTCAGCTGGGACAGAGTTTTACTTTTTTTTTTCCTCCTCCCCACCCCACTGGGAGGGGGAGGGGGAAGCGGCTGCATGGTGCTTAGTTGCTGGGGTGGCTGGGGTGCTGGACCGCGACAGGGTACAAAGTTTAGGGAGATTTTAAACAATACAGCTGATGGGGCTGGTACTAGAAACCCTGAGTAGAATCAGAGCTGGTGGTGATGCTGGAGGCAGAGTCAGGGCTAGTGAGACCATAGGGTGTAACATAGATTTTTGATTTGGACAGATCATTAAGATGGTGGATGATACAATGACACTCAAAAAGAATCTAAGAAAGCCACTGCTTTTGATTGCAAACACAAGGAAGGGAAGGCACAGGAAAAAAGTCGCAAGTTAACAGAAAATCGAAAAAAAAGGGGGAATGAAAGAAAAGGAATTTTTTCTTTGGAAAACAGTTCAACCAAAAGCACAGTCTGGATGAGTGAAACAGCAACTCCACCTTGAACTTATGACTGAAGAGGAACTGAAGAGTGAATGCAAACAATATCAAATATATTCTTAGTAAGGAGCAGAAGAGGCAGGGAATGTATGTTGTACTGAACTGACTCAAGTTCCTAGGAACCAACAGGACTACACAGAGAAAGAGAAACACTCCACAGAGAACATATATGGCTTCACAAGAGGGGAGGGAATAAATCTGCAGCACTGCTGATGAAAATCATGACTCGGTGACGCAACCAAAATACAGACAGATATGACTACAGGAGGCATCAGGAAAGATCTCTTCTGCAGGGATGGAGAAGCGTTAATATCCATACTCAAAGGCAATGATGCCATGCACAACTTACATTATCCTGACTGATGATGCTTTGAGCCTGTAGCAGATGCACAGAAATGCTCTTCAGTAAACAGGTGAATCAACAGCCCATTGTACAGGAAGCAACTGAAAGTGCTGGACATGTTGTACTTGGCAAAATTAAAGCTGAGAGGCAATATGGTTATTGTCTACAAACACATCAACAAGTGAACACCAAGTGGGGGAAAAAACTATTAAAATTATTAGTGATGGAAGCACAATTAAAAAAGTATTCAAAATAGGCAGGAAGAAACTTAGCCTGGAAATGAGTAGGCTTAGAAGAGGGAAATTCTTGATTCACTTCACCATCAGGAGAGAAAAAATGTAACAGCTATTAAAATAGTTTAATACAAAGGGACTAGATGCTAGTGAATGCACATCCGCAGTAACGAGTTTCCCTGTCCTGTATTCCCAAGATATTTTGCATAAACAGGCTTCCATAAGAGGAGGATATAAACACTGTAAGGATTATGAAGTTCACTGATTGATAGTAACAGATGAACCTGAACCACAGTTTACTGTCTTGTGAACTCATGTAATGTACCCTAACTAAAACAACAGTGTTGTCTTTGAGAGAAATAATGTCTGTCCTCCTCTTTTCTTCCCAGCACGTTGCCTCCAAAACAGGAAGGCATAAAAGGCTTTTCAGAGGTATTTTACCTGCAAAGTTTAAGGTGAACCTGGTCTCCAATTCACTGTGTCAGCAATTTAATTCACTGCTGTTGTTGATCTTTTGTTCTCCGGAGAAAGAAAAAATGTGAGCCTGTAGCCATAGACCTGCAAGACACCTCGCGCTAGCTTGACGGTTAATGCTTCATTTTCCCAGCTAACTCTTTAGGAGCTGCCTCTCCAGCTCCCTCTTCCCAGGTGACAATCTCAGCTAGCACCCATGTCCATCACTGATCACTGTTTCTATCCACCTGATCCATGCTAGGTCTCTTAAGTAGGATGTCCCACGCTCCTGATATCTGTTGCCTTTACTATCACATCCCAATCATTGAATCTGTTCATTTGTCTGAAGCACACCAAAAGCTATCAAAAGTACAACTTCAGAGGTTTCTCCTCTAAAAATGCAGCTGTTGAGCACTGTTTTTATATGTTCCTTACTGCATGTAGCCAGAACTTGTTCTTCTGTCCAGACTCAGTCCCTGGATTTTTCAGGGATGTGTATCTTTCAAAGCCTTCAATAATCTGACCTTGAAGGAGAAGCAGAATTGAAGTCCGTGTATTTAGTCCTCAGCTCCTGTTAAACATTGTGCAGAAGTAATTTAGCCTCTGGAATAATGCTATAGCTCTTCAGTCAGCATAAACCACTACCCAAGAGATTATGATGTGCCTGCCTCCCAGCTCACAGTCACTGCCCTGTGCCCTTCCCAGCCCCTTTTTCCCTCTCTTCCCATTTGATCCAGCACTCTTGTTCAAATGGCCACAGGGTGAATTAGAGAAGGGAACTATTTTTTTTCTCCTTTTTTCCACTGATCTGGTTCACCTTGCAGCTGCTCAGCTCCTGGACCCAAGTGAAGGAGCAGCTAGAAATGGGCAGCTGTGGCAGGAAAAAGGGCAGAATTTCACCTTTTGGTGTCTGTGTACTTGTTGATTATACACCCACAGGAGAAACAGTTCATACCTCCATTCTGGGTAGGGTCTTTTATTTCTCAGAGAGAAGTGCTGCTCTCTGCCTCTCATTCTCACTCACTTTCTTTTTTCCCCCTGTTCTTTGTCACCATCTTCTCCCAGCTTTTCATGCGTCTTACCCAATCCTTTTTGCAAAGGCAGCTTCTTTCTTTATTGGTGCTGCATTGTTATTTGAAACCAGCAAAGTTTCAAGTTTAACAGCAATAGTGTCCAATTTTAGGTCCCCATTATAAAAGAGATATCAATAAAGTTGAATGAGTCTAGGTAAGGGTGACTCAAATGGCTGTAGCTGGAGCACGTGATGTATGAGAAAAAGCTAGGGGAGGCGTGCTTGTTCAGCCCAGTGAGGGCAGGATGAGGTGGGAAAACAAAAGCAGCCTTCCACCACCTGGAGGGAGCTTACTGAGAAGAGAGAGTCAAACTTTTCTCGGAAGTGAAACAGTAGAAGGAAAAAAAGTAAATACGTAGAAGTTGCAATAAGGAAGCATGGGACTGGTGCAGCTCTGGGACAGAGACTGTGCAATCTCCACCCTTTCAGATTTTCAAAATTTGGCAACTTGGCTGAGCTTTGCAGTTAACCCTGCCTGGAGCAGAAGCCCAGATTAGGTGATGTCGTGGTTTAATCCCAGCCGGCTACTAAGCACCACGCAGCTGCTCGCTCACTCCCCCCACTCAGTGGGATGGGGGACAGAATCGAAAAAAAACCCAAAACCACCTCGTGGGTTGAGATAAAGACAGTTTAATAGGACAGAAAGGAAGGAAAAATAATAATGATAATAATACTAATAATGATAATAATATGACAATAATAATACTAAAAGAATTAGAATATACAAAACAAGTGATGCACAATGCAATTTTGCTCACCACATGCCAACTGATGCCCAGTTAGTTCCTGAGCAGCAATCTGCCCCTCCCGGCCATCTCCCACCAGTTTATATACTGGGCATGATGTCATATGGTATGGAATATCCCTTTGGCCAGTTTGGGTCAGCTGTCCTGGCTGTGTCCCCTCCCAACTTCTTGTGCCCCTCCAGCCTTCCTGCTGGCTGGGCATGAGAAGCTGAAAAATCCTTGACTTAGTATAAACACTACTTAGCAACAACTAAAAACATCAGTGTGTTATCAACATTAGTTTCCTACTAAATCCAAAACACTGCACTATACCAGCTACTAGGAAGAAAATTAACTCTATCGCAGCCGAAACCAGGACAACTATCTAAAGCATATCTGCAGAAGATTGCTGTTATCCAGTAATTGCTTAGGTTCTGTGAGCCAGTGTTCTCTAAAATCCTGTTTTGATGTAAGGCCAAATTTGAGAGCAAGGATATGGACACATGTTTGCAAGCCCTCCATCCACAGTGGAAGGAGATCAAACCATAACACTTAAATACAGAAATACACATCAAACTTACTCAAACACAAAATGCATTAACATAAGTAAGTTATTTAGCATTTTTTAAATAGCTAATCCCACCAGAGAAGCTTGCCATCATCACAGCCAATTACATAAAACTGTTCAATTTATTGTGTGAATTACAAAATCAGAGTGAAGAGGTAAAGCCCTCAGTACAGTCTCTGCACTAAAGCTCCACCTAATACTCTAGATTTTTAAGTCTCAACCAAGTGGCACATTTGGGAGTTTTTAAAAATTATTTTTCTATTTCTCCTGTTGCTGGAATCATGAAGGATGTGAAGAAATTAGAGAATTACATGCTAATCAAATTTTGGCACACTAGGCAGAGTACAAATGCACTAGGTCTTGTAAAAAATTGCCAAAAAATGAAAGCTTTCTATTCTGAGTTATTTAAGACTTCTGAGCAAAAGCAATAAAACACTGTTCAACTTTGAACAAGAAACAGATAGCATTTGCATTCCAAGTAGAGGAAAAATTCCCTCCCATGAGGAATACAAGATGCAAAACAATATTTTAACACAGAGATCTCTATAATGTATGAGATAAATATGGATACTTATTTGGGGGTTGATAACGCTTAGGCATTTGGGAATTGAATTGCAAGCTATGAAAAAAATCTGCACTTCAGCCAAGATTTGGGAAGATTTTTCTGGCAATGTATGTCTGTGGTTGCAGAAGCATCTTGAGGAGTTGCTGCTTCCCATGTCTCTGGCTGCCCGTTACTGCTTCCGCCCCCCATCACCCTCTCCAGCATGCCAGCACACATATTCATGCAAAAAAGCAACTAATTAGTGAGCTGAGCCAGCTGAAAAATAACCAGTGAAGCAGCTCTGCTGCCAAGTGTGATGGTCTGGTTTCACAAACAGCTTTCCAGTGGCAATGTGGGCATAAGTTGCCACCACCACTGATCTGTGCTGCCCACATTGGTGCCAGCACCAGCACTCATGCAGCTCCTCCCCAGGGCAAGCTGGGGAATGGATCCCACTCAGAATAACCTTTTTCCTTGAGTAATTTTTCAGCTGAATGAGTTCCCAGCTCTAGCTCATGCTGACACTGATGGAGCAGGTGGAAATGAGGGGCTGGAGCACAGGGAGGACAGTCAGTCCTTGCTCAAACCTAATGCTGGGGCACATTCTGAGTGGTTTGTAGGTTTTGAGGCATCTCTTCAGAGAAATTAATTGAACCCAGAGAAGATGTAGCGTGTATGAGTCTGCTGTTTACTTCATGCTCAAGCCTTTTTGTAAAATATAGTAGGAATAGATGGCTGTGGAAAACATCATCATGAGCGCCACAGAAATACATATTCAGACAGTAAGAATACAAGCTGGAAGTAGTCCAAACAAACCAGAACACATCTGCTAAATCTAACTTATTCTACATCCACTATCTTAATGTACAAAGTTGTAGACTTTAAACAGAATGGACACTGGAATCACCTCAAGCACAGGCATGTAAAGAAAGAAGTGCTTCAGGAACAGCCATACAGGGAGCACTCTCATGCCCTTTCTGGGGAATCAGCACACTTGGATGGCTCTGAAATGCCTCTACACTAATGCATGCAGTGTAGGGAACAAAAAGGACTGCTGCGGATGGATAGATGCTCTTGAGGAAAGAGAGGCTGGGAAGGCAAGGAGGGGGAGCTGCCTTTTGTGTGAATGAGGAGCAGGGATGCATGGAGCTCTGCCTTGGGGTGGGTCAGTAGCCAATGAAGAGCTTATGGGTCAAGCAGGCAGACCAGCCTGGGTGATGTTGTAGTGGGTGTCTGCTATAGACCTTTGGATCAAGAAGAACAAGTGGATGAATTCTTCTTCAGACAGACGCAAGAAGCCTCCCATTTGCAGGCCCTGGTCCTCTTAGGGGGGCTTGAGCCACCCCGATATCTGCTGAAGGTGCAACAGAGCAGAGCACAAGCAGCCTCTGAGATGCCTGGAGTGCATCCAGCAAAGGGCCATGAAGAACCTTAGCATCTGTCTTCTGAGAAGAGGCTGAGAGAGCTGGGAGTGTTCATCGTGGAGAAGAGAGGGGCCAGGGGGATCTTATCAATATATATAAATACCTGATGGGAGAGAAAGAAGAGGACGGAGCCCAGCTCTTCTCAGTGGTGCCCAGTGACAGGACAAGAGGCAATGGGCACAGACTGAAACATGAAATTCCGTCTGAACACAGGAAAACACTGTAATACCATGAGGGTGACCAAACACTGCCACAAGCTGCCCAGAGATATTGTGGAGCCTCTATTGTGGAGATATTTGAAACCCAGCTGGACACAGTCCTCTAGCTGATGCTGCTCTGAGCAGGGGGATTGGACAAGATATCTGAGGAGGCCCATCCAGCTTGAGTTATTCTCGAAGTCTGTGGCATGGTTCTTAAGTCCCACAGGTATGATTGTTAAGTCCAGCCTCCAAAAAATGGGAGAACCTGACCTAGTAATTCTTAGAGGGAAGGAGATACTATTTTGCACTTATGTAGCCTAATGGAAAAAGATGAAGTTACAGTATGTCTCTCAAAATGATTGTCTAGTCCCTGTGAAATGCTAGTTTAAGAGATAGTCCTTCCAAAATCATCACAGTCCATGCGCTGAAAAAGCCGAGCTTTGAATCATTTTTTCAAACACAGAGAAAGTGCATTGGTTTCTGTTACACTTTGCAGAATTACAGACAGGGTTGTGCTACGAATATGGGACGATTACCAGTGAGTGAGGAACTTTTCAATATCTGCCTAATGGGGACTGGATTTGGATCCTCAAAGTCATCTCACAAAGGTTACTTGCTCATTAGTTTTTTACCAAAAAGGAAAACAGACTAACCTCTGGTGGTTGTAGAGATGTCCATGAATGTTACTTATCTTTTGTTAAAAAGCAGCCTTGAACTTAGCGTGATTCGAAGTTCTGTACAAGTTTGCACTAAGATGAGTCTCTCTAGTTGCTTCTCTTTGTAAGGCAACTCCTTGAATCAAAGTATTAAAAAACCAGGTGTGACTGCAAATCCCAGAAGCCACAGAAGTGAGCAGGTGGGCTAAATCAATGGGAAAGGAAGAGAAAGGAATTCAGAGGACTGTCATTTCACCGTGAATACAGTATCACATGCTGCCAAGAGCACCCTCTTTTTTAAATTTTTATGATTATCTTAATAACTCTTTTCTATAAGTCCATTATTAACTATGAGTAAGACAGACTGTGCTATCAGCATGTTGCCTCGGGTTTGGCAGTATTTCTAGTGAGTAATAACAGTGCAGAGCTGGCAAGATAAATGCACCAGGTGTCCTGAACTAACCTGTGGGAATTCACAGCTGCAGTCCACACCAACGTGCATCCAGATGCTCCCTTACGCCTCCAGTTCAAACTGCTCTGCAGGCAGGCCGGATACCCCAACTCCTACTGAAAGGAGGAGGCTGTAGATCACAAGCCAGCCGGTGTGTGCTTTATTGAAGGCTGTGAACGTCTTCTGTAAAAAAGTATTCCTTGCTGTGTGTTGGGATTGTTTACTACCTATTTTGTGAGATACAGGTGCAAGGGTTACTACCTTTAGAAGGAGGTGCCTTTCTCCTTACCTGCTTTGCTGATTCAGGTCTCTTATCGCTGCATTTTGTCTCTTACCTCCCCCCTTTCCTTCCTGCTCACATATTTCTTCCTTTGTCTCTTTCCCCTCACTTTTCCGTGAGTTTCATCTGCTCTCTTCACACAGCAATGACCCCTTATGGAGACAGCTGTGTTTCTACCTCCTTGTTTCCACTGGTTCAAAGGGCTTGGGGGCAGTTGCCATACCAGACCTGCCTGATTCTCATGATAAAACTGCCCAAATGCACTCAAAAGTTGTGTTTCTGAGCACAGACCAGAACTGGGGACTGTCCAGCTTTTTGCGACTCTGACAAGCCTATTACTTCCCTGTGTCTCAACTCTGCAGTGACAAAAGGAGGGAGGTTGTATTTCCATACTCCTCCAAGCTGGTTATGTACCACAAGTGGTAGGGACGGGGCCGTTCCAGTACAGACACACTCAGCATGGGTCCCCCTATCCAATGAGTCTTCATTTTCACACCTCAATTTTAATTCTACTATATCCTGTCCTTCACACATTATCGCTGAATGAAACATACTCTTTTCAAAGAACATTTTTTATTGTTCAGCTCTTTTTCCTGCGGAAGGGTCAGACTAGAAGAGAAATAATGAAATTTTGTGTGTTACTTTCTTGTAATGCAACTTTAATGATTCCTACCCCCCCCCAAAATGTGCAATAACAAAGCCAGGCTTTGGACTGTGCAACTTGTGATCTCACTGTGGGAGATATTTCCTTTGATGTAACTCAAAACATCTTGAACTGCTAGCGACAACTTTAATGTTAAGACTCTGTTGTGCTCTGTTTGCATATTTGTCTGATGAAAGTAAGTCATCTTGCAGTGGTAAAGGCAAACCACCATATCTAGTGCAGTCTAATTACTCATCTGTATGCAGGATATAGCCTTGTGAACCAACCGCCCCCAACAGATTTCTGGTTGATTAAGATTTTGTTCTTAAAGAGATGGAAATTAAACTAAATGCTCCAAGTCAAGGCAAAAAAAGGAGACTGTTTTAGTGTGCCTTGAGCCATGGCTTTGGAAAAACGTGATCATGGGAGTGTTTTATCTTCTGCAGTGAGTGAAATAAATTGAGAATTCAATTGTTTCATAATGTTTCTGGAAGTGTATGTCCATTTTAAGGGTTTCAGCTCACTTTCCTAGTTGTCACCTCTTAAATAGCAACCTGAAAAGATGATAATATTCTTAACAAAAATAAAAATTACTAGTAACTTTTCAGTCTCTTTATCTTCCCCACTAACCTGAAATCTTCCATTCTCAACCCATATTTCCATACAGTGCTGGCACCTTTTCACCCGGTGCAGTTTCCCACCTGATAACCCCAGCCTCTTGTGAATAGTGTGAGGCACTGCACAAACATAAGGTGAAAAAAATACGCTTGAGCAGAAGAGACAGCTGACTAAATACAGGATAAAAGACCTTAGCTGCATGTAGTACATAACTGAGAGTAACACCATCACAGTCAAAGAGCTGTATTTATAACCAATAGTCCTAAAATACAGGTTATCTAAGTTGGAGTTCTCTTCCACCCTCTTACTGTTCGGGATTGCAGAAAAGCACATGCCATGCACAAAAAGCAAAGCTGACACTGTTACATTCTACTGCTCAAGAGGAGTTTTTTTACCTGAGATTGAATCCATGATACTGGATTATTGGTAGCAATACAATGCAGACTTTGCACCAAAAATATATCCATGTTCATTAGCTGCAAAGGAGAATGCATACTTGAGTCACACAGAGCAAGCAGGTAGGTAGGAAGGAAGGTGAAACCAGGTGGAGGTTGGCCTTAAGAATGATTTATAAAGCAAGAAATAAAGAAGCCTAGAAAACAGGACAAAGAGAGAAATTCCATGTGCTATTTAAATAAAATCGAAAAGAACAAAGCTAGGATACAAAAGGTCTGAATTTTGGTCTCCCTTTAGTTCACAGTAATTAGGCAGGTGATGTTTGGGATACATTAAGTTGTACGTAGTTGTTTGAGAAATTTTAGTACATGACTACTACAAAACGTGTCTGTGTCCAAGATTTTGGGCTACATGGTAGATATTTTTTCAATTTTTTCCCCCGTGGAGGACTTCCTACATATTTTAGCTAGTAAAGAACCTGTTTGTGCTCTGTTGGCCAAGTTCCTTAGTATGACATGAGACAGATGTTAGCGATACATTAAAAGTGTATGATTCATAGTATCAGGGTTGCTTAGGATGTGCATGAGGATGCTGGTTTTTAAATCTCTGAAATGCAAGGAAAGACTCTTGTTAACTAAGCAGGCTTTGGCTCAGGCCCTTTATAATAGCCCTCTTGAAAATTTCCCTATATTACAACCTCAATGTCCACACAGGATCTAGTCTCCACTTACATCCTTGTAACAGAAATGATGAAAATTTAATTTCGTGGCCTTGTGTGCCCGCAGAGCCTTGGGACTGAAGCTAACCAATGCTGCAGCTGAATCTCATCAGCTTGTATCCCACCCACTTCTTATAGACTGAATCCAAAATGGGATTTTGGAGAAAGCTGTGAGTTGGGTTTTGTGACTTAAACCTACTGGTTGGATGTGGACCCAATAGTGAACTATTTCTTTCAAATAAGAGGAAAACCCTAAGGTATTCCTGAAAAGGACCACATGAACCAGAAGAACTAGCCAATGAGCTCATGAATCACAAACTATAGCTCAAGATAAGTGTCAGATGGAGAGGCCAGATGTTGGTGGAGGAGCTCCCTTTGCCCATTGACTGCAGTGTAGGGACTGTGGGCACGGAAGTGCTGACCACACCATCCAGCAGTCGTGTCAGCAGCCAGGAAAATTTGTTTCTGGGACAGCTGCTGGACTTTGTTGTTATTAGGTGTGTATATAATGACACTTTTAGCTGCAGTTATGCTAAGAACCCTTTCAACTTCATGATACAAATTTTGTGGCCCTGTCTGTGGGCCACATGGTGATGAGCAAACACCAGCGAAACAGCTGCAGCCCGATTTTGAGAATGGATGCTGTGTGAAAGAGTACATGCAGCTCATTCATATGATCAGCAGCCATGTAAAGGATCAATCCCTCATCAAAAAAATGACAGGAGCACACATCATAAGCCAGATAAAAGAGGTAAACATGCAACTCATCTGGTTCTCTTACGATGGTTGTGTTGGGGAGGTTGGATCTCTGTCCAAATTTCCCCCACAGAGAATTTAAAAACAGTTTTGCAATTTGGCATTTGGCAGGGTTTTTTTTAATATGTTCAGCCCACGAAAGGACATCTTTTTTCTGCCTGTAATCTTCAACATATTTAGCTTTTTTGTTATCATCTGTGCACCAGGCTGGATAGCCTGATGCTTCCTGCTTCTGGTGGAGGTGCAGTTTTATGCAATTTGAGAAGAGGCTGCTACCCCTCCATGCAAAACCTTGCAAAAACTTGCTTGTAGCCTTCCTGCAGAGCCTTGTTCGGTTCCCTGGAACACCAGGTGCCTACATGGGCTCTTTCTTCATTACTGGGTGCAGGGGGCCTGGCAGATTTCAGCACAAGAGTAGCATAAGGGAAAAGATTGCTTGCCATTGACTCTCAGGGGAAAAAGAGCCAATGAGGTGGGTAGATCTTTGCTTTGACCAGTCCAAAACAGGCCATTGAGGTGTCAAAATTCTCAAAAACAGCTTTGGGGTGTACAAGAGGGTATGGTTTTGTTTTGTTGATGAAGGGATAGACGCTAGTAAAATCATAGCAATTTATCTTGTCATTGGGGGCTGCTTTGTAATGCAGACAAAATGCCACCTGGAGGGAGGAATGCTGCAGTGTTAGGTTTGAGGCACATAAACTGGTACGTGGATGTGCAAGCAGAGGGCAGCGTGGTATATGGAAAGGGATCTCTACGGTGATAAACATCCACCTTTTCATTGCCCTCTTTCTCAGAGTGTGCGATGGCTCATCACCATAATCTCATTCCTGTACAATCTGCAGGCCTCCCTCAAAATTTTTACATTGTGCTAGCAGTAGTAACTCAGTTCTTTTTGCAAAACAGAAATCTCCTGACTAGCTGTGTGCCATGCTGAGAACAGCTTTTTCTCTTCAAGCATCATGCCATCCACCCCATAATGTTCTGGTGGTTGAAGAGGCCCCACATAACTTTGATCTTGAGCAGTGTTGAAAAAATGGTCAGAACCTGATACCTAAAGCTTGGGGAATGCTGGGGTAAAAAATTTAAAGATTCAGTGAAATGTATAATTAGGCTGGTGACTTTTATGCACATGAGTTCACCACCTTGGGGGATAAATTGCACATCCATTTTTTCCTTCAAAATCTGACTACCAATGAAGTAGCCACCACAGCCTTTCGCATTACCTGCTACGAAAGTGTAGCTCTGAAACTTTGTGTCCATAAACAGCTGAATTAAGTCTGCGAGACGTGTTTCCTCTTTAAACTCCCGTTCCTGTTCAGATCTTTCCCTCTTTGCCCCTTCTTCTGCATCCCAACGGGCACCCGGTCCTAACTCCATGGCAAAAACGTAGTTTGGGGTATGTGTCCTGCTTTCCTGCATACGTTCCAGGTCATTGATAGTACACCCCTGTCCTGCCTCTGGAGTTCTGATCATGGGCACGAAACACTTGTGCTGGTTTACGTTACAGATCTGTTCACGGTGCAGCCTGCACTTCCAGACTTTATGTTTGTGATGTTTTCCTACACAGGCCTTGCACTTTTCACAGAAAACCATAAGCATTCTGCAAAATCTGTAAGCGTTCCCCAGACCTGCACAGGAGCCTGCAGCTGGCACACCTTACTCTTGTCACCTGCATGGTTATGAGGCAAGCAGAGCCAGCAATAGTATTTACAGCCCTGGCTGTGGTTATACAATGTATGACAAAGCTCACAGATGTTTCTCACCCCAAAAACCTTCCTGGCATCCTTAACACCATAATTATGTTTATCGTGCAAAAGGAGGAAACAGGTCTTGGGATATCTGACACTGTTGTTTGGCCTAAAAGTCCCCCAACCTTTCTTCCCCTCTGGTAGGAGGATGGTGCGCTAGAAAAGTGCATGGGGTATGATGCTGCCTGGAGCAGCGTGGGGGCTTCCCTACCGAACTTGCTTCGGGGTACACTGGTGGGGTGGCTGGTCCTGCAGACAGTCACAAGGCAGCATGAAATCACTGGGGGCACAACATGGCCGAAAAAAGTGGTCACCCACCATGAAACAGTGGCTGAAGCAGTGCAGTGGACCTGGTGTAGTTAGTGGGAGGGGGCTCCCTGCCCAAACAGCCTCCTGGGGTGGATGGAGTCCCAGGGGCTGCACTGTCCTGTCCTGAGCAGTGGCTGTGCTGCGCACCTCCATCCTGGTGCACAGCATCACTCCTGGGCAGGGCCAGCTGCATCGTCTGTGCGCGTGGCACAGCTGGCTGTCAAACTGGGAAATCCAGCCCAAGTTATGGTGTGTGGGCTGTATTTTGATATTTCTGGTTGAAATAAGGGAAACATACTGTTATACCTGTATTGCTATAGAGGTATGCAGCATACGAATTGCCACATAACCCCATGGTAACATGTGACCTCAGATGAAAATGTACCATTTTATTACTTGTATATTCAACAAAAGTGCAATGAACCCTGGAAGTGCTTAGTGGCTCTTCCCACACTTCACCAAGAGATGACACTAGAGAGCTCCTTTTCTGAAGAATTTGTTTTTCTGAAGAATTTCAGGCAAGATTGGGTTTACTTATGGCATAGTGTGAGGGACGAGGCCTTCTCACCAGGAATAGCCACAGGACACTTTCAGCAAATGAGAGATGTGCATGTTGGTGAATTCCTAGTGTGAACAAACATCTCCATTAAAAAGCTGGCAACAGTAATTTTTATTGTTCCCTTTGCTATTTTGGTACCATGAGGTATTATGCTTTCAGAGCTCTGAAATGTACTTCCATCGCTTTCAAAAATAACAAAAAGCCTCCATCTGATACATATATGCCAGATAATTTGGGTATTTCTAGGACACAGTAATAATCATTATTGCATTTCCAGAAGGCTGCTAAAGAAAGCCTCTGGGCAGTACTACTGTAGCAAATTTACCTCTGTGTTATCATCTCTGAGCATACATATCATTACTGGTGTGCAGCAACTCAGTGCAAACTCATTAGGTACGATTTCTTCCAGCAGACATCCACAGATGTACATCAATAAAACCATTGCCTTCAAATAACCATAATATTTGGAAAAAAGAAGCACCAGAAGAAAGCACAGCACAAAGTTACATGAACTTAGTTTCTTTTGTATCCAAACCCATATACTTATAATACGTAGAATACAAGTGATATACATGGATTCACAATTTTCCAAAACATGAATGCAAAATAAATCACACCATATTGTCATAAAATAATTTATATTGCTTACATGTCTCCTGTCTACACAGAGGTGACATTCGCCTGCTGTGGGATTGGCTTATACTCATGGGTTTTGAAAGAAAGCAGTAGCTGACAGATTCTCTACTATTTGTTTCCCTTATGTACACACAGTTCATAAATCCTAACTCAGTCCTTACTTCAAAAGAAACCTTGTCTGATTAAGTGTAGAGTCCAGAAGTCCTTCAGTAAACCTCCTGAAGCAAAACATAAAAATTCAACACTGTCATCCTTTCAACAAGTGAGGCTGCACAGTATTTACCAGCTCCTGCAGAACTTAGGGTTGCTTTCTCTTCAAGACTTGCTGTACAGGAAGCTTGCTAGAACAAAAAAAATTCCTAGTTATAAGTCCTTAAATACTTATTAGTTAGTTCAGTCCAAATTGCTCAGATATCAGCAAGCACCAGCAGCTACAAGGGCAATCTGCAGCAGAGGCAGTACGGACTGTACTTTCCAACATCCCTGCCCCACACAAACACTAGTAATTTTTTTCACTTCTCCCAGAAGTAGAAGCTCAGCAATAGTGTCTCACTGTCTCTCTCGTATAAGCTTCTCCCACCCCAGGGTTTTGCTGCCCGTCTGCCAAAGGATGCGAGTCCCAGTTCTGGCACGACACAGCTGCATAACCTTGGCTCAGACAGCCAGGTGGTGAGACAGGACTGTTAATTGCTCAGGGATTCAGGTACCTGCCTGCCCATCGTGCCTGACCAGGGTGGTGAGCACTCTAGTGCTCAGCTTAATAGCTCATTACAGCCTACTTGCTTTTCACAGGTGTTAGCCAATAAAACGATTGCCTTGTGCTGCTACATCGTGTGTAGTTGCTTGCGGAGTCTCCTCCTACCTGACTAATGATGCCTGAACAAACCAAATCAAAAGAGGAGCTGTAACATCTCCTGTAATAACACCTCCAACATAAAACCTTGCCACTAGCTTCCTGCAGTCCCACAGATTGGGACTCGGCTCGACCCCTTTCGCCAGCCTCCCTGCTATGGCACTGTAGCAACCCTACTATTCCTACAGCCTGTCCCTGCGTCCCAGGCTGGGCTACTGAGCTAGAACAGAGCTGCCTGGGGGACCAGGAGCTGCCGTGCATGTAACAATTTGCCAGCAACAGCTGATGGCTGTTAATTACTGAAAAACCAACTGCCCTGTAGCTGCCCTGAAGAGACACTTGCTCCACGGCTCAGCTCAATGCCTGCACACAGGTGGGCACTGTGTGAAGGTGCAGAGCTGCAGGGCTCAGAAACAACTTCAGAGAGACAGACGGGAGCTGCCACTGCCTACACCATGCTGATTTAGGTCACACACTACATACCTGTTCATGGACCTCTGAAGCGGAGCGCAGATTTGGAAAGTTTGTCCTGGACATAGAATTGAAGTAAAATGGCTTTGCTGCTGATTCTTCCCCCTTCCACTGCATATGACATTACAGGGATCTTGTTTCATTGTCTTAATGCAAATCTGAGCATCAAATACCCCTTTTCACATGATAGGGGTAGTCTGTAAGACTAACAGGAGTGGAGTTAGTTTTAATGACAATTTTTTCCTCCAAATTAAAAAAAAAATAATCACCAAACCCCAAATTAGCTCAGTGAGACAACACAATAGAATAATTATTGCTTCAAAAACCAAAGACACTTTTGCCTTGAATTGTTACCGTAAATTCAGTTGCAAAAGAATAACCCTCTAAGATTCAGTTTGAAGTTTTAGAAGGCAGGCATTCTTTATTACAGCACTAATGCACGGGGGATCACTCCACCTAACGTGCATGCTGCATACAAAAATTACAGAGTTTATATCCAGTTATCTAATTAGCAACAATTAGTAAAAACACGCCTAAGTTTATACTTATTGGCTAGTGATAAACATTTCACTCATTACTGGTCAGTCATATTTAAATTAACTCCGTTTGCAATGTAGATTAGCACGCATGCTCCTTGCAGGGGGGCGGGCGGGTGAGTTTCTTCGGTCTTGAATTGAGTCGGTGGTTGTGTTTCCCCCTCTCGCTTTTACCTTTCCCCTAGTTACGAAGGACTTCTCCGGGTTTTGGCTCATATTGTAATTTAGTCAGCAGAGCCGGGGGTACAATACCGATATTGAGGAACATCTTGCCATTTTATCACATATTGTTACTTGCTGAAGCCTACATAGTTTCTAAGTACAAGGACATCCTTCCTCTTATCTACTGAACAGGACAATGCATGTCTTATTTGGTAGCCTAGTATTTGGCAGACAACACTTAATTACTAAATAGAGTTTAGTTATGGTATCAGAATACTGTGTAGATGCTC
The DNA here is from genome assembly GCF_018139145.2 of Gymnogyps californianus. Lineage (NCBI taxonomy): Eukaryota > Metazoa > Chordata > Aves > Accipitriformes > Cathartidae > Gymnogyps > Gymnogyps californianus. The sequence continues at coordinate 56,051,575 of NC_059500.1, forward strand.
TACAGATTATGATGGAGAATGGCAATTGGAGAGATTTGCTGTAATCAGAACTATCATTTGTAAATTGCAAAGCATGAAACTGCTTCACTGATAACAAATAATGCAGACTAGTGTAAACCTGTGCAGACTGTAATGTTGGTTCGGTTGCTCTTCCAGTGACATCCAAAGAATTTTTGAGCAGTTGGAAGTAAAGTGATGTTTTCAAAAGATACAGCAGTTAGCATAATGTTCTACATCTGGTTACACTTGACATAAAATGAAAGTATTTAATGAACACTCATTTTTGTTTGGGAACTTTTACCATACTCCAGCATTTAAACATTAATTTTTCATGAAAAAAAGTGTTTTCACAGGGGCACAATATTTATATATATTCATATATAATTATTTTCATATATTCATATATTATAGCGGTATTTAAAAAACAAAAGCAAGAGTTTATGTTAACTTTCATTGCACAGCAGGATATTTCTTAATACGCTATGTCCTTCACTCAGGGAACCATTTCCCATGTTCTTCCATAGGATCATCTTCTTCCCATTTCTCTAAGCAACCTGCACGGTTGAAGCGTTGCACCTTATCCCCTTCTCCCGTAAGCAAGAAATGTCACACCTCAGAAACGATCATGCGCGTAATTTTTTTCCTCATTAAGGTGCCAGCAGCAAAACAACTGCAACAATCATTATTTCATGAGTTTCAGTAGTAGCCTCCATCTCAGTTCCATCTTAATTGTCAAATTTTAATGAATGACATTCTTTTAAAATCTTGACTAATAAAAGTTAAATCAAGGAAAATAAAATCTCACGGAAGTGAGAGCCTCTGTAGGATGGGTGGGGAAGCTCACATGCCTTTTATTTACTGTTTCCAGAATTGCAATGATGAAGCCTCTGAAGAGCCACAGACCTGCAGGCACAGCAAGCCCAGCTCCTGGCTATCTGAAAGAGCTGCACCCGGTCATACCTTCCAGGTGTGTCAGCCAGAGGGTCCCCAGGCAAAGCAACCCTGCCCCAGACTCATCCTGCAGCCGGGAGCGCCTGTCCAAGGAGCAGCAGCAGGGGAAGGAGGTCTCTGGTGCCCTGGCTTGGCTAGGATTGTGCCAGCCTTTGTGGCTGCTGGCAGTGGTGCTCAGCGCTGCTCTCAGCTGAAGCCAAGGACACTGGCAGCTGTGGCATGAAATGGCCAGAGCAGCCGTGTAGCTGCCTCCCAGCTTGATCAGTGGCCATTTTGACAAGGGAGGGTGATTTAGCACCACAATGTGTTCCCTGTCAGAGAGGATTTTCTGCAGGGAAGCTGTGATGAGGAGGGCGTGCACAGCGCCCTGGGAAGGGGTGCATGAAACAGGCTCTTTTTTGCACAAAGCAAAATCAGTAGACATTTGCTCATACAGCTAGGCCGATACAGAGCAGTGATCTACTTGGGAAAGACTATTTTCCTTTTTCTCCCTTGCAGTGAGGAGTTGCTTTACATCTGTAGCTCCTGCGTAGGAGGCGTATATCAGGATACAGCTGTATCCCCGAATGGTCCCAGGTGGTTCCTGCGCAGGGATGCCTTATCCTGTGTCTGCTTCCAAAGGAGCGCCCTGCCTGGATGGAGATCACAAAAAGGCAAATACCACAGCATCACGCACAGGCAGACCCCATGGAGGGTGCAGCAGTTTAGCTGACTGCATGTCCCTGAGAACAGCTGCAAGCATCCACCCCCTCTTTTTGCCACAAAGAGTCCTCCTTAAGATCTGTCTTGTCTTGGTGCTCCCAAGGGCCAAATGTATGCTGCAAGCTGGGGCTGGGAGTGGAGAGTGCGGAACACCCACATCTAAGGTGCTTCTCATCTCATACATGAACTCTCCTCTCCCTCACTCTTTCAGTAGCTCTCAGAGTAGTGATAACAGTTTGGGAAGCTTTAATTAGAAGGGCTGCAGAAGGCACTCTGTATCTTTTTCCTTAACTAGAAGCTTGATGGGGTTGGTGTGGAAAAGCACAAATGAGGCAGAAGTTATCAGCGCTGATGGAGAAGGTGAGCTTGGACCTGCGGGGTCCAGTGGAGGGAACGGAAAACACACTGGGCATTTGATGCATGAAAGGAGCCACGGGATGGGGAAACTGAGGTGTCTGGCCTGAGGAATAAAGAGAAATTAGACAGGGTTTCATGGCACAAAGTAAAGGCTTAGATTGGTGTGGAAGGGAACTGCTCTGCTGATTTGTTCAGCCCTCCTCATTTCAGGAATGGTCTTTTCTGAGCTTGCCAGGAAATGGTGTCTCTTGAAGCCTTTTTTCAATTGCATGCTTTCCAGGTGATGGGCCTACAGCACTGGAGTTTAGCTATGTTAAGCTTCTGTGGCTCAATCTAACTCCGTGATTTTTTGCTCCAGAAAACTCAGAAGTGCCAGTCTTTCACTGACACCTGTGGATATAAAGCAGAATTGCACACATGCTCTCATACTCTGGAAGTCAGGAATTTCAGCTCCCAAACTTGCTGGGTGAGAGTATCCTGCCTCTCAAAGACTTTCGCCTGGGGAGGACTCAGTTCTATGCAAGGTTCATGATACTGCAGTGATGAAGGCAAAGTGGCACATGTTAACCTGCAAGATTAACATTTGTCAGTCTTCCACTCTTTCCCGGGGGAGAATTCTCTGCGCAAAGTGATTTAGGGTTTTTGCTTTTTCCAGGTGCACACATAGCCATTGTTTTATAAGAGCAAAAGCAGGGCAAAGCAGTGTGCCTTTAGTTGGAGCAGAAAGGCACAAAGCATCGCTGCCCATAAACAAGCTGTCTTTGGCCTACCTATGGCTTTGCCTGCTGAGCAGGACAGAGGCATGGGAAGAGGGGACAGCAGCTGGTTCCCACTCTGCATTGATACTCCAGTTACAAGCGCTGCCAAAATAGATGTAACACTGCTAACTCCCTGCCCTAGACCTCCTTAGGCTAACACAAGCTCACACTTTAGCACAGGCTGAGACACAGACTTCATCGCGTGCGTCTGTGTGCAGCATAAATATTTGAATGTTTGTTTTGCTGGTACTTATAGGTGTGGAAAGCCTTTTGCTGACATACAGGATTTCTAAGAATGTTACTGGCTTGTTGAAGGGAAGCTACTGTTTGTATGAAAACTTTGATATGGAACTAGGATAAATTGACCTCAAACTAGGATGGTTTCAGTGCCAAATATACATATTTGATAAGGCCTATCATGCACTGCCATGTGCCTGGAGAAGCTAATAGGAATTAATGTATGGGTAGCATAACAGGATCATTATAAAAGAGTTCAAAGAAAACCAGCTGTCACCATCCTGTCTCTCCCACCAATGAGGGCCACCCCCGGCCATGGACTTGCTGGAGTCAAGTGAATAAGCGAGCAGGTGCAGTAATTACTAATGTGAGGTATAATCACTTACGGTTTACTGTGTTTTGCTATACTTGTATATAGCATATGCTCATTAGGAAACATTTCTCATTTCCTTGCCCCTGACCTCTGCAGTCATCTTGATTGTCTTGATAAAACAACAGCTCTTGTAAAATCGGTTTTGCCCCTGACGCAAAGCTCTGCACTAAGATTAGCTCCAGCTGAAGCTGAACCTAGAAAGAGGGTGGCAGTCATTTAACAATCATTTGGGGTCAGATTGATTAACTGCAGGAGTGTCTTTCCCTGTCTCAGGAGTACCCTCTCCCTGTCCTTCTTGCATAGTGATTTGTGTGCTTTGTTGAAGGTTTGATTTGTAAACTCTTTATTGCAAAGTGTTGTAGTGCAATGGGTTTTGAATGAGCTGGTTACTATCCCTATGCCATGTTGTGGGGCTTCTGCTACACAGCGGGACAAACTAACTTTTCTAAACCAGTTTCTAAGTGTTGGAGTGACCTTCATGGTCTTTTGGAAATAAGTAGTGCCTGATCTACAGCACTACGGGGGATAAGAGGAAAAGAAAGCCACAGTTCTTTTGCATTGCTGAGGGATGTTCTTGGGACCACTAAAGATTAAACAAGCAGGTTTGCTTAATGGTTGGGCCTTGCTACCTTACCAACAGAGAGTCATGCACGCTCATGGCTTTCGATAGATGAGGGTCTGTGAGCAGCCCTTTGGCAGGGAAAGCTTGGGAGAGGGAAAACCTCTTGGTGGCAGGACTGTCTTTGCTTGCAATTGTCATGATAGACCCTAATCACACACTTTGTTAATTTTTTTTTTTTTTAAAAACCTTCTTCAAGACCCTAAAATAGATACAGACATCTCTCTCAGGAACTCTTCCTATTTCGCAGTGTTGGCACCCTTTTCTGCACACTGTTCCAGTGTTGTATCATTAACTCCCACTGAAGGGCAGCAGTAGCCTGCTCATATAATTCTGCCGTGACTACTTAAAATGCCAGGCATTAAATTAAGTGTTCTAAATAAAACCATTCAAATGTTGCACTGCTCTGAGCTAATTTGGATACCTCCCCAGTACTTTATAAGTATATGCTGTATTTACACTTTTGTGGTTACCTTGAAGTAACCTATTATCATAATGACAGTAATCACCCTGACTACTGAATATGTTAGAAACAATAGAAGGCACAGTTAGAGCAAAAAGTGACATCTTTCTCCTTAAATAAGGGCTCTTACTTGTGGGTTTACAAGCCTGTGCTGTGGAGACGAGAATTAATCTTCTCCAGTAGCTGTGGTTTATGTATAACATCTTTGTACATGGGTGGTGTAGTCCTAGTACACATTTCATACAGTTCTTGCCAGAGAGTTCTCTTCCGGAGTGAGAAGAGTAATTTGTAATCAGAGGGGCAGCAAATGCAGTGGTAATACTCCTTTATTAAGGTTTCAAAAGAATGTCAATAGACATATGGGTCTATGGTTTATAACTTAAAAAGAAGGCATTCCTCAGTCTTTCGTGTGACCTGTACGCACACAGAGTTGATGGAACCAAAATTTAACATTTTGTGCTCTTGTGGAAATATGGAAAAATGCCTCTGTCTTTGTGACCCTTACCTATGAGAATTGGCCCACGGAAATCAAGGGCCAGAGTTTACCACCCTGGTTATGCCAAAGAATTTTTGAGTAGCACCCCCTGATATCACGGGTGCCCTCCGATACCGTACGAATTTCTTATTTAGCTTGAATAATATTGTGAGGTGGGGTAGCTCTTCACTGACATACCTCTGCTCAGATTGCGGTATTAAGATACACTTTCATGCCCGTTATGTAACAGAGCTGCCACATTCAGCACAAGAGCCTAATTTGTACTCCATTACTGATTTGACATAATAAAACAATCTGGAATTAATTCTGTGTCTGACAAATTTTGGCTCTGAAGTTAGACAACCCAAGAAGTCAAAGGGAACCATAAGTCTAGTTTGTGTGGAATCACACTGAAACTGCAGCTCATTGTTGCTGGAAGATCCCCAAATAAGCAGTGCTGCCATTTTATAAGTAGCGAGCTTGCATGTTAGCGGTGGTTGTTGCTGAAGTGACTGCTACCAGCAGCACACAGGCCTATTGAATCTAACACTCAATTTTAAAATATATCTTAATAATTGGCCCTTTTAAGTCACTTTAAAATGCTTCCTTGATATTATGACTACCTAAATATGTTTCCTCAAATAGTAATTGCAAACTGAATAAATGCCAGAAGCACACAATACATAGAAGCATCACTGATATGCAGTTGATACACATTAGGACAAAATGAAGTTGCAGGTATTTCTGCTGCCACTAAATTAAGTAACGACACATGTTTCTGGAGCTACTAAAGCTCCTTTGCAAAATCTGATCTTTTGGGTATCCATTCTTCTTTTGCGCTTTTACATCTCAGCAGAGTTAAGGAATGCCATTTTAATGCTGATTGCTCAATAAAGCCTGCACAGAAAAGGAACTGGATATTCTAAAGAAAGCTGATTTTTCCTCTTATCCAGGACTTGACTGATGGTTAGGAAAACCAAGCAAACATCATAATAAGCCCCAATTACTTTAATCCACAAAGAGCTGTCATAGTTAATTACCATCCATGTTTCGTACAGCTGGAATATAATTACTGTTTTCTGACCACAGCATCATTGTGGGTAGCTCACTGAAACATCTGGTCTACGAGTTTTAGTTGTCCCAAGGGTGTAGGAGATGGTAAGGTGATATTTTTTCCCCTGAAGATCACTGTTGAGAAGACATTAGTTCTGTAAGAGGATTGGGTGGCACAACTTCAGGTCAAGCACTATCTGAGCTTCTTGTCATGGCGACTTTGTAAAGGGAGTGGAGGCTGTGGAAATGAAGACCAATAGGAATAACCGAAGTTACTGGCATGTGAGGCTAAAAAGAAAAGCTCTTTGAGCTCTGCAGAGTAAAACACAGTGTGTAGCAGTATCTCAGGTGATGGGGACTGCAGCAGGGTCATGGAGGAGGTGGTTATTAAAGGAGGGCTTGAAAGAGGAAAAGGTGGAGGTGGTGCGCAGGAAGGGGGTGTTTTGGCAACTTTAACGGTTTCAGCAATGTGTATGCAAGAGTGCCTGAGGCTGAACAAAGGAGAAAGAAGGAGGAGCACAGCCAGAGAGCCGTGGAGATGGGGGAGCTCCCGGCCCTCAGTCCCAGACTGAGCTCTGACCATGATGAGAGCAAGAAGCAAGTTTAGCTCCTGGGTTGTTACAGCTTGAAGATGGTATTTTTCTTCCTTGGAATCCAGCAGCTGCCAAATCCAGTCAGCAAGACAGCATTTTTTCTTAAAAAAACCAAAACCCCTCCCAAACTTAAAAAAAAAAAAATCTACATGTTGTCTTATCCCTGCTCACCAGCCCTGCAGTTTGTCTTGCAGCTGTTGACTGAAGAGCTGACAACAGAGAGACTGAGCCCAGCCACCTCCAAATGCTGCTGACATGCCTTTGCCACGAAGAGGCTGAGCACGTGCTGATGGGACATTGCACCAAAGCACAAGCGACGCTCATTTCAGTGCATGTCAGGGGAGACTACAGAAGATGGCTTGGGAATCAAGTCAGAAAAATGCCCTGGGGCAATATGGGGAACCAGAAGGAGGTGTTGGAGCCGCAGCAGACTTCAGGCTGGAGAACATCAAGGGTCTGTGATCAAATCCCTGCTCATGGCACCTCCATGGGTTGCTCCAGACCTCTCCACAGATGAACATTTCCCAGCCTCTTCAGGCAACTTGTCCTGGTGTTTGACCAAATTGCTGTAATAAGGGCCAGCCAGAAGAGAAGCAGAAATTTCAGCTGCTGCAGAGCTTAGGTTAGAGACCAATCTCAAGTGCAAACTGAGGCCAAATCTCAAAGTGACCTAACTCTGTGGTTTTCTGAGACCAGCATTTTGAATTTGGCCTAGTTCTTGTTTTGATCTTTCTCAAGATCTCTGCATGCCTTAAGAAAAAATACTGACCCACTGGCATGTCTGTGTGTTACTTAACTGGGCATTTGCACCGCAAAACATGAGTAGATGGTGACATTGGAAAGCAAACGTTTTTGAAAGGTTACCTACCATATTGTCTGTGTTGCCCTGTTGTGTAGTAGGCATGATTGATACTCACCTGTGCTTTTAATGAAGCTTAAGTAAAAGAAAGAGCTACAAGTAGACGAGGGTGAAATAATGCCTGTTTTGAGAAGACTGCTGGTACTTAATTTTTCCTCTCATGTGCCAAAGAGGGCATGGGTGTGTATTACCGTCATTCCAAGAGACTATTTCCTTCACAAAGAAAAATATAACTAATTATTCAGGGGTGTGAGGGTGGGAAGCCCCCGATGTAGTTGCAACAGAGGAATGTGGCTGTTCCTCATGCCTCCCAGGAGTGTATTGGCCCACGAAGCCAGCCTGGGCCCATGCAAAAGGGGGGCAGGAGGCGAGGGCTCCCTGCACCCGGTGATTTTCAATGCGCTCGCCCACTTGTGTGATCAGCGAAGGGTACAGAGAATGCAAACAGAAAGACTTTGGACCAGAGCTGTCCCAAAAGTGGTTTAGTCACCTTTTTTATCTCCTCTTGAAAATGATGACCACTAGTAATACTGCTAGGTATTTTTTTTACTTTTTCTTCTTTTAAGGAATCACAGTGGAGACATCTGAAAAAGCAGGAGGAATCTGATCCCTGCAGCATTTACAACACAGGCAGCAGTGTGCACAGCTGATGCAAAGAAGCCTCATCTGTTCTAAGTTTAACATGGGAAGAGGCCCATGTTCATAACCCAATGTTAAAAAATAGAGGGATTTCTTTTGAGGGGGGTGCTGAGCCATTGATGGCTCTGAGTGCAAGATGAGGTTTTTTTTATATGTGGTTTTTTCATATGTGTCTAGTAATACAACTACCCCTTTATGAATCTCCTGTTTAAGATCTGACAGTTTGCTTGGTGCTACATGGAAAGTACAAGAAAGGTAATATTTTCTCCAAAAGGCTTATAAATTAAGTGCCTGGGTTTTTTTCTTGGTGTGTTTTCCCACTGGGGCATGCAAAAGCAGGACTAGGTCAGTACTGGTGTAGAAAAAGCACAAGCTGTGCTGAAAAACGCCAGAGCATGGAAGAGTCCTGTTTTTCCATCTGCAACCACATGTCCTTGGCCTGGCAGCCTCACGGGGTGGCCCCATCCCCAGAGAAACTCACTGTTGCCTGGGTTTGGCTGAGCTGGAAGCAGCACAAATCACGGTGTTTTGTGTTCTGCCTGTTCTGCTGCACCTGATGTGGGACCAGAATAGGAATTGTGGCTATAGAGAAAAATAGTTGGTGTTTAAAATGAAACTTCCTGAAAGTCAGCAGTAATAAGAAGTCAGGGTTGCAAATGCAACTTTAGGTGAATGAAAACATGTTTCCTCTCACCTCAGCGAGCACTTCACCTGAGTGAGCCCTCTGCAAGTGGCCAGGGTTGGGATAACACATCCTAATTTGCCTCTCCTGGGTGGTGAGACTGAGAGAACCAAGTTCACCTGGGAGGTAAAAAGCCTAAAAGGGGATCTAGTTGCTGTTTCCAGGTACATGAGGGGGAGGGGGGTGGGGTGTGGGTGTGGGTGGGGGTGCGTGCGCGTGCGTGCATGCACGTGCGTGCATGCATGTGTGTGTGTTACAGAGGAGGTGGAACCAGAGTCTTTTCCAAGATATAAGGATAAAAGCACACAATTTGCACCAAGGGAAATTCTGAGGAGATACTAGGAACGAGTTCCTCATCATGACAAGTCATTACATTGAAACAGGCTGTTGAGGGATGCCGTGGGGTCTCTGTCCTTGGAGATATACAAAACCTAACTGGGTGAGGCCATGAACGATCTCATCTAATTTTGATATCAACTCTATTTTGAGCAGGGGGTTGGATTAGAGACTTCCAATCTATGAGACTAATAAATCTATGAGGTAAGTAGATAAGTTACGATAAATTATGAGATCTTTACACTCCCAGAGATGATCTTACTTTTCAGAGGTAAAAAGAAATCAGCCAAGTATTACAGAATATGGGAAAGCATGTTTGATCAAACTCCTCTCAGGCAAAGCCTTAAGGGAAGCCTGTTTTATCTTTAGCACACCCTCTCCGTAAATATTCTTCTCATGTCAAACTCTTGTAAATAAAGCAGTATATGTATTTGTGAGGTGACTACAATGACCGTTGACAGGTTTAATGGTGCACAATGTAGCATATTTTAATTATCTACCCTAAACAAATACAAGCGAGTTCTGCAATAACAATTGACAGTAAATGTATTATTATATCCATTTTTATACAAGAATACAAATCATTCATAAGCTGAGCAAGAAACCAAGAAATTGTGCATCTAATATTGTCCCCTATAAGCAAACCCCTTGCTACCGTGCTCCTGTGCCTCTTCTGAAAGCACCTGTGATATCGGAGGTAGTTTGAAAGAGAAGAGTCCCTTCCCAATGGGACTCTCAGCAGCACTGCAGCGTCTCGTTGCAACAGTGACCTGTTAGGATCCTTTTTTCATTTGGACTTCGTTGTATGTGCCAAATGAAGCTGTCATCACAATGTACACTTCTGCCTGTAACGCAGTGATCTAGCAGAACTATGTATGTATTGTGGTCTCTAAGGGTTGGGAATCAGTTTTCATTTTCCCTTTGGGCTACGGTAAATCTGCAGGAATATGATCTGAGCCTAGCAACTCCCTGCAGGTTAGTCATGCCTGGTGTTTCTTGTCTGAGCAGGACTTGTCCCCAGGCTATGTAGCAGCAGCCCCAGCCACCCCAGGACAAGGTGGGTAAGAAGTGAAGGTGTTAGCCTCCCCTGCTAGTCTCCTTGTTACGACCCAGACCAGACAGACCAGAGGGTCGTAGAGGTTCTGGGATCCCCCCGGGCTAAATTAAGGTGAAACGACACCAAACGATCACTTTGAATGTTTTATTTGAACAAGCCAAACTGTGGAAGGCGTAAAGGTGGGCAGTGTGGGTTGTAGCAAAACGTTCACAAGAAGAAGAGAAAAGAGAGGGAAAAAAAAGAAAGAGGGGGGAAAGAAAAGAGAGAGTCACCACCCTTGGATCCTGTGGCATCGGCGACAAGCACGGCAACCCTCTGGCGATGGGCGCGCGCAAGGTGGCTCTTTGCAATTGTGTCTTTTATAGTCTAAATCTCCGTCCACAGTCACGCCTCTTGAAGACTTATATGGGTTCAGTCTAGACAGTTCTCAACATATATAGTAGTGTTCCAGAGGGTTCTTTATCTACTGAGCATGTGCGGCTTATTGGGGTGGTGGTCTTAGGGACTTCCCAAGGAGCTACAAGCCCCCTCCTCAAATAAGCTTTGTGTGACCTCTGGCCATATGCGGTGGGTTACCAGGCTGGTTCTGCCAGACCACAGGACTGCACGCCCTCCCGCACGCCCCCTGTGTCCATGCCAGCCAAGTTCTTGCTCATGTCCCTCTTTGTTATGCAGACTGTACCTTGGTTGCTACAATGTTTGAGACATTGACAGACGTTAACTCTTTCAGTCCCTCACACTCCTTCCAGGGACACCTCATGTGGGCATTAGGTGATGAATATTATCTCCCTATGGAGAACTGGTGAGGCTTGGGAAAGCCAGTGTTGCTGTGTGACAGATGGCTGTGTCACTTCCTAGGCACAGGCAGCAATGCAAACAAGGGGTCAGGCTCAGTGCATTGACTTAAAATCTTAACTTCAACATTTAATTAACATTTCCAAAGTTTCTTGGATCCTTATGAGACTTTTCCCTTTCCGTTGAGCATCAGCCAGTATTGTTATTGGGCAGATGCCAGAGCCCTTGGCTTTAAAGTTTGTAAGTCTGAACCACATTAGCTTTTTCCCAAGTTCTATGTCTCGATCTCTGATAACAAATACCCTATTTACTACTGAGATGGAAACAGCAAGTCTTTACAGAACTCCCCAGATTTTATCCATGCAAGTGTATGTCTGTGCACATACCCTGCAGCCAATCTGCTTGAAACTCAAATCCAAGAATTGCAGCAAGATTTGAAATCAGCACTTGTAATAATTTTTTTTTTAAATAAAAATAAAAAATATCCTTATGAGAGGATATTAAATAACACATCTATGGCTGATTGCTGGGAAGGGTGGCTTACAGCTATAGCAAGGGTGACAAATGGGAAAAAGAAAATGGTGTGAAGGTAAGTAGAATAAAGGGATAAAAAAAAAAATCAGTAAAGAGGAGGTTGGCACTAAGCAGTGAGACTTTAGAAAGGCTTGGGGTGAATGCCACTAGAAATCTCCCTAATGAACACAACACCCGGGTCTGAATAGAAAAGGCTATGGGGCAGAAAGCCAAAAAGAGTACTTGGAGGGGCTGCCCCAGTGGTTTAATGGTACATCTGACATCAGGCAAGCCAGAGTCTTGCACTCCTGGTTAGAGGAGTGAAAAACACCAGGGAGATAACATGCTTGCTTAGAGATACTTGCTTAAAGAACTTAAGGGAAAAGTCACAGGTATTCTGTATTGCCATATTGGCGTATTCTGTATGCCAAATACGGCATATTTCATTTGGTAAGGCAAGTACGGTTTCGTTGCCTCCTCTGATTTCTTTTAGGAGAAAATATTTGTTAGAAGCGTGATTTGAAAAAGATAAATGTCTGAAGGAACAATGAGGAAATCCAGATGCTTTGTGAAGTTTTAATTTATTGTATAAATTTAATTTAATTTGTTGTTATTCTTTTCATTCCTGCTCTGTTTTTCGATTTAGACACTGAAACTCTGCAAATGGAGCAACTCGCACACACAGCAGTGCATGGCCTTGTCCACTCCTGCTTGCTCGAGCCACCGCTTGTCTCATCTCAGGTGGCATGGACACCAGAGGGAGGTGGACACGTGGTCCTGCTCTTCTCACGCTCATCCCAGGGGGAAATTCATAAGTAGTGACCAGGAAAACTTTTTTCAGGTTAGTGGATTCCTGTGCAGTCCATGTCAGGAGACATCTGTTATGGGCTTACTTGAAAAGTATCATTAAAAACCAAACCAACCAAACAAACCCAACCCTTTCCTAAATAAGAACATGTCTTACTAAAGCAGCCACGCTTCAGCTAGCAACACCATCTCGGTGAAGTGTTTCACCTGCATCAACAGAGGGCACGATTCCCATAAAAATCACCCTGACTCCTTATTTAAATGGGGCCCGGGGAAATCTTAGCTGCTAATGCTCTGAGCCGTCAGGTCTTAAAGAGAAAAGCATCTGCTGCTGCTGCTCCCTTACCCGGGTGTCCAGGCAGTTTTGGGCAGGCATTCTGTATTTTGCAAGGGGATTTTTGCACGTGTTAGCATAAATGGCCATTATCCAGGCTAATTTCCCACAAGCTGGTGAGGTTTTTTAAACTGGTTGTTGGAAGCTGACACTAAAAATGCTTTTAAATGTAGCCCGTCAAAGCTACCTAGCCACCTCTTTTCTTTCCTGATGGTTGCCGTGCCTGTGTTCCTTATGGAAGTATCGACAAAGCGTTGCTTTTATAAACTTCAGCCTTAGTCAGTATGTCGCCTGATTTAAGACTGATCCTTCTGCTTCAGTAGTTATTTGATAGTAGTCAGGGCTCATGGTTTGCTGTTATAATCCTTGTGGTTATCTCCCCCCGAGCCCATCTCACCATCTGCTTTAGCTCTGCTCCCTGGGGCACTGAAGTTCCTTGTCTCTCTGTCTCTCTTTAAAAATTGCATTGTCTCCTTCATTTCTCCAGTCAAGGAGGAGAAGCTAGCTGATTTCAGAAGCAGGATGGGCCTTGCCAACCTTTGTAGCTTCAACTTGCAGCAGAGCACCTTCAGCCTTGCTGGTGCCATGGGAGAAAGCCTCCAGACCAGTGTGCTGCATGGTCTCTGGGGGATTCAGCTCTAGGTTTGGGCTCTTTGATTTAGGTCCATCTCCCATTGTAAAACAACAGTTGTGCTGTGGGCGCACCAAGAAGCAGCTGAGTGCCACCTGGCTGTTACTGAGCTTGAGGCGGGCGAGGACCTAGTGCAGAGGTGGGGGAAGGGACAGATTTCTTTTCCCTCTCCCCATCCTATTGCTCAGGGTGGATGATGAACAGAGAGAGATGCAGGAACAGCTCAGCCTTGCTGCCTGTGTTTTGGAGAAGCTATAGAGAAACTCTTGGCACTGGTTGGCAGCTGGAAATGTGCGAGACGTTACAGTAAATGTATCATTGCCTGCACCAGCTCTTGGCAAATAGTATGCTTTATAAGAGGACCACAGCAGCAGAGTCCTTTTTTAATGCTTCTGAGCACAATCCAAAAGGACACGGTGGTTCTGCATATGGGCAGTGGCAAAGCGCGACAGACTGGCAAACTCTGAAGAGCTGTTATCCAAAGAGACTCAGCTGGGTAGTAGGGACTGGAGCCCAGCCGTGGCTTTCAACGATTGCTGTTGCTTTGGGCATCTGGCTATGGCCACTGGTAATGTGAAATGGAGGCTGGTGGAAGCTATGTGTCACCAAGATGTGGCATGGAGGAGGTCTGAGATGAGACTCAGTCTGAAAATGTATGTCAAAAAAGAAGGGAACAATCCTGTAAATGCTTTCCTCATGCTTTTGCTTTCTTTTGCTCTTTCTGGGTAGAGTAAGGGGTTTCTCTCATCTTAGAGTTCATTGCTCAAAACTCTAAGGAAAAAAAATAGCTCAAAAGACAGTGAGCAAAAGCAAGAGTTGTGTGCCCAGTGTTACAGACTGCTCTGTACCTGGGTGGCAAACAACTGTGTCTCACAGTGGGCTCCCAGTTCCTGACTTGCGTGCTGCTGAAATAGAAATATCCTAAAACGTAATGTTTAGACATTGAAGCACTTAGTGTTTTCAGCCTTGCACTAACTTCCCCATTCACCCCTTACACTACAGCTCTCCTTGAACAGGCAGCTGTGACGGAGAATGTCACACTCAATCCAATTAATGTCCCCTTGAGAGCCTTTAGAAGGCAGATTCTCAGTTGGTATAGGTCAGCGTGGTTTGCAGGAGTTGACATTTTGAGATTTGCTCTCCACTGAGACTAATTAGATAGTGCATGGGAGTAAGTTTGCATGTTTTGCTGCATGGGGTGAGGTTTGTGCTGCTTTCAGTAACAGGAAGCTGGGGAAGAAGCGGATGGCTGGGAACACCAGGGTGGTCTGGCCAGACACCCTCCCAGTGTGCGTGGAAACTCTTTTGGCTTCTCCAGGGACCCCAGAAACAAAGTTCCCTAAGTAATGCAATCATGAGTGTTTCCACTTTGCTTCCTCCAAGGCTTGCTATGGGCTCAGAGGTTTCTTAACCAACCTGTGAGAGGTAGGATAAGCCACAGGCTCTCTGCAAGTCCCCTCTCTCCTTGGTCTCTCCTGCTTTGCTAAGGTGGCCAGAGAAGGGGAAGCTTAAAACTCTCTCACTGCCTGGAAGCCATCTGAAATCAGGAAAGAGCCGAAGTCTCCAAGGTGGGAATTTCACAGGGTAGCTGACAGGCTGACCAAAGCCAGGCTCAACAGAAGCCTGCACATTAAGAAGCTTTTAGAGAGAGAAATCTTGGGCTGGCAGGAACAATACATTGTAAAAATCAAGCACTAATACAGTTATCTATTTTAAGCTTATTGTGCATGTAGGAAGAAAGAAAGAAACAGTAGCATCTGAGATATTGATGTGTTTGTAGCTGTTTTTATTTTAACTGCTGTAACAGCTGGTGATGGATAATGCCATTTTAATGAAGAATATCCTTCTGTAGTAAAGTGGTGGTTTCTTTCTCGATGTTTATTGTCCTTTGGGCTTTGAGTTACTTGAGGTTTACTCTTTGTGTTGCATATTACATTCTTTTCTGGTTTGATTGGCATTTTGCTGAGTCACAGCTTTGTTTTTAATTTCCCAGTGAGTAAGGAGCTGGCAGCAGTTGTGTGGGCACATGCACTGCAGTGCCGGGCAGTAGTGTAGCTCAAAATACAAGGGGCACAGCAGCAACAAAAGAACAGCTTGTGCTTGGCTGTAGTGTTTGGATTTGGCTATGGTGAGCTTCTTCTTATTGGGTTGTAGGGAATAACAACAGAGGAGAATAGCCCGCAACATCAAAGGCCCTCCTCCTCTTGCTCCAGAAAGTTATTTTATCTGTAAAAATTCAGTTTTCAATTAGATGTAACAGAAACCTCTGAGGAAAAAAAAATGATCTATTGATAGTGCTTCTGCCAGGGAAGGAACATCTTTTCTAAAATACCATTATATCTAAAGCAGGAAAGGAAGGCCTAAATTTCTGCTTTAACTTTAGAGAAAGCAAATAAGGCAATTGCTGCCTCAGCTGTGGTCTTTGCCAAGCTGTTTGCTGATAAATGAGGGGAAATGTTCTAATGTCATGATTAAGTAACTCCCTCAAACATCATACTGTCCATGACTTTTCTTTAAGTGAAGAAGTCTGTAGGAACATGGTCATTGCAGACTTGCTGACTCAAGTCCTCCATGTTCCAGGGTCAAAAGTGAGTTGCTAAATTCAATTCTGACTAAGCTATTCGAAGACATCCCCTTCAGGGACATATTTTGAAAATTCAGTCTGGGAAAAAGATGAGTGACTGTGGCTGTGATTGCTGTGGCAGTGAGCATCACTGCTGGCCCACTGGAAGCAATCTCATGGAGGGTGGGGGAAAAAAGCCTGTCATAGTAAGGTTTGCATAGGAAAATGTCCCTATGTCTATAAAATTCATAAATGAATGAACTGTGTCTACTGGCAACAAGCAGTGTTGTATCAGAAAGAGCAGAGTGCTTTGTGTCCTGCACAGCAGATGAGGAGTGCAGTGTTCTCTTCTCACAAGCTTCTGCCTGATTTTGACCATGAGTGCACAGTTTTGCATTCGGAAAGACAACAATTAAAGCAAAATTCGTGGAAACACTCAAGAAGTAATGTTTCAGAGGGTAAAATCTTACTGATTCTCCCAGCTGGGAGAAAGATTGAGGTGCCGACCGACCAGTCCAAAGCCCACAAGCCAGATCCACAGCTGTAATTTAGAGTCTATTGAGCTCTGTTTGAGGTGAACACAGGGCAATAATTTCTACCAGTTCTAGTTCTTGGGACCCAGTCATTGCCCAGCACAATGTCTTCAACTGCTGTCACTGTGCAACTAGTGCAGCATCTTCTGTTGCAAAGTGAGGTATTTATTCCACGGGGTTTAGACGGAAAGTGGGAACATGCCACCTGAGCATAACTGATGGAGTAAAGGTCTATATGGACCTGGAGATGCTTCAAGACAACAGTTTGCATGTATCCCAGCTATCCCAGGCTTCCCAGCAGGGTGTTAATGGAAGAAGAGGAATGGGAAGCGTTCACGGCTGAGGGAGCATGCTGTTGGTGGAGCCTGTGGGGTTGCGGTCTGCCTTGGGGAGAAAAGACCATGTCCCCCAGCCACAGAAAAGGGGTACCTGATGCTTCTGGGGGAAGGAACGGGATCATGGCCTGACCCCTTCACTTTGGAGAGGGAATTTAACGTTCCTGCTGTGGATTGACTGAATTCAGATTACGTCTGCCCTGGGTGCTGAATAAGGCAGGTGATACAGGACCCAGAGAAGAGGATGGTCTGTCAGATACCCCTCCCACATTGAGTGTGGTGGGATGAATGCGTATATTTTATATGTCATCGGTTCTAAGGTGAATTCTTAATTCTTCCTTGCTGTCTGTTCCAAAGTACATCTTACCAAAGTATACTTTCTGCTGTCCAAAATGAAAGTTCAGTCATTGTAATTTTCAGGTTATTATTTAAAATGGTACTTTGATGGAGTACAGATGGTACAAAGATCTTAAAAGTTGCATGCACAAACACTACTGTGTTTCTCAGCCTACAATATTATTGATATAAACAAATGCTATCTAGCCTGCTGGCAAGCTTGAGACCTTGAATTGCCAGCATCGTTTTCTGCAAATAAAAAATAGGAGAGTATAGAGCAAGATTAGCCTGTTTCAATTGCTAATTCAGTTTTGTCATCTACAGTCAGGCCTGAGATTGAATACATGATGGAATGAAATCACTTTCCAAGTCCCTGCTTGACTATAAAGTGTTTCCAGACAAATACTTTCTTGACTATAGAACAAGTTGTGTAGTGTGCTGAAGCAAACTGTGGACTCCAACTTTTTCTTCAAGGAATGTATTGTTTGTATATGTCAGTGCACGTAAGATCAGATTTTTCTAATTGACCTGATATTTGGAAGTAAAGTGTAATAGCTGATAAGTATGTTTAGCCTTTCAGCAGCAGGACATAGGCATAATTGTCTTGTGAGAGGATGCTTTGGTATTTGTGCATGTTCACATTTGACAAAATTAATTTTTTATAATTCTGAAACTCTTTTGGCAGATAAAGAAAAGAGATTCAGAATTTGTTACAGTCTTTAGGATAAAATTATGACTATCTATGGTGTATTTTGCTGCATAATTTAGTATCTGAACTGAACATTTATCTAGAAGCAAATTTCACCCCACTTTGCTATTAATCTGTAAATGGAAAGTGTTTCTTCACGCTGTGTCCCAAAATCATCTGCAAAAGATAATATGTTGTCAAGGTTCAGACTGTTTGGCTCTAACACACTTTTTGCGGATACAAAAGCTCATAATGTAGTTCTCCTGTCTCACCCCCCCCCCCCCCCCTTTGGATTATTTATTTTTTAATTCTGTAATAAGAAACAGCTAGGAAAAAAACTTGCTTACTTCCAGGGTTTCAGACAACTGTGCCCGTAGAGACAATTATGTTTACCTGAGCCAAGTCTTCAGTTTTATCCTCAGCTGAAAGAGGGAGTACTCTTTACAAGCAATATGTGAAATTTTTGTATTATCAAAATGTATCATACAGCTATGCACAAATCTTGAAAAAAATTACTTAATTTATCACCAAGGGAACGACTATGAATAGCATTACAATCCACTCTTTCTGCTATAGTTATGTCCTGGTTTCAGTTGGGATAGAGTTAATTTTCTTCCTAGTAGCTGGTATAGTGCAGTGTTTTGGATTTAGTAGGAAACTAATGTTGATGACACACTGATGGTTTTAGTTGTTGCTAAGTTGGGTTTATACTAAGTCATGGATTTTTCAGCTTCTCATGCCCAGCCAGCAAGAAGGCTGGAGGGCACAAGAAGCTGGGAGGGGACACAGCCAGGAGAGCTGACCCGAACTTGCCAAAGGGATATTCCATACTATATGATGTCATGCCCAGTATACAAACTGGTGGGAGTTGGCTGGGAGGAGCGGATTGCTGCTCAGGAACTAACTGGGCATCAGTCAGCGAGTGGTGAGCAATTGCATTGTGCATCACTTGTTTTGTATATTCTAATTCTTTTAGTATTATTATTGTCATATTATTATTATTATCATTATTATTTTTCCTTCCTTTCTGTCCTATTAAACTGTCTTTTTCTCAACTCACGAGTTTTTTTTTTTCTTTTTGATTCTGTCCCCCATCCCACTGAGTGGGGGGAGTGAGCGAGTGGCTGTGTGGTGCTTAGTAGCCAGCTGGGGTTAAACCACGACAAGTCACTTTGCCATCTTCTGCATTTTCACATTTCTTAGCAAGAACCCTAGAAGCTAGGCTGGAATGTCTCTGTGATCTGCCTCATTTGCATGGTGCCTTATAGTTGACAAGTTACATTAAAGCCTTACAGCAGTTATTGTTATCTTCATAGATCTGTGCAGAATCACTTCTCTGCTCCTTCCAGGAAATGTAATATCTCCTTTAAAGGAGTTGGCTTGAACTGCTATGTCATATTAGTGACTGTCACGCTCAAGATGTACATGCAGATTAACGTGATCATTTGAAAATATATAAATAGCACTTATGTTTAACCTTAGGTCATTCTCACTCTGTCTGCTCTCTGCCTCCAGCATACCGGACTAATACTGGCTTAATCCAAGCAGTATTTGGTTCAGGATAAATGTACGGGACATAACTAGCCTGAAATGCAAAAAGGTAGAATTATATAGGTTAGTCCTCAGGTATTTATTTTAGGCAGGCAGGAACTATTTGGAAAATACTTTTCAGATGTTGGGGGTTTTTTTGAGATTTGAAGTTATTTCTGTACAAAGCATGCCCTCAGTTACTTGTGACCCCAGCACCATCCTTGGCTGAACCTCACCAGAGACCTCCACACAAACTGGAAGCCTGCCCCCTCTGCTCCCAATTTGTCTTTGCAGCCCAGCAGTATGACAGTGGTGTAACAGGACAGCAGTGCAATGTAGTGAGTCCCTGTGGCTCCAGCTCTCCTCTGCTTTCTGGCTGCTGCACCTGGGCAACTGTTTGCACCAGCCTCTCGGAAGGACTCTCCCCAAAAGCTTGCAAGCCTGCTGGAAGCAGCTGGCTGCAGCAGTGTTCACAGGCCTGCCTGGCACCCTTCTCTCTCAGTCATTTCAACTGAGTGCCCATATCCACAAGCCCCTGGTACTCACATTGCCACCAGTGACCCATCCCAGAAGTCTTCTTCTCTGCATACGTTTTCATTACGAGCATCACAGGTACAAAAGCAGAGGTACAATGTTTTAATAGCCAAAATCTCAAATGTGAAGTTTTCATTTCAGATGTACAGTTTAGCTCTGCGAATCAATTTCTTATCAGTGAAGATTTTTCATCCTAAGAAATAAATCAAAGAAATAGGAGAAAATCACTCAAGATAAAGGATGACTCATTTGCCAATTGAAGCTTAGGGCTTGCCACCAGCACACTTCAAACTGAGCCTTTGTCAGCTGATGGCAAATATATCCCTGCTTCCAAACTTCACTGCTGTCAGTGCTGCTGTAGAAAACAATCTGCCTTTCAGGCTCCCCTATGTGGACATGACACAAAATGAACTTATAATGAAGGTACAAACTTATGCAAGCAGAGCAAAGGTTTAAACTCTTGATGACCAAGTTGTAAAGACAGTTACAACAGATATGTGGCAAATAATAAAATGCAGTGCAGATACTTCATTAATTTCCTCAAAGAATTCCCCTTCTCTCCCCCCGCCTCCAACAGTCTTTAATGGTTTTGGAGGTCTCACCTCAGCAATCCCTTTTGCTGTGTTTTCCCTGCTATTGCAGCGTGATGGAAGTTGGAACCTCCCTGAGGTAGGTAACAGCAAAGCCCTTGCAGATACCGGCACCAGGAGGACCAGCACTGCAGCTGGGTAGTGCTCAGTATCACAACTATACATGGCTCATTGTCACAACTTCTCCACCACAGCACTAATGGGGAAAAAAATGACAGCTACGGAGGAGTAGCCTTCAGGAATAAAGAGAATCTGAATGGCTTGAAATGTGTAAAAACCATGTACTTCCAGTTCCAGAATGGAAACTGAAACTAAAGGTTTTTTTTTTTTTTTAAACTTATCTATAAATACTTCAGGCTAAGAAGAACATGAACTGAGAGAAGTTTTATGTTTTAAATGTAACATTAATGTCTTCAAATGGGCTGTTGGGGTTGTTTACTTTGTGAAATTTAAAACCAGCTATGCTAAGCATGTAGTAAAATAAGTAAGCAATATTTTCTGTGATAATTATGCCTGTACAGAAACAGTGTTCTGCAAAGGTTAAAAGGTCTTCTAAATATCTGACATATGCAAGAACACTAATCAATGCTTTGTATGGTGGAAGCATTGAATGAAGCACTGGGAATTGTTTATGAACGCTTTATACAGAGGCTTTATACAGAGGACTATATATTCAGCTTGAGCATTTCTGTGTGATCGAGTACATTAATAAAGGCATTCTGTTCTGGGTGAACCAATCTGATCATTATCCATTTTTGCCAGTAGGATTTCATGGGTTCAGTGTAAAATTCTCAAGTATCAAAGAAAGTGTGATTTTTGTTATTGTACATTTTTCAAATTCCTGCAGAACTGAAGATTGAAGCACGATGAATGCTTTCACACATTCCCTGTCATTCACATGGCCAAGGCAAGCATCTTGTAACAACTACGTTGATAATAACATGAGTTACCATATGATTACCTAGTTAAGCTACTAAAGTAGCTTCAGTTGAAATGGACATTTCAGTGTTGACTAATATCTTGAAAATAACCTTCTCATTAGGGAACCACATGCTGGGATGGACAAACTTTCAGGACAAAGGAAGGAGAATTTATTGGCTGAGTATATAGTTATTAATATGAAACGGTTAAATACGTCAAAAAAAATCAGTTTCTTTAAGCAAAATCTAAGTTGGTTTTGCATTCCTTTTTAATGTACTTGCTTGGACTAGGAGCTTTGGAATTGCCATAGCGGATGAGTTGTTGATCTAATCCAGCATTCAGTGATGATCGAAGAAGCTTTGAGACACAGATGAAAAGGTCCTGAAATGGGCAATCATAAATTAACCAGTCCAGGAAAGAAGTTTCTTTGTAATCCCATTTGATGGGAAGCTGGCATGTGCCCTGAATAATGAAAGCTTATAACATTGCCAAAACTCATGGCTCTTTAAATTAAATGTTTTACTGTAATTGCAGTTTTTATCTTTTTGTTCACAATGTGGTTCACTTATTGTTTTGGATCCTGCAAAGCTCTTTCCTTTAATGGTGGAGGAACATGTAGCTGCTGGATAATGCCTTTTTCCAGTAATTTTCAAAGCAGTTCCAAAGAAGGTCGCTATAATTAAAATATTCTCCTTTTTAAACTTAAGCTGCGTAATGAGTTTCATGAGCTAAATGGTGCTTAAGAAATGGTTTCACAATTTAAAGTACGCCATTCTTCATATAAGCATATGGGAGAATAAGCAGAAAATCTTACCCTGCTTTCTTTTTAGCCTTCCTTTGGTTCTTTCTTATGACCCATCACTTGTTTTCAGTTATTTTTCCTGAGCTTTTCATCATGATCTTATATGAAACATAGAGAATGAAATTACTGCCAAAGGCACTCTCAGAAGTATTAGAGTCTGTGTGTTACCAGCATGTTTGAGTCTCTCTTGTGGATGATCCGGCTCTGTATTTGGCCCTCTGATAATCTGAGGCCAGGTAGATCTGAGCAGTGTCTCACTGTTTCTCAGCCTGGCCCTGAGACACACTACAGCCACAAACTGTGGGTCTGGCAAGTGTCCCCTGAGCTGAGCATCTGCGCTTTGGGCTTTCCTGTCGTTTGGTGATAGCTGGACATGGAGCAGGAGTGTGTGTTATCCCCTCCCTATTCTGTGACCATCTGATGAGCTTTGGGGTCTCTGCTCAGGGGATCAGGTGGGCAACTCACAACCCCTCGGACGTTGCACTGGCAACACCACCTTGCCTCTGTCCGGCTCCAGCAGTCCCACTGGTCCACCGAGTGGACGTCCCCAGCGTGGGGGCAGCGACACCCGGCTGTGGGGCTTTGAGATGGGCTGCCGTGGCTTCTCCTTGGTGGTCCTAAGCAGCACTGTTCTGATCTGAAAATAGAGGTTATGCTCTGCACTACAGGTGTGCAGGGATTATGCCAACATATGGCAACACTGTTGGGAAACTGTTTTTGAAATTATTAGATGAATGAATTTGCTCCAGCAAGCTGAGTCTAAACGTTGCCATGACCAAAGCAATGATTTGGGCTCATTAGCCAGATGAAACAGAGTAAAACAATTTTCAATGCCAAACAGTTGTTACAAACTCTTTGTGAGAACTAAGATCATTTGTAGAAACTAATTCATGAGTTATTTCTGAATAACACATATTTTAGCTGAGTCCTGGACTTCTTGTTGACAGCATGTCCTGGTTTCGGCTGGGATAGAGTTAATTTTCTTCTCAGTAGCTGGTATAGTGCTGGGTTTTGGATTTAGTGTGAGAATAATGTTGATGACACACTGATGTTTTAGTTGTTGCTAAGTAGCACTTATCTTAAGCCAAGGATTTTTCAGTTTCCCATGCTCTGCCAGCAAGTAGGTGTGCAAGAAGCTGGGAGGGAGCATAGACAGGGCAGCTGACCCCAACTAGCCAAAGGGATGTTCCATACCATGGAACATCATGCCCAGTATATAAACTGGGGGGAGTTGGCCAGGAGGGGTGGATCGCTGCTTGGGCATCAGTCAGTGGGTGGTGAGCAATTGCATTGTGCATCACTTGTCTCTTCTTGGGTGTTAGGGTTTTTTTGTTTCATTCCTTTTCATGACAATTATTATGATTATATTATTATTATTATTATTAGTTAGTAGTGTATTTTATTTTACTTTAGTTATTAAACTGTTCTTATCTCAATCCATGAGTTTTACTTTTTTTTTTCCTCCTCCCCACCCCACTGGGAGGAGGGAGGGGGAAGCAGCTGCATGGTGCTTAGTTGCTGACTGGGGTTAAACCATGACACAGCATTAAAGAAGGGTGGTATTTGTGAACCACCTAGCTGTATGATTTAGGTATTTGCAGCCTGAAGGTGTTCCTTGACATGTTCTTCTTCCTCCTGTTTTCCTGGTATGATAAAACTTTGGTGACAGGTGACAAAAAATTATATATTCCCATTAAACGTGGCTTCGTATTCCTCAATTCTTCTCTGGTACTGAGCTGTATATTTTGTTTTTCAGTATCTTCCTTGCCCTCAAGGAAAGTATAAGCTCTCACATTTTAAAGTAAATCTGTAAGTGAAATGGCTTGCAGTACGTGGGATCAGGTGCGCTGCTGTGACGAGATGCAGGCTGTAAAGGGACCACATTTACTATGGGCGTGTAGGTCTTGGCTCAGTGAAGTGCTTAAATGGGTGCCCCACTTTGAACCTGCTGGATGTGTTTGGCTGTGCAAGGCAGTGGGGTCTGGGCTGCGGGTGCTGCTGCTGGTCAGTACATGCACAGACCTGTGGCAGGGCTCCAGCAACAAGCGGCAGGGGAAGAGATTTTTTGCATTGCCCACGTTGGGGAGGCAGCAGCTCCTGTACCCTGGCACAGCCTGGTCCATCCCTGAACATTTAGTGCAGGTGTCATTACCTCGCCAGCACCTGCCCTTGGGATTGATAGGTGCTACTGGAGACATGAGCCATAAGCAGCAAGAAGGGCCACTGGGGCAATGCATTACCCATGCTGGCACAAAGATATCATGCCTGATTACACAGCAATAGGTGTGCTTTCTTTGCCCCCCACCCCCTTGCTGGAGGAGTGCAAATCTGTGCATTAAAATAAGAATAATGAGAGTATGAGACTGTTTTCCCATTGATAAAAGTGCTGAATTAGGCAACCTGTGAACGAAAGGGGCAATGCTATAGAGAGAAATCTCATGAGGAATCAGTGCTCTGCCCTGATAGCAATCAGATGGTTAACTTGTATTATATTTCATTCTCCAGACAACTCTGCTCCAGCACTGTAATTCTGACTTAATGTCTGGTATCTAATGCTTTATTCATTTTGAATTTTTTCGCTCACTTCAGTGCAAATGACCAGCTATCACTGGGGAAAAATAGAAAATTCTTTCTGTTGCCTCACACATTTCATTAACCTTACCTCTGCCCTCTGACACTTCTGCCTCCAAAACATTTCTTTCTAAGGCTTTGTTGCCATGTCAGGCAATTTTTTTTTCCTTTTCTGGAGACAAAGGCATATTTAAAATATGACACTCCCAAAGTGTGTGTGCTCAAGCATGTCCAGCCAACAGATGCCAGGCACCATGGCCCCACAGCCCCACGGCACGACACAGTTTGGGAGATCGTTAAGATGTAGTAGCCAAGCCTAAATCAAGCAATTATCTGCAACTGTGGCCTTGTGTGCGAGTACCAGAAATTACTTCTATAGATGAGCCTAAGCATAAAAACTCTGCAATGGGCAAGATTTCAGGAAGACAGTCTTTTCCCCTGCCTCTCCTTCCTTTTTCTTTATCCTTGAGAAAGGCAATGCTTAAGAACAGAGATAAAGGGAAGAAAAATGGGCCCGATACTACAGTGCCCTCTGAGGTGAAGGCCTAATCATGTGGTTTCTGTCTGTCTAACTGTTCTCATTATCAATCTGTTGTTGAAAGCAGCACATGCGGAGGGAAATCAGTAGATGATTGATTTGCATGAAGAAGGTTAATGTGGGTTACTGCACTTGACAGGACAAAAATACAGTAACTTTGGATCTGTGAAACCATCAATGGAAACAATAACCGAGCACAGCAGACTTGTCAGTGAAAATCTCCATCCCTGCCTGCAGTGGGAAGCCTGTGTGTTGCTGCTCTGGGAAGTTTGTCCAAAACGCAGTGCAGTGCATGAAGGGCTGATGGCCCTGGGTATGGCACCGTGGCTCCTCCTGGGAAGGAGGCCCATGGAAGAGGCTAGGTATCTGGCCTCCTTGTTGGCCCAGGTTGAAGACATTATTTGTGTGACAATGTGGAACTGTAAAAAGTTATGAAAACCAGCTTTGGGAAAACAGTGATATCATTTTCATACGGCCAATGCATAAACTGCTCCCCATAGTTCTGCAGCGATGTGCTAACTGCATTCCCTAGCTGCTGTTTGAACATCCTCAAGACAAGAGCCTCTTGTGTCATTCACCCCCTCCTTCCTCTGCCAGCCCCAGCATCATGCCACGATGGTGGACTTGGTGAGACTGTGCAGACCATCCCCATTCCAGGCCTGCTGCCGCTGCCTGTGGCTCCAGCAAGGGACTGCATCAGAGGCCACACATCACAGTCCTCAAACTGGCAGAGAAGTTGTGGGAATAGAGCAGGACCAGAGAGGGTGGTCCTTTGACCAGAGAGGACAGAGAGGACCTTTGCTTTTACAGCAAAAGTGCTGCTGAAAGGTGTGAAGATTGGGGTGAAAACATTATTTTTGCAGATAATAAAGAAAGAGTATTCCTCTACCCCTGGAGCATCTGCCCAGAGTCCTGGATAAACTGGAGCCTTGGCCTCACAGATGTGTATGGGTGGACACCAGATCTCTTCTGGTTTTGCGCTCGTCTCATGGTGAATGCTCTGGTCCTCCATTTCAGTTAGGACAGGCCAAAGATGGGAAACCCTGTGCTGGGGCACCACCCTTGGCACCACCATGATCCACCCGAAAGCCAGTGCTCATTCCTGAGCAAGGCAGATTTTAAAATTTCATGGGGGATAGAGAAAACAACACTTGTGTTGAGATTTCTCTGAGGCAAAGAGCAACACCCTCTTCCTCCCAGCAGCAGCCGGCAGAAAGGCAGCTCTCATCCTCTGCTCACTATCCTTTCTCAGCAGCCTCCAAGTGCTATTTCTGGCCACCCTCTTTACATTGCCCAGGTGTCCAATACTCCTTTATTTCACTTTCTATTACCACCTGCCGAGGAGCAATGCCCAGCATTATAAATGCGCAGAAACTTTTGCTGGAGCTGGATATAGATGTGAGGGTATGATGGTCTTTTATGGAGGTAGGAGATTATATTGGCAAAAAGCAATGACATATTAGCCTCCAATACCAGGCTGAGGGTGCCTTTATCCATTTGTACATAATTCTTCTTGGCTGCTGTTAATGAAAGAGATGCAAATTTTACTTTCGCAGCTGTCACTGAGCATGAGACATCACTGCTCCTGTGCCACAGGGTAAGGCGTGACTAGCCTGTCTCCTGGGAAATACTGAATCATAATGCAGGGGCATGAAATCTGAAATTATAAGTACCTGGGTTTCCCTGGATGCTTCTGTACTGTTTTTGTCCACTGCTATTTCCTCCCTCAGAAAAGCAACCTGTGCAACCCAGGTTGGACCATTGCAAAATATAGCTGTAAAAGAAGAGATGCAGATATGAAATGTCCATAGGGAAAGGGATGTTTACTCCCTAGCGGTTCCCTCCTTCACCCTAATGTGATCCAAATACACAATGCTATCTTGATCAAGTGTTATATCTGGAGCAGGGAAGATCTTTCATTTTGATTAAACCAGTCTTAAAAGAGATTACTGCTTACTGTGTTGTCTTGTTAGTTCATGTTTGCTGCTGCTCAGTTCTGCATTCCTGCTCTCGTCAGTCCCTGAACCTTTTAGCATCTCCAAGGGAAAAGCTCCAGCACGAAGTGCAAAGACCCCAGTGCCTCTTGTGAGTTAACTCCCGAACATTTTGGAGCGGCTGGAATATTTGACCTGTTTGAGGTTGCAGACGTTGCGTGGTGCCTGGGGATAGGGCAAGGAAAGGCAATATTGGAAGCTTGCACATGTAACTTACGTTGAGGAGTTATTAACTTTGTGGGAAGCAAACTGTAATATAGCTGTGGCATATAAATATTTGATTTCTTGACTAGGGAAAGGCTTTCTGTCTCCCGGTAATTCACTGTTCCAAAACTGGAACCTGCTCACAAGTATTAAGCGTAAAAGTGAAGGCGAGTAGTGATGCAGGAGGGCAATGAGGGGTTACAACGGGTACAAGAAGCTAGTGACACGCTCAGGTTTATTTCCGAACACATTGACTGTAAAGCATTTTAGAAGGTTTGAGTTGTTTTTGTCTCAGTGCAAACTGATTTTTACAGGATTTCATTCCCGGGGCTGAGCATCCAAGCAAGCGGGAAGCACTTGTGGGCTGGGACCGTCTTGCCCAGAAATGATCTCGCGCTTCAGCTGCGCTGTGGCCTGTGCTCCCTTCGAGCGCAGCACTTGGCAAGCCAAGCCCTTGGTGAAGCCTGGGGGGGAAACTGCTCAGCGTACGGTGTGTTTGCTTTGGGAACCTGGGGGGGGGGGTTGCGCCTGGGTCCACAGTTGAAAGCACAGGTCATGAGTGAAACGTTTCGCCAGTAACTAGCGGGGAGCTGCGGCTGCTCCAGTCCCCTGGCACGTCTTCCAGTCCAATTTTAATTGGCTGCAGTGTGAATTTGAATTCTGCTTTTCCGACATTCGTTATGTGGGTAATAGATGAACACACAGTCTGTCCTCGTACAACAAAGATGGTGCGGAGCTAATTTACAAGCACTTGTGAAAACTCCAAAGTCAGCAGGCTTATTAAAATAAAAGCCCCAAAACTGCTGGGTGTACCTCGCTGCAGTGAACCTGATTATTGCTGAGATTCACCCACCTTACCACAAGCTGGCTTTTGCCTTCCTTCTTCAACATACATCTTTCTGTAAGGGAAATACTACCATAGCATCATACGAGCACTTTCCAAATGTTTAGCATACACAAAAATATGTGTTTTGTATTTCAGGTTTTAACCTATCCTTTCATATCTTTATTCTTTCAGCCTTTGCATATATTTTCCCCACAGCAACATATTTGTTTTGTTTCTTTCTTTCAGCAGCTGGGTTATTTGTGCTTCTGTTTTTAATTGTGAAAGGCAATACAGCGGGCCAAATTGAGCTTTGGTGTAACTGTATTGAATTAAATGCATTTGTTTATGTGCAGCATTGCCACATTTTTATATTGCTTTTCAATATTAAATATTAATGCATGTACCTAGCACATTGATTTAAAGGGCACTGCAGCAGTTAAATGCTCGTCTATGAGATTAAAACCATTACTGGCCACTCTGGGTGACATTGCAGAAGCATTGCTGCTGCTCTCACCAGAATCCTTGGCAATTGTGATGCTATTTGTCAGACTCTGGGGCAAAAAACTGCAAAACAAACAAACAAAACTCAGCAAACAACAGTGTGAATAAATGCAGCTTTCCTCATGCTCTGGCGCTTGTTATGTATGTGTAACTACCGATAGCAATGGGGGAGGAAATCAAAACTGTGAGACACATATGGATAGAAATACATGTTTTCATACATATAATGCCATTCTTCAATGTGCCTTTTTACTTTTGTTGTACTTCTCAGTGACCCTGCCTGATTTTATAATCTGCAGAAAAAGAACTGCATAGATGGCCTTTTACAATTTGGAGAAACCTGCGTGTTCATGAGAGGGTTTTTTCCCCACTGTGTGTTTTGTCAAGGTCTGCATGTGAGGTGCTTGAGCCTAACCCCTTGCTTTACTGCAGCTTCGCTGGGTGCTCAGCAAGCCCTGCTCCCCCAGGCAGCACGTGGGTCCGAGGCCAGCCTTTCCAAGGGCTGTTCTGCAAGGCCTGTATTCGTTCCCCCTGTCTGGATGGCAGACCCTGAGAGCTGACGATTGCATTGCCTGAAAGGGAAAAAGGCGTTATTTCCTCAGCAAAATGCTGCAGCAGTGTTGGCAGCTCTTGGTGCAGCCACCGTGGAGGAGCGATGTCCCCGTCCCCTGTGCCAGCTCCAGGCTCCTGAAACATTTCCTCTGGCAGACGGTGGCAATGCTAGCAAATAGTCATCAGCATGAATTATTTCTGAGATGCTCGGCAACTTTCTGGTGCTGGCACTCATATTAGTAATAGTGATGTTGTCACTGGCATTAGAAATCAATATTATTGTGGGCTGCTTGTTTGTGTTTATCAGTAAAGTGTCTGAGTATGTCTCAAGTGCTAGGGGTTAGCCCAGCAGTATCAACATGGTGCTCCTCATGGACTGCTAGACTGAGGCCATAAGCTACCAGTACAATAAAACTGTTGGTATATTTTTCTATTTCCAGGCCTAGCAAACCTGTAGAATAAATAGTTGGTTTAAAGCAGTCCTTTAACAGTGTTGTCAAAACATCATTTAGCACTTTACCAATATCTATTCCGCAAGAAAAAAAAAAAAGCATGACTGCATTTGTTAGCAAAAGCTTATTTTTCTACTGAGTTGCCCAAGAGATAGGGCTCCTTTTCATAGCTCGGCTGTATGGGAGTGAACTTCCAGGGCCCTGCAGCCTGTGCCATAATATGTGCAGAGCCCAAATCTTGTTCTCGTGAATGGCAACAGCTGGGGCTCGGGCCATTAAACCTGCATCTGACAGCTTGTGATGGCTGATGTTGGGAAAAGTTGCTTTTGCAGCCCAAAAAGCCACGTGGTAAGCTGGCATATAACTCTGTGGAGTTTTTCTCTAGTTATTTCTCCCCAGGGTTTTGTATGCGAA
The DNA here is from genome assembly GCF_018139145.2 of Gymnogyps californianus. Taxonomy (NCBI): domain Eukaryota; kingdom Metazoa; phylum Chordata; class Aves; order Accipitriformes; family Cathartidae; genus Gymnogyps; species Gymnogyps californianus. Next base: position 56,081,693 of record NC_059500.1, read on the forward strand.
ATATATTTGTGCTGTTGAGAGAATATAAAGATGTGAAATGGCTTCTGGTTGTATGCTGTGTGAGATGGTAGGAAATTTTTTTTTTTTCCTCCCTCACTCATGCTCGGTTTTAATGCTGTGCTTTTCTTTTCCCTTCTCTGCATTGCCGTATTTTGTCCATGTCTAGTTTCCAAAGAGAAAGAGTATATTTATATTTTCTTCTGTGATGAATAAAAAAACAAGAGCCAAAACTTCCCTTCACATAGACTAATTTATACCAGATGGATAGATTTACAGGAAGACAGGAGGTTTACTATGCATAAAATATGGGACTGTCACAGCTTGTGCTCTGTCAGAAAGGAACTGGTCTACAGATGACATGCTAGATACTGTAGTTAAATAACAGAAAATGTTTTTAAAGTTTTCTGTGGATGGCTGACCAATTAAACCAGTTCTGTTGCTCTCTGAAAGGCTGCCAGGGAGACCACAGCATGTTTTACTGGCCAAATTGCTTGGGGTTCTTTAATGCTATTTCCCTTTTCCATTATTTGCCTGCATATTGTGGCATAGTTATACATAAGACATTTTTCAGCTGTTCTTCCAGAAGGATATATGCAGCAAAGCTTGTGAAACTGATGAAGATAAATAAGATTTTTTTGCATTGGTATCCGACCTCTGTTGAATGTTGTACATGCATTTACCTTGTCACACCCATGTGCTTTTATGTGTGTTCGGGTACATAGATAACACACATGTACACAGACATACACTTTTCTATGTGGATATAGGGCAATGTTCATTTTATGTTGCCAGTATAGCCTCAACGTATTACCTGATTCATCAGAGCGGGGTATAACTTCCATAATTTTTCAAGTATGTTTTCTGAACAGGAGTGTATAAAAAGAAACCCTAGTTAGACTGCTAGGTAGGGCTTTGCTCTTTATAGCATTACTTTCGTTTCAGTAATTTTTAGAATGGCAATAACAGCTTTGCTTGCTATTAGTGGCTTCATCCGAGAGGCTCTGAGCTCTTTAAAATCAATTACATTTATAAACAATGCATCAATTACAATACTTGCGTTTCACTACAGGGCATAAAACAGCTCGGAGAGGTCAGGCTCTTGTCCACAGTCTCAGATCAATGCAGTGACCCAGGGCTGAACCGAGTTGGAATTTTCTGACCCTTAGGCCATTTTTTCAGCCATTAAACCTCTTAGTCACCATAAACCGGGACTTAAGCAAATGCTATCAACTGGAAAACAGAGGCATTTTGAAAAGAAAGGAAGGGGAGGCCTGGAGTAAAGTGGTATCCTGCACCTTCAGACACCTGCAGGTTCAAACCACTGTTCCATGACCGATTTTCTACATCACTGTGAGCAAGGCACTGATGGCAAACACTTTAAAAAAGCACCTGCATTTCCATTTTCCAAAGAGCTGGCTTCCAATGAGACAAAGGCCTGTTTACAAAGGATGTAACTCTTTGGATTTAAATTTGCTGTCTGAAGTTGAAGCTTGGTGCAATATATTCCCTTGTAACTGAGGGTTTTCTATGCCTCAGTTCCTCTGGTTGTAGAAGAGGACTAAGCGATGGCACAGTATGGTGAGTGTAATCAGATGCCATGGTGACAGTGACTGTGCACGCATCTTAGGCAGGGAAGAGAACATTGTGTGGTCTTTAGGAGACAGGTAGCTGACACTGTTCTTGATATTATATCGTCTGTGATGAACCTTCTCGAGAATTTCTATGCTGTTGACTTACAGATGATACAAGGTAAGTTGGTACAGTTTGAGAACAATAGTTTCCCACATACTAGCCTAACAGGCTGAGGATTCATCAAAGCACCAGTCTTATTCAAAGAAACAATGCTCTTAAATGTGCTTGCTGTGGCAAATGTGTGGCTTGATTTCCCACGTTCCTGTATATGGCAGGCAATAGCTACTGAAGAAGCCCCTGCTTCATTCTTCATCTTCACTTCAAAGGGATAAGGCTTGCAATCCGCCTATACCTTGGTCTGCTTTGCTGGTCTAGTAGCACAGCAAGACCAGGGAAAGCAAGTGACTGTTTTCTATGTTGCACCTCAGCTCTTCCTGAAGCACCCAAAAATCAATGTGACTTTATTGTCCTTTGCTGCTGCTGCATTGCACAGCATGTCTTCTTTGGGGCATAGAAATTTTTGAATGATCAACATGTAATACAAAGTGATTCGTAAAATACTGTATTTCTAAAGCATGAGCATGAAATCGGCTTCCAGTCTAGGATTTCACATGTATTTAGAATAGGAGAGTCCTGTATGTCTATAAAGACCCAAGAGCTCACTGTCCAGCTCTCAGCTGTCCCATGGATTTTCTGGGTGGCCTGGGGAAAGTCAAGTATGCTCAGTAATCTTCTGTGAGCTTGAGTCTCACATTGAACAAGGAAATCTGTGCTTAAGTGCACTGGCATGTGCTTGAAGTTAGGCATGCTTGGGCATTAACCTCATACACTTTCTCTCTTCCAAGAGAAAATGTTAACAGCAAATCCCCTCCTATGCAAAACTTTCCTTGCAGAAAGCAAAAGATAATTGGTTCTACATTTATGATCCATACTGGTGAGATACACAAGGAGCTGTGCAGCCACCTTTACCAAGGTAATATTCACGTTGAGCCTATAGAGGAGTTGCTGTGAATAGGAATGGGGAGCTCAGCTGCCCCCAGGCTCAGCCCAGAGCCTGCTGGACAGAGCTGCAAGGAACAAGGGTCCTAGCCCACAACCCCTATCATCTACCCCGTTGGATGGATGTCCCTACTCTGTGCCATGTCTCAGCATGCAACATTTGTGTTTCTGTTGTTATCTGATGTGTTCTGGTGCCTCACGTGGCGGTGCTGTCCACGTCTCCCAGAGGACATCACCATCTTTTCCTGGAAGTCATTTAGCAGCATGACTGTGGGGATCTGCTGAACTGGGCTGTGTCTCCTCTGGTATGGCAGTTTTGAAGCTTTGCAGCTGGTGAGGAAGATGTTCACAGCAGACCCTGTACCTGTTTGTCTTTCAGAGGTTCCCACTGTGAGCTTGGCAGTTTCCTGATCAGATACTTAAGAAAAAAATGTAGTCTTTGGATTTCACTCATTTTCAAAGGCTCAATGCGCTTTATCACATTGTCTGAGTCTCTGCAGATTGATAAAATGGCAGCAACTAGCTTCAGGGGCCATAGGGTGAATTTGGCTCCCACGTCCTGTCTTTGGATGAGTTGTTTCAATGTCAGGAAAGCCAGACAGTCACCTCGAAGAATTAAGCTTTTAGGAGGGATGTAATGCACGCTGCAGTGTCTTACTGTAAATAATTCACAAAATGTCAGCTGGTGTCAAGAAATGGAAACCTTTTGAACACAACCAAGATGATCAGTCATGTATTTGCTTCCAAAGCAAGGCTGGAATTATGCAGGAACAACGCAAGGTACATTAAATATGCAGACCTTATAAACTGCTTGTTCTCAGACATAAAATTGAAGAACACTGCCCTCCTTCCTTTTGCCTTCAAACAAATCCTCTGGCAGAACTTCCTGCTTTGGTATCACACACTGTTGGCAAAATCCTGGTGCTGTGAAAATCTGATAGTGCAGGAAAAAAAAAAAATCAAAGGCCATAAAAACTCATAAAAGTGACTGTTTAAACCTTCTGCCTGGTTTTCAGAGCAATGCTGCCAGGCACCGGCTCCCACCTCTGCCTTTCACCCAAGTGAAGAGCTCCTTATCTTTTTTTTAACCTGGGAGAAGAAATCAGCTCCCTGCGTTCAGGCCTCTGCTTTCTCTCTTTGGTGCCATGTAGCGGGGTGCTCCAGATGACTTGGGGCTGCAGCAGCAAGAGACAGGGCAGTGCATTTTCCCACAGCCAGGGCTCAGTGGCCAAAAACCATGGGGAATGATTCTGCAATCAGCATAAATGCAGAACTGATCTGTTTTGTAATATTGCCACTTAGCCTTTCAGCATATTTTACCAACAGTATCCACACCAATTACTAATTCTTAAGCTTCGTCTTCCCTGAACTTCTCTGCCTCTGAAAATTGCCATCCCCCCAAATGGCTGGTATTGCCGGGGCTGGGCAGCAGATTTCACTCTGCCTCTTGCTACCTCTTAGACGCTGAAGTAAAAATACATTTTAAAAATATATATTATTTTCTCTCTTTCAATATCAGGGGACAGTGGCAACTCTGTGAAGCAAGAACCATAATGTAAGGCAATTTTGAAATACTACGGGAAGAAGGAATACTTTCAGAGAAGCCTCAGCGATCCCAATGTAGAAGTGGGTTTTGTCAGATCTTTATGTGTCTGCCACCTGCTCTGATAATCTACTGCTGTACATTATTTATGCATTTAATTTCTGGAAATTCTTCAAAAGGTTTTCCTATAACCAGAGCCGAGTGCTTATTGCCCAAAAGGGCAAAACCTGAACCCACTCCTGGGCCAAGCTCTGTCTCTGCTTCTGCAGCGTGCTCCATGCCAGCTGCCGCGAGAACAACCCAAGGCTGTGCCAGTGTTTGCCCCCAGTCCTCCAGTGCCTGCCTTCACCCAGGGATGGGGGCACTGCCATTGCCCTCCTCCCTTCAAAGGACAGGCATGAGGGGGCTCCACACAGCTCTCCAGGTAGAGAGCCTTTGCCTCATCTTGGCCCTTGCATTGTAAATGATTAATTGTAAATGAGCTGCTTGGGAGGAAACATGATAACTGACTTACCCACTCAGATGGTGTTAGCAAACTCTTGCCATACAGACGATGCATGGAGTGATGCTTTGTCCTGAGAAAATGGCCCAATTCTGCTTGTCCAAAAAATAGAAAATATGTTTGACGAGAAGATCCTCTATCTAGGCTGTGCTGTTAGCACTCAGGAAGCTGTTGCAGCCTGGAGAGGCTGTGTTTCCCTTGTGCTGGTGGGCTGGAGATGATGCAGGAAGGAACCACAATGTGGGGTGCTGGCTCTGCAGCCTTGCCCAGGGGCCCTGGAGAGAACGGAGAGCAACCGAGGCAGAAACAAACTCTTCTGATGGTTTCTAATGTGACTTGAAAGGTGCTATTTCACAGAAGGAGGTGATTCCCAATACTGCCTGCAAGACATGTAACACCCTTGTGCTGAGAGAGGGTGAGGATGGTGGCACTGGCAGCCTCAGGAGAAGTCAAGAGGCCAAAGAGGGTACCTAGGGCTTGGAGCATTGCTGGCCTGCCCCAGGTGGGAAGCAGGAGCCATGCTGTCCCCATGCGCCCTCACAGCTTTTTAAGAAAGCCTTGCCTGGTGTGAGTGCATGTGCTGCATCTGCAGCAGCAGCTGCAGGGCTAATGATTGTACCAGAAGATGTTGCTCAACAATACACAGCATTATTTACAGGTTTTTTTTGAGGCCCGATACCACTCTGATCAATGGGTATCAAGCAAAATTGCAGAAACTCCTTCAGGGAAAAAAAAGAAGGATCTGCATAGAAGCACATAGGTGAGAATGGTCAGCCTGGCAGTAATTTCAGTAGGGTTTCTGAGAAACTAAATGTTATTGGATTAAATTCTTATTCCAGTCAAATGTCTGGTAGGATCTGCCAGAGCCAAAGCTGATTTCAGAAGACATTTGAAATGGTAAAGTCATGTATGGATTTAATAGTAAAGAAGGAGTAGGGAGACAGGTTTTTATTGTGCCTTTTGTTTCTAGTTATCAGAAAGGCACCAAATCCCTAAAAGCTACAGTCTGTGTAAAATCAGTTGCATTTCTGTATCTGTGTGATACATAATTACCCACCTGGAAGAGAAATTACCTGCTATTTAGGCGCTGTCAAGGTAACTGAACAAAAATTAGCCATGTAATTGTTCTATATTTTTTTGCAAATGACCTTTTAATTTCCCTTGAAAATTTGGCTCATTATGTTTAAAATGGAAAACATGGAATGATATTATTTTTTGATGTTTCGTTTAATAGAACAAAGTAGATACAAGACAATACATTTCATGGACTCACACTGGGGAAGGTTTCCTCACTGTTTCAGAAATGTATCAGAAAATTTGCGCAAAGCCCTGAATTTGACACATTGCTATTTTCTTGCATTAACAGCATAATAATCTTCCATTTGCAAAGATGTGTTAGAGCAAAGCAGCATTTAGATCATATTCCAATTTTTTGTGGTTTGGGAGGCCAAACAGATTTTGTGATTTGACATTTGCTTCTAAAACTATTTGCTCTGATTTGCTCTTACCACAGGCTCTACCTGTTAGTCTTTTCGTAAACTAGCAAGTGATCTGCAATCTCTAGGCATGGTGGGACCAATATTAAATCCATTACACATCACCTACCCTTTTCCAGTTTTTACATGAGTATTTGCTAATAAATATTGGTGGTAGACTAGAGGAAAGGTGCATCACAGTGACCGCAGTAACGAACAAGCTGGCACCAAGAAGCACTGGTATACTGTTCAGTGCCGTACACCATCTCACACTTGGGCAGGTAGAGAAAAGGCCCTGGAGACCACCCTACCACCATACCAGTGGGCTTAGTGCTGGGCACTTAGTGACTTAATGCTTAATCTTTACAAAAGCCTGAGCTTTTAAGATTCCCACTTGTCTCAAAGGCTGAAAACATACAAACAAGGAAAGTTTTCGCCATGCAACTGGGACTGTGGCAAGACACTACAGTGCTGCTAAATCCCTCTCCTACTTTGCTCTCCTTCCCTTTTGTGCTTTCCTGACCCTTCGCTTTCCCACCTGCCCAAACTGGGTCCTTCCTCCTGCCCTTAGGCAGCACTATCTTATTTCTACCCTGTTGCTGAGTGAGTCCATAATCACCCTTCCTTTGCTGTCCTGGTGCAGCTTGGCATACTTGCCCTCATCTGATGTATCTCTTGCTTTTTTCTTGCTGTGGTTCTGCTGGAGGCCGTGCTGTCTTGTTTCATTACCTCGCTCTACTTGTGCACAGCCTTCCTCATATTACGATTGGAGTATGCTGTGGGATGCTTAGTTATTCCTTAAAAGCACTGCAAGTTTATCTGAAGGAGTAGAGTCCTGGGGTGCATTAACTGATGGCAGCGTGTGATGTGTAGGTGTGTGTCTTCTGGAGGATTAATATTTTCATGAAGAAATGAGAATGATCAGCACTTACGGAGTGTGTATTCCTGTCTGTGGTTTTCTCTGATTGTTTTAGTTTTTTGATTCATGTTGTGTTCATTTATTCTAACCTAATTCTGTGCATTAGTTTCATTGGCAAGAGCAACAACAATAATAAACATTGACCTTCAAGCTAGTTTTTTAATCCTAGCTTTTCACAGGCTTTTGCCTGATTTCCCACTCTGTTGCTCTCTCCCTCTCACTAACTGGGGCCCATCTGCCCTGCAACCCAATGGAGAAATGGAGAAAGCAAGTTATGGATTATTGAGCAGAATGGGGCACGCTGATGGCCAACATTGACCACCAGCAACATGGGCTACGGGTAGGATCTGCCTCTGTTCGCTGGGTCATAGGATCATGCCACAGGAATCAGCCTGGCAGGGAGCTGGCCTGCAAAGAGTGATGGTGGTGAAGCAGGGTCTTATGGGCTTCGTAAAATCAGGTAGCCAGTTTAGCAGTCAAACGGATAAACACTCACCTACAATCAGTTAAAAAACTTGACAGACCTGTGATGATGAAGATGGTTATAATTAAAAGTCAGAAAGGGATCTTAGCTTTCCCCTCCCATTTTATAGCGAGGCATAGGGCAGAAAATCTACAAGCAAATGCGTGGAGATCAAAAATCTTTTCTATCAGAAGTACCCTAAAATTAGCCTTAGGACTGAAAATTCTTTGGCTGTTTTCTGTATATTGATGTATTGCCTCCAGTCCTGGGGCTTGATCCAAGAGCTAATGTTTTATCAGTATTAAGCAACAACAGAAAAAGTCTAGAAGGAAGACTCTGCATTTGCTTGCTGGGACCCAAATATCCTTCAAATGTAAGCATCTGACAGATGATGATCTTTTATCACTGTCGTGGTTTAACCCCAGCCAGCAGCTAAACACCACGCAGCTGCTCCCTCACTCCCCCCAGCTCCCAGTGGGATGGGGAGGAGAATCGGGAAAGAAGGTAAAACTCATGGGTTGAGATAAGAACTGTTTAATAACTAAAGTAAAATATAACACTAACAATAATAACAATGAAATATAATAATAATAGTAATGAAAAGGAATAGAACAAAAAAAGGGGGGGGGGAGGAACCCAGTGATGCACAATGCAGTTGCTGACCGATGCCCGAGCAGCGATCCGCCCCTCCCAGCCAGCTCCCCCCAGTTTGTATACTGAGCATGACATTCTATGGTACGGAATACTCCTTTGGCTAGTTTGAGTCAGCTGCCCTGGCTATGCTCCCTCCCAGCTTCTTGTGCACCTGCTTGCCAGCAGAGCATGGGAAACTGAAAAATCCTTAACTTAAGATAAGTGCTACTTAGCAACAACTAAAACATCAGTGTGTTATCAACATTATTCTTACACTAAATCCAAAACCCAGCACTGCACCAGCTACTAAGAAGAGAATTAACTCTGTCCCGGCCAAACCCAGGACAATCACTTTCTTTACCTCCTTGAGATGCTAATAGTAGGGACATCAATCTTCTATTACGTTTTCCAGCTAGTGTCACTGTTTTGAATCCATTTCAGTATAGATTGTAGCTGGCTGACCTTTGAATACTTGTTCTTTCAGTTAAATGCAGAATTTTGAGGTCACAGTCAGTTTTTACATGTGGCTGCATTGCTTAGACATAGCACAAAACATGGAACAAATATGAGAAAAATATATCTCTTTGTCTGAAGCCTTTTTGAAATGAATAGAATAAAAGATCTGTAATGTGAGATTTCTAATGCAGCTCCTTGTATAACTAATCTTTCAGAAACGGAGGAGTTGGGAAAGACTGTGATACCTAGGTTAATGAAAACCTAACGGGAAGCTCGTGTTCATGAAGAACACCCTCCATGGAGGACAGATCATCTATCATGGCAAAGCATGACCAGGAATAGTTAGAAATTTTCACCCTAGGATTTTAACTTCTGCTTAATAGAGCTGCGGTAAAATGTTTTTGTTTTGAATGATTTTTTTTAAGGGAAGATATTATTTTCAGGCAATAAAAGAAAATGGAAATGGATGGCACTTGATGATCTGTCTTCCTTTACCATTTTTGCCTGTTTAATGTATTGGTATTAGATTTTATTCCTAAATTAAGACTAAGTTTTAGAATTACAAGAAATGTGGGAAAAATATGCAGACTCTGCATCTAACTTGTATGGGGACTGGATTGATTGCCAGTGATTGATTTCACTTCTTTGGTAATCTTAATGTGGACTCATTATTTATGTGCATATCTAATTCAGAAATGTGAATAATTCAATTTAGAGGACTACTCACATATTTAAAGTTAGTCTTGTGCCAAGGTATCACATTGAACCAAGGCCATAAATCTAAAACTGTGACCTAGCATTTTTTCTCATTTAAAAAGTATTTTCAGTGGGGGATATAAAATGTTCAAAAGTACTTTCCACCATTTGAACTACATATAAAATTTTGAAACAGGATTGTTGTTTTTATTTACAAAGACTTTCTCCCAGAATTTATTCTCATCTCATCTTGTTAGAATGTAAAGATGCTAGAATCTTCCAAGGAAATAAAGCTCCAGTAGTTCTGTATTGCCAGAAATGAAGAAAATGCGATATTGAATTAAGTCAATTTTTTGAGCAGTAGCAGACAGAAGAAGATTTCCATAAGCATCCAAACTGACCATCCAAAGTTCCTGAGACATGCATTTACTAGAACATATCAAAGTGCCATTTTATTCATGCAAATTCACTATTTTCCTTTGGCTAGTTTCTAAGGGGGTTGTAATGAGAGAACCCAGGCCTGGACCCGTAACATGCTATTCTATTCATTCCCTAGATTACATCCATAATAAATCAAATAATGGTGATGTCAGGTTTTGTTAGATATGTTATTTTAAATCACGAGCATCAAATAACAAAAACTAGTATTTTAGTAGTCTATTTCAGTAGTCTGTTCTGCAAATTGATACCTATACTTGCACCCATGAGACTTGAAAATTCATGTTATTCTGCTACCTGCTTAGTTTGCGCAGAAACACTGTCTGCACTTGTAACACAGGTATTTTTATATTCACACATAGGCACAGGGTAAACAATATTTTGATAATTCATTACTTTGATAATTTGATAACACTATATTGATTAATTATTCTAAACTAAGTGACCACGTGACTATGACCTTGCAGTATTTTTCTCATTAAAATAACTGCTATTTTTAACAAAATCTCTGTATTTTGAAATATTTCTTCATTATTTGCAGTTGCTGACAGCTGTCTTCAGGTTGATCTTGAAGTACTCTTTTAAGCTCTTAGCAGTTGAGAGAGTGTGTGGGATTGGATACAACCAGATGTGCCAAAGACCTGAAATTTCAAAGCTGTTGGAGTGACTGCCTTTTTATAGCACTAGAAGAACTGCAGAAGTACAAGTTACAGATATGTGACTGTATTCATTACAAAATCTCTGTTAGCAAGAGCTTACTGTTTTCTTCGACATTGTATTCCCAAGACACTATAACTTGTATTAGTGGCCTGGTCATTAAATGAAATAAAATGCTGTCAGATGCTAAGACTGCTGCCCTATTTTAAATGCTGCCTGCAGTTCTTCCTTGCTCAGTTGGTTTTGCTTTGTCTGCTTTCACAAATTCAAACAGTTGTTTTTTGCTTTATCCCTTTCAGCTCATGTTTGCAGAAAATTATATGGTATATCAACTTATCTTGCCTCCCTGGCATTAACAAATGAACTCTCAAATATCACCCCTTTGTGTTTCTCGAATAAAATTTTAATAGCCCCAATTGCAGGAAGAAATAGAAATCGTAGCGCAGTCCTGCCTCAGTCACCTCCTACAGAGTGTTTCAGCCACCTGCATGGTGCCCCTGGATGCATCTTTGAGAAATGATCACTCTTTATGTGTATTGGGTTTGCATGGCAAGGTTTTGGTAGCGGGGGGGCTACAGAGGTGGCTTCTGTGAGAAGCTGCTAGAAGCTTCCCCCATGTCTGATGGAGCCAATGCCAGCCAGCTCCAAGTCGGACCCACCGCTGGCCAAGGCTGAGCCTATCAGCAACAGTGGTAGCACCTCTGTGATAACATATTTAAGAAGGGGAAAAAAAACTTGCACAACAACCTGCAGCCAGAGAGAGGAGTGAGAATATGTGAGAGGAACAACTCTGCAGACCCCAAGGTCAGTGCAGAAGGAGGGGGAGGAGGTGCTCCAGGCGCCAAAGCAGAGATTCCCCTGCAGCCCATGGTCAAGACCATGGTGAGGCAGGCTGTCCCCTTGCAGCCCATGGAGGTTAACGGTGGAGCAGATATCCACCTGCAGCTTGTGGAGGACTCCATGCTGGAGCAGGTGGATGCTTGAAGGAGGCTCTGACCCTGTGGAGAGCCCGTGCTGGAGCTGTCTGTTCCTAAAGGACTGCACCCCATGGAAAGGACACATGGAAAGGACCCACACTGGAGCAGTTCATGAAGAACTGCAGCCCATGGGAAGGACACACATTGGAGAAGTTCGTGGAGGACTGCCTGCCGTGGGAGGACCTCCTTGCTGGAGCAGAGGAAGAGTGTGAGGAGGAAGGAGCGGCAGAGACAACATGTGATGGACTAACTGCAACCACTGTTTTCCATCCCCCTGCACTGCTCAGCGGGGAGGAGGCAGAGAAATCAGGAGTGAAGTCAAGCCCGGGAAGAAGCGAGGGATGGGGGGAAGGTGTTTTTGAGGTTTGGTTTTATTGCTCATTATCCGACTCTGATTTGATTGGTAATAAATTAATTTTCCCCAAGTCGAGTCTGTTTTGCACATGATGGTAATTGCTGAGTGATCTCCCTGTCCTTACCTCCACCCACGAGCCTTTCGTTATATTTCCTCTCCCCTGTCCTGCTGAGGAGGGAGAGTGATAGAGCAGCTTGGTGGGCACCTGGTGTCCAGCCAAGGTCAACCCACCACATTATCTTAAGCATCATCTCCGCTGTCCAGGTGGAGGCAGTGGGGAGGTGCTGGGTTTCGGGGAGGGGGTGTGCTCTTGGGGGCAGTCAAGCAGCCTTTGGGGAGTCTCTCAGGGCACAGGTGCTTCTGCCCTTTCTGCACAGGGGGCATCTACCACCGGTGTTTTTACAGCCATAGTCCCAAGCACCATCGGGGTTAGCACTCCTTGATGAGATTTTACTTGCTAATTCTTCCCGCTTTTGTGTCAAGCTTGGGATATTTTGTGCAGTGACCTTTATTGGCTGGGTGCGTAAGTTTAAAAAAGGAATTGCTGATTGCATTTGCTACTGCATTGGCAGGAGACTGCAAATTAAACAAATCTGAGTTGTGCGAAAACTTGTGAGTGTTTCTGCTGAAATCCAGGCCAAATATGAGATATTTCATCCATATCCAATTGGAGGCAAATCAGAACACACAGTCTGGATCCAGACACCTCGATGAAGTTATCCAAAGTCCAGAGACAGATATCTGCAACTGCAAAACTCATTGTTTCAGAGTGGGGTAAGGAGAAACCAGGGTCAAAAAGCTCCAGCATAACAATGTTTGGGAAGTTTTGAGATTCAGGTGAGAACTGTATAACTGAAATTCATTTCTGTTTCTGATAATACTGCTTTATTTCACAGCAGTATTCAAAATACATGTCCACTGCACATTGATGTTGGTGGTGAGCTTTCCTGCCGTTACATATGTCAGTGTTTGCTTTCAGATGGCAAACAAAAAACACAGACAGTCCAGTGTGGGGCTTCTGTCCTCTTTCTTAGTGTGAATCCTGACTTCATGTAGTCCCTTACAGTTGGCAGTCAGAAAAAGGGGAAAGATGTGATGAACGGCTGATGAATAAAAGACTATATTCTTTCTTTTAAAGCAGAAAAATGCATTGCCTGCCTTTCCTTGTAAATAACAAGATAATCACATGGAGATCGATAATAACGGTCTTATTACTAGAACCTCACATTGTGCCCTAGACGTTTTGATGGCAGGAGCCTCCCGTCAGGATCAGCTGCCGCTCCTTTGTCTTCACCCCCTGCAGCCCCGGCTCCTGCCAAGCAGCCGACGTCCCAGTGCACAGCGCACAGCGGGGCTGGGGCTGCTCCCCACCTGACATCCCCGCCGAGCATCTGGGCACCTTCGCCCACAGCCTGGCAGCTCTGCCGGCACGCAGCCGCTAGGAGGAACTGGCAGAGGCAAGTCTCCTGATCTTCAAAAAGCAGATGAGGAATGATGCCGTTGCCCAGTCCTCAGCCGCCCCTTCCACGCTGGGATGCGCCCAATGAACCAGGAGCACAGCGGGCGATGGGAGCATGCTGGAAGTATCCACATTCTTTCCCTTGTGTCCATTGCGCTATGGGATACCATTGCCTTTCATAGCAGTAGTAAATCTCAGCAAAGCTTTGGTTTTGGCTTTGGGGTCTTTTATTTTGATATTTGCTCTAACATGTTTGCTACCCGAGCCAACTACCAGCCATTTTTTTTTGCAAGGCTTGTAATGATTGAATGACATCAAATCTTCAAAAATCCCTGGAAAGATATGCTCATTATTGTAGTAACTAATATTCATGCCCCAGTGGACAATAATTTTGCATTTGCCAACTTATCAATCAACTGTTTTTTAATCTGGTTATTACAGGTTCCGTGATACAGTATCAGTATTAGACACTACAACATCCTTGCTAACTGGTCTGTAAGTTTCTAATATGTAGTTAACTTTATCTGCAGCATCACTGTGAAGTTTTTTCTTTGAGTTGCTAATATGTACTTAAAGCCTACATGCAAGCAAAGATAAGGTTATCTGTGGAAATAATTGCAAAGTAGGGAAAGGGAGGAAGAAGGACATAGTACTTGCAGAAGGAACTGAGCTAAGGGTGATAAAATACTCCCCTCATCTCTTAGGTCCATAGAAGCTGTGTAGTTGTTGTGCTGCTAGTAGAATAGCCAGCGCTGGCAAGAATATTGCAATTGAAGCCCCACTGTTACAAAAAATAAATTCAGTTTGTGTTTATCACAGTTTTGCATTCACGTGATGGTCTATTTCTCTCCTATTAAATCTCCAGACTGAAGCACTTACTGTAAACAGCCTCATCTAATGTCATCCTTGTGCCAGGCTTTCTTGCTTTATAACTGAAACGGACAACTTCTATTTTCACAGTGGAAATCGGTCCTTCATTAGTTTCGTCTCTTTTGGGAGTTGTGCCAGTCTTCTGCATGAAAGAAATCTAAGTAGGGTAAATAAAAGACTACAGAGATTCAGCAATGCAGTTGTACACTGATTAATATTTGAACAAATTAATGATTAATATTTGAAGAAATTAATGAAGAAATACCAAGCAATGTTGTTAGGAGGTGAAGGCATTCAGATACCAGTGGTACCCATGTGTAAAAGCCAGCCTACTGGAACTGTAAAAGCTTCTGAAAATGGCCTTCTGCAGAGTTTACCATAGGAAGCATTGTCTGGGAGTGGTTAAGCTTCTGCCCATATCTCTTGTTTCTGTCTTGATGCAGATACTCTGGGAGCAAATGAGTCATCACTAGTATAAACTCTGACAAATGGCTCGTGAGTTTGGGTGCCTCAAGTTGTCCAGCCCCACATGTTGCAGAGGTCTGATTTTGCATAGGGCAGGCACATCACGAGTCCAAAAGACAGATCTTTTTGAGAAGACACCCAAAGCGACGCCTCCTACTAGGTGACAAAGGTGAGCATTCTCTATTCACTCAGAGGGGTCAGACATGGACTTGACTGTCCCCACAAGACAAGATCCACCCAACGTCAGTGCCACAGAGGTTCACATAGCTGGGGAAGTGGGCTCCTGCCACCCTGCCAGGCATCGCTGTTCTGCAGCACAAAGTGTTATAGCTGCTGCAGGGTAAGGTGAGAGATGGAAAGCAGATTTCAGAAGACCACAAATGGTATGACAGCCAAAAAAAAAAGACACAGCTCTTCTGCTGAGCCACAATCTGTGTATTCATACTCTTATCCTGGGAGCTTTGTGTACCCATGTGATTAATAGCTGGGTATTAAAGCTATCATGTAGATCACATACATTCCTTCTGTATTGCCACGTAAGATGCAGAGCGACAGGCCTTTGGCACTGGCATATGACCTGCCGCCTTGACAGCTGCTGAGTCTGACAGTCCTGAGTCATGTCTGGTTGTGCCCAGCCAGTGAGCCTGTCGTCTACACAGCAGAGCTGCTACTTCTTTGGAGGAGGCCAATGGTGCGTTATTGCCATGTCACAGCACTGCATTTTATTGCCCCAGGCTGTCTACATATATGTAAATATCTTGAGAGCACCATTTTGAACATTACTACCTGCAGCAGCTCTTGCTCTGTCTGTTCAGGCACCGAGATGGAAAACTTCTCCATTAGAGAAAATGTGCTGTGATGTAGCATCTCAGGTTGGTGGGGATTCACTCTAGCACAGCATGTTGTTGGCTGCTGGTACACATGACTGATCGGTCTGTGTGTCAGAGTACATGGCTTTCAGTGCATGTAATATGATTGTGTGGTGTTGGTGCTTATAACATATCCCCCATCGTTCCTCATGCACCTTACACCCTGTGCTAGGGACTGTTGTATTTACCCACATCCAACCTAACCAGAGAATAGCCTTCTAGTTTTAATGGTCTGAAAAATTAGGCACTTAAATTAAGATACAGGAGCTCAATTCCAAGTGAGACTGCAAAGACCTTGCACGTCCTCAGGTGAGAGACTCACTCTCCTTTGCTTCAGTGCTCTGTTTGGAAAGTGATGCCTAACATGTTTCTATGCCCCAAGAGGATTATGAGAATGCATGTGAGGCACTTGGAAGCTATTGCCTTGGGAACCAGACAAAGAAATCTTCCAGCAGCCCACCTGAGACCCAGATGTGATGAGTCTTGTTGCACAGAGATACGGGGATGCATTAAGGGTGCGAGGAGTTCCTGGTGGGACCAAGCTGGCAGCCCCCTGCCCTGATGTCTGTCTCCTACCACAGTAGTGGGTGAGGTTTTGGGGCATAAATGTAAGCCCCAGCCCTCCCTGGGACCTCTTTTTCTCCTACAACTCTACAGCCATAGCTCTTGCATTAGATATGTTGGTGAATACATGTCCGAGCAGTCCTGTCCAGATCCATTTGTAGAACTGTGGTCTATGCATTCATGTAAACCATTTCTGACCACACTGATGCCATCCGCCCCAGACCCCTGTGGCAGCAAATTACAGAATTTACTACTTGCTGGATAAAGAAGAACTGTATTTTATATGGTTTAGGCTTACCTCCTACAGATTTAATTGCATGCCTCATAATCGTCTAACTGCAGGATTTAGTGAACAGCGGTTCCCCATTCAGCTTACCCCTTCACTGTTTTGGAAACATAGATCATATTCCACTCAGCCCTCTCCCTGAAGGGTTGCAGCTTTCCTGGTCTCCTTTCATAGACAGCTGCACCATCCCCTTACTTGCTGTATTGATCCTTCTCTGTACTTTCCCCAACTGC
The DNA here is from genome assembly GCF_018139145.2 of Gymnogyps californianus. Taxonomy (NCBI): domain Eukaryota; kingdom Metazoa; phylum Chordata; class Aves; order Accipitriformes; family Cathartidae; genus Gymnogyps; species Gymnogyps californianus. The sequence continues at coordinate 56,098,184 of NC_059500.1, forward strand.
TGAACCTCCTTCTTGAGACACTGAAAACAGGGCTGTGCAGAGCTGTCAAGAAGTGGATGCACAAGCTTTTCATATAGCAGCAAAACTGCACCTTCTCTCTTGGTCTCAGCACACTTCCCTATGATGTCCTGTGTTTTTCTTGGCTATTTTAGCTCCCCCTGAACACTGAGCCAAAGATTTCAGAGGGCTGCCCATGGTGACTCCAAGACCTCTTGCCTAAATTGTAACTGCCGGTTCCAGGTTCAGTATCATGTAGACATGGTTCAGATCTACTACCTTACATTTATCCACATGGATGCCCATCTGCCCACACATTCATTTGTCTAAAGTCATTCTGGATCATCTCACCACCGGCACAGCCGGTGACTGACTGAAGGAGCTCAGCCGCCATCTGCAAACCTAAGTATTTCACTGTTTAACCCATTCTGTAGGTCACCGATGAAAGTGTTGAATAAAAATTATTTCAGTGCCTTCCTCCATGGGTTACCACCACTGACTCTTCTCCATCTCAAGGTGTGACATTTGGCTCTGCTCTTTGCTTCTTATCCTTTAACTGGCTTTTAATCCTTAGAAGGGCATTTCCTCCCATCCCTGGCAACACAGCTTCTTTAATAACCTTTGCTGTGAAATCCTGTCAAAGGCTTTATGAAAACCCAAATATAAGGCGTCCACTGGGTTCGCTTTATCCACAAGCTTACCAGCTTGAGAAGCCAGCTAAGCATGGCAGGGCTCCCTGAGCCCCCTCTGCAGCGTGAGGCTGTGCAGGCAGCCTGCCTGGCACGCAGGCTGCTCGCAGTGAAAGGTCGTTCTGCGGTGGGACCTGTGTATCACAAAACCAGGGACCAGAAAACAAGCACCCCCCAGTCAAACCAGCCTCTGGCAACCTGCGCGGGGCTGAGGTCAAGCTGCCAATAAATCCTCTCTGCCCCTTCTGCGGGTGGCCCCAGGCATCTTCTAGGAGGCACAGCAGCTATATGGTCTTCTTGGTGCTGCTCAGAAGGTGTTTCTGCAAAGGTACACGGGCCTCTATCTCACATGGAGGAACTGAGATGGTTGGTGAGCACTCCATGATCAAGACCCAGCTAGGAAATCCTAGTTAAAGCTTTCATTTTCAGGCTTTCATTTTGTCTGTCTTTCTACTTCACCCAGTACTGTGGGCACTCCAGTTTGATTTTTCATTTTTTTTCAGCAGCTTATGCTAACTGAAGCATATAATGAAAGGGCTTTGCAAGACTTTCTAACCTGCTCATTCACTGTTTTAGCCAGCACAAGAAACACAGTTTCCTTAGAGCTCCAGAACATGCCTTGGGCATAGGTCAAAGATGTCTAAGGTGTCTGGGATGCTTTTCCTAGAATTTTTTTTCTCTCTGCCTGATGGTATCTTGTTCATTCCTGAAAAGACATCTCCTTTCCTAATCAAGCCATTTTTCTTACAGTCACTGATCTCCCCGATCAGGTAATTCTGTTTGTCAGGTGATCTGGTCCTTCCTTGCTGCCTCTGGGGATTCGGAGTGGGGAAACTGCTTTGCGCATCACTACCACAACAACCTGGACGTCCACCAAACTCAGCATGCTGTAGGTGGAGCAGGTCTGAAATTTGAAAAGGACAGCATCTGTGCTCCCAGTGCTCAGCTAGGAGGTAGGCCAAGAATCACCAGGTCATCTCTCTTCTTCCATCTTTTAATCTGAGCAAATGAAAGGAAACATGAAAGCAAATTTGTCAAGCAATAGTGTGTGAATTCTGCAAGCTTTGCAGGTACTTGTTCTTCTCACCTCGGTTAATTCAGCTGAGGAAAAACACCTGAACTCGGAAGTGAGGCTTGCCCAATGTGTTGGCATTAGTCCAACTGCCATGGAGTTTTGCTGACTGCACAATCCTGGTGACACCAGGGGTTTATTGCTGCAGTTCAAGAGGGGTTTCCTTGTGTTATTGCATTGTTTTATGTTTGGCATGGCTTAAACATGTACTTACTCTTGTTTGGAACAGCTGCTTTTATTCTGCTTTGCAAGGAACTCGTAGCTGTGGCTGCGGCTTTCCGATACATCTTTGCTGCTATGGGGGTTTCTGTTGCTTGCGGTGACATCACCAAATGAGATCAGCAAGTCCTTAACCTGAAACTTGTAATTACAGAGTTGCTTCAGATTGCCCACAGAGCAGTGCTGCCCTTGCCATGCGTACTTAGGATCACCTTGTTATTGGCAATGGAAAGCTGCTTTTAAAGTACAATGAACAAGTGTATATTTCTGCAATATCAAACTCATTAGAAGTCTGGAAAGAAAGCCTTGCTACCCTTGTTTCAAAATCAAGGATGCTTATTTGCAAATGTGATATTTTCTGTTATGGCAAGAGGTTAAATGTTATCTACTGATTCATAGAAATGGTATTACGATAATGTCTAAAGACATTTCCAAGAGGTTCAGGCTTTTACTAGTGGGCTGGTGACTTGGAGTCACCATAGAGTCAGTCCCAGCTGGACCCACACCTGAGCAAAAGGCTTTTCTGAAGATGGAGGGTACAAGTGTGCTTCTGAGAGTTGTTTTCCCCATGGACATTGATTCTGTGATGTGCCCCATTTTGTAGTAAGAGCAGTGGCGTGTGGGGCACAAGCAGCCGTAGCTGCAGCAAGAGGGGATGTCTGTAAATTGCAGGATTGGTGGTGATAAGACTAAAACCTCTCTGAAACATACTGTCGCAATGAGCTCTGCTCCCTCCAAAGAGAGATGAGCAGGGAAGCAGAAAAGATGGAAGAGTTTGCTGTGCATCTCCCAAGTGTGCTTGAAACCTTTTATTTTCTCAGTTTTCACGTCTGACAAGATCTTGATTTTTTTTTTCTTTTTGGTCTATGTAGGAACAGTTTGTAGGCATTTAACAGTTGGGTTTTTTAGCAGTGTTTAGTCTCTGAGTGTTCCTAGGGCTGAGACTGCTTATACACCCCAATCCTTATGGATTTAAAGGAAATCTCTCTCTGCTACACTAAGTACCATAGTGTAAGAGCTGATGTTTCAAAGTGGTTTCCTTTACTGTGGATTGAATTCTGCATGTGCAAATTACTTAGTCATGAAAGATTTGCTAATGATCCCTTGCATCCCAGAGTGCAGCAGACCAATGTGTATTAATCAGGCTGATACTTGACTCGGGCACACAGATGGTCACCCTGCAAACTCTGTCTGCTTCTTGTAGAAGTGTGACTGCATCAGCAGCACCCAGATCACATGTTAATAGAAAGCAGTGTGCAGAAATCTGATTCCATGAAGGCTACAGTTATTTTGGTTGGATTAAGAAAGGCACGTACGCATGATTGCAGAGCAAACTCTAGCTGTTTTAAAAGGTACTGAAATGCAATGATTTCGTGAAAGGCCTGATACAAAACAGATGAATCAGGCAGTTGTAGATGAGGAGTGAATGAAACCACAGACAGCAGCACCAGCAGGGCTTTTGCAAAGAGCTACAGCAGTATCTTTTAAACTGTCTTCACTGGACTACAAGCAGAGCAACAGCCCTAAAAGTGTACAGATATAAAATTTGCATGGAAATTTTCAGCAAGCCATTCAATAACTGTACCATGTTGCAAATAGGCTGTTCATTTATGTTCAGACTTGTAGCTCTCTCACACAACCCTGAAGGTTACTGGGTGCCCCACAGGAGTTGCCCGTGCAGCCCTGTGTCTCACCGGCAGGTGAATGGCAAAGGCCAGGGAAGAGTGTCAGCTATCAGGGCTGCTCCTGGGGGCTGCCCGCATCTGATGCCACTTGCATAAAGTATATGGGAGCTCTTGGTTGTGGCCACATCTGCACTGACACATGGTGGTGCCAGGGCTGGGCAGCACATGGAGAGGGCAGATGTGCTTTTGTTTCTGTCACCTCTGAACTTCAGCAAGTTTTAACCTTTCCACTCCAGCTCAGAAGCAAGTCTCATATTGTAACACCTCCATCTGGGGTGATGTGGGAATCAATTCTGTCTGATACTATGCCTGGGCTATAGACACAGACCTCTCAGCTTTAAAAGCTGCTGGTTGCCCATTCTTTCGCTTCGGATATTTAAGCAATAAAATGTAATTCAAGCTTGAATCCACAGATGACAGGTGAGATAAGGAAAATGAAAGCTGTCCTTCATCAGCCTAAAAAATCAGATCTAAGCCAGGACTACAAATATTCAGATAATGGAAAAAGATGTCCCCAAAGTCTTTTGGCAGATAAGGACAACAATTTGGCTTGACTGCTTCGTGTATGATTACAATAAGCACAGCACGCTGCGCAGTACGCTGTGGTGCTGTATTCATGAGCACGTCTGCAGAACTGAGAAGTATTACAAGGCCAAGCACAAGTGACATCCATTTGAAAATTCATACCCAAATGTTCCCTATTTCCAGTTCCAGACTCATGATTAGTTAATAACCTGTTCTAAAGTTTGCTGTTCAGGCAGGGGAAGGAAGCCAGACCCTGTGACTACCGTGATCAATCACTTCCTGGGAAACGAATGGCTTGACATAGACTGATCTTGCACCCCTAAGTGGAGCTGAATTTGCCCAAAGCCCTGATGGCCCAAGTCGGAGACACAGAGCGTGACAGTTGCCCTCCCTTCACCCCAGATACCAACACCGTGCAGCCTGCAGGGAGTGGAAATGCCTCCAGAAATCAAATGGAAAGGAAGCTAGGGCAACAGATGATGGAGATTTGCTGTTAAACAAGAGGTGGGCACCTGCTGTCCTCTCCGACTCATGACTGTGCTGAAGGAAAACATATCCTGAGTTGCCAGAGGCTGAACTTACAACTCCCCAAGAAGGCCTCAGACAGCAAGAAGGTCTCAGACAGCAAGAAGGTCTGCAATATGGCTTGCAGTACAGAAGCAGACCTTAAAAGCAAAACGCTGCCCTACCTTTAGTGAGAGGATTTGTAGTTACAGGTTTGGCAGTATTATCATAGCATGCAGCTGCTTTGACCTAATTTTATATATATATTTGTATATGTATAAAATCTGTACTATGTAATTTCTTGCAGGTTTGGCCCAGCCTTTAAACAGAGAGGGGAAATATGAAAGGAGCTTTCCTTTTCTTCCTCTCTCTCATGCAAGAGCTGCCTCAGGGCTGTGAACGGCTCACATCTACGCTGCTGGGAGCATGGTTGAAAAGGAGCAGGCAGCTCTTTTGGGTATGGATTCAGTCTCTGCACTGGTCTGCAGAGTTATCTTACCTTCAGAGTTACCACTGCAGGGATAGTTTGTACTGTGAGCAGGGGGTAACTACAGGACCTCAGATTTTACTTCCTGAGAGAGGTGCAAGAATTGTGTGGAGACCAGAACTCTCTTTACTCTACTAACAGTTTTGCTTCGTCTATGAAGATACCGAAAGTAATTCCTTCTACACTAAGTAGTCCGGTAGATTTCCACTCACAACGATTATAGTGGCCATCCTGGATGTTCCCAAATGGGTGCCCACCTAATTTATGGAGGGTTGCCTTCTTTTCACTCTCTTTTCTCTTATAATCCTCCTCTTTCTTATTGCAGCCAAGACACCTGCTGGTGAGTCAGGCTGCTTTATGATGGAAGTCCCTCTGATGCACCCATTGCTTGAAACTTTGACTCGCACTGTAGAATTGTAACTTTTTTCCCTCTGTTTTTTTTTTTCTTTAAACAAAAAAACCCGAACAAAACCAAGCAAATAAAACAAAAAAAACCACTGGTGCTTGTGACAGTGAAGCTGAGTTACAGCCAGACCTTCAGTCCCATGTTTGGTCTCAGGCCCCAGCCGAGGCTCAGCCAAACACTGGGGCAATACAAACATAGGAAGAGAACCTCTGGTTCACTGCTTCAGAGAAGCAGGATTTGGTGGCGGTCTGGGGCTGGATGTTCCTGCAGGACTGCAGAGCGTTAGTGACCTTCACCGGTGCATTGGGGACAGAGCATGGGCGAGAGACCTTTAGGCTGCTCTCTCTTTTAGAAACACTCTTTACCATCACTTGAATCCTCAAGTGATAAATAATATATGTTCTTTTTTGTTTTGAAACATATTCTCATTTGTATAGCAATGTTAATTGCAGTAAAAAAGGTAAAACATACAGAATGTCTGAAATACAAATGGAAAAGATGTTCAGTGATGGAAACAGAAAATGTTTCAGTTGACCTAGATTAAAATTGTTTCTGGAGTTCCAGTTTGTGGAAACTTGTGAGATTTTAATTTTTGGCTTGGAAAACTCTACAGCATCGCTAAAGGTTTGAGAGACTGGTGGAATTACTCCCTGTCCCACTGTCCTGGCATCCCGTCCACCTAAGAGCAGAGGTGGCTCTGGAACCATGTGGTGTGACATGTCCAGAGCCTCCTCCTCCAGCGAACAGGATGGAGAAGCAATGCAGCTTGCCCTGCAAGCATTCCCCTCATTTCTGCAGTGATCTGTTCGGTAACAATGCCAGTGTGCAGCCAGGGAAGAGACAGTGTGTTGCCCTTACCTATTTTCACAGCACCTCAGAGCAGAATCTAGGTAATATGAAGCCTCCGTGCATTTTGATACATAGAAAACTATATTTGATAGGAAGGAGGCTCATAACTACCTTTTACAAGACAGAAGAGAAACTGATTGAAATTCAGCCTTTTTATTTCTCGTTTACCACAGGTGGCAAGATTTGTTCTATGTGGGAGCGATGCAAACCAGAGCTGCTCCTTTGTTTGGTAGATCAACTTCATGTGGGAAGTGGATTTTGACTGCACCCAGTTCCACACTGGCAAAACAACAGGCTGTTTGTTTAACAAGACTAAAACCGTGTCTGTTTCCCTGCCCCAAAATACCTCTCACAACTTATCTTGTGACTGAGGTCAGCCTCAGATAACTGAGTCCTTGTCTGTGTCCCGCTACAGCATGAGTGAGCAGGCAGGGAGGAAGGTTTGCATTTATTCCCTAGGTTCACACTAGGCTCCCTGGGGCCCATGCAAAGCAAGAAGTGTGTTTTGCGTCCCCAAACCCCATGGTGAATTTCTGCACTACTCTCATTTGCCTAAGGCCCCACTTCATTTCAAACATCACTTGCAGTGAGTTCAACAAAAAAAAAACCACGGGAAGCCTCTAGCTCTTGCTTTTTAACAGTGCTGCAGTACCGCAGGGATATTATAAGCACAGTAACAAATGAGGCATCAATAAAATTCATGGGCTGCTTTAGCTGGTCATTTTCAAGAAGTTTCACCTTTGAATTTTTACATGGGCTTTTTTACTGAATACTGAATAGCAAATAACTTCTGAATGCATGCTGTAGAGAAGTAGAAACGTGATTTCCTTTTGAATCACAGACATCTAAGCAGAGTACATATGTGGATAGAGCTCCCCTAATAAAATTACTCCACTGAGCTATGGAAGTGATGGCAATTGTACAATTCGGCAGCCACTATAACCTGAATGGAGATTATCTTTTTTCATGTTACAATAGCAATAGCAGTATAGAATAAGTCGAGGTATGGAACTTGGCCTCTGTTTAAAGAAATCACATTGTAGGTCACTGTAGCATACTTTGCCTAACTGCATAAAGTTTGCAAACTTAAAGCAGGATTGTAAGTAACTTAGAGCAGTACTGTAAGTGTTTGGAAGCTTGAAAATAGCTTGAAAGACTACTGAAGTTTTGTTTCTCCATGCATTTCTCACCCTTAGTATCATATCTAGTCATCTAGTTTAATGGCAGTCGTGTTTGCTGTGCCTTTGAGATAGTCACCAAAGACATTGTCTGGTATGCTTTAGTTGACTGTGCTTTTTTATTGGAATTTGGAGGTAACTGTAGAGAAAGGACATCTTGAAGCTGGATCAATAAACAGGAGGAGTTCCTTCCCGTAAGAGGAACAGAGACTTCTCCTAAGCAAGTCATGTCTTGGCATGTAGCATAAAGCATGGTGGCTGGAGAGGTCTTTGCCTCAATTATTAGCCCTTTCTAGTTGCAGCTGGATATAAAATAATTGCAACAGAGATGCTCTGACATACCTTAAACTCCTCTCCTCATTCACTTTTGCATGTAGCTAAATGGCATCTGCATTTTGCTCACTATGAATGAAATATGACTGCAATCTACTACCGGCATAAATTGGCATGGCTTCCTTGGCTCTCGCAGAGGTACTGGGAGGATGCAGTCCTTGGGACCTAGACCGGCTGATTTTTCAGTTGAATGTGATTGAACTGCAACTTGTATTAGTGCTTTCACGTTGTCTGAAACACAGGTACAGTGCTGTGCTGTGTTCAGTCCTCGATCTCAAAAAGTGCATGACAGTTCCTATTAATAGTATAAATGCTAATCTTCTGCTAACTAGCACAACATGTTCATGCAATATGTTTGCCATACTGTATGAATTAGTTTGGTCCAGCTTCTGATGTCCTTGTTTCTTTTATGATATAATGCTCACTCGGACAAGGCTGGAAATTTTTCTGAGGAGATGGGTTTTATCAAAAAGGGGCAAGGCTATTCCTGGGATTTAAAGGGAGATCTAGAGCTCAAGTCACTCCTTTTTATTTCAGAAAAAAGCAAGTGTTGACTTTATGAAGCCATTTCTGCCTGCTTTTTCAACCAACATTTCTTTTGTGCAGCAACTGTTGAACAAGCAACTTTTAATTCTGCACAAGATGAAAATTGCTCTGAGATTGTTTGAAGACCTCTGCTCCAGAATTTGCTCCACAAAAAGGCTATTGAAAGTGATACGAAGGCCTCAGTGTTTGGCCCCTCATTCCTCAATGCTGAACTGGAAATGTTCAGCAGTGAATCTTTCGATGGATGAAAGGGAATGTTTCAAACCCCACTCATTACTATTCACAGACAGTTTGGAAAGATAAGTACATAGTGGCTTGCTGTCCAGAAGGGCACATGCCCTTATTTCTCTTGTAAACTTGCCCAGGGAACATTTCACAGGACACCAGCCTGAATTATATTGCTCCTGACAGTGATGTCAGAATGAGCAAATGCTGAGATCAACTACAAGAAATGCTGCCAGCGTGGTGCAGCAGTCTTTGGCTTGTAGACTGATGCTTTCTCTGTCTTAAGAAAAACTAAAGACAGCAGCTAAACTGCCTTTCAGCTGCATAGTCTGATTTCACGAGCATTTGCCTCTGGCTGCAAATAGTCAGGACTCCCTGGACGCCTGCCTGGGTCCAGGGCTGCCTCCTCCAAGTGCTGCTGAAGGAGCCAGCTGCCTGTGAGGACAAGTGGCAGGGATGGGGGCAGCCCCCGGCCCTTGGCAAGGCTGCCTGCAGCCCTGCTGCCTGCGCCGCCTCTCTCACGCTTTCCTCCTGATCACTGTTGATGTCTTATGTCTGCAGCAATCGGACCCACGGTGACCTGCTTTGTTATTTTCTATATTTCCCACGTGTTCCTGTTCCCCTGAATTTCAAAGAAATACCTGCTTTGATCCTGCTATGACATGGGGCCCCGCTCTGTAAGCGGCCACCGATAAATGTGAAGTTTGCCATCCAGGCCAGACCTCAGTGACTTTAAAATCTCCTCTCCACAGCACCGTACTCTATAAGCTACAGCTGGTGGCAAACGGCTTTTACAAAATCTGCACTTCCATATGTAGCTGGGAAGCCTGGTATTGCAATATTCAAAGCTCAGTAGAGCAAAAGCTAGGTGAGGCTGAGTGTCTGGGTGGAGGTGTACAGTCACGGCGACAGAGCTGGCTGCAAACCGACTGGCTCCCATCAAGCGATGGCTGTGTTAAAGGGCAGGGTGCCTCGACAGAGAAGGGCATGATTTCTCCGAAGCAAGACAGGAGAAGACCAGCGGTGGAGCAGGAGCTCCAGCAGTGTCCTTCTCTCAGCTTCAGCGACTGCAGAGCAATGGAGGCAAGGCACCGAGCGAGAAGAGAGGAAGGGTTTTAATCCCGTCTTGCCCCGCCTCTGCCTGGTTTCATTCACCACCAATGTCACTTCTGACTCAAGCATCACCATGCGGTACTCAATGTTGGCATGGAGCCGCTGACATGAGGATGAAAAGTCAAATCGTTGCCCTGCTGCTGCCTGCCCGCCTGGCTGTATATCACTGTTTTTTACCCCGGCTGTCGGGGTGAGGGTCAGTGGGAAGTGCAGCCCCCCTCGCTGGGGAGGACGTTGTGAAGGACAGCCGTACAGCAAATGCATCTTTTCTGCACAGCTGGCCTACTTGGGAGGGGTGGGTGTGTACGCTGAATTTGGGTAGGGGTTTTTTCATTATTCCAGAAAGGAGAGGAATTTTCATCATAACTGCAAAGCTCAACTCTACTGGCGAAGAGAGAGAGAAGGATCAGTTGTTCTTGTGGGAAGTGGATGGTAAACACCTCTGGCAGCCGCCAACTGCAGTGAAAATGCTCAGCATCTCTGACTGACCTGCTTTGCACGTCTCAGATTGCATACCCCAAAACTTGCGGCATAGAAATTTCAACTGCCGACTCCAGTGAATACAGTTATACTGCTTCTGATATTTTTTCAGAGTTATTTTTTATGCTGAAGAGATCTTGTCCACCTCCTATAGTTGTTTGCTTTCCAGCCTCTCCAGCATTTTCTTTCTGCTTCCATAGTACCAGGGCTAAACTAATCCTTATTTCACCTAACGCAAAGCTGATCCCTGAGCACCCCTGTGTCTCTCCCTGCTTCTGATGTGTAGTCCTGGGTCACAGCAGGGCGCTGCTATTTTGCTGTAAAGGTAAGTTAAAGGCTTTGCCGTCCTTGGTGAGTCTAGCGCTGCCTGCTGTGAGTTTGAGATCTACCTAGGGATGCTCTGAAGGCAGAACTCCTCACGTATGGCATTTACAAGTAACAAAAAAATGCCTTAAGGGAAAATAATTGCTAAAATTTGTAGAAGAAACAAGAGTGGGTACATTTCTAGGTTTGTGCATAGTGCTATCAATCAGAGGTTTGAGAGCAACATAGGTTTAGGGACCAAAGCCTGCTCTGGCCTGGTGAGATTAGGCATCTAAAGCAGTGAAGGAGAAGCAGCACTTAGCTCAGGACACGCTGTCTGCAGGACTCTGCAGACTCTGCAGTTGAGAAAGGGTTTTGCTTCCTGTGCTAAGTAGCACAGTGCTGTGACCATTCTGGTAAAAAGACAGAAACGAAACCATTTGTGTGTGTCTGTATGGGAGTGCTCACTATGCAGTGCTGGGACTTGCTCTTCTGGAGCTGTAAACCCCTCTGCCAACATTGTCTCACTGATGTCCTCTGCCAGAAGCCACTCAATGCCTCCATCCTCAGTTGAACTAACAGGCACAGACATGGTAATATTCTGCTTTATATGGGGATTTTTTTTGCCTTCTGCCTTTGACAAGACAACAGCACTACAATATTGAATATTCTCTCTAAATTTAGTATGAGGACCCGGAGTACTAGTGCATTACAGCTCTTTGAACTGAGACAAGTCATGTAATAGAGGATTAATGCCAAACTGAAGCTGCTGTTGAAATAGAAGAATTGAGTGTAATAAATATCCCCATATACCAGAGAATTCAAAGCCACTGTCTTCCGTTCTCCATGTTAGAGGTAAATGCAGAAATTCACAGAGAAAAACATGCTGTCCATGCACACAGACAGTGCTGTTGAACTCTTTTGTATACTGTTTTGAATTCATCAATGTAGAAGCGTGAGACCAGAGAGAGATAAACACTGGTTTTTTTTCTGTTGATAAGATACACCCTGCGGCTCCTTGTTCCCCACAGCATGGTGGGTCACCTGTGACCTCCAGCCAAGGTCAGGCTCTCTGTTTTGCTACCTGCTGTACAAACTCATAGTAAGTAACAGCATCTGTTCTGATAAATTTACAATGTAAATGAACAAGGTCAGGAAAGGATTTAGAATGAGAGCATAATTTTACGGCCAGCTATCTGAGGCGCAGAGGAGTTAAGTTACTTGCCCAAGGTCACATGAGAAGTCAGCTGGAAGGCAAGGACTTGCTGCAGGTCTTGGAGGTACACATCCAGATCCTCTGGGGAGCATGCAAAGAGGGCAACTGGCCTGTTTTGCCACACCTGCAGTCCCTACTGTATTTTGTGATTGTACATGTGGAAACTGTTTATCAAACACATCATTTTATAAGTGCTGTGAACAGTATAGGGTTGATTGGTTATGGGTTGGTTTTTGGGTTTTTTGTATTTGCATTCTGAAATGTAGTGTGTGCAAGCAAAACTCTTGGTTTTGCTTTTAAAGCCCAGAGACCATTAGCAATGTAAAGTCAGATTTTATTTCTGTAGGTAACTGTGATGAGTTTGGAGTTATTGCTGAATCTCAACGTCTCCTTACAGTCTTGGTGTTCACTGTTACCAGACCATAACCAGGGCCTTGCAGGTTAGTAGAGGACTGCCCTGTAGAGTTGCTGGGTCTCCTAAACCTACAAAGTGTGCACAGCACTTCACAAGCCACCTACCCCTTGCTGGCACATTTGCCACCTTCTGAGCATGGAGCAGTCTGTGTTCAGTTTCCTGGGGACAAATGAAAGAAAGAAAAGACTAAGTATGCTGCTTTCTATCAAAAAGGGTCAAAATTTATGCTGGCAATTACAGAAACAGGTATGAAAACAGAGCGCTTCATTGGGATTTTACTTACCAAGAAGGGTCTTCCCCACTGCCCCATCTACAGGTGGCTCCCTGCCCGAGGAAATCCAGGGGGCTGGCATACCCAGGGGGCTGGCATACCCAGGGGGCAGGCAGGGGTAGCACTACATCGCTCATGCTGCGTTGCTTCCAAACCAGCTCCCTTTGCTCACAATGGCATTTCTCATTCCTGTTTTCCTTTCCCCTGGTTGTGCTGTCTGGATGCTGGGACAAGCATTTCTGCTTCATGTCTTCAGGTTTGCTTAGTGAACACATCTGCTGCTTTGCTTATACCTCTTACTTCTCCCTGTCCTCTCCTAGCACTATCTTCTGATGATAGAGATCTCATTTGTACATTTAATAATTTCTTTTATAAACTCTGCAGGTTTCATTCTTATACAAACTTCACATAAAGATGTAATGTGAAATAACTGATGGTGAGTTTGGGTAGCTGCTGCACGCATGGTGCTCATCTTAGGGGGAGGCTTCTTCTGGGGCCCTGTCACAGCACACTGGTTACACATGGTAACAAACTTTTCATGGAAACATTTCGGTTCAGTGCGGAAGACTGTTTCTGGAGCATCTCTAAAGTACCCTGACTACAAACTCTACCTGTGAGGCTAATATCCCTCTCCCTCCTCACCAAGCCTGCAGACCGGCTGCCACAAATGAGTCTGTGTAGCAACAGTGCAGCAAAGCTTGGACCGATGATGGCACAGCTTGGTAATCTTTTCCGAAATGGCATAAACTCAAAGCCAACACTACCATGTACCCCTAAGGACCTTGGTCTTCTGGGGAGTGGGGTGGGTTGCTAGCACAATTGCTTTCCCTCTCTCTCTTCTTGATGACTTCTCTTCAAAATTAACAACTGCTTTATTCTGGATGTTCAATAGGTGAGGCTGATATAGCAATCTTTTTTGCTCATGTTATGCTACCAGTCAATGTAACTGTCTACAAAAGAAACAGAAATGATAACTTCTCTCCCCTCCACCATGTGTTGCTTAAAGAAAGGGGATAAATGATCTGACTTCTTCTGGTGTGGATGTTGCTTCTGTTTTTGGTTCATGATCACCATGTCTGTAAGACCAATACAAATCTTTTAGGTGATAAGGGCAAAAAAGTGGACCACTTCAAAGCCCTTGTTGCAGTTCATCTTGGCTCTGTAGAGGATTATATAACATGTAAGCAAGTTTCTTTGGATCCAAGATGAAGCTGTCTTTTACAAAAGCGTCTGTGTCTCAGGTCCTATTTAAATGTTGACATGTACTGATTTTCTTCACCCTCATTGCTTCACTATTACTGCTTTGGCATAACCGATTTTTTGCACCGATGTATGTCAGGAAGTATTTTACTTAGTGGCATTAGTAATACTCATTTGTAATTGTATTCTAGAAACAGTAGGCATTTCCAGACATCTAGCAGGGACCACCTCTGATCTAGAAAAGCTGCCAGGTTAAGGGAAGAAAGTCAAGTCTATGACACCAGGCAAACAATGCCCTCACTCTGCAGATCATATATGCAGTGTTTGAGCTGGCACATTTCATGAACGTGTTCAGCCGTATAGAAATACCTGTGTGTGCTGAACGACATATATCCATTGGCATAGGCACAGCAGCTAACACTACAAAAGTGTGCATTTTGAAGAGTCTTAAAATTCACAATCAAGGAGATCTTACTGAAGACTAATCCTGCATTTCAGTCCGGATTTAGTAAATAAAGCACCAGTCTGGGAGAATTTTAGTAATGGTGAGTAGAATTCCTGCTCTACCCATAAAAATGGGTGTATTTCGGTGAGCTGTATATTAAACATTCCAGTTTATGGGATAAATATTAAAATATTGATCCCTTTGGCCCCACAAAGATCATGAAAAAAAGATGTTGCTGTCTGCTCCTGTAGATTGGCTTGGACAACGGTGCCAAATCAGAGAAAATATATGTGTCAGAAACATATGTATTACATATATTCATAAGAATTGATAGAATTTTTATATTCAATCTATGTGATATGTACTTAATAAACCATATATTTCATATCTGATATGGCATATTTAAGAAATGTGTTTAGGCATGTAAAAGTACCTGTGTAAGCTGGATGACACACACATCTATATAAACACATACATAGAGCTAGGTAGACAGATACGGTATGGCAGAATTACTTCAACAGCAAACTGTTACAGAAATATCCGATGCAGAATAAGAAACAAAGTAAAAATGTAAATGAGATATTTTAGGAAAATCGTGAGTGCCTTCTATTTCTGCCTTTGGAAGCTGAATGTTGCCTTGCTCTGGGTCTGTTTTTCCCAAAGGTTAGCAAAGTGCTAATTACAAAGTGTTAGGAGCAATCAATTTCCTAACAGAATTTATTTTGAAACAATTTCTAGTCTGAGCCTCCTATCCACTGTCTCCACAATTTACCCTTTTCAGTACTGTTCCTTCATGTTTTTTTGGAAACAGTCTTTTAAGAATTAGAAAAGCTTCAGCAAAAGAAACCCATTCAGAGAAAGCATATTTCTGAAGTACTAAAACAGAGTAACATTTCTATTCAAAGAAACACACAACTGAATCAATCAAAGGGGGATGAAAAACATGGTAAAAATAGCCTAAAAATAAAAAAGTTTTAAAAGAAACTTTCAGGGATTGCGCCCATCCTTATTCAGTTAGGCAGCAGATTTTGGTGACTGAAATAGGAACAAGAACAGGCCCAGTAAATCACATCACAATGGTGAATGAAGGAAATAGCTACGTCTACAGATCGTCGGTGACACATTTTTAGCCTGAAATGAATTTTCTAGCCTGGAAAAGCTCTCCCACAAAATCTATAAGTTTTAAAAGTGACAACATTTTGCAAGCAAGCTAATAAACCTTTTAAAAAGGGTTTTTTTATTAGGCCATAGAATATAAAGTGAGGTTAATGAATCAGGGGCCAGCCTGATTTCATGAAGGATGTTACCTATGTCAGATGTCACCTGGGCCTCAGGGCTGTGATGTTCTGCAGCACTCGGAGGGGCACGTTGAATTCTACAGGGACAGCAAGCACACACTCAGTAAGAGGAAGGAAGAAACTGCAAGTCTTGAATCCTAATCCTAATTAAAATACTGAAGGCTATAATCATGTTACCTATTATTGCTAACAGTGGTTACTGGAGGCAGTAGACGTGGCAATTCACATGTGATGTGGAAAATGATGAGTACAAGAGAGGAAAACTCCCAGAGCATACATACAGTAACACAACAGAGAGAAGGCATGTACAAAGCAGATCATGCTATCCCAAGGTTAATAAATGAAACTGTGGAAATGACTGAAGATATGGAGCAAGACCCTTTTAAGATACAAATGAATTAATTATTGAAGACACATGCTAAAAGAAGACAGGATAATATCAAAAAGCTTTCAATTATTTACACTTTATTGCACTGAATCTATAAGCGATGTGTCATGCTTTGTCTCATACTGGGGCTGCGTAGAGAGAGCAACCACCGGAATAACACCACCAGCAATTTGTCTCCTATCAAATTTATGGTCATATAGATCCACTTCCTCATTTACAAGTGAGATTTCACACAGGAACGACTTACTGAAAAGTCACCTGCTGGGAAAATAGCTTCATGATCACTGGTCTGAGTGTGCATAGCCATAGCAGGCAGCTAAAAGGGTGTTATTCAGAAATATCCTTTATTATTAAAAGAAAAGAAGGTTTATGTAATCTTTGGCGTTGTGAAACATGGTACAATTTTTCTGGCTTTTTATTTTTAAGTAGTATTCTGATAGCTTGTTAAGCATACTTCATTCTATTGAATTGGGCTATGATTTCTTGGACTCTGACAAAATGTCTGATTTTTTTCCACTGATAGCTCTCGCACGTGCTCTCTCTCTCCCCCCCCACACGTTGAGGTAAATTCTACATAACTGCAGCGTGCCAGTGATGTTTGGCTTTGCACAGAGATGAGCATATCTCATTTGTGTTAAGGAGATTACACCCACTTCAATCATCTGTATTTTACCAATATACTTATGCATAAGTTTAGAGGAGACCAGAGAGAATATTTTATCCATTATAGAGAAATCAGAGCCCAGATGTGACATTTCAGTTTTTGCCTGGAGTCATGGTGCGTCTGTTGGCTATTTGCTGCTAGCAAGGTGGATGCTTGCCTGGGGGAAAACCTGCCTGAAAGTCAGCACCTGCAGGTATTCCTGCTCTGGTCCTTTGCTCCTTGCCAGGTCTCAGGCCCGGGCCCTTCCATCCACTGGGATTACATCAGGGATCATGTGGCTTCACTGTCCTCATGGAGGCAGTACTTCCCAAGTGTGTCCCTTGCACCTTGGTACACCTTTCTCCAGGAACCCCAGATGGGAGTGCTGGTTCTTTCCTTGATAAAACAAAAATTGAAGCTTCTAGTTGAAAGTCTAGCAACAAAAGTGAAATAAAATAATATGCTAGGAATATACTAGTAAATTACAATTCTAGCTTAAATTTAAAATGTGTTTAAGTTTCTTAATTAATGCTTGGCAATGGATGGGGGGGCTGGACGCTATGGCTGTGTGAGACACTACGCACTGTTGCTCTTTTATGAGTCCATCAGCAAGCTGCTCCCTGGCTTGACAAAATGATGCCTGTCATAGGAGCTAAAAAGATGTGGTTATCCATATAGATTGGTAAAGCCATGATTTCTGAGAGGTAACCAGTATGGTATAGAGTCCACACCTGATACATAAATGACGCTGATGATAGACTGAGTAACAACTTCCTTTGCACTAGCATGTTGCATCTACTAACCTGAAAATACTGTGAATTCAGGATGAAGGTTTTACAAAAATACTGAGTACCTATGTGGAACTCTCTTTTCAAGAAAGTGGCAAGTGCTACCATTTTTTTTTACCATACCAGAATCACAAAATTTGAAATGCACTTGCGTATTTCCCTTGAGTCATAAAAACGCCAGCCTAAACCTATTTTTTAAGGCCCCAAGATATTTTATTCTGTACTAAACGTGCACTTCATTCAAGCAAATGATCTCTTTCTTCCATGCAGTGGAGAACAGGGATTCAGCCTGCTGAGCTCACCACCTTTTGCGAGCAGCTCTTGGTTGTGCCCGCAGCGAGGCAAGCCCATGCTGCTGTCAGATGTCTCCCTATTTCCTGTAACAGGTGACAGTGGAAGCCCCTGAGCGCTGGCCGTGACTTGGGAGTATCCCTTCCTTATTGCTGCCCCAATTTTCTTTTCTTTCATGTTTTTCAGTGTTCTTTCCTTAGGAACAAATGGATTGCTTGAATGAACACTGAGTTTAGGGAATCTGTTGCAGCCTTCTCAAAAGGGCTGGAACCCTGACTTATAGAAGCATTGATAAGTCCTAATTCATCCTCAATGACCAAGGTACACTGGTCTTTTAGAAAGGAAGTTACAATCTAAATTTAGCTGAAGTCAACAGGAAAAATCATCTGAAGAATCTGCTTGAATGGTGCAAAATCATTTTCTGAACTGTGTGAAATCTTACTGACATGTCTGGGGGAAAAGAAACGACAGAGATGAGACTCTGAATGTGAAACGTTCATCCTGAATATTGCATTTCATTCAGAAAGTTGCAAACACATGAAGATGAGGGTTTCAAGTGAAAACACCTTTCTTTCTGCCCTGAAAACATTTCTAGTGGACTGATAAACTCAATACGTGCATGTATCTAGTGAATGTTTGCATATGTGTGTGCGCACACACACCACGCAAACACACACTCGCTCAAAGAATTACCCAACAGCATTTCATTTCTGACAGGTAATATCAGACTGGATACAGAGCAATTGTGACATGCTCACATCTGGCATGCGGGTCCAGGCAGCTGACATTATATCCATAGTCTGCTGGAATGAGGAATGAAGGAAGTCATTTTTTCTATCTTGATTAATTGCTTTTTGATGGGAAGGCTTTTCTCCAGTGGGGGTATGCGCACAGTCCATAACACCTAGCACGAGTGCATGCCTGAAAAATACTATAAAATATTTTCTATCTTGCTGCCGGTGCTCAGGTCTTCCATAAACACAAACAGTGTGATTACATCGCATTTGAATACACCTGTACATCAGTCAGGGCTGCTGTTTCAGCCAGGCAACCACGAAGGTCCGTCAGCAATGCACAGGAATTGCACAATTATCATAGGAATCTTCATGAGCTCTTGCTGAAGATAATGAAATACCATGATCTTTTCCTATTATGTGTACCATACTATCTGGAGAGATGCTGAGATTTTGCAAAGTTGTAAGCACGTCCGGTGCCAACACACGCATGAGATAGCCTAGCTCAGTCTTTGAGAATGGCAGCCTCCTGCATCTTCAGCACCCCTGGGACTAAGCATTTCAAACAGCGTCTTCCAATCTCTCTCTATTCTCCTCCAAAGCTCCCAGTCTCTGTGACTGAAGTCATTCACCGGTTAGGGACCATTCACTACAGAAATCTATAAATACCTTTTCTGTACCAGATCTTTAAAAACAATTGTAGGAGGTGTTTTTGCTTCGGCTGTGGATCATAATTCCCATGCCCTTGTAATTTGGACTCCCCTGAGCACTGCCTGGCTGAAGGATTTTGTTTTTTTAGAAGTCATGTCAATGTATGCTCCATGATGATTTGAAAATACAACAGAAAGATAGCTGTGAATGGTTTTATCTGTGATTCTTACAAGTCTTAGAGGACTGTGTACATTCCCACACTCCTAATCACTTCTGTAAAGGCAGTTTGTTCTCTTTGTCCTGTGTCTGGTGAACTTTGGGAAGAAAGTAGGTAACAGCAGCAGAAAACCTGCTCGTCAGCAAATACTGCTTACATGAAAATAACTCTTAATCCTGCTAAATATCTTCCTTTCTCTCAGATTTTTCCTGCTGTGCTTTCCAGTGGGCACTAAATGATGAAGGCATACCATGTACTGGGTAGCATGGCCAGTGCACCACGGGGAGTTATGACCCTTCTCCATGGCCCCGGGTGAGGCTGCACCTGGGGTGCTGCACAGGGGGTTTAGCCCCCTGTTCAAGAGGGATGTGAGGAACCTGGTGAGGGTCCAGCAGAGACCGTCTGAGATTTCAGGTCCTAAGGCACACAGAAAGCCTGAGGGAGCTAGGCTTGCTTGGTCTGCAAGGAGGAGTCTAAAGTACAGTCTAAGAGTTGTGTAAGGGGTGACTGCCAAGGTGGTGGGGCTGAGAGTGCCTGGGTAGCAGCAGCCGGTGAGATGAGGCCGCAGTGTTGCAGCTTGAGAGCTCAGACAGGGCAGCCTTCTTACTAGGAGGTGGTGCAGCACTGGCACAGGTGGCCCACAGAGGGGTCTCCATCCTTAGAGGCTTTAAAGGCTTGGCTAGGCAAAGCCCCAGCAACCTGTCAGAGAGCTGGAGAAAGTCCTGCCTCAAGTGGGAGGTTAGAGGCAAGATCTCCAGGGTGCCATCCTAGCCAACACTTCTGTGATTCTCTGATATTTGAACCTATGAGCCATGCTACTGTGCTTCAGACCTTAAATGTACAAAATATTTCGCTTCCTTTTAGGTGGAATTTAAAAGTTAAATTCATACAGGTTTTCTTCTTGTTGCTCTACAGTTCTCAGTGCAGGAGGTGTACAGCAAACTGATCCTTCTGCCCCTCCCCAGGACTGTGTGCGTTCAAATAGATGTCCTTGACAGAGAGGCTTCCTGGGGGTGAGGTTTGCTGTTCATGCAAGGCTCACCCTCTCTCTGATCTGGCCAGCTCCTAGCTGTGGAGCTGGATTTTAACACTTCAAATGCAGCTGAAGACAAATCACGGATACAGCGTAGGTGCAATTTTTGCTTCAGAGCAATAACGTATCTGCAGCAGCTAGATGTCTCAGCAGCAGAATTCAAGGTTTTACTTTTGCTTTTTCAGACTGAGAGTTCATGCAGCTGTAAGACAAGGGCAACGGGCCTGAGTTTCTCAAGTAGGATTGAATCTTTTGTGTGTACTAGGGAAGATTTCCCCAAGAGAGCAAGGAAAGAGGATATTGTGAAACAGTGGAGAAGCATGTAGTAGGCTTTCTGTCTTGCTCTGACTTCGCAAAAACATATTTGCTCAAGTTTTCTGAGATGCAGAAATTAATCTACAGGGAAAGTGGTGAACCAAGATCACACCGACCCACAGATGGAAGTACCTCAAATACGAGCACAGAAAGAGTATCTATATGTCTATTTATATCTATTTATCTATCAGTTGTCTAACAGTGATACTTTCATAGCAACATCAGAATTACATCTGAAATCCGTCCAACTAATGCCTGCACCTTGACTGCTAAAAATCGCTCTCACTTCAATCAATCAGCTTTTGTAACTGCCACTGGCATGAACCACTTAATGAAGACAAGCCATGGTGGTTATCCGCATGTGAATCTCTCCATCCAGGCATTTGTCCATTTACTTTCATAATTTTTATGGCTTTTTTGTCATGGGAAAGTCCTCTGTGAAGACATGTTAGCTAAGCTTACAACAAGAGAGGAAAAAGCGAAAGTAATCCCCAATGGGCAATATTTCAGATCCTGCTGTAAAAAGGGATTAATTCAATTACATTAAATATATGGCATACAAGAATAGGGGTCAGGGTCAGTGACAGGAACAAAGTGACAGGAGCTAGTCCTTTGTTAGCATAGCAGTGGTGAGAGAGAGGAGAAAAACCTATCGCAAAGACTTAGGAAGTAAAAAGCACCCCTTCAGACAAGTATTTGGGACTGACCTACCTTTAAGATTGTCACTGTGTAACCTTCTAAAGTAATTTATAATCACTTAAGAATCTTCCGTCTTACTTTTAGCTTCTATTTTTGGTGCTGCTTTTCAGTTACTTCCTAAACTGATGTGGTTGGTTGCTGCCCTTCTTGTTTGCCAGTGTTTACAGTCTATCTTTGTCATAATTTTTTTCTTGATAATGGTTAATAAGTTTTTCAAATTAGATCAAAGTAACCTATTGACTTCCATCCTTTCCAGTAGGAGTAAATTCAAATCCAGTACTTTTTCTCTAGGACTTAACCTTAAAACCTACAAGTACATCACTATGGAAGGCAACAATAACCCATCATGATTAAATCTATTCACTTTTTCACACATAACACGTGGACTTTTGCAACTCCACCTGCATTTAAGCACCTATCTATCATCAAAAACTTTAGCCAATTCTGCAGGAAATTCCAGAAGAAAGAAAAAAAATCCTTTTCCCATACTTTATCTCTGCTAATATAATCAGCCATTTCTCTTGCCTTTTTCATCGTTGTTATTAGCTCTGACACAAAGTGTTAGAAAATTCTAGACTGCTGCTTAGAACTCACACCTTTCTCAGAAAAATTGTCACATCACCTTTTGCAAGCTACCACATGTGGATTCACAGCATCAGGCTTTTGCTACAAAATTTACTGCAATATCCCATTGCAAAGTAAGAAGTGTCCCAGATGTGACCATAAGGACACCTCAGCTTTAACCTTGTTTTTACCCTAAGTTATTCTTTACCCATCACACAATTTTCTCTCCAGCTTTTGATTACACTTCTTGTCCACAGCTACCTTCAGAGCAGAGGTTGGCGTACTTTTTTTGCAGGGATGTGATTGAAATGAGACACCTGCAGTTTCTGCATGGTGTGTGCTCTTAAGATGGAATTTCAATATGTGCAAAAAATACTGTCTCGGTTGAGGGGTATGGAAAAAACTCCCTGTCTTTTTAAGTGGATGGCTATTTTAGCTCTGACTGCTGTCACTAAAAGAGTCCAGCAAATGTGTCTCTAAAAATATGGAGATTATTTTTCAGCTATAAATAGATGCTTTGAGAAATGAATACAAACCTCAGAGAGATTTTAGCGGTTGCAGACACATGTAATGGCTTGCCCTGTGGTAGATGTATGCCACCTTGCACTTAGAGCAAGGGGTAAGAATGTGCCACTGGGTGATGGATAACCACTGATGAGCCGCATGTTCAGCCCTTTGCTCAATATTGCTTGTCTGGGTATCTGGCCTGAGTCTTTTGAATAAAATACAGCTACAAGCTTCCAGTCAAAGATGGCATGAAGGTGGGGGCAAACTGAGATCCGTCATGTCAGCCCAGCTGGTGAGCTGGTGAGGGTTAACTCCACCAGGCCAAGAGGGCTCAGGCCCATGGTCCACCCACCCTTGCAAAAACTACAGGAAGGTCTGGGAGATGCATAAGGGCAGTGCTTGTCCTCTGCCCTGTGACATCTCTTTTACAGCAGAGGTCAAATAAATCAACCAGTCACAACCTGAACTGTATCTGTCATCTTTGCCGTGGTTTAGAAACACACACAAATTTTCATAAGCATGCATCTGGCAACATAATGAGCAGTGTTATCTCTTGAGCATGACACAGTCCCCAAATAATGACAGCTTAGTATTTGTTAATTTCCTTTTTATTTTTCTAACAACAACAACAACAACAAAACTGCCAAGGAACTAATAATGTTCATCATTACCAAAACTGAAATAACCAAAATCCAAAAAATGCCCATCGAAGTGGTCTGCTATTTTTACACAAAATGAAGATGTGCCAGAAACTCCTGAAACTGCATGAGGGACTTTGCTAAAACTTGTTGATTTATGTGGAAAGCACTGAAATGGCAGAGTCTTATAAATGCCTCAGATCGATACTGAGCTTGGCTTGCTGAAGCCCACAAAGGATGCTGGGGCTGGAAATCAGGAGCCGCTGACTTCCCTGTCTGTTGCTAAACTGCTGGCTCATGTCTTTCCATTAATATCGATAGTATTTTTAGAAATGCTCCATGTTACTCTTTTCACTGGCCCATTCAAATATATTTGTTTTCTCTTGACCTATTGGCTGAACTGTAGTTACTGTTTTCACCTTTTACAGCAAAAGTGACCGACCTATGGAGATACTGCAGTATTCCTCGTGATGTCTCCTGACTGTAAAGTAAGGGCAGGCTACCATAAAAAGAGCATCTGCTGTCCTTGCTTCTGTTTATCACTGTTTCTTAATCCTTAACTTTTACTAGGCCAATTAGTTTTCTGTGTCTTGTCTGGTGCAGTTTGTTGAGAGAGGATGTTTTGTGCTTATAAAGATTTTAATTAAAGGTTAACTCAAATATCAGGGTTTAACAGCCTCTAGAACTCAATTTACAATATGCTGATCTGTCTGACCTGGCTAATCATGCTGTGGGCTAATTAGCACCATGATGGGCGCAGTGCTAGTGGGGGCATGATAGGAGAGACGGGAGCTGTGCCCCTGCATATGGAACCCATTTTGCTTGGCGATGCTGGGAGGAGCACAGCTCTTTCACATAGCTTTGCTTGGGGTAGAAACTAGCGTTGTGAAAGATCAGATGACAGCAAGCCTCATAGTTTAGCCTGATGCCTGTGGAAGATAGAGGTTTCTTCCCTGAATTGACTGGGAACTTTTTTCAGCAAAGCCTCCTCTTTCTTATGAACTTCTGATGGATTGTCAAAACTGAAAATTTTCATGTGGAAGGGGCAGTTGCCCTTAGTTTCTGGATTGAAGACACTACTGCTATGTCCACTTGGAAATGAGATCGTGACATTGTACTAGATCTGTGAAAGCATAAAAAACCAGGAGCAGTCCAGAAAACAAATTGAATTACTAGGAAAGAGGATAGGAAGGGTATATTTGTGATGCTGTGGAAATCACTGGTGTGCCCACATGCTGGATGGTCTGTGCGATTCTGTTGCCGTGTCTCAAAGGGGATATGGCAGAAGTCAGAAAAGCCCAGCCACGGGTGGCGATGACCAGAGGCAAGGCACAGCCTCTGGCCAAGAAATGAGAGGGTTTTACCTTGGAGAGGAGCTGACAGGGTGAAGGTGAGAGGGCCCTGTAGACAATCGAGAGCCATGGGCGCATGAGGATAGGAACAACAGCTCAATGCCTTTTCCATCACATGCTGTGCTGCAGGGACACAGATCTTCATGCGACCTGTGACTGAGCTGGGGAACTCCTGGGTGCAGGATATGGCAGGTGCTAAAATCCCACAGTGATGGAAAAAGCACTGAGCTTTTCAAGCAAAAGCCACTGGGAGCTGCTAATTACAAACCTGGCTGCCCTGGCTGAGGAAGTCCTGGGCTGCCAGCTGCTGCTGGGGTAGCGTTCAGGGGCAGCTTCACGACACACTTGCTCTGCCCTGCCCCGAGCACTGGCTTTTGGCAGCAGCCAGTGATGGGACACAAGGTGAGATGAAGATTTGGTCTAACCTGGTACAGCACTTCCTATGCAATAACCTTTTGAAATTCCTTACCTGCTTTGTTTTGATGCTTCCTCAGCAGAAAGTGTAAGTTTTCCAGAGAGAAAGTTTTTGTTTCAAAGAACAAGGCAGTTTCAAAGGACAAAAATAAATAATAGCTGATTTCTGAATGAAATGTTTAGAAATTATTCTTTGCACATTTTTTCTCAGTATCAGGGAGATGCTTTGTAACCCAGCTGAGCAGGGCTGTGTGAGATGCTCAATCAGGCATGTTGGAGGTTTCTCAATTCCTAAACACTTATGTTTTAAAAGTCTATTAAAAACTGTTTGAACACTTCTTAGTAAGAAAGGTTCCTGCACAAAGCACTGTAGTTTGCTTCATGGGAAATGGAAATAAACAATTCTCCCTTTAAAGAGCTCTGCTTTTTCAATGCACTTACCTTTTTGTACATGCACAGTATCAGGAACTGCTACTAGCTGAACTGCCCCTCAGACACACAAATATAAAACATACCAAGCATTAAACCAACAATTGTGTAAACTGGAGAATACAAGGTTTATATTCTTCTCAAAAAGGTGAACTTACAGGATCCCCAGGTAAGAATTTTGCACTGGTTGGTTGTAAAAGGGAAAAGATACAAATCTGCCAAAATGGGAAATCCTGTGTTCCCTGTAGAATCAAAACTTTTTCTCAAACCCAGCATGCACAGAGGAGGTAAGGCTCTAACTGCTGTTACACTGAGGTGAAGAGAGTTTACTATAAAGAACATTAATGAAGCTATCAAGGGTGCAGCCTCATAAACCCACATCAGGCTACCTTTGTGGCAATGGGCACAGCTAAGGATCTGACATGAAGTGCAGTTAGGGAAGCCTGTTGGAAGCAGGTGTGGATATCTATAAACTGTAAGTTACTAGATTCAGCTAAAACATGTCTCAAACTGATAAGAGAGGAGACAGAGACCAAATCACGTGCTCATCTCCTCATCAACATGTTGCCTACTGACCTTGTTCAAGGAGGCTGCTACAGAGTTATTTTCCTTTAGGAAGAATCCTGAGGGAGGGTCAGCAGGGTAAACAGCACCTGCCTCACCAAGGGGACAGGCAAAGCAATCCCTGTGGAGTACAGCTTGCAATTAAAAGCCTCTGTGACTGGTGAAGGGGAACAGAAATTGCAGTATAAACGGCCTCCTGTCATCCATCTATAGAGAGCATCCTGCTTTCACAAATTACAAGAAACAGGGCCACCCGTCTTTTAATTGCTGAAGGATACTGCATGGCTTTTAACTGCAGGGATGCAAACAGTTGAGGCTGTTGTTTCTCACCCACAAGGGGTAGGGTCTGGTGGGAGTCCGTCCCATGCTGGCTGTAGCACAGGTCACTTGAGCAGGCACGGAGATGACCTAGGAGCACAACTAACAAACCCCCTGGGATTTACCACAGTGAGGTTGTCTGTGGAAGAGTCTTCTCCAAAGGCCATCGAGGTTTGAATGTGCAGATCAATGATGAAAATCTTGGTGGTGGATGGCAGGATTCACTGCTACTGGTGGCCAGCTGTCCAGAGAAGCACAAGGCTATGGTCTGGTCACTGAGATTTATGGTCTTACATGATGCACTTCTGAACTAAAGACAGAGAGCTGCCAATTGCAAAAGGAAGGTGAAAAGCCCTCCTTCCTGATGGAGGTGTAATTTTCCTCTGACAACATTTTGCAAGAAATAATGATGCATGAACAGAGGTGTTCTAGACAACACTCTGGTGCAGTTACCTGCTCTTTTGGGAGCTGTACAGAACATTTTGTTACTCTAGGTAGTTACTGAGTCCCAGTAGTATTTCATGTTTACATGCAAGCAGTCTTTGCTCTGAAGAGCTGACGGTTTTACATATGGACAGTGCAAAAATTCAGCTTCCCTAGTGAAGCAGGACACCCGGCTGTAATGTTTCCCAGGTATGTTGTATGACCAGGTCTGTAGTTCTGCTGACTGCTACAGTCTTATGGTTATCTACAACAGTCATTTTTGCTTTTATTGTAAGTCCATGTTTCCCCCTTTGTTTGCTTGTTAAACCTTATCTTTTTTCTCACATAGCTTTTGCTTTGAAACTCTTTTTTTTTCCTGTGCTTTTATTTTTTTAATAGCACTGGATAATTTCTATTTTCTTATCCCAGCCATTGACTGTACTTTACTTTTTATGTATTTTCATGGCATTTGTTACGTTAGGTTTTTCGGAAGCTCTGTGTTAAACTCTCACCTTGCCAGACATCCCTTCTGGGAAGACTCCCGTTGGAAATACTCCAGCTCCTTGCAGGAACGTGGCTTTGTCCAACAGGTGTCCACCTACTCCTGGTGGCCACACAACAGGGACAAGTTTTGCTGAAGGGTTTGTGTACTGGAGCCTTCATCACACTGCACATTACTAAGCGATGTGTGGAAAAGGAGGAAAACTGGGAAGATGAAGAAGGACAGTGATAAGGAGCAGGTGGAGGCCTGATGAAGCAGAGCTGATAGGCAATAATGACTGGTAGCATTAGAGCATGAATGAGGGAAGAGGGAAGAAATGAGGGAGCACCTGGAGGTGGTCTGATATCTTTGCAGCAGCTGGCTGTCTGGAGTGATGCTAGTGCTGCCAGTGGGCAAACAGGACCCAAGGGACCACAGCAGCAGCTGCTGACCATGGGGGGCAGATGGCCTCAGGGGAGGAGGAAAGTAGCTGAGCTGTGCAATGCCCTTGGCCCGAGGCCCCCGGGGGAGGGTGCTCTTTCCCAGACTTCTCACTGCCTTTGGATGCCTTTCCTAGGCTTGCTGGTTTGGTCTTTCTCCTGGTGGCATTTCTGTTCACTGTCTGTGCTGGTTTCCAGCGGGTTGGTCACCACACCTCTTCTTGTGGCTAGCAGCTTGCCCCAAGGATGTGCAGCTCTCTTCAGGCTGGTTCCTGGCACTGCCAACCACAGGGAGCGGGGAGCCTGTCCTGTGGAAGCACTGCACTGTGCCTGGCCCCTCTCGTAGCCCTCCCTGGGCACCTGCACTGGCCTCTCTTGGAGAGAGATGTGTTACATGGATCTTTAAGTCAGACCTGCAGCGGCTGCTGTCACGGTTTTGTAACTAGGCCATAGGAGTTAACTGAGTTATTCCTACTTCAAGAGCTTATCTCCTGACACATCTTTAGAGAAAGACAGGGAGTGTTCATTTAAAACATTGAGGTGAGAGCACTGGCCTAGAAAATTGCTCTATTGGTTAATTACATTTACTGATTTTTAAAAATGAGCATTTTTTTACTATGAATTCAGCTGGCTTCTGCTTCTAGCTGTTTGGTCTTGTTAAGTCTCTGCCTGATGAAGAGCTCTCTGCTAGTAGTAATCACCTCCACATGTAGCTGCTCCTGGACAGGGAGCAAGTCACCTCTTAACCTTTCCTTGGCTAAATTGACTAGACTGTGTTTCTTCGGTAAATAGCTTTTCCTGAACCTCCCATCGTTCTCCTTGTTTTCCTCTGAGCTCTTTTCAATATTGCAATGTCCGTCATGGAGGCTCCCAGCAGAGGTGTGGGATTCCGTAGTGGCTGTACAAATGCCACGTGTAGCTACAGGGTAATACCTCCCTACTTCTTCTGGTCGTAGTCCTGTGCTTATTACTTATTCTGTTAGGCACGCTGGCAGGGCAGGGTCAGTGGGTTAACCTGCTTGACTCTGAAACTTTTTGAATCCTGGCTTTCCAAACTATGACTGTATTTATGTGTCCTATAGCCTTCGCTCCTACATCCGTATCTATAGACATAATGCAACATGTTAGTACGAAGTTGTCTTACCATTGGGATACAGATCTGACAGTAGTCATGACTCAATCTATTCACCATTCCACCAGTTCTGGCTCATCTTCCAACTTTTCCAGCTGTATGTTTGTCATCATGTAGAGGAAAATACATCAAATAGCACTGGACTGTGAACAGACTCCTTTGGCCCACCAGAAATGCCTCCATTTGTCATCTGTCTTCATAACTGAGATCTAGCAGCAGGCAGACATCTGAATATGGGTCTGCCAAGTTGATACACAAAGGTATCTTCTGGCCAAGTTTATACTGGTGGGTAGGGTTTATCCAGTGTCTGACTCAAAACTGGACTGAAAACTCTGCTGAAGTAATGTTTGGTAGAGATCCAGGACCTGTGTACTTCATAATTCATTCCAGTCTTCAGACCATGGCCAGTCCCCTGTGGCCGATTAACAGTAATTTTCCAGGAGTTAAACTACGAAGTATGTTATGAAGGCATGCTTAACAAAAAAAACCAAACAAAAAAAACCCATGGAAAAAAACCCCAAACCAAAAATGGAGAAACAAAAACCCCCGAAAGAGCCCTTCCTGGGTTTGGTAGCAGCAGACTGAGAGCTGTGGTGGCTCTAAGGAAGAGATGAACACAGAAATGCAAGCTTGCTAGGCTTGCGTCTCTGTGCAGGACAGAGACACAAATTATGCCAGCTGTGGTCAGCTATGTGGGGTGGGTTGGTTGGTTTGTTTGTTTTCACACCTGCTGATCTGAGCTCCTTGCCCAGCTCCTGGGACTCCTGTCACCCAGGTAGCTGGGGCCAGAAAGGGCAGTTAGTTTTGTCCCCTCTGCCCTCCAGCCCCACAATGTGGACATGAAGCACCCAGTCCAGCCCCAGGGATGCTTCTCCCTCTGCCTGCTGCTTTCTGCACCAGGCACAGAGGGTGCAGAGAGCAGCCTGCAACTTTTGCTGAAAGTGAAGGCTTGGTAGCTCTGGCAGAGCTAAGCAGGCAAAAGCCTGCTTTGAGGCAAGAAGGGCAGTTGGCACACTGGAGAGTTTCAAGATAGAGAGGGGCTGGGAAAGATAAACAGGTAGCAATACAGATGGGGAGAGTACCATCTAAGGATGAGCAAGGGTACTTGAGCCTGTGTGATGGAGCAGGAGGACATGGGGCTGAGGGAGCAGGCTGGGGTCGGTGGAAGAGGTTGTTTTGAGCTGGAGGCTGTACTGAAGGAGTGGAAAACATCCAGAGCGTCTCATGAAATAATCCCGCACCTCTGAATATGTAATGCTTTTATTCATGCAAATGTCCCGAGAAACACTTGACAGAAAAAAGGCATTCACTGCAGGAAAAGAGGGAGTCCAGGCAGCACATACTTCAGGCAAAAGTCCTCCATCCTTTCAGTGGGGAGAAATAAGAGAAAAACTAGACCTGGGTACTGAGACGTGAGCATTTGAACAAAGGGGAAGTTCAATGTGTTTGTGCCATTGAATGATTTATATCTTCTCGGCTTTATTGTGGCGAAGATAAAATAGAAATAGGTCACCGTGGTCTAAAGGTGAACAATCGCTGGGAGGTTACATATACTGTGTTTTCTTAATGTATTTATTGAGAACTTCACTGACTTTAGGTATTTTGCATGTATCAGTGCTTTTTGTGAGGTCTTATCTTTTACGTGACATCTCAATTATCTGTAAAGTCAATGCAAACAGCTAGGGCTTTTTTCTCTGTAGACATTTAGTTTCAAATTACTGGTCATCAAAGTGGGACCTGCTGGACTTTTGTGCATGTGATCTCTTCAACTCTCCTTCTTCTCAATGAGCTGTGGATTGACCGCTTAAATACAGCTATTTTTGTCTTCTCTTTTTTTTATACCTATCCTGCAATCTGAGTTCTTCCACAGTGATAAGAACTCATGTTGCTGCTAAAAAGAAGCTCAAACAGTATGATACGATTGTTCGTTTATCACTTGTGGAAATGAATTTCCAAATAAAGCCTTGTGTATTGTCCTCCATTCAATGGTGAAAAAGCAAGGCTGAAGAAATAAAAATATAAAAAAGAAAACAACACACAAACCCACACGACAAGGCCCAGCTATTTACTATGGAGTGTTTCCTAAAGGCAGCAAAAAAATACAAATGTCTCATTAAAAAGATATTCCATATCTCAGAGGCAGCATAAACAACCGTATGATGTGGCAGTTTCTATAGTGACTACTCGCTTTCCTTTGAAAGCTCCCTAAGCAGTCAGACAAAACCAGAGTGACTGGCTGAGGTGTTGTGTAATTATTTCCCCCCCTCCCCCCGCCCCCCAAAAATACTGAATACACAGATTTTCTACCCTTGAATTGGAAATGCTCCTCCCTGTGAAAGAGCCTTTGTTGCACGATAGAAAGGAGGGGGAGGCTTCAGAAACAGCTCAGCAGTGGTGTGGAGAGCAGAAAATTAGCGAACTAGCTGAAACGGCTTCAGGCTTGTGGTCTGGCATTTGGCTGGCTCTAGCGGGACCCTCGGTGGGACCGCTGCCCGCCAGGCATGCCGTCCTTGCCTCCGAGGCATTGCAGCCGTCTCAGCCGCTCTGTCGTTGGAGGCAAATCACCAAGCAGAATAACGTAAAGAACATGAACAGAAGCACAGTGTTACACTTGGGCTTCCTGAAAACCTCTGGGCTGGGCTGTGGGGTGACAAAGAGCACAGTTACAGACCTTGGGAGAGAGATACATGCTGGTAGTTTCAAGGAAAAAGAAAAGAAAAGCTCCTTTTTTTTTTTTTCCTTGAAGCCCTTTGTTCCCTTCCAACATCTTTGCCCTACTTTTATTTGATAGGTGTTTAACAGCAACACTTTTTTACTTTGTGATATGAGCACTTTATGGCAGAGCACTGAGTGAAATCACGTGCTTGATTCCTGCTGTAAGTTTTCAGCTGATTTTTATGAATGCCTTGTTGAGCACTAATTCCTAGAGAATGGAGAATCAGAGATGGGCTCATCAGAAGTTTGATTCTTTTTCCCCTTGCGGCTGCTCCTACTGTATTAGTAGCATCCCCCTTGACGTTGTCACTCAGTGCTTCAAGAGCTGCCAGACAATCCCCTGTGGCTGACTGACAAGAAGTGGATATAAGCACTTTAGTCATGGGGAAAAAAACCCAAACCACTTGGTGTCCAAAGAAATATGACTCACCTGACAGCACAGGCTGCAGTAACATTGAGATTAACCTCACCTCTAAACAATACTGCTCCAAATATGTCCTGGCTAGTTCTGAGTAAATAATTCAGCGGTGCATGATTTATTTGATTTGTTTCAGCTCTCCCTCTGCTTACAGAATGGTGGTGACACAATCCTGATTTTCTATCCTTGAGTTTCTCAGTAAAATTTCCCCCTTCTTCCTGAACTCTGGATTTATGGCAAACATTTTGCTGTGAGAATTCAGTGCTTAAGACTGGAGGTACATTGACTAGAGCATCAATCACATGGCGTTGCTCTGTTGTGTTTTGGGGTTTATGCCTATTCTGGATGGATATAGCTTGTGATCAAAAGCTTGGGAGATACTTCTGTTCAGAGAGGGGTGTTTGGGTATCAAACCTGTGAATTTAAAACTTGCTTTCTGCAGGTACGATGGGAATAAAGTAAAATTGCACCAATAATAATGGGAAATGAGCATAAAAGGAAAGAGTGTATTTCAAGGAATAGTCAGAGAAAAACATGTGCATACCTTTGCTAGTGGTACTTTAAAAGATAAGTTGGCACGCTGACCGTGAACTGTTCTTGTGGTAATTAGTTTTATTGTTGCTGAATGATGTTATGGTGCTAAAATTGAGTACAATTAAGCTGTGCCTTTGGAAGGACAATCCTGGTTTTGATGTATTAATATTCTAATACAGAGTAAGACAAAAGCTTTGAAAAGGAAAAAGGAATGCTGCAGGGTGGGGTTTTGGCAAGAGAAACACCGTCAAAATTGTTGCTGCTCTTAACATACAATTCACTTAGATAATGTTTTAATTAAAAAAAAAATGTGCTATCAAAGTAGATCTTAACTGCCTTTAAATTGAGAAGATTGAGTTGTGGATGAGATTATGATCTCAGTAACTTATCTTCTGTCTGATGCAGTATTTTGCTTCTGCATCTGTGACAAATCCAGCTGCTCTAGACACACTTCATAAAGAAGCGCCATAAATTAACGTGGTGTCCACATATAAATACTGAAGAAAGGGTGACAAGCTAGTAAAAATGGTGGTTGCAGCAGTGCTCCAGAAATTAGAAAAGTTGATTTTAATATCTGACTCTGCCACAGACTTTCTCTGAGACCTTGAACAGGCCCTTGAAGCCTGGGCAACACGAAGCAGTCTGTGGTGCATGGTCTGAGCTGCAGTACTCTCACTGATGTAGCAGTCCATAGGGCAGCGTCGAAAGGCTGCTTTATACTAGCATGGCTTATTGCCTTCTCAGATGGGAATATAGTTTATGGGTACAAACAGTAGTGTTCATGGCTGGGATTGTCAGTATTTCTCAGAGCTGATCTCATTTTCTTCCGTGGGATCAGAATCAAGGTCATGCAAGCTGGCTTTGAAAATCTAGCCCTACAATGTCATTTCAACATTACTGCTAGCATTAACTGGTTTGTTTGCAACAGCAACGGAAAATGCCATCCGCACCATTTCTGTGACTTCTATATTGTCATTGCAAAGGTGTTCAAAGAATTGAAATAAATAATTTCAAACCAAAGTTTGTTGGTTTACTACCTGCCAGGGTTTGTTTACAGATTGTAAATGGATACGCTAAAGAAGAAGTCAGCCGTGTGATTTATTGAAACGTTTATCACCTCAGCTGATTTTACTTGAGCACAGATGCGTTTATGAGATTTACACACAGGCTGGAGAGGAGCTTGGAGAGACCTTGCATTTTTTTCAAGATGCACAGGCAGGTTTTTGTGTGAAACAGCATGTTCATTTCAGAAATCACCTTCCTAATATGTATCTAGTCTTCTCAGGAGACAAGACCAGCGACAGACCTTGCTGCTGTGACTCATTTGACTGCTCTGCAACCCCATGCTCTCTGCTACATGGGAGCAAGCTGCCGCTTCAGCATTTTCTGCACCTATAAGGAGTTGGGTTTCTCGGCTTGTTTCCTCCCTGGTCTGAGCCCGAGTCCCTCTCGCACAACGTATTGCTCTGTCGCCCACCACTGCCCAGGCAAGCAGTGGACTGGGCTAGTTTTTCTCTTGCTATTTGAGCCTGGCCGTGCTGATGACAAATGCATCTACACATTTCTAACACATAGGAGAGGAGCGTTGGCAACTTTAAACCCTCACATCTCCCTAGGTCTAGGGTCTGCTTCGTTCCACCTCAAGTAGTGCCTTGCCCATTGCATTTTCACATCTTTCATGCTTCATTTTGCAAGTACAAATGCTTGCTTTCAATGAAAGCTCGCTTCTTTCTGTGTTGCAGTACTGAGTTTTGAATTGCTAGCAAGGTTTTGTCATCAGCTGAAATCAAAAGAGATAAAAATGATAACAGGATTTTGCAACTTACTAAATGCACCTTTGCAGGTTGCCCTGTGCAAATATATCCCTTCACAGGGGTTAATAAGGTTGCAGTGACTTTACAGGCAGGTCAGATGGGATGCAAAACAGCCAGCTTTTGCTTCAGGCAAGGGCAGGAGAAGGTTGTATACATGGTCTTGACTGATGTATATCTGGTGGAGGGGAGGAGGGTTCATTAAAAGAGCACTTTCCTGAGCCACAGGTGAGCTTTGGAGCCCCTCTGAGGTAATTACTGTGCCACGTTGTATGTCACGAGGAGGAACCTGCAGCCTGAGGGTCATCAAATGATAAACTGATAAGAGACAGGAGGCACACTCGCTGCTATGAAAGCTCCCACCTCAGCAAAATCTTACTTGTTGCAGAGAATAGCCTGAACCAAAATCTGAGATGTGAGTGGTTGTGAGTGCAGAGGACATATGGAACCAAAGGTTGTGGCTAGCTCATCAATGGGAGTGTAGGAAGTAGCATACGGGACCAGCCTGCAGGTACGGGTACCCAAAGATGTCATGTCCCAGAGCTCTCTTTCCTGAAGTATTATAAGAAACTCTGATACATCTACTATTAAAGAAATACCCAGTATTATAAAAAACTCTGCCTGCAATGACATTTGCATCATGCAAGTTGTTAAAATGCCCTGTCCACAAAACCTGTTAATTTTCAGCATTGGAAAACTGTTCTGTTCCAAACAAGAAAGCAGAAGTATGTGTCTTGGATTAGATGGAAAGGTGCAGTAGCTGGAAATATCCTGGTACCAAAAGAGGGAGTTCCCAAATTGTTAGTGAGACATCATTTGTCTCAGCCGATAATACTTCCAAAAATTATTTACACACTGAATTAGCAAGGAAGTTTTATAGCTAACTGTGGCTCTCTGTAGATACTTTTACTTTCCTAACAATGAAACAATATTGTTCTATATTGTTGGAGATATTAAAAACCTGACTGGACATGCTCCAGGGCAACCTGCTGCCCCTGACCCTGCTGAGGCAGGAGGTGGGACTAGAGGATCTCCAGAGGTGCCAGCCAGTCCCCCATGATTTTGTGATTCTTTTTTTTCCTAATGCTAAAGCTGCTATTGATTTTTTTTTCTCCCACAGAAATGAACAGATTTGACAGGTGCATCTGTCATCTGGTTTTAGTGAGCAATTATCAGTTAAATAGAAAATTTAAAGAGGGATAAATAGGATTTTAAACTTAAAAATATAGGAACTACAAGGAAAACCAAGGCTGAAAACAGTAGGCTTAAGCAAAAAGACCTGAAATTAGATTATTCATTCCTTGAAAAACACATCAGAATATTCTAACAGTAAGTCAAGGGAAACTGAGACAGCCCAGGATGGGCCCAGGTTGGTAAAGCTGAGGCCAGAGCTTTTTTTAAAAAAAGGCAATGCTCCCATGTAGACAGAGGGCATCCCACTGAGCCCCAGTGGGGTGCTGAAAGCCATCTGCTTTGTCTCCATCCCGAGCTTTGAGATACTGACCCAATTGTCTGGTTCATTCTTTTTCATTGGCTTGTCAGACTGACTACTTCCACATATGGGGGAAAACCCTGATGGCAGGTCATGGCTAGAGGTCCAGGGCAGGTTGACCTACTGGTCCTTGAAGCGGCAAAGCTGCTCTTGGATGCAGGGGTCCTTCCTCCAGTAAAGGCATTGGCGGGATGTCTGGGGGAAGGGAGAGCAAGTCCCACGGGGCCGTTAATTGTGCCACTGCTCTGCTGCTGCTAATGCTCAATTAGCACTTGTTGGGACTGTACTATTCCAGACCTTAGCCCAGGTGATAAAGGCAACCAGGAGTAAAATCAGACATTGCTTTTAATTCAGCATTTTCAGTTGTCAAAAGCAATATACCATTCTTCATGGGTAGGTGCTGATTATAGGATTTGCAAAGGAATAAATGGAGTAAGATTTCTAAGCAATTATCCTGGTTGTTAGAGAGGTGAATGCTCACGGAGCCACTTCTGACGTCACTGGCACCAAAGGAACAGGAGTTAAATATATAACTCTTCTTGCCAATGGCACCGGTAGAATGTGAGATCTGTCATTTTCCTTGTGTTAAGAATGAAAGAAAAGTTGCTTTGACAGTCTTGATTAAAATCCTACTCTGAAGCAAAAAAGTAGGATTCAGACACTTGAATTGGTGATTTCACCCTGACCAATCTCTCTGTAAGGCCACCAGTTCTTTCATCATTTCTCAGTTATCCAGGATACTTTGGCTGCAGTGGCCACATGAGAAATGTCTTTGCATGAATCCTCTGTGCGGTGAAAAGCTGCAGAACTGTAGTAGCTGTAGTAACTGTAGTAAAAATTCATCTCCACTTGTTGGAAATAGATCCATGCCCTGGAGTAAATGCTGCATGGGATGAAATTTCCATGACCAGCTGTCCATGGCAAAACAACCTGCAACAAGTCTAATGCAGCAACATGTCTTGCAGTGAGATTTTGTTGTGACCAGATGTCCACGGTAGTGATTTTATAACTAAAAATATGCAGGAAGAGGACAAAAATCAAAATGGCACTCTGTTTTTCTTGATGTCCGAAGGATGTTTGCAAGAAAAAAAATCCTTTGTGGGAATTAAATTAGAAAACACTGACATGCATCATTAAATTTTAACACTCAACCCTAATAAAAAGGGGAATGCTAAAGGAGATTGGGCAAGTGATTGATGTAGGCCTGGCACACCTCAATTCTATTAAGGCAGCAAAATGACTGGTAAGCCTGAAATGCTCTGTCAACGCTACTTGAATTAACTTGCCAACTCCAGCCCTTCTCTTGCTCCTGCAGCTCTACCGACTCCGGTAGCCAGAGTGTGGATGCTGCTGCCATGGGAAGAAGCAATGCTGGCGGGTGCTGTGAGGACTCAGTTTATGACTGTTCCTCCTACATGGCAAGATGTCCTGCTTTCCTCTGAAAAGGGGGGTGGGAAGTGGGGGTTAGGCAGTCAAAACCCTCTTCTGTTCCAATACCAAGATTTATTGATTCTTGAGAATATTACATTTTACAGTGATCTGCTTTTTCCAGTTAATGCAACTTGAATCTGAACCTGGAAAATTTATGATGGCTTCTTAGATCAATACAAGCCTGCCCAGAAGCACATCATTTATGCAGTGACCAAAAAAGGGAGAGAAGACAAGGTTAGGTATTTCAGCTGCAGAGCAAGGAACAATAAATATGCTTTGGAGATGAAGCCTAATTTTGCTACGAGGTAATCCAGCTGTTTGAGACTCCAAGAAGAGATCACAAAACATGCCACAGCCTACAACTAATTCTGTTTAACTGCAAACAAAAATTTTGAGCGAGGACAGCATTGATGTAACACCATTTAAAAAAATAAAAAAGCATCTCACCTCTTTCATACAGTGCCAGAAACAACCTGCACGGTTTTATGAGAGAAGAGGAGCATTGGCCCTTATAGCACAGATAAGTTCTGAGGATGAATCTTCCACATAAACATGCAGTGTACACATTTCAGAAGTCCTGTCTGCTACTGAGATCTCAATCCTTCTTTGCCAATGGGCCAGTCTAGGTGACTTGTCTAGATCTGTACCAGACTTCCTTCATCCTTAAGGCTGCATCTCAGGATCTGAGAGGTAAGAATACATGTCCCTTTAAGGCAAGTCCTATCATAATTGTCTATTAGTTTTTGGGGTGGGGTTTTTTTTGGGGGGCAGGGAGGTGTTTAGATCAGACCATTGCCTGAGATAGCCTGCTGAGGCAAATGAGAACTCATATAAACAACTAGAATAGTCCTGAGGGCTCCATACATTTTTTAGTTCAATTATTTCATTTCAACAGGGTGCCATATTACAGCCATAAAAACAAATGCACCACAATGGGAAATACTGCAGTATAGGAGTAGTGATTACATATGGTAATCTCATGGTATCTCATACCAGATGGAGTTGCCTGAACAATGGTGTGTGATCAACAAATGGTTGAGCAGTGTTCTCTCTAAATTTTCTTTTTTTTTCCTCTTCCTTTCAGAGCCATAATGATGGGCATCCAAATTTTGAATATCTCTTATCAAGGGTGTAGAATCAAGTGACCGCCCCTCCGTACTCCCTCTCCTACCCCAGCTTAACCTTGATGAACTGGTGTTGCTCTGAGCCTCCAATAAACTCTGGTAAGCATGAATTGCATATTTTACTAGGATGCAAACTTTCAGTTGCATGGGCCACACATAAATGACACTGTCAACTTCTTCACTGTGGTTCTTGATTCCCCCCCCCCCCCCCGAAACATGTTCCAAACATACCTATCACAGAATCTCAAAGCCCTCCAACTCCAAACCTTCAGGTTCGGTAAAGATGCTGTTGTTGTTCTGACAAGTGCCAAGGTCATTATAACGCATATGAGTTGTCAATACTTGGCATATAGCTAGCAGGAGAGCCTAAGCGCCAGCTCAGTGGCCAGGTAAATAAAAGAAGACATGTGCCACTGACCTCATTGCCCATTTTTCATGTTTCAGCCCTTTGCCACTCTGAAGGCTGTGCCCATTTAGGGGAAGTCGCCACAAGGTTTCCGTTCTGCTGCACCCAGAGGAGCGAAGATATCCATCTGTGGCCCATGATGGGGGCAATGGCACATGGCCTTGTCACTACACACTTCCAGAGCATTACCAGTGGGGTGGGGGGCAGCAGGCAGAAGATTGGCTTAACCTGTGGTTGCCCTCTACAAATTACTTAATCCAGTGTTGGCTTCCACCTAAAACCCTAGAAAACGATGCAGTCTCCTAAATGGTGCTCTCTGGTAGAACTTCCTTAGCTCCAAGTCTGGATGTGAAGAGACTTTTGTTAGGGGAATATCTGCAGCAACAGCATACATACACAAGCAGTCTCATATCCATCCCATCCTCCTCCTGGTAAGTGTGCTAAACCCTTCCCCTTGTCAGGGGCACTGGTGCAGAGCTCACGCTGCTCCACTCCGAACACAAGACACATGCATTTCTTAAACCAAGAGCATCCTTTAGGTTGCTGGGAAGCAATGCAGCTGTAAGATCCTGAGTGGTTCAGCTTTAACGAATTGCTGAAATAAAAGCAAAATGTTTTTTTCCTCTGTTTTGTAACATACGATGTCCTGGCGCTGTGGTCTGGTCCTTGCTGCCAAGCACTGCTGAGTTCTGGAACTCACCCAGTCCCTGTTCGGCTTCTGAAACACTTTGTGCAAGCACCTAGGATCCACTGAGGAGGACTGTGAGTCGCATGAGCAGTAAAGATATGAAGAAAAGGCCAACAGGCCTTTGTTTTTACTTCGGTGAGTGTTTGAGATGTGCTTGGCCTTCCAAAGGAAAGTTAGGGTCCTCCGGAATAAACTTCTAATCTCAGGCAGTTTATGGTTCTCCATCACTACTTTCCCAATACAGCTGCTGTGCATTGCAAAGCATTTCACACATGCCATGCCCCTGTGATTCAACCCTTTCGCCTGACAGTCTGCAGACAAATGTGTTCATTTTCAATAAAGGTCATAAGTTAAAGGGAAGCAGGAGAGCTATAAAACGAAAATGTACGCTATCTGAAACACTGTGACAGAAACAGTATAGAGCAGATATTAGTAATACAATATAAACATTGGATGCAAGCCCAGTAATAAAGCTAGAAAAGCAGCATTTCAGCTAGCAAAACCCTGAAAGAAGAACTGGAACTATGAGAAAGAGTTTTAGGCTTGTCAGCCTCTGTTTTGCTCTGACGGTTTGAAATTGCAGCAGCAGGGGTTCTTGTTTAGAAAGGACATCTTTCATCTCCATGCTGCCAGGGACAGTGAAAGGCATCACACGCTTATTTTTTCCCATCGCCACTTTAAACAGTGAGGCAAATCAGAAGGGAAGGTGTAGCAAGGACCTTTGTGAAAGTAAGGGTAAAAAGATGTGGGATAATAGGTAGTGAGCTGGAAATGGGCTCGCAGGCCACTCTCTGCAGAGCCAGACCTGCTTTCATGTGTTGCTGCTTTGTGCTGGAGAGGCATTTCCTCAGGGAAATGTCACGTGTGTGTGTGTGTGTGCGCGCCTCTGTGTGTGTGTGTGTGTGTATGTGTGTGTCTATGTCCTTGCTTTTCTTATTCAGCTTTCCCAGGAGTAGCCCACAGATGACAGCTGAAAGCCCCTGGTGGAGATCCCTGTTAGTGGCCCCAATTTTAACTGGGGATGCTCACTTGCCAAGTTTAGAGTTTATTTAGTGTTTGATCTAGAGGTTATTTGCTGCTTATTAAAAGTTAGACACTACGATGTGAGTATTTGGACTCAGTTGCAAAAGTTTGGTGTAGAATTATTAATTGTCCTTGGTGTGTAAAAAAATTGGTAAATTTTCAATTTTATCTCTCCAAATGAATGGTAATTGTGTCTGCTGTGTTTCAGTTGGGATTAGTAATACTTTGTGCTTCCAACCAAAATAAATCTGAAATAGCTTCACTCTCTTGGTGCTTAAATGATTGCCCAATTTCAGTAGTGTCACTTATTGCTCATATTTTGGATGAAAACAGAACCTCCCCCTCTTCTTATTTTTGCACATTCCTGCCTCTGAATTTGAGCTGGTGACTGCTAAAGGTCAAAATGCCAGCGAGATTCAAACTGATATTTGAGTTCACCTGTACATATGCTGAACCTTCCTTTATTTCTGCTTTCAGAATTAGCATTTCTGTGTACGTGCAAAGGCCAACTAGGAAGTATCTAACAATGAATGTATTAATTTGAATGAATGAATACCCACTTGCATGCAAAAATACGTGTCTGTATGTTTCACATACAGTTTTAGAGGCAGGAGTTTAAAAGCTAGTACTGAAAATAGAACCTTAAAGTAGGCAGAAGTGGCAAGAGGCTGGAGGCAACTTGATGTGATGACTATAAAGAACTGCAGAGCTGTCATGAAACAACATCTATGGTACCAAAGTTGACTTGCATAAGGGTGAGCGACAGCAAAATTACTATGGGTGGTTCAGTGGGTAATGAATTTCAAGTTTTTAATGCTGTGTCAGTTATGGAATATACTATTACATGGCCAAAGGGGGTTGATATGAACAGTGATTAAATCTTATGACCCTTTAAGCAAATTCAGTATCAGAGATGCAATGTGCCAAATCTGTCACTGAGTGTTATGCTAATCTCCCATTGACTTTTATGGCAGTTCCCCTTTCAGGGTGATGGCAAACGGCCAAGGGCTCTGAGGCAGGTGGCAGTGTCCCAAAAAATATTAGAAATGGAAAAATAAGGAAATTTTGTTATCAAGCAGCTTTGGGCATGTTGGGATTCAAATCCTGCTGCTGTCTTTTAATGGGTTTTTGTGAGGGATACTCTAGGAAGTAATTCATCTTTAAAGACTCCCCAACAATGGAAAGTGAGCAAACCTGAAAGTCTCCAAAGATCCTGGAAGATGACACTAAATACATTGATGGAAAAAGAGCCCAGAACATCAAAAGTTAAGTACAATGCTTTTGAAACGAGAGGGGGAGCGTATCTGAAAAAACTTTAGAGGGCAGGGCAGGCAATAGGACTCATCTTCTTGCCACTCCATCCAGGCAGTGTGCAAGAGCTGCCTGGGCAGTGTCTTCTCTGAAGCCCTACAGTACGAATGCCCTTACCTTGGAAAAGGCTGCAGCGACGCGCTTAAGAGCCTCCCTTTTCATTAATTTGTTTTTGCAGCTTGTCCTGAGATGCTATTTATCTGTTAATTTCGTTTCATGCAAGTAGAGCCTCCATTGCCCTGATTAACTGATTTTGTAGCGCTCAGGTGCGTGCTAGGGTGGAGGGTATCATTTCATTACACATCCACTGTGACTCGGAGTTTCCTGTTTTCTTGCATTGCTCCTGAGGGCTGTGTTGCTGATTATTTAAATGCCCTCTTATTAGCAAATGTCCTCATGTGTTGAGCAAGCAGACATCAGCTTTATTAAACAAAATTTCCTCTACAAATTTTGGCAATTAGAAAGTCATTAGAAAGCATAGACAGCAAAATGTAAGTTAAAAAGCTCATTTCGCAAAATGGGAATATTAAAATAATCGTTAAAAAATGAGGAGAAGAGGTTTGATCAATTTTGAAAGTCCCTGTTTCATCACAAATGTTTTTGTGCTCACATTGTCCCTACAGTAAGCATGCAAAGTAATAGATAGTGGTTGGAAATGACAGTGTAGAGAGAATCTAAGGCTGTTTAAAAAAAAAATGCATCTTGGAAGTGTCTAGATAGGAAACAGAAAAGGAGGAAGAGAGGAAAGCAGCATTGAGAGGATATGAAAGATGGATTGAACAAAGTAAAAATCAAACACAGCAAGGCAGAAGAAAGCAGCAGAGATGGGGAAGGTGGCATTTACAAAACCCAAACCTGAGGCTTTTCTGCAGGCAAAGGCCATCTGGGAGGCTGCTGGAGTGGAGGAGGGTGTCCCTGCACTCTATCACAGAGCTCACCTACATATTTATATGCAAGTGATGGACTCTGCTCCTCTCCTGTTGTTAAGCGATGAGCAAGGGGACCAGCTCCCAACGCTTGCCTGAAATCCACATGGGCCTGTGCAGGTATTGCGTCCCTTGTAGTCTTTCGGATCTTGGTATTTTTTCCCACCCTGGCTTTTAATGGAGATTTTTGGGGGCATGGAGGAATACTTTGGGGAAAGAATAGTATCAGGGGCAGGA
Source organism: Gymnogyps californianus (assembly GCF_018139145.2). Taxonomy (NCBI): domain Eukaryota; kingdom Metazoa; phylum Chordata; class Aves; order Accipitriformes; family Cathartidae; genus Gymnogyps; species Gymnogyps californianus. The sequence continues at coordinate 56,140,777 of NC_059500.1, forward strand.
CATCCTTTGTTGTTTATAGCTGAGAAAAACTGGAAGCTGTATGTTTGTGGCCTTAAGTTTTGTGGGACCCTTGTGAAGCCAAAAGGGTTCTGTGGAGTGTAAATTAGCAGTCAAAAATATAGATGGGGCCATTTCTGAAATGTAATAATGAACATATGGGGCCTGAATTATTCAGCTCTATATTTTGTCTTCAAAACTCATAGCAAAGCATCATGTTTGCTTACAAAAACCCTAAAGCTATGTGAGTGCGAATGGAGAGCTGGGATATCATGCACTCTTGAAATCAATTCACTCTCACTGCTGATCAGTCCGTGCAATTGGAAGCAAACCTGGGCTACCGAGTTTGGTATCTGCAGGGCTGGGATACCCTAATACACCTATGACCCTTCCTGCTTATTCATATTTCAGAGCTTAGAGGATACTTCTCTGTGCTTGGAAGAGAATAGCCTTTATAAAAGCTTGGCAGAGGTGATTGAGGCATGTGGGTGGGAGAAGGGGAGCTGGCTCTTCAGGGTGGGAAAAGCCCCTTCCTCTGGAAGCCAGCAGCCCAAGAAGCCGTGGGTTCAGCTCCTCCAGGGAGAGTGCTTTGGGTCCAGGTCTGAAGGTTGCAAACAGAAGCTGTAACCATAAGAGTGAAAATGACATCATCCATTACATTTTTAGCCACTGCTTTATTTTAAGCAGTTACTTGCAAATGTAATTTTAAGAGGGGTTAGTCAATATGTTTGTTTCCTTCTGATACAAAGCTGAATAAGCAACTCATGCATGAAATATATCAAGACTTGTTAATTTTCCATTAATTCTGTGAAAAGGTAATTTTCCCTGCAGACAAGATGTTTATTATAATAATTAATTACTAATGTTCTGAAACCTGAATTTGGATTTCTATTGCTGCCTTTCTCTCATGAATGTCCAGGTATACACTTTTGATATATCTTTAAAAGACTGTTCATTCTACAGAACTCTAAAGTGTAGATGCATGTATATAGAGAAAAGTGTTTGTGTGTGTGTATATTTGTGCATGTGTGCGTGTATATTTGTGCACGTGTGCAGAGATAGCACGTGCATGTAGATATACATATTAGTCTTTCTAATCAGCATATACATTATATATATATTTAAAGAACCACACTGCAAGTGTACAGTGTATATTTTTAGCATGGCTGAAATGCAGCCATCATGATGGGGCGGAAGGAGGACCATTAACAAACCATTGTGCAGGAAACAGCCATTTCAGCCAAACACATCAGGCAAATTCTCACTCCTTTGTGAAACCCAGTGCTATCTTGAACATGCAGGTAACAAGGAGGCAGGTGGTGAGTTAAACTATGCGCACAGCTAATCTACGTGAACACACACTCAGGTTATCCCTGCTTTATCCTCCTCCTCATGCATCTATTTGTTTGGGACAAGTGTTTAATTCTATTATTGGTGGAAAAATGTTGGCCTTGAATGCTGCATAGCTCATGCTTTTATAGGAAGAGCCAGGATTGAGCCAGAGAAGGACATTTTCATCTGTCTGAGGCAGTCACTGTTGTTTCCTTTCAGATTTCTGCAGCACCCAGCAGAACTGTTCACCCTGAATTTGGGCTAGATGGTAATGATGTAACACAAATGAATAATGATAATAATGATAAACTATTCCTGAATGTAGATGAAGCAAAACTGAATAATTCAACAACAACAACAACACAAAAACAAACCAAAAAAAACCCAAAACCAGAAAGGTTTTCCAAGGAAAACATATGCTTTAGCCAGGTGGAGTAAGCAAGGGCTTGTGACCTCTGTGTGAGTGTGTCTTTGCTCTCTATAGCACTATGTGCTTGTTTCTTACATTAGGAAACTGTATCATCTTGTTTATCCTGGCAGACTTTCTTGAAGGCTGGGGAATTAAGAGGTTTATGACTTCAGTGTGGCTATGAAAGTAGGGTGAACTTCACTGGGAATTTTTATTCCCAGCCCCTTTGCAGTGTTTTGGGGGTTGGGTTCTCTGCTGCATCTGAGCTTTCCCAGGACATTGGGTGGGCAGCATCCCCACACACATACACACTAGACTGGGAGCTGGGCAGGGTCCAGTGTCATGTCCCAAAAAACCCCAGGAAAGCACTGCCTGGAGGTGTTACTCAGACTTCCAAACCCCCGCTGGCTCCCCGGCTGCACATCCAGGGAGCCCACAATATACCACGCATCAGGCATCGCTTGATACTCATACCTGATACTCTATTGTTGCCACTGGTGGAGCTTCAGCAGGGATCATGTGGGGGAAGAAAGGCTATTGTCCACCCTGGCTGCAGCTGGGGGATGAAGGCAAGGGGGATGGGCAGGGGGCTGCACGGCCGCTGGGGTCTCCTGTGCTGCCGGACATGTGCGGGGCTAGTGTGCATGGGTGTGTGGTAACACAGAGCACGTTTCCATACCGCTCCCTCCTCATCCTGTAGAACAAAGGACATACCTGACTTCAGGCACATAGCCACTCAGAGGCTGGGGAAAAAGGGATATCCTTGGAAGGCTGTGGAATACAAGGTGTCCAATATGGAAGATCAATGTGCAGTGGGAAAAAAGTGTATATAGGACTGCTATTTTTCTTATCTTTAGAACCACACTGCAACTATCATAAGTTAGTATACTGCATACAAGATCCAGGCAAAGCAGCTTGCTTCTGATTTTCTGATTTTTTTTTTTTTTTGGTAAATGAGATGGTTTCTGTGCTATAGAAGCCACTTTTTGAAGTTAATCAAACTGTATATAAAAGGCTGGCACACTTTTCATTTTAATATGTTATCCTATTCTATATTTAGAGTAGCTTCACATACAGCAGGCAGGATGCTGTTCTCATTTCTACCAGTACGAATACAGAATAACTCCACTGGCTTTGATGTCAACACATGGCAATGAGAATCTGACAGTGCAGTGTGCTCATTTATTTACCAGCTGTCACCTATTAATTGTTGGTCACATGCTCCTAAGATATTGCTTAACCTTAAGAACGCAGGGCCATCCTAGTCAATCCTATGGCCTTGGGCCCAGGTTTTGCACATATGCGATGTCGTGTACATGCAGCAGTACCTCTGACAGGACCTCTGTACATACGCAGAGCCGCCCTGTTTGCTTCTCAGTGACAGCTGGTTCTGGGTAGCACGTCAGGCTGAGCTGCTCTACCCATACCAGGCTCATTGGCCCTGCCTGCTGTGGGTGATGCAACTAGCATTAGAGCAAAAGCTAGGCACTTGCTGTAGGGCAACCTTCAAACTGTTGGGTTTTTTTCGCGGGGGAGTATGCATGGAGATGAGATGGCACTGAGTAGAAAAGGCTCCTTGCCAAAGAAGAAGAGATTTTAACATAGCAGACAGCTAAATGCATGTTATCTTGCCTGATGGTTCAAAAGGCCATTCTTGTAAGCCCTTAAGTTCTGAAGAGCAGGGATCAGTCAGCTCTTCAGAAATCTCTAAGTCACTTCAGAGCCCTCAAGATCCCCTTTTTAAAAATCCTGGCAGATGGGTTTTCTCTGCCCCAAATCCTAAACTTTGCTGAACTACTTCTGGCAGCTCAATGTAGTCTCAGAATAGCATCACAAAGTGGAAACTCTGCACTGTTTCTTATTTCATGAATAAGAGTTTGACAAGGGGTGTAAATATCAGGATCAAATCCAGCCCCATCATGATTCCTCCATGAATTTTCTGACCCGACTGCTAGTAAACTTCGTCTGTATGTGCAATTAAATAATGCCGGCTCAAGGGATGGGTTTAATAAATTAGTATAGATCAGTGCAATGTCTTTTGAAAGCAGTGCCCAGTCTTACACTGATGTGATTGGCTCTGGACAGTAAGACAGTGGCAATGTTTTTTCTGATGGAAGAAAGACTGCTCTGTAATTCTGCTCCTGGTGTTTCATTCTAGTGGATGCAAATGCCCAGCAGCCTCCTCCTGCATCCGCTGAAAAGCAAGTTTTTTGTACATAAATGGATAAATAAAAGATCTGGCCAATATTTTGGAACCCAAACATTTCATTTATTTTCTATTACTTTAATCCAGAAACATGCCATAGAAGCTGTAGCTGCTGTGAATCAGTGTGTCACTACTGTGATACATATGTGTCTGTGCTTTGAAAGAAAGCACCACTCCTTGGCAGATTTTTTTCCTTTTGCCAGTTGCAGCATGAAAAAAAACCTTAATTTTTTATCCTTCATGCATTGAATATGAAAGTTAAAAACCATTTATCAGTAGAACACCATATGATTTTCCATTTTGACAGCCAAAGGACATTTCTTATTTATAGGAAGATCTCTGTATGTATCTAACTTTTTTAATTATTGCATTGCCAGCATTGCCAGCTGAGGCAGTGTCCTGGTTTCGGTTGCGATAGAGTTAATTTTCTTCCTAGCACCTGGTATAGTGCAGTGTTTTGGATTTAGTAGGAAACTAATGTTGATAACACACTGATCGTTTTAGTCGTTGCTAAGTAGTGTTTATACTAAGTCATGGATTTTTCAGCTTCTCATGCCCAGCCAGCAGGAAGGCTGGAGGGGCACAAGAAGCTGGGAGGGGACAGAGCCAGGACAGCTGACCCAAACTGGCCAAAGGAATATTCCATACCATATGACATCATGCCCAGTATATAAACTGGGAAGAGCTGGCTAGGAGGGGTGGATCACTGCTCAGGAACTAACTGGGCATCAGTTGGTGAGTGGTGAGCAATTGCATTGTGCATCACTTGTTTTGTATGTTCTAATTCTTTTAGTATTATTATTGTCATTTTATTATTATTATCATCATCATCATTATCATTATTTTTCACTCCTTTATATCCTATTAAACTGTCTTTAACTCAACCCATGAAGTTTTTTTTTTCTTTTCAATTCTCTCCCCCATCCCACTGGGTGGGGGGAGTGAGTGAGCAGCAGCGTGATGCTTAGTTGCTGGCTGGGGTTAAACCACGACAGGCAGGAATGTGTACCCCAGTGAAATGAAGATGTCTGGGTTTTGGCAAATCAAGTGAAAGACTTTGCTGCATTGGTACTGAATAAGGAATCATACCATTGAAGAGTCTGTGTTAATGGGCTACTTTTGAGTGAAGGAAAGCAAAGTCCATAAGGTAATGATTAAAGAAATAAGGAAAAAGCACAAATAATAAGGTCTCAACGTGGTTCAAAGTTATCATTAAAAATGAACAAGTAGTGAGCCTTCACCACATATGTGAGCTATTTGTGTGAATTAACAAGCACCGCATACACCAATTGCAGTACACGTATGCAAGAAAGTGCTAAATGACATGCAAAATGAAAGTAAAATGACAATGCAAAGGCCCCGATTCTATCTTAAAAGGAAAGAAAAAAGGGACCAATAAAGGCAGGAGAATGGAAGCGTTCCTTTCCAAGACCTTAGATCATAAGCTTATGACTGCAGGGTATAAAAATCAAAATTGCAAGGAGTGACATGCTACGGCCATAAGAAATCCCATCATCAGCCTCCTGGGATATCATTAAACTGATTGAGGACAAGATCAAAATGGTCTAGATAGTAATTTTCAGAGTTATGCTGATGACATCCATCCAACAGCTCCAGCATCACCCAGGTTGCAAATTAGAGGAGCTGTCAAAAAACATCTTATGGAATCTTAAACCATTGTTTTGTGTTAAAAGTCTATACTTATACAAAGTAAACTTTATGTCACTTTAGTTTTTTCAAATGTTGAATGCTGTTATACACATATACCAAGCATGCAGACACCCTTAAACAACATTTTAGCTCAGCCATCACCAGCATATTCCATTATTTTTTTGTTTCAGTGGAAGAGAGGGAATAATGAATATGATAGGTTTAAGTGAAGGCAAAATGATACCCAGGGCATGTGCATCTTGTTTGGTAAATGCAGTCTCAGCAAACGAAGGAATGGAATATTTCTTCTATATTTATATTGCTACTGTAATATAAATTCTATATTCTATTCTATAAATACATTAGCAACAAAAGGAGGGCTAAGGAAAATCTCCATCCTTTATTGGATGTGGGGGGAAACACAGTCACAAAGGATGAGGAAAAGGCTGATGTACTTAATGCCTTCTTTGCCTCAGCCTTTAATAGTAAGACCAGTTGTTGTCCGCATGCCCAGAGCCCTGAGCTGGACGACAGGGACGAGGAGCAGAATGAAGCCCCCATAATCCAAGGGGAAATGGTTAGCAACCTGCAACACCACTTAGACGCACACAAGTCTATGGGGTCGGATGGGATCCACCCAAGGGTACTGAGACAGCTGGTGGAAGTGTTCACCAAGACACTTTCCATCATTTATCAGCAGTCCTGGCTAACTGGGGAGGTCCCGGTTGACTGGAGGTTAGCAAATGTGATGCCCATCTACAAGAAGGCCCGGAAGGGGGATCCAGGGAACTACAGGCCTGTCAGCTTGACCTCGGTGCCAGGGAAGGTTATGGAGCAGATCGGGATCCAGGGAACTACAGGCCTGTCAGCTTGACCTCGGTGCCAGGGAAGGTTATGGAGCAGATCATCTTGAGTGCCATCATGCGGCACGTACAGGACAAGCAGGTGATCAGGCCCAGTCAGCATGGGTTTATGAAAGGCAGGTCCTGCTTGACTAACCTGATCTCCTTCTATGACAAGGTGACTCGCTTAGTGGATGACGGAAAGGCTGTGGATGTTGTCTACCTGGACTTTAGTAAAGCCTTTGACATCATTTCCCACAGCATTCTCCTGGAGAAACTGGCTGCTCATGGCTTGGATGGGTGTACTCTTCACTGGGTAAAAACCTGGCTGGATGGCTGGGCCCAAAGAGTTGTGGTGAATGGAGTTAAATCCAGTTGGCGGCCGGTCACAAGTGGTGTTCCCCAGGGCTCAGTACTGGGGCCAGTTCTGTTTAATACCTTTATCAATGATCTGGACGAGGGGATCGAGTGAACCCTCAGTAAGTTTGCAGACACCACCAAGTTGGGCAGGAGTTTTGATCTGCTTGAGGGTAGGAAGGCTCTAGAGAGGGATCTGGACAGGCTGGATTGATGGACTGAGGCCAATTGTATGAGATTCAACAAGGCTGAGTACTGCCTCCTGCACCTGGGTCACAACAATGCTACAGGCTTGGGGAAGAGTGTCTGGAAAGCTGCCTGGCAGAAAAGGACCTGGGGGTGTTGGTCAACAGCCGGCTGAATATGAGCCGGCAGTGTGCCCAGGTGGCCAAGGCGGCCAATGGCATCCTGGCTTGTATGAGAAATAGTGTGGCCAGCAGGACTAGGGAAGTGATCGTTCCCCTGTACTCGGGGGAGAGGGGGACCTCACACTGATGAGGCTGCACCTTGAATATTTGTTCAGTTTTGGGCCCCTCACTACAAGAAAGACATTGAGGTGCTGGAGCGCGTCCAAGGAAGGGCACACAAAGCTGGTGAAGGATCTAGAGAACAAATCCTATGAGGAGCGGCCGAGGAACTGGGGTTGTTTAGTCTGGAGAAAAGGAGGCTCAGGGGACACCTTATCGCTCTCTACAACTACCTGAAAGGAGGTTGTAGCAAGGTGGGTGTCAGCGTTTTCTCCCAAGTAACAAGCAATAGGACAAGAGGAAATGGCCTCAAGTTGCACCGGGGGAGGTTTAGATTGGATATTAGGAAAAATTTCTTCACCAAGAGCGTTGTCAAGCACTGGAACAGGCTGCCCAGGGAAGTGGTTGAGTCACCATCCCTGGAGCTATTTAAAAGAGGTGTAGATGTGGTGCTTAGGGACGTGGTTTAGTGGTGGACTTGGCAGTGTTAGGTTAACAGTTGGACTTGATGATCTCAAAGGTCTTCTCCGACCTAAATGATTCTATGTGTTTTCCAGTTACAGGTGCCAGCAGTGAGAGGTAGACTACTGAATCACTGGATATCATGTGTCCTGATTACCAAATACTGTGCTTGGGCAAGTGATTATAAAGGCATACATTGAGTATCACACTGGAAAACGGAGGTGAACAAACATTGATTTAAAATGATATAGAAACCATTCTGGTCATTTATCTCATAAAAATAATTTCTGTTAATGTCCCTTTGCAATCTCCCTGCAAACCATTTTCATCTGAAACAAAATAATTCCATTGATCACCATTGCATTGCTTGTATTTTCATTAATGGACCTAGGGATAGCTCTGGTCCTCATCTGTAGTTGTACTTACCCAAGCCTGCAAGAACTGTTTCAGAAACTCAAAGCTGTTATTTGACTAAGTTGAATCTTAGACAAAAGTTGATTCATCAAAGTGATTGCTGTGCTTTGATTAGGAAAAAATAAGACCCAGTAACTGAAACGATCCAGGATGAGAGATCAGAGTTAAAGATATTATTCAGTCTTTTCTGGGGATGAAAGTGTCCATGACAATACCAAAAAAGAGGCTGTATGGCTCTTACTTTATGTCTGTTCTCATTCTCCTGTTCATTTTGGCAGAATTTGGCCCTTGGTTATCCATTAAATTCAAGAGGCTACAGGAACATTACCAAAGAGAGATATTTGGCCCCAAACAGACGGGATATTCTAAGTGAAGGGGTTTGGGGTTTTATGTACTTGTTTATTTTGGGTGTGCATAGATTTGAGACTTTTTAGCCTGTTGGGGGGTTGCATCCATGTCTTCATCTGGAATATTCTTTATTGCTGCTTAGTAGGATATGAAGCCATGCAATGTCAAAGCTGTGCAGTGCCTCCTTAGGTACATAGTGAGGTTCACGTCCTGTCTTGGGGCTGTTCCATGTGAGGTAGTCCAAGAGGGATGATATTGTTGTGTGCATTGTACAGGCTGTGTGCTTTGTCAAGGAGATGTTATAATGATTCTTTCTGTGCTAGCTGCAATAATCTAAATAAAGCCATTCAGACTAAAAGCATGTGTGAGCTGTGAAGATGCATAATACCGGGTTTCACGGAATAATGTAACAGTGTTGGGCTGGAATTTCTAACGCAACTGGGGACTGTTGAAAATTAGAGAGTAAACTGTTTTCAGTGAAGTAGTGCAATAAACCATGAGAATTGTTCTAGCTATAGAGCAAACAAGGAACAAACTTTACTATCAGGCTCTGTGCATGTTCTTTGTCAAAACTCCCATAGTTTGATTTACCAGACGAGCCTCTTTTTATGGTGACCCTGATGTCAGGATTGCTTTGATTTTTTTTCATGTGTTGAATAAATAGACAATATTCCTGTCTGCTAGTGACTACGAGGGAGCTATAAGCTCCTTGAATAAGCCTTCTCAAAAAGCCCTTTGGCCAAGTTTTGTTTTAGAAAACTACACTGAATTAAAAAATTGGAAGGAAAAAAAAAAGAATTTTGAAGTTTATTTTAATTTGGTAATCTTTAGTCTTTCCTCAAAATTTCAGCTAATTAGTTGGCCTTTAAGATTTCTGCATTGCTCTGAATGTGGTATTTCTGTTCTCACACTTACTGGCGACCTTACCCTTAAAGTTACCCTTACCTCTAATTTGTCAGCTTGACACTCTGCTATGTTCAGGAGTAACCTGGGGGCTACTTGTCCAATCTGAGATCCCTTCAACACTCTGGTGGAGGTGGTAAAATTTACCACTGTTGTAGCACTTCTTAGAGTTTTTTACCAACAATGAATTAAACTAACAGCACTGAAAATGATGACATTTGAAAAATCCAAGAGAAAGGGCTGAAGAAATTGGCTCTTGCAGGACAAAATCTGTAAGTCATGGCAAAGTCTTTTTTTCATTCAAAGTATAGGATATTGGGAATTTAGTTATCATCTAGGATTCACATAAATGCATTTACCTTAACAGCTCATTTCACAGGGGTGGATATGTGATCTTTGTATGGAGATGGATTTTAGGTTGGTCCCTGCGTGATAAATATAGTGCAGGAAAAGGGGCTGGGAGACAATGGTAATCTGTAGTTCATCAACTATTTATATTTTTCAAGACTACAAAAACACTGATTCACTCTATTGTACCTCAGAAAAAGGCTGAAGCTTGACTTGTTTCACCTTTCAGGCCATAAACGGATGCTGATGGCAATCAGCAGACGGTGGGTGGCTTCTGAGCATGTCTAGTGGGGAGGCTTGTTTTTTCCAAAGCACAGTTTCTATCTTGAGAAGGAGGGAGCTGAGTTGTGCTGCATCACTCTCCTTGCAATCTGTTCTGGCACAACTCCCTGTGCTGTGCGAGGGAGTTCAGCCATCCTCCAGCATTGCCTTCGGATAGGAGTTAGGACTAATGAAGACTGAGGACTGAAAGTGCTACAGCAGAAAGATGTGAAAATATTGACATGTTTTTAGGAGGCAAAGGATGAAAATATTGTAATTTATAGCCCCTTGTTTTGTACGAGACTGATGCTGGAATGGAATACTAACCTATTTTCATAGCAAGGTACGCATGGGAAGTCTCAAGGTCCCCCATTTCGCTGGTCCAGATAAAATGCAAGAAAAGCAAACAATAAGAAGAAAATCTTAAGTGCTATTGTTTGAGACAAGCAACCTTCCTTGCCTGCATCAAAGAGACTACTCTCCGTCTAGCTTAGCTGATTGTAAGCTTTGCTTTATCATCACTGCTGAGCCTCCAGTTGGATGGGGTCCTAGTGCTAAAAGCCTGAAACTTCCAGAGAAGGAGCACATTTGGCAGCAGTTGCTGATGCTATAGCACCTTTCAGGGCAACTTGCTTCTGAGCAATCAAACTGGAAATTTCTTCAGAGCGTGGTGGTACAGACTGCGCTTGTCATCTGCAGCCACCTGCAGAGCTCTGGTTTTAAACCAGCTTTTGAGCCCATCACACCACCAAGGAGAGTAGCACAGTGGGAAAATCTTCACTTGTCTTCTTTTTTTCTCCTCCATTTCCCACTTATGCTTTATGGAAAACTTCATGGATGGCACTTTCCCTTTGGCTTACAATAGCAAATTAAAACTTAAAGTAGGGGGTTTGCTGTGTTTGTCTGTGCTCTCCAGTGTTGCACATCGTGCTGAACGTTCTGATAACAAGAAGGAGAAGCCACATTGGGCAGTATAGTCACAGGCTACGTTTCTTCTAAGCTGCCAGGGTAGCAAGAGGCAGCATAGCTACTCAGGGCAGGGCCAAAGCTGGGAAAAGGAGAGCTGTGACAGCTCCACTTACCTTGCGCAGCTCTGCTTGGAACTTGGAGACAGTTCGCAAGCCTCTGGTGACGGTGTTACTATAGAGACGATGCCCTGTGCCACTCGCCCTTTCACTGCAGTCAGCAACTTGCACAAATAAAGTCTGCCAAAAGATTTCTGCTAAGTGTTTTCTCTAACATAGAGGGTTTATATGACATGTAAATATACATTCAGATGCCCTCCTTATTAATTGTTACACCGAAATTTTGCAGGTTCCTGATTTCCCAAAGCAGAACGTCAGCTCTGCTTGAATTTTTTCTTTCACAAGATTGATTTAAATGCCACTTTAATACTGTACTCCCCCAACCTGTGTATGAGCTCACAACTCTCTGCCAGCAGCACTTACCTATTTTTACTGTAGCCCAATTATTGATCATAGTTATACTGATTTTTTCCCCCCCAGGTAATTATTTTACTAAGTGCTACATCGAGTACAATAAAAGCAAACCAACAGACCATATGGTCACAGGTAAGAAATCAAATGGCATCTTCTGTCCCCAGCTGGTCCCTCTGCTGTAATCCACCTGACCAAGGCATGTGCAAGAGCAAGCTGTTGTTAGACGGACACCTAAACTGGTCTGCCACTCAGCCAGGCAACCGAAATTACCATTGCATGTTACGAATTCCCTTCTGTGTTACAGTGAATTGCAGAGACTCGTGGAATTTGAGCTGTGTTTCCAGCTGGGTTTCGAAGGGCGTGGGACTGGTGTGATCACACTGTGTCTGTCTGTCTGTCTGTCGGCTTCCCTCCTTCCTCCTCCCTGTGACTTCTGGACTTATGGACAGGTTTCAACCAAGTTTGAGAGAGTGGATGATGTCGCAAACACAATTACGTTCTTGCACATATTATGAGCATTAGTGGCAGGGTAGAGAGAGACAAATTAGCACCCCTGTTTCAGAGAAAGGCAGTAAAATGTGATTACTATACGCTGTTTGGCAGTAATCTGTGGCTAGTCCATGGCTGTATTCTGCTCAGCTGTATGTGTAACACTTGGCTAGATTCAGTAGGCGTACTCAGGTGGCAGCACCACAGAAAACACAGTGAGGGAAAGCCGGGTTCGTTGTAGTGGGATTGAAATAAAGGAGGCAAAAGATACCATCAGGGGCTGAATCATCCTTCTTAGAATATTCAGCAACTTCTAAAGGAAAGTGCCTGCTCCTGCAATCCTGCGAACATGAGACTGCTTTCATTTAACAACAGTTTCTAGCTTACATGTTTTTTGAGAAAAGCTTAGAGACAAGACCTATGAATTTCAAAAGGCAAATTAAAAAAAAATCAAACAAACCCAATGAACTTTAAAGGTTTCTCTCTTAAAATCTCATCATATTTGAAAAAAATCTCTTGATCTGGGGTGACAGGACAGAACATATTCCTAATGCAGTAAATACACTTGTTTTAAGTTCATAAGACAAGTTCTTTATCTAATGCTCTGCTGAGTACAGTGACACATCTGCAATCAAACTCTTTGCCCATTTACTTCCTTGAGCTGAAACCTGCTATCCTGTGTGCTGCTCTACAAGTAGAATAGTTGACATCCAAGGAGCTGATTGTATGAGAAGGCAAATTTAAAGCAAGTAGTAAGCTTGTTTTTCAGACAATGTCTTTCTTCTCAACCCCCCCCCCCCCAACCCTCAGTTTAATGAGTTGGTGGGAAAGCAAGTCAATAAACCTTATATATAAAACACCGGCATAATGCTTACAGTTGCCAAATACTGTATACAGAGATAATAATGAACTAAAAGATTAGCAATTTTGGCTCTAAAGGTAGAAACAATATTTTACTATATTTAAGCTTCATTTAACTTCATGTTTGGAAACAATATTTTTCTTGTATGTGGGCTACTTTTTAAGTTACAAACTTTAAAAACCTTTCCAGCTTTCATAGTGTGTTATCTGAAGACTGAAGGTGCTAAAAAGTGTATGTATTTTTTAATAGATTTTATGTATGCTTAGAAATAGAAAGCCATAAAAGCAAAGTACATAAAAGTTTAGAATCAGTGGAAAAAAAGCTTACTTTTAACATTCTTATTGAAATGTGAAGTTCTTATTAATATCTTGAAGATGGTTGAGTCAGATTCCCAAAACACTGCAGGTGCACAAACCCCATAGACACAAACCCGTTCCCTTGTTGTTTGCTGATGCTCCCTTCATGGCCATGGTCATGCAGACGTTTGTCAGTGACTGCCCATGCTGCATGTTGGTTTTCCACCTTGAGCCTCACTGACCATGCAGACAGTGAAGCACACAGAGAATATGTTACAAGACCAGGGCTTCAGTCAGCAATTAAGTACTTTCATATTTTATTATATTATGGGTCAAACATCAGGAGAGTGTATACCAAATGGAGGACAACTGCAAAGATGCTCTGATACTTGGGTTGAATATGCGAACAAGAAAGTGTTGGGACTCGGGAAGGTTCAAAAGTTGCTCTGCACTTCAATTGCATGGAATTGTGTAATGAGTGGCAATTTATATTTCTCTACATTTTATTCGGGAATTATCTTAGAATCATCGAATCATAGAATCATAGAATTGTTTAGGTTGGAAAAGACCTTTAAGATCATCGAGTCCAACTGTTAACCTAACACTGCCAAGTGCACCACTAAACCATGTCCCTAAGCACCACATCTACACCTCTTTTAAATACTTCCAGGGATGGTGACTCAACCACTTCCCTGGGCAGCCTGTTCCAGTGCTTGACAACGCTCTTGGTGAAGAAATTTTTCCTAATATCCAATCTAAACCTCCCCCGGTGCAACTTGAGGCCATTTCCTCTTGTCCTATTGCTTGTTACTTGGGAGAAAACACTGACACCCACCTTGCTACAACCTCCTTTCAGGTAGTTGTAGAGAGCGATAAGGTGTCCCCTGAGCCTCCTTTTCTCCAGACTAAACAACCCAGTTCCTCGGCCGCTCCTCATAGGATTTGTTCTCTAGATCCTTCACCAGCTTTGTGTGCCCTTCCTTGGACGCGCTCCAGCACCTCAATGTCTTTCTTGTAGTGAGGGGCCCAAAACTGAACAAATATTCAAGGTGCAGCCTCACCAGTGCCGAGTACAAAGGGACAATCACTTCCCTAGTCCTGCTGGCCACACCATTTCTGATACAAGCCAGGATGCCATTGGCCGCCTTGGCCACCTGGCCACACTGCCGGCTCATATTCAGCCGGCTGTCGACCAACACCCCCAGGTCCTTTTCTGCCAGGCAGCCTTCCAGACACTCTTCCCCAAGCCTGTAGTGTTGCGTGGGATTGTTGTGACCCAGGTGCAGGAGGCAGTACTCAGCCTTGTTGAATCTCATACAATTGGCCTCAGTCCATCAATCCAGCCTGTCCAGATCCCTCTCTAGAGCCTTCCTACCCTCAAGCAGATCAACACTCCTGCCCAACTTGGTGGTGTCTGCAAACTTACTAAGGGTTCACTTGATCCCCTCGTCCAGATCATTGATAAAGATATTAAACAGAACTGGCCCCAATACTGAGCCCTGGGGAACACCACTTGTGATCAGCTGCCAACTGGATTTAACTCCATTCAGCACCACTCTTTGGGCCCAGCCATCCAGCCAGGTTTTTACCCAGTGAAGAGTACACCCATCCAAGCCATGAGCAGCTAGTTTTTCCAGGAGAATGCTGTGGGAAACGCATTCAAGAAAAAGTCTTGATGTACTACACATTCCTGTGCGGATCTATGGCATACCTATTATTGATCAGTTACTTAGTCTGTGTTCATTTAAACCTGAATAACAGATTTACAAGGTTCCGAGGACAAAAAGGATTAGAGAATATAATGGAAGGAGACAACAGTGTTGGCAGTGGAATATGTTACATGTGTGGTATTTTCTGCTTTCAGTGTCTCTAACTGAAATACAGGTTGGCATATGTACAGCCAGGATTTTTTTAATATATTTTTTATAGGTGTCTGCAGTAAGATTCCTTTGCCTATAGGAAGCCAGTGGGGAAACTCCACTTAAAAATTTGATTATGGTTTAAATACAGATATGGGTCTCTAGCTTCAGGAGCACATCTTTCAAAGTCTCTGCTTTCATGCTCCCAGAGTTTGACACAGGCCTGACTTGCATCAGTTTACAGCAATATTTTCAGAAAACATTGTCCTTTTTACACTGACATGAAAGCACAGTAAATCGTCTTGGTGCACACATGTCCATAGGTGCCCACACACATACTTGCGTTTGCGGATGCTCACCATTTTCCTTGTCCTGTGCATGAGGCTCAGAGACAGGAGCAGGTGTCAAGCTGAGGCTGCAGCCAAGTGCCATCTCTTCACAAAGCTGCTGGCTCCTGCCTTGTCGCGGAGTGTGTGCGCAGACCCATGGGACAACAGGCTGATCAGCGAGGTTAGCCCCATCTGGCACTGGGGTCCCAGGGCTGTAGAGAGCTGCGGACATGCTGCCTGGAACCCAAAACCTTACATAAAGCGGGTGAAATATTCCCAGGAAATACAACCGCACTGCTTGGCTGTTTTTGACTGTGCCTGAATACGGCCCTATTAGCCTGAGACAGGATATGAGTTAAACTTTGTACATATAGTCTGAAATTTATCAATGTTGTATTGTGACCTTTGAATAAGTAACTATATTAGGACTAGCCAGCAGGACTCTCAGGATAGAAATAATGAAGAAAAATTATGCAATGAGGATGAAAGACCTTCCCACAAACTTTTGGGAATTTGTTCAAAGATTACTTGGTGAACAGCTGATCCAAAGGGCTTGGCTTGACCTCCTGTGAAGTTCAGGAAATAGGTGGTGAACTGCAGGGTAAGGAGCAGAAAACTGCCAAGACAAAACTTTGCTATGCAAAAAGTGACTAATTTGCAAGAGTTGCTTGGAAGCTTTTTCAGGAATCAGACAGCTTGTCTAGAGTCTTTCCTCTTCTTTTATGTCCTGCTCTGTTCCTGTCATCAGGTTGATCAAGACATTGTTTTAAGGAATCTACCATATTGACCATCAGCCACAGACTCACAAAGGGAATAACATCAATACTGGACCCAGTAAGGCCTCCTGGGTAAGGATGATCACTGCTCTCATTTAGCACTTAGCATAAAAATAGGAAAAGAGCATGATGGGTTTTCTGAAGGGATAACACTGTAGAGAGGAGTAGAAGCTGAGTTGCAGCTATTTGCCCAACTGTGAACACTGTTAATTTATAAACATCTCCATTCCAACCTTAGTTAGAAATATTTTTAAAGAAAATAAACCTCGTTTGTAACTGGTGCATAGAATTTTGCGTTAATGCATTTACTGGATTTGCATTCTGAAGCGTAGAAAAAGTAGTACAAAATGATGTTCCAGAGGCAACACTCAAGGCAAAACTGCTTGTCAGCCTTTGACTTATTAAGAACAGAAAATCAATTTTCCTTCAAACACCTTATTGGACAGTACTTGTAAGCATCCGAATAATGGCATTATTAATGATTTTGTACTGTAACTCATTGGTTCATTGTACAAATTTGGAGAGAGCTGAAAGCTTAGTAGTCCCATCAAGCTTTTTTCATTGAGAAAGTAAAAACGCATGGCACAATCTCCTTCTCTTCTGGAACTGGGCTAACTTTGCCTTTCATGCTCCAAGACAAGAACTTTTAGAAATCCAGCATAATTTGCATACTGCTCACTACATATTCACTGTAGGCATTTATATCAGAGACCATAGTTAGAAGGCTTGTCTTTCTCACCTTCCAGTACAGACAACGCAGCGGAGGGCAAGGGAGTTCTTGTAGAGTTCAACTCCCTGACCTCCCCAACTGCACATAAGACTTAAGTAACCTTTCTTGCTACTCTGGTTGTCCTATGTACTGTAATGATGACAGTGTGGTGATGCAAATCCCACCTTGAAAACAGGAAGAACTAAACTGCAGTGCTGGTATGTCTGAGGGAAAGAATTTTTATTGCAGAGATATGAATGCAATAATGAATTATTCAATCAGTGTTTGCTCATTTGAGGTACCTTCCATTATTTCATTAAATTTCAGTTTCGATACCAGTAAAACTTATTTGATAGAAAACAAAACTTTTATAGAACAACCTGCATTACAAAATGGCTGTGACCTATGTGTGTTGCTAGAGAACCAGGTGACATTCGGTGAGAACAAACCCAAATCGATATTATAGGATGAGGTTATGGGTCAGTGTCTACCAATATGACATGGACGCAGAGGAAAAAAGGCAAAGTAAATGAGCTTTCTTTCATCTAAAGTATACATCATTGTTTCTTCCCTCAGGGGATCCTGGCGGTCAATGAATGTTTCAAGAAGCAAAATCAAGAGGTTCATCTCCAGTCATTTCATTAGCTACCTTTTTATTTGGACAGTTAAGTTTAGATGAAACTCAGCAATAAGACCGCTGAACAAGTGGCAAAGTGTTCATTCACTTCAGCTGGGCTTCCTTTACACACCAATGGTGGATAATCAGTATCTTCTAAGAATCAATTTGTCGTCATCAGCTGAGCACCCAAAACTACTTTAGCCTTCATTCAAAATTAGTAACTCCGTCACTTTCCATATACAACACAAAATTTTAACGTTATAAGCTTAAGTTACCACAGTTAATTTTTTAGGCATCTAATCTAGTGTCCTGAAGGGAAAGGTTCAGCGTCCTCAGTCCCAACTGCAATGAGCAGAGGAAAAGGGGCACTCCCGCAGAGTGCTGCTCACAGCACCCCAGTTAGGCTCCTACTGTGAACACCATCTTATCCTCTCCTGACGATGCAGGGAGCACACAAAGATTTCCTTCCTAACCTAGAAACCCAAATTTGGTGTCTTTCTTAGAGAGTATGACTGTTCCCAATATTCACGGTGCAGTTTTCAAATTTAACTTGTAATGGCTATTGTTGGGAAATCCTGATGTGATCATTACCCAATGCACATGTGTGCAGCATAAGTAGTAATGCACAAGGACAGACTGGTATGTTATTAAGGCTGCAATGAAGACAAAAGATGCAGTTATTGTGGTCTGGACTAAAGAAATGCTACAAATTTTACCCTGCTAGTATCCTGAAACTGTAAAACAACTGGGCCTCAATTATCATCCCATTAAAACAACTGAGATTTTTGTAGTGACTTCATTATGCCCCAGATTAGACCCAGTGTAAGCTAAGGCTTGGAAAGGTGGACAAATGAATTTGAAAATCAAGGCAATAATTGATTAAACTGGACATCAGATGATGAAGTGTCCATATTGAGGATATCCCATTTTCTGGAAATGTAACCTTTTAGGACAGGTTAAGTCAATTGAATGCAAAAATCTTAAGTATTTCAAAAAAGAAGACTAGAAGCTATTCAGGTCAATGTACACATTGTTACAGCCCCTATGAAATGTTGAGCGCACACTTAAATCATGTGGCTCATGCACACCTTATTCCTTAGGCATACCCTACACTTACCCAAGGGTGCGGCCTTTTTCTGGCCCTTCCTCCAAACCTGAAACACCTGCCGTCAGTCTCAGCTTATAATAACACCCACAGCTGCATTTTGGGGCTCTGCTTGGGGACTAAGGCCCAATTGTTATGCCTTAGGCCATGTGTTTATCCCCATCAGCCATTAAACCAGCAGCAATGTTCACCCCTGATCGTTATTACTTAAGTCAATATCAGTCTAGTTACTAAGCAGATGAGCTCTTACCAGGGTGATTAGGATGTGGTAACTGCATAGCTGCAAGCAAATCAGATCATTCCCTACCACTATCCACAATATGTATAAAAATAATTCTTCCAGGTGGTTCAAAGCTGTTGGCCGTGTGCCTAACAACTCACCTAGGCATTCTGGGATTGCATAATAAAATACTACTTGTCATGTCTTACTGCTTAATTATTGTTATCAGCTTCCAGAATTTCAGTAAACTGGGCGTACTGCATAATGAGGTTATACTAAGCCAGAGGCATTGTATCACAAGTACAAAGAGAGCTATACTACTATATTATACTGGATATACTATTACCGCATCACAGTAAGCTTTTCAGTCTCTTACATTTTTTCCTAGGGGAAAAAAAAACAGTTTAGACTAGACTTTTCTTCAGTGTGCCTGGATCTTAAATTCTCTGAGAACGATAAACTCTCTGATACGATAAACTCCCTTTGTTAATGTTATCACAGCAAGCTTAAAATATATCTGGAGAGCAGATGAGGAGACCCCTCAGGCTAGGAGACAGCAAAAGGGAAAGCAAAAGGAGAATGATCATCCTCTCATGTCATGAAATCTCACCTTCACTCATTTGCATAGTGACAACATCTCCCTGCTTTTTGAATCAATGACATCAAGAGCATAAATGCTTAAGGTAAAAAAACCCAAAAAACTGAGTAACATTAGCAGAAAATTCCTTAAAAGCAAAATATACATGTAGGAAATCAAGCAGAAGAAAACAAATGCAAACAAAAATCCAGACAAGAAATACCTCTGGCTTTGCTGTTCTCTGAGAATGAATATCTACCTTTTCTCCTATGTATTTCAAACAGCTTTCCAAAACCAAGCAAATATGCAGTTTATAAATGAGAAAACAGGAGAATAATGAAGGTCAAATACATGATTTAATATAAATACATCTATGCGACAAATGTAAAATACATTGTTTCCCTTGGCAGGTGGGCTCCTCTCATTCTTTCAGAATTACCTAACCTTACTATCCTCACTAAAATAAGATTTTATTAATTTTTACTGCCATTAGTAGCAGAGAACAAATTCAGCTCTTGGAAGATGAGCTGGATTTTATTCTGGTTTATTTATCATCAAAAGAACTGTTAATTAAATTCTCAGTGCAAAATATCACTGTAGATGCATCAACCCAAAATAAACCAGCTTGGCTTTCAGTGTTTATTAGATTCTGCTGTATGTTTTCCTGCTCATGCTCAGGAAAAAAATAGCAAAACAAAACCAAACCCTAAAAAAAGCTTTTAAATGGAAATTTGTCTAGAAGCCACTGGAAAACAAGTATCATGGAATGAAAATTTTAGTGGCTACCCCTAGTCAGACAGCAAGGCAACATCAAGTTGGAGATAGGTTAGATGCCCCTGACTAGTCCTTGTACGCTTGCTGCTGGTACAATTGTGGATGGACAGGCCAAGCCACCAGCGGCACAATGCAGAGATAGAGGGAGGCAGGGGTCTGCAAGCAATCTTGAGAAATTTCTCCCCAAAGACATGGAGTTCAGAGAGATCACAGCGCACTCAGTCTGGAAAATGCTTACTCATGAGAGCATCCCATTAGCTTTTGGACTTGGAGCCAGAGTGTGTTGGCACTGCTTGAAAAGAAGTTGAAGAGCAGCACGCTGTATAGCAATCCTGCGACGTGATGCTGTGCCCCTGCTTTGGACAAACAGTCCTGTTGATTACAGCAGGAGTTTTAGTGTGGTCTGTAAGTGCATGGGAACCTTCAGGTGCCCCCTCGGGAGCTGTAGAAGGCAACTCAGAAAATCTAGTCTGTTGTCAATAGGTTTAAATTCTCACTGTGGTAATCTGCACCTCCATGGGACAGCCCATACATTTGATAAAGGCTGAAATTGGATTAAAATCATGAGGAGTTTTTTGCTCAGTCTTAAAATCCTGGAGGTGGTTGGTGAGTGCAGTCAGCATCGGTCACCTTTCATAAGCACCCAGAGGAGAAAATGAGAGCTGTTGCAGGCATCCTGAGAGTCAGGAGATGCCAGAGGTGCTGACTGCATGGCCGGTGGTCTGCTCCATGGGAAACGCAGATGACCTTTGCTGCAAGAAATCGTTCTGCTTGTCTGAGGGGATGAAGTGACTCTTTTGGCCAGTGACCACCTTGACTTACCCTTTGTGCCATGCCTTGGATTTTGCAGGGTTGAGGCTGAAGGGGAATTGTAGCAGAATCAACCCTCTCCCCCATTTTTCCCCAAATGATGAATTCCCATCCCATATCTGGGACACTGATTCTCTTGAGGAGAGCGCATGGGAAGAGAAGTGATCAGGTTTAATGTTTGTTTAGATTCCTACTGTATCCATCCAAATCTCTTCCTACAGCTGCCCTTCCTTTATTTATGTAATTACTTTCCAAATTCAACTGAGAATGCCATGGCCCTCTTGCTAGTCACCTCTTTGCTCTTACTCTACTTTTCCCCCAGTGCACACAGCCTGAAAGCAGGTACTAATACATATTATCACAGAAATTTGCACAGTATCTGGGGCATCTTTCGCAACCAAAATAAACACGACTCTTTCTTGATTTCATGTTGTTCTTAGTCAGAAGCTTTTCCTCTTAAAAATATTTCACAGTCCTTGATGTTTATCCCTTTTCTGTGCTGGATACCAGCAGAACATGGGCTTTGCCAGTCAGCAATGCCCTTCAGAGCCAGACCGGCACGCTAGCCACCTAACTCGACTTTCTGCAAAGACAATGGCAAAAAAGTTTGTCATCAACCCTGATCATGCTTGGAGCATAAAACCAAAACCTAGACTTCAGAGAATATTTCTGAGGGAGAAAATAGCTTTGTCCGTTTTGTTATAACTTCACCAATGTCCTTTGTACTTTGTCTCCCAATCTTTTCTTCTTCTATTCATGACTCTTCTCAATACTTTGCACCGTAACGTAGTTTTAGCAGTTTTCTTCTAGATATAGTTTTACTGGTCCTTCTACCATGGTCTTAATTTAGTTTTCTATAAAGTGGCAATGGACAGCTGCTTTATACTCTGCACTGGGTTTGTTAGTATCCAATGAGATTGAGACACTAATTGAACCCAAGGAAAATGCTGTGGTCAAACTGGAAGCCTGAGCCTACAGCTTTGAGATGTTGGATGAAAAGGTAATCAGAGACTCCTCTGGAGATAAGCAAAACTTTTCATTGAATGAATCATCTACAATGATTTTAGTGCTGTTAAAAATAGAACGTGTGAATGCAGGAACATAACAACGAACAATTTTATGACCTGTGGGTTGTAAGGAATTGTTTGGGTGCTTTTTCTCAATAACGACAAAAACTGCTGTGACTGAACTTAGCCACATGTGATGCTGGTGGTAAGGATGTCCAGATAAAAAACACTGTTCCCTCAATTTATTAGTAAACCTATTTCCTGTTACAGAGTTGACACATTATGGTTTGTGGAACTGGGATTTTCTCGGTGAAATGTGAAAAAACAGCTCTGACCACATGTTGCTAAAGTCCAGAGCCTTTGTATTACCCCAAAATGGAGATTACATTCTGTCTGTGCAGTGTAATTCCATGACTTTGCTTGGAAAAGATATATTTGTTCACGTCTTTTCACAAAACTGAGTGCAACTGCAGCATACTGTGTGTTATCCCAGAAATAGCAGCATTTCAGTGCTGGAAAAAATTATTCCTGCATGTAAAAAGTTGTAGTTGCAGAATTACTAGGAGGAGAAAGAGGCTTTACATATATCATGTACATGATATATAGAAATACGTATTACTGTGCCACATAATGACAATAGCTGCTATCTCAAAAGTGTATACACAGGGTGACTGCAGTAAAATATGTCAGATCTGGCTAACACAAATCTTGCCTTCCTTGAGTTTTGAAGACTAAACAATGACCTTTTAAATTTGGAATTCAAAAAGTTGTTGGAACCAGCATAAAAAGAAGTTGGAAAAAAACCTCAGCCAAAGAAGTTCAAGCTATCTTGGGTAAAACTGAATGGAATATTTGGAAAAGAACATTAAAAATAATGCTCCTTTTCCACATTTTGAGATTTGCTTGGTCGTGGATCTATATTTTTGCATTGGAAATCATTTTTCAGCAACGACTCTAACATTGTTGCTCTACTGCCTTTGCAAGTAATGAAGAAGAACAAAACTTCTCTGTATTTCAGAAATACGATAACAGCACTCTAGCATTACCCAAAGAAGTTATCATGCAACATCTGGTAAACAGGATACCTGACAAAAATCGGGACAATTCTTAGAGAGAAATCATGGCAGACCCTTGTCTGTCCCATGGCATGGTTCCAGCTCCGCAAGGACTCTTGGGGCACTGCCATGGTGGGACCAGTAGAGACTTCCACAGGCGCAAGGCAAACACTTCCACAGGCGCAAGGCAAACACTGATGGTGACCCCCTTTATATCAGAATGCACAGTGGTGGTGGTCTCTGCCCAGTCCCAAAACAGGGGCCCTTTAGCAAAATGCTCAGCTTGCTGCCCTCTCTGGGCAGCCCTGCTGCACACTCTCCACTCAGGCCATTCACTAAATTCTGCAGCGTGACCCTTAGTCAGCACATCCCAACCTCCTGCAAAATACTGATGACTAGGAATGACTTATTAAATTCAAGAGCAGATAAAGTAAAAAGAAAGAAAAGATCAGAGGAAAACCATCCTTAAATCATTTGTATCGGTCTATTGGAGTGCACAGAGTAGACAGATAAATAGTAGACAGAAACCAAAGGGAAGCCAAAAAAAAGCCAAAACGGTGCCGCAAAATTGTACCAATAGTAATGTTGCTATTAAGCCACAATAGAAAGTGCAAGAAGGTGGAAAGGAAGCAGATGGTCAGTCTTGTAGGTGGTCTGGATGAACAAGTCTGGAATTTGTTTTGAGAGACATGTAAAACGAAGTTAACCATTCCTACTATTTATTCTGTAAGAGTATCAAGTTCTACGCAAAAAGTATGAGTTTCTGTTGTAGTTGAAATGGTTAAAGAACTGGATTATTGTGGGAGTAACGCTAAAGGGTACACCAGTAGAATGACTAAAACCTGTTTAGGCAATATCAGAGTCATAAATTATTCTCATAGGAATAGGCCACATTTCATTGTAACTTACTACACATATTTAGATGAAATCCAGTCTGTGAAAGAGAACTAGAATGAAAGGCCCCACCAAGACCCTTGCAGGAATGTAGTCTGCATGCACAAAAAATCCTGGGCAAGGGTGCAAAATGATGCACGACCCTGGTTGCAGCTATGAAATATGTGAAATTGCAGTGGCCTTGAAGAGCTGGGATGTTCCCAGTGCAGGACCATGGTCTGCTGGACCTCTGCAGTAGGCAGATCCAGCAGTTCCCCAGTTTCCATGTTCAGAAGCCGGTCAGTGCACTCTGTGAAATAATGCTTGCCTGGATTTCTTGCTTCCGATTCTCCATGCAGTAGCAATATGCCATTTCAATTGTAGTGTGCTCAAGAGAACATGAGATGGACCCTTGTAAAATGATAATAATCAGTTTTAAATCCTACAAACTAGCAGAGCTAGGCAACCTCTGCAAAGTATTTTAAGGTATGTCGTAAAGATAGATAAGAATATCATGTAAAAAATCTTCTTGATGTTGGGTTCCCAGAGGCAGCTTTCGATGATTCAGCATGGGGGGAAAACCAAAAACAATGCCCTTTGCTCTAGAGCACCTCCATATGCTTTTGCCACCCGAGTAGCTAGGATGGAGCAGCATGTGACCGACAGCCCATCGATATTTTTCTCCTCTGTGCTTCTAGTTAGTTACAAGACTAACACCTGGCATACAAGACAGCTGATGGTCTTCCAGCGGGGCCATGGACAGGGTGCGCTGCCAGGGCAGACAGGTTTCAGGCAGCCTACAGCCAGGCTGAACATAGGTGTTATGGCAGCCAACACCACCTTGCGGGAACTCTCAGCTTCCAGCTGCCTCCCAAATTAAGCAAATGATAGTGTACAGATAGTCATTCAAAACCCATGGCTTGATTCGCCCCTCTCTTAAGTCAAGAAGGAGCTCTAAAATTGGTTTGAAAGGAACCATATGTTAAGCCTCTGGACTGCAGGGCTCCTCAGGTAGGTGTGACAGGAGATAAATCGTATCTTGTCCCTAGAAGCCAAATGTAATTCTGCAACTTGCAGTCCTTCAACAAGAATTAAAAACCTGCAGAACCCACCTCCTGAAACCCAAACTATAGCCCACATCAACAAACTGTTCTTCTCTCTTTTGTTCAGAAGGGTTCAAAACTGCTCGAAGGAAGCTCAAAACTACTGCCTGATGCAGATTCACATTGTCTTACCATCGTTTTTGCTGCTGCTGCTGTTTTAATTACACATCCAGCTTTGCAGTACAATGGGTATCATTGCTTTCAATGTTTTTATTATCATTTATTGCTGAATTTTAAGTGTCATCCTAATTAGTAAACAGGATCTAATTACTTAAAACTGCTCTATTTTCTCTCCAACAGTGGAGACGCAACCATTTTATTTTCATGCAAAACTATGCGATTTTTTTCATAGCAAATTTCAGGATAAGTTTATTCAAAATCATTAATTTCTAATTTGTCTTTTTTTAATAGTCAAGAAGAAATTCCTTTTTTTAAATTTCATTCTCACTGCAGTTAAATAAAGTATTTTTCCTTTTTTTAGTTCTACCTTCTTTTTCCACTGAACAAAAAGAGGGAAATTACTCTGATAAAAAAATAATTAACTTTTTCCATTGGGAACTAGAGCAAAACGTTACTTAGTGTTATTTTTCTCTCACTTTAAGAGAGAAAGTTGAAAGTGAGAGAAAATTTTATTTTTAAAAGCAATAGTGTTGCTTTCCTCACTTTTTTTTTTTAATATTTAACTCCCTCTTTTCTATGGGGAAAGTGGGAGGAGTGGGAAACAGCTGAAATACTGACTGAAACGGGTATTTCACCGCAAGCAAATAAAAACTTTCTTTCTTTTGCTGTTTAAAAAGTAATCACTAAAATTGAAGTAATATAATTTAAAATACTTGAATGTCAGACAAGTAATTTTTTCTTTTGCATGTAGTTAAACATAAAGCTTGCCATCTTAAGAAGTAAAGTAAGTATTTCCCCTCTTAAAGAATCTCTCCAGGAGTTCAAGTCCCTGGCTGCTCACGCAGGTACAGCTCTCTCTGGTGCTGTAGATACTGGCCTTTGCCATATCACTGCTGCAGGAGAAGCTCCTCCAGCAGTGCCAGCTTGAGGATGTTAAGGATGAGGATGCCTCCCTGCCTAAAAAAATGGGGGAAGGCAAAGAGGAGTTGTCTTTATGAATCACACGGCCAGGTTCTTGCAGGGACGTGCAGGGCTCCTGACTAATCACATCACGGCCAGTGGCTGCAGGATGACACTTCTGCTCTGCTGAGGTCAGGGCGACGTGCTGACTGCCCCTCTGTGCCTGCACTTCTGCTGCGTGCTCTGTTGAGTTGTCCTAAAGGAGCAACGCATGGAGGAGACTCTGGGAGGTAAAGGCTGGACCATGTCGGGATGGTGGAGCTGCTGACTGCAGGAAACGGGGAGTGTGGGGTGACACATGGGGGAGCAGGAGTATTGAGAGTGACAGTAGGTCATACTGGGAAGACATCAGGTAAGGTACAAAATGTTATGGGTATTACTTGCTATAATGTTGGTGGCATATTCTTGACTTCATCATGCATCAGGAAACACTTTTTCACTGTGAGGGTGACAGAGCACTGGCACAGGTTGCCCAGAGAGGTGGTGGAGTCTCAATCCATGGAGATACTCAAACCCGAGCAACCTACTGTAGGTGGCCCTGCTTGAGCAGGGGGATTAGACAAGAAAGATGACCTCCAGAGGTCCCTTCCAACCTCAGCTGTTCTGTGATTCTGTCACCTCTGGTGTAGGCTGGCAAAGCTTCATCTCTAAAATACATTATGCCTTACTGCCTTATGAAAACCTACCCACTTTAGGAACTTGCTTCATGACACACTGTGCAGTCCTCAGATTGACACTTCTCTCAGTGAAGACAGCCTTCTGAACCACTTCACTTTCAGTAAAAGTTCTCTTAAATTGGTCTGAAGTAATGCACATGAATATGGATTTCTTTTATGCTAGGGGTGACATTTGGCCTCAGACAAAGGGCCAGCCTAAGGGTTTGTGCATCACTGAAACCTCATTCAAAACTTGAAGATAGGACTTGAACGAAACCTGAATATTAGTCAGTAACAAATGGCACACACCACTGACAAGTATCTTCTAGTTTTAGACTTCAAGCGCTTTATTTAAAACTGCCTGTTTACTTTAAAAAATACCAGATGTGCAAGAAAAATACAGCTCTACATGTAATGTTTGACTATATTCAATTGGGGGACACCAATTCGGTATTGAACATACTAAAGGAACAAAACCAAACCAAACCAAACCAAAACAAAGCCAGACAGCAGCAGGTATCAATCACTGTCTCTTTAAAACAGCAAGACATATTCCAGAGTCCACATGAGTTTTGCTGTTTCTTCTACTGAGGTGGCATATCTATGCGATTTAGCTGCAGCTAGGAAGCTGGTATTGCTTTCAAACAGTGAGGGTCATATGACACTGAGTCAGCTTTATACAGCACATCTCCACATTTCACCCAGCAGAGGATCTGCTGATATGCTCCATATTGCAGAATATAAATGGGTTTCCAGATAGGGAAAGATGATGACAAACAAAACTGCCTGAGTGAGATACCGACAGGGCAACTCACAGCGTGAACACTGACCACGGAGCTGGGAACCTGCAGCTTCCTCAGAGACACATCCAGGATGTTAAAGCACGTTTTCTTGTCTAACTTCCATCTCAGACAAAGCGGCATATGCTTGTGAATAGATGAGGGCAGAGGTCTGCATCCCTTGAAGAGTTCAGCGCAAGACCATTTTCTTCCAAAGGCAGCCTTTTGTCCTTAGGGCTTAATGTGTGACACATCTCCCACCACAAGACAGTTTGACTGTAACAGTTCACCTTTTATCATACCACGTTCTAGCTGCATATTATTTTACAGTGCAATATAAAATACAGGACTACCTCAGCAGGCTATTTCAAACATATCTGTATTACCTACTTGTATGTAAGCATTTTCTTCTTTGATACAATACATTCTTACTTTTCAAATTCACGGGCATTTTTCCAGATATGCATGTCTTCATTTTTTCTTAAAATAAGAAAGTGCTAAAAAGCACATATAATGCATTTTGTGTACTGGTGTGCATTTCTCAGAGTAATGCATTTAACCTACTGTGCTTGTGAGGCAAGTAATTGTTCTACCTTTATGTCCAGGAACCACTACCAGCCTATTCTGCAACCAGTTAGCAAGTCCCCTTGGCAAGCCTCTTCAGAGACCAGCTGGTCTCTGGTCTCCAGAGACCAGCTGCTCCTGTTGGTGATGATTGAAATAAAGGCATATCCCAAAGCTACGCATTGCAGTGGGAGAAGCCAGAAGCTGGCTTTCTCCAGTGGGCACCATGTGGCAAGTCTTGAGGGTATCTATAATTAGAATAGATTATTAGGGTGGGGGTCATATAGGACATGGCCACAGGGGAGTGGACACTATTTCTAGGTAGGCTTCTATACTACCCCACGGAAACCGCCAGGATCAGCGCGGGAACGCCAAAGTCACAGCCAGGCTCAGATGAACAGGGGTACCCAAAGAGCAACACTCTATGAATACCTCGCGAACTTTAGAAGAACTGCTGCTAGTTCTTCTGCATTTGCGCCGCTGCATTTGTTCTATCATCAGCAGTGTCAGCTCTAGTGAAGAATGAGCACCGTTGTGCTTTACCACCGTGTCATCTCAGCCACCTGACATGGCTGTAAAAATGCTTGTCCGCACTCTACAACCTTCAGACTAACAGCAGCTCAGAAAAATAGTCTACTTTGGATGCAACATCCAAACACATCACGTCGTATTAGCCAAGGCTCTCAGTGCTGTATTTATGCAGAGGAACTATTCATATTAAAAACACTAGGTGCTATAGGCAGATATAACGTTATGGACCAGCACCTACAACAATGGTGTTTCAATCTTTGTGGGTGCCTCTAGGCAAGTAAGACAAATAGCTTAGCAGTGACAACCTGAAATGCATGTTAATTAGAATGAGTCCAGTGTGCCCTAGAACAAAGTACATATTCTAAGAAAACAGGACTGATGTATCAGTTCATCCAGGCAAGCACTCTGTGTTTCTGAGCAGCAGGCAGTGAATTTAGGCAGTCAGTACTGGAAAGAGCTGCACACAGAGGAAGTGTCTTCTCAGTCAGGGACCAGAGGTTGTCTTAAAAACCAGGCTATAAAAGTCCTTTCCTAGGTCACAGTGAGATTTCTCCCACATCACTTTAGCCATATAAACAAGAGGCTTAGTGTAAACCTGTGCCTTGCTTCTGTCAGTAAAGTGAGAGGAACACCTCAGAGAGGCTGATTTATCTGACTGCTCTATCCCATTTTAGGAGAGGATAAAGCACTTTTAGGAGGTGATTGAGTGAATCTCTTGAGTGGGTCTCAGTGAGTATTGGGGAAGCAGATGTCTAAGTTTTATGTGGAGAAAAATGAAACCTTTGTTTTTGCAATTGTAGATGTCTTCCGATACCATTGCTCCCTGGAGTTGCTTGAGCCTGGTCAAAATTAGTTACCCAAAGCCCTTTGAACTTCCTCAGCCTTAAGAGTATGGGTTTCAGCAGCTTGTCCAAAGCCAGTGCTTTTCTGGTGCAAGTCATGTATCCATGGGCCTTGAATATGTGCAGAAAGGCTATGTTTGAGGTATCTTATTAAGCGAACTGCTTTCAGATGAAAAAAGGCAGCAAGAACATTGAGATTGCTGGTTGTGTGTGTGTGGGGGGGAAGTATGACTCAAATTTTGCTGCAGTGCTACAGCGAGATGGAGGAGACAGGACCCTTGCCCTTGGACAGCGGAACTGCTTTTTCATCCGTTGGCGTCAGGGGTGCAGCTGAAGCCCCGATGCCGGCCTTCCCCGACGGGCTCCCCAGGTCTGCCACGGCGTCACCTGCGGCTCCTCACCGCCGTGCTTCAAGGCTGGGACCCCGGGAGGCCCTCGGGCAGCCGAGGCAGCAGAGCCAGACCCCGGGGCTGACCAGCCCGGCAGGGCGACGCCCCGGAAGGGCACCGGGCAGCGCGGGCCGCGGGATGATCGAGGGGTGCGGGACCTGCGCCGGCCGGGGCAGCGCGGGCCGAGGGGTCCCGCCGCCAGGGCCGGGAGCCGGGCCCGGCACCCCTTGGCGTCCCCTCCGGGCGTCGTTCGCCCCCCGCGTCCTTCCCGCTTCCGGGGGCCGCCGCGGGGAGGATTTGCCGCAGATGACATCAGCTGTGGATGCTGGAAACGCGGCGGCGGCGGCGCAGGGATGCGCCGGCTCCCCCCCTTCCTCCTCCTCCTCCTCCTCGCCAGGTCCCTGCCCTGCACCGTCTCCGTATAAAAGCGCCGCCGCCTCCCCGCCCGCCCTCACTCCCTCCCTGCCGCCTGCGGAGCCGCCGCCCAGCGGCCCTTCTCCCCTCAGCGCCCCGGAGCCGCGAGGCGGAGCGGGGCGGCGGCGATGGCCACCGTGGTGGTGGAAGTGGACTCGGAGCCCTCCTGCAGCATCCCCAACGCCCCCTCGCCCAGCCTCTCCCACCGCTTTCTGGACAGCAAGTTTTACCTGCTGGTGGTCATCGGCGAGCTGGTGACCGAGGAGCACCTGCGGCGGGCCATCGCCAACATCGAACAAGGTGAGGCGGCGGGCAGCTGGGACGCCGCAGGCACCGCCGCGGCACCCCCCCCCCGCCGGCGCCCTCCCCCTCCCCCTCCTCGGACGCGGCCGGGGTTCACCCCCCCCCCCCCGCAGGGCACGGGCACACGAGCCGTCAAGTCGCGATCTCCGGTTCTTTATTCCACGAGGGTCCCGCCGCAGCCCCCCCCCCCCCCCGCCATCCTCCCCCGGTGGGGTGCGGGCGCTGCGGAGCAACGGCTGCGGGCCGGGCCCCGGTGCCGCCCAGCGCAGAGAGCCGCAGCGGGCTGGTCGCCTGCCGAGCCAGCCCGGCAGCGAGCCCCCTGACCGCCATTGTTGGGGCGGTGGGGCCGGGGTCGGGTCGGGAGCCCAGCGCCCGCGGCGCCGCCGCCGCCGCCGAGCCCGTCTGCCCGGAGACACCGGCGGGTGGGCGTGGCGCAGTCCGCACTGCGGTCCCTATGGCAGCCCGGAGCGGACAAAGGGCGGCCGCGGCGCCGGCGGCAAACGCGGCTGGGGCTGGGGCTGGGGCTGGGCTGGGGCTGCGGGGCGGCTGCTGCCCGCAGACCCCCGTCCCCCGCCGCTAAACCAAAGCGGCGGGATTCGGGGCGTTTTCCTCCTCGGCGGCAAAGACTGCCCGAGCGGGAGCGCAGCCGTGCCTTTGTGTCTAACTTTGGGCGGTGAGACTTTTTTTTTCTCTCGGCTGGAGGATTTTTCAGGACTCAAGCTTTAAATGGGCATATATATGTTTCAATAAAGAAAAACCGTATGGGTAACGAGGATAATACCCGAGTGCTCAGCCTCATTATTGTCAGGCTGCGGGCTGCTGTGACTCTCTATTTGTCCTTTTCTTAAGACGGCGATACAGGAAGGTGTATCAAGTGAAATGACAGTTTTCTAAGTTCTCGATGTGGTTTCTGATACAATAGGTTGCAGCGTACACACAGAGGCGGAAAAAAAGCCCCGTTGCAGTAATAGTGGTATGAAGCACAAAGAAAATTATTGCTGGACCCTATAGTTTGTTAAACTCAATTGATACCTGATTTTGTAACACATCTTTTTGTTCTGGACTGGTGAATGCAGAGATTTCAGAAACCTGCCATTGTTAGAGGGGAGGAAGAGACCCTGGAACGGGGGATTGGTAGCAGCCTTGTCATGTAGGTGTGGTTCAGCAGTCCAGCTAGGACTTCATTTGTCTCTATTGTTGCTTTCTCAAGCATTGTTGCTTTAGTTGGCTCTTTCTCTTGATTCTTTTTCACGACTGTGGTAAAGGGCTGCCTCATCACAGCTAACCAGCTTCACCGTGACCTGTTCATCTTTATTGCTACCATTGTCTCCTAGGGAGAACTACTGAGGCAGATGCTTTGTCATTCAGAGCCTCTTCAGCATTGCACTTTCCTAATTCTATCTAATTTTTGGTTGTGTCAGAAGTGAATTGGCTGCGTTTTAATTAAATTATTAAAAATTATAGAGCAAATGGATAAAACTCTGCCCTCAAGGCAGCTGATGTCATCCTTCCTCTGAAGAAATGCTCTTCAGTCTCTTCTTGAAGCTTCTATTGTACAGTTGCTGCTGCATAGCTCTGTTGCTGCTACCTCCTGCCTCTAAGCATAACACCCACTTACCGTTTTAGATGTTCAGAGGGAACGCTTTGGCCTTTTTATTCATCATTTTGGATTAGAAGTCACCTCACTGCTCCTGGTGTCAGACGATCTGATTGAGATTTTGCCTGCTAGGAAAAAACCTTGATCAAATTTTGAGGTGCATTGTTCTGGATGAGTACACTGGGAGTCTGAAGCTCTATCTGCGTGAGGCAAATATGGGCTCGACTAGTCTCTTTCTCTTTGGAAAGCGTGCTGTAGTCTGGAAAAACCCACTTCTTTCCACCTTTATTCTCAACAGAGCCTTAAATGCGTTTTGGGTTCTTGATAACTCTGCTTCACTGTCTTCTCTGGTACATCTCCTGAGTACCATCACCGAAAACTGTGGATTCATGCGCCAAACTGCAGAGCAACGTGTCAAAGAAAACATCTGCTGATAACACATCAGTGGCGTGATGCTACGCAACCTGGTGGAATGCAGAGTCATTTCTTAATATATCATGAAGAGGGAATGGCGCGGCAAGATGCATTTTCAGTAATTACATTTGGGATGTGACTTTGCTAAGGGGGCAATCCTCCAACCCACTGTCCACCAAAAAAAGAAGAGGAATGAAGAGAAAGCAACATTTTTCCACTGATTTGGCAGATGCTACTGGGTGTGCCCTGTGTGCTGTCTGATTAGTCCTGTGTCTAGTGGCATTGCATTCCTAAGATTGCAGAAAGAAAGAAATAGCTCCAGTTCAGCCATGCTTCCAGTAGTTACGTCCATGCTGTTAATGATCTACATAATTGGATTGACCTTGGATTCTAGTTCCAGATTTACCTCCATTCTACTGAAACCTGATTTGATTATGTAATGTATATAATACATTATGCTACTTTGTAATGTACATGCATAATTTTTGCAACCAGACTGCTGAATCATGCGGCTGCAGATTTGGGATATTCTATCCAAACCCCAGCTTCAGCTTCTAGGACTACTGTGTGCCTGGGATGTCTAGGCTTTTTTTTTGCTATTTATTTTGCATTGAGTCCTGTATTTTGGACGTTGCCTGGCTTGGCAGTCTGGACTATGCCTAATTAGAATCTTATCCCTACAGCAAATTTGGATTCATGGCAAAAGCAGCTAGGAATGATGGACAGGCCCTATCATTATCAGCATTGCTGAATCATAGTCCATATTGCTTAAGTGACCTCCAGAAAGCTTTGTAGTCTCCCCACACAAGCTTGCTGTTAGAGGCCAGTGAGCTGTTTATCTTCTAGCTTCTTGAAGTTCAGCGCTCATTTGTTCAACGTACTTCAGCTTTGTGATCGATGTGGGTTTACTAGTCATAGTTTTCATATGCGCTGTATGTGTGTGGTATTATATCATCTTTACTTTCTTGCTCTCAAATATTCCAACACCTGGAAAACATTAAAGCCTGCCGAGCTGTATTTGTCTGCCAAAACTATGCCCCAAAAATGCACCATATGGCCAAGACATTTTTGAGAAATGAAAATAAGGAGACTTGCAGAAGAGACTCACTGCTTATGCCTCTGAACAATGATGCATCAGTGAGGAAGTGGAGGTGGCTGGTTATAGCTCAATTACTTTTCTCGAGTGGTTATGAAACACAGAGGCAATGCTGTATTTCCAAATTTATTTAGAGTTTCAGATGGCAGCTACTTAATAGCTGGTAGCATATCCCAGTAGTAAGCATGCTCCTACCTGGACTGGGATGCTGTCAAGGAAAAGCCCTGGATGAATTCTGCCTGAAGAGGCTTCAGGCTCTTGAAATGCAGATGTTCATATTTGCATGGAGAACCTACCCAGAGCTGCAATGGGAGACCAGCACTGCAGATCTGGTTTCTCTGCTCTTCCCCCTCTTTCTCCTCCTCATCCTCCAGCCCTACAATATAGCTTCTGCCAGCACGAGTCCTGATGTTTCTGCTGCCTTGAAAGAGAATATAGCATGGGAGGTGGCGTTGACAGCAACGTTCACAGCCTGAAACGCTGACAGAGTTACCAGCAGGAGTGTTAGTGCTAGTCTTATGGTGAGGGTTGGCCACACACCTCTTCAGGGATCTCCTTACCAAACCCCAAAGTGATTTAACTCAACAATTTCATGCAAAGGCATGGTCAGGCATGTGGGGAGGGGCCACCAGACACTTCCTTACCTGCAGTCCCTTCTGCGTTTGCCAGCTAATTTGTGTAAGTCTAATGATGTTCCTTTAGGAAAAAAAAAATCACTGTAATGTTGGTGTTCAAAATCGCAGCAGTGCCTGGACTTACCTGTAGTGCAACTGCCTGCTCATTATTTTTCTAAACTAGAAGATTTTTCAGAAGAATTTCAAAACAAATAAACTGCTGAAAAATGTTAAGCATGTTCTCCTGTTATTTCTTTATTTATTTGTCATCAAAGTATTATGGAAGGAAAGTATAAATTTGTCTTTTGGCTGCAATGATTTTTTTTTTTTCCCCCTGGTCAAATTTCAATCCTTAAAATATATTTTAGAATAATACATTTTTTGATCATATGTGTCAAGTGTCTCACTTTATAAGTAGCTGGGGGGAAAAATGGTAGGGAATAGAGCTGTGCTGCTTAGTTTTTAAAAGCAAAAAGATCAAGCGTAGCATTTTTAAATCTCAAAACTAGAATTTTGATACTTCATAAATAAAAGATCACTTAAATTTTAATTTAAAATATGGAATGCTTCAAAGCTTTTGAATTAAGAAGTCAGCAATTCAATACTTTATATTTAAATATTAATGTGCAACATGCTAGGTGATGCTGTCTTTTTTCTCAGAGGAACAAGTACAATGGTCCTGCAATGTGACTAAAGTGTCCTCCGAGTGATTCACTCAGTTTTGTAAGTCAGTGTATTGCTATTTTAAAGTCAATTCAGGCACATCAGTAACTTCTCGTAATGTGGCTACAGCAGTCCTAAAGCTGGGGCCTTAAAGGATGGTCACCCTTTGGAAAGGC
Source organism: Gymnogyps californianus (assembly GCF_018139145.2). Taxonomy (NCBI): domain Eukaryota; kingdom Metazoa; phylum Chordata; class Aves; order Accipitriformes; family Cathartidae; genus Gymnogyps; species Gymnogyps californianus. The sequence continues at coordinate 56,175,793 of NC_059500.1, forward strand.
AGATTTCCTCTTGCTTGTGACTGATTCCTGTCCAGAGTGCTCCTTCTGAGTGCTCAGCACTTTCCAAAAAGTAGCTGTGTGCCTTGAAAGGACGAGGGGCTGGGTTTGGAATTTAGAAATATGCAAATAGCATGAATGCAAATGGAGAAATACTCAGTTAAAACTTCCAGTGCTCATGTATCAAGCTAGATGTGTTTTGTATTTTGAATTTTAGGAATTCGATCATGGGACACAAACTTGATTGAATGCAACTTGGATCAAGAACTGAAACTTTTTGTGTCTCGCCATTCAGCTCGATTCTCTCCTGAAGTTCGAGGTGAGTTTTTAGAAGTGTTTGACAAAGGTCTTTTGTTTGTTTGTTTTTAAGAGCAGAATTAATAAATACTCTCTGGAATTGTATGGCCCACTTTCATTTGTGATTCTTTACAACGAATATTTTTTTTCCTTTATTTTAAAATCTGGCTTGAAAATTATAATTTAACTTTCTCACAACTTTTAACTTTAAAATAATCAGTCTTTTAGGTTAGCTTCATGTATATCACCATGATTACTTTGGTAGTAGATGTTAGTTTTAGGGCCACATTAAAGTTAAGTAAAACTCACTTTTTGACTGAACAGTTTGTTTACGTAGCACCAATCTAGTAGTCCTAGAGACTGAAGCTTGTTGTGGTAGGTAGAGCACATACAAAAAAATAACCTGAAAGGTTAGCTCTGCAGTTTGATAGAGCCTGAAATGGTGTCACGGCTGTTGCACAAGCGTGGCTCAAGCCCCATGTTTCTTCCCAAAGGGCTTGGACTTTTCTCTTTCTTGGTATGAAAAACTGAGGGGTGGAGGGTCTACCTTGACTCACAGGAGCTTTCTTTGGCTTGTATAAGTAAATCAGAAATTCACAGGGCTCATAAGACAAATCTCTTTTGCTGCCTTTTCTTCAAGCCTGACCTTCCTTTAAATGATTCATACAATAAAGCAAAACAAAACAAAAAAATTCTGATTTTGTGAAGTGTAAAATTTGATTTTGTTCTACTTGCATGGGAATTAAGTGTTTGGTAAGTTTTCTAACATCTCATTACTTTAACATAAATGCTGAGTGAGCATGGGTGAAATTAGTCACGGTTTTCATGTAAAAATATGTAACCTCAAAGGAGTAGAGGTTGCTTTCATTGAAATCATTGTGGCCATGTGCATGTTGACTAGTATGACCTAGTACTGATAAGTGTTATAAATTCTAGCTTCAGGAACATCTCTTAAGTGTGGTGAAAAAGGGCTATGAAATGTTGTATCATGCTACTACATCACATTCCTAGGGTCAGTTGCTGTACACTGTTGACGAAGAGATCCTGGTGTCTTGCTAGCATGACAGCATTGACCTGATGGTTTCGAATAATATACCAAAATGTCCTGTGTAACTAATTCTTCCTCTTACAGCAAAATCTGCTATAACCTATTCTGCATCTCCCCATATCTATAGAGAGTAAAACATTGCCAGAATTAAGAAAAATATACTTCTATAATTCTTCCCCTGGTTTGAAAACCAACAGAACCAATACAACAATACTCAGTGTGAAGATTTAGAGTTAAGGCATGTAGTTCCTGATTTACATGGAAGTAAACTCAGGCGTAGAATACATGTCTCTAATTTCAGTTTAAGTGTCATGAAGCCAATTCAACTTCTCAGTGACACTAGTTGCTTTGTTTTACAGAGAAGGTATTCTGATAAGTGAAATTAGCAGAATTTATCTTTAAGAAATGTAAAATGCAATGCATCCCATTTTTAACATGTACGTGTTTTGCTTCAAAACTTCAGGGAAAAAAAAGGTCCTGTGCTTCTCCTTTCGCAAAAATATTCCAGTGTGCTAATATTTTTTGTTGTCTTTTTAGATGCTAAATCCTGATACTGTTGCATGAATTGAAATAAAGCAAATACTCTGCTTTCATATGATAAATAAAATAAGATTATGCACCCCTTTTTTTCAACAGAAGGATTATAGAATCCTCCAGGAATTTTTCCTCTAGGAATTGTATTTTTGGTTGATTTTTTTTTTCTTATTTGCCTAGACTTGCCTGTTTAGTCTGTCATTGTGTTGAATTACAGCTTAATTGCATGTGACTGGAATTCATCAACATCTCTATGACAAGCAGTAATGAATGTGTTTTTCACCACTGGTCAATCTTTAAACAATAAACTGCCAAAATCTATGTTGAAAGAGCATTAAGGGAGCCTGAAACTTGGATAAAGGGAACATCTAGGAATAAAGCTAGCCCTCTTGACCAATTTCTTGTCTAAAATTTCGTGGGGAAGCCCATTGGCACCTCCAGAATCCCACTGCACAGATCAGAGGATCATTTTTTTTAGTTTCTCTCTGTGGTTCTCTGATGTTGAATCTGCATGAGGCTCCTTTGTATCCTCCCTACTGTTTGGTAGGGAGAAGGGGTTTTTGTTGCCATTTGTTAATAAAATTTCAGAATGTTTGATTTCTGTTACAACACCCAAATGTTGAATTTTGAGTGTTTAACCCCTGAAATGGTCAACATTCATACTAAAGAGATGATTGTAGGTATGTATTCCCTTATGGTCCCAAACTCAGAAATTCTGCGGAATTTTGGTCACTAGGTGACATTTTGTCCCAGGAAAGTATTCATCCAAGGTGACGGGGTAGTCTGTGGGATGTAATTAAACAGGCTTTTTTTCAGTTCTTTGAGACTGGACTCTTTGTGCAAGTCACACATAGGGACAGTTTACTCTTGAGGAAGGGTAGAGTCATCTAGTGTGTCTGCACAGCTCCTACTATAGTCAGGTCTGACTGCTGACTGAAGCCTGTTTGATTGTAATGTTTAATTATGGTAATTGCAGTGCTGGCTCAGTACTTGCTTGTGCGCTTCTCAAAGCAGCTCAAGGATACACACAGCAGCAATGTGAAGGGTAGGACTCTTTCTCCAACAGGAAGCTTGGAGGAAATTGGGCCAACCCTGTCCCCATGCCATATGCCTGCAGTGTCGAAGGAGAGACGTGAGAAAATGTGTCTGTCAAAGCATTCATGTGTTTTCACTTGAGGAATTTGAGGTCTAATCCTTCTCCCTGTGTAGTGAAAAGCACTGTACATATTGATACTGCAGGGAGCATGACTGGATCCCAACACTTTTTGTGCTCTTTTCAAGGGAATGGATTGTCACAGTGGTATTTGTGCATCCTATATTCAGCTGCTGGGCAATTTATGGATGATTTATTATTCCTGAAAAATAGGATTCAGAATGGAAATGCCAGCAGATCTTTTCTGATTCCTTGTAAAGCAGCTGAGTTAGCAGACTCCTTAATAATACCAAATCTTGCAGAGATGTTGTTGTCAGGTGCTGGTGAAAAATGAGTAACAGAGCTTATTAACTGGTTGCCAAGACAACAGGCAACATGACTTAAATGGGTACTCCAGTGCTTACCTCTGTTTTCTCTGTCATGTACTGATAACCTCCATCTTATGTTAACGTCACAAGGACAAAAAATTCGAACAATGAATTCTAATATGTACGTGCTGGGAAAGGAACTGTGTATCTGGTAGTGAGGCAGAGCAAGTGGAGAGTCTTGGAAAGAGCTCTATTGAAATTGCAGCTGTACTTACCAATCTTTTCTTAATTAAAAAAAAGTTTCAGCTGCATAAAGCAGCTTCACAAAAGACCAAGCAAATGGAGTTTGGGGTGGGGATGGGGGAGGGTGAAGACATTGGGGGCCCTTCTGCAAGACTTCCACACCTGCCATTTTGTCCCTCAGCTTCCACCTGGGGACACTTGACTGTTGCATTGGTGCATATTCAAGCCCTTGTCTAGATGAAATCCATTTATTTAAATAGCTGCTCAGTAGCTAGTCACCCCCTACCTTCTGAGAAATACTGCTCAAGCAATGCACTGTGGCTAGTTTGGACTTTCTCCTGTTGTTATGAAGAATGTATCTGTGGAAGATGTGTTTGCTATCTGAGCAGTACTGGGATATCTCCTGTTGCCCATAAGTCAGCAGCTGGTGACTGCACTGGCTTAAGTGAGTCCTTCCTTACCTGTGCCCAAGACTTTATTTCTGTCAGCCTTCCTGCAGCCGGGGGGGACCTTGGCAAACTGTAAGACGTGTTCAGTGTCCCCTGGGCAGCCACCTGCATCAGCAGCAGCAGTGGGCTTGCCTCCTTCAGGCTTCCTAAAGAAGGTCATTGTTCTCTGAAGCTGTCGTTACCCCAAAAAGTCTTAAGAGCTTTCATTCTGAAAGTTACTGTTTCAAAAGTTACTGTTTAGGACTGTTAGTATCCTGTGGAGAATTTTTGGATCTGGGAATTTTGGTCATCAATGCCCACAGCTCCATACTTTGCCAAAGTGGTGTATAGTCCCATTGCCTTTGTCAAAGCAGATCTAAACTCAGTTAATATCACACCTAGTAGTTTGCAATGTGAGCTCCTGGAGTCGCTGGTAAAATCCTAAAGGGCATGGGTTTAGTGCTGTCTCACTGAAAACTGCAGTTCATCAAAATTTGTCAAGTAAGAGGACATAGGTACTTGAGCAAAACCTATCACTTAAAATGAAAGAAAGAGAAAAGAGCCAAAAAGTCAAGACCAGATTTCTCAGCTGGTGTCAGGCCACTATCACTAAGTGCCTAGGAATTAATTTCACTTAAAATCTCAGGTAGTCTGCTCTGTACATTTAGGGACATCCTATAACTGAGATTCTTCAGCTATTAGAGACTGTGGTAGCTGGAATAGCTATCGAGTGGAGTCATTTTAGCTTATTATATGTTTGGAGAGGTTAATTTTAGTTGGCTGCCAGACTTGTTTTGTGTCTCGAAGTATTTGTGCCTTGGAAGAAAGAAAATGGAGGCAGAATAGGACTTGCATACGGAATTGAGCTGACTCACGCCGCTGCGGCTGTGAATGGTGTCCCGGCAGGGCGTTGCTGCCAGCGGTCCAGGGCTGCAGTGGTGGGGCTGCCTGGCGGCGCGAGGCCGGGGAGCCCCGGTGTTCTCACGGGGGCAACCGGCTGGGGGCATGCGCAGAGCTCTCATCCGCTTGCGAGCTTTTTTTTTTGTGGGGGATGCTAGGATTTTGGTGGCTCAGGAGAGGATTACAGTGCAACAGCCTGTATGTTCGGATACGTGGATTGTCAAAGCCTTCCTTTCTTAGTACTGATCAAAATTCCAGAGATGGGCTAATAAGTGACTTTATCTTTTGTTCAGTGAATAAATTGTTGCACTTATGTGCCAATCATTCTGGCACTGACTTCCATTTCTGCTTTTTTTAGGAATGATCTCCAAGAAAATTAGCATGAATTTACATTGCTGCCAAAACACCAGTACCTGCTGATGCTAAGCTGTTAGTGTGAATCAGCAAAATGACTGAGAGGTTATTTTTAAATGCCTTGTATCACAAGTACATACAATGAGTTCAGTGGTATTAGAATAGCCCATATTTTATGGGAACAGGTTTTTGACCTGTGTGAAGCAGCTACCAGAGGCATGGGATTAAGTTAGTTGTGAATAATGATAGAATTTTAACTCCATTATGAAATTTCAATCCCCATTCCTCTTTACTAGAATGATAATTCAGTGTACCTAATGGTATATTCACAAGAGTTATTTTGTTAAGGGTTACTTAACAAAAACTTACAGAATTATAATTTTTAACTTGTCCCTTACGAGACTCCTCAATCTTTCTTTCCTAACAATTTGTCTATGTGGAACGTCTGCAACTGAAGACTTAAACAGTATTTTATTTTTGACCCTTGCCCAGTATCATTTACAGATGACCTACCTCTCATCTCTTCCATCATGGATTTATAAAAAATGTGTAATGAGAACGTCATTGCAACTTTTTTCCATCTAGTTTCTGGTTGTCATGGGCAACATTTTTCTTGGATGTCTGTTTTTCTTAATTTTGTCAAGACTTATCTTTTTTAATTGCCTGGATTTTCTGTTACTTTCTGGTACAGTTTATCAGTCACTTGAGAGAAATATTAAATGTTTGTAATTGGACTTTATAATGAGAAAAGACTTGATCCAAAGGCCACTGAAATAATTGGATTGGACTTTGTATTAGAGGAAATACTATTTAGTATTTTTAAGGTAGAACAAGGACCAAATTTTCATGTAATGAGGGAGACAGTGAACTTTTTAACTTATTTCTTGCCAGATAAAAATGGTGCTTTATTTGCAGTGAGTTGCCTACAGCTGTATTCAGTAGTAGGACCAGACCCAGGGAAGAAGAGTTGAGACACTCCTTGTCTCTAGACTGAGTGGAATGGGGAGCACATTTTCATCCCTGTTGCCAACTATAGAAAGAGAGCCGCCACTGTGGCGGCTGCTGTCAGCCTTGCAACAGCATGAGGAGCTCCAGCTGTCATCTACCTTGTAGAGACAAATGCAAGAGATACATTAGTGCTGGCTGCAGATCCAGGTGCTCCTGTCTGTAGACTGCTGGGAGTATCCCACAGTACCTCACAGTCCCTGTGGGTAGGCAGGGAAGATATGCACTTTAGTCAGTAATAGTCACAAATAGAAAGCTGGATAGTTCTGTAACAGAGGCCCATGCTTTTGCATCAAACCCCCAGATGGTCCCACCAAACAGCCATGATGGTTACTTTTGGCTTGTAGTTGCTGGTGGCAATCTGTTCCTAGAGTCGAGGAGAAAAGCCAGTGCTCCTGATGACCTGGATTTGCATGCTGTGTGTGCAGCATAGACTCATAAATGTAAGGACATGACTCGTCTGGTTCCTGGCTTTTCTGCTGGTTGGAATTAGTCTGCTTATGATTCAAAACTAGTTGCTGATACAAGACAAAATTAAGTTGAAAAAAATTGTATTAAAATAATTAGTTCAGAAACAAATTTCTGTGAATGTCAATATTATTTTTATGTTGCAACTTCATGTACTTTGATACGGGAGTGCTTGTCTATAGTGGTGAGATGAGTCACTGTCTTGTGTCCCTATGTCCCCATCTCCTGCATAGCTGTATGTGGGAGACTCTGCCCATTGGAACTCTGGGAAGCTTAGGGTTTTATTTAAAACAAACAAATGAAAACCCACAAAAAAACCCCCAAAACAAAAGAACTCTTCCAATGAGATAAACCATATTCTTAAGCTGTGTGATCTCTGAGTGATTCTAATGAGCTATGGAGACTTTTACCTGGAAGTCAACTCCCTCCTGCCAAAGGTGGCCTTTGGAAGCTGTCCCAGTTTTACGGCAGTTCTGTAGCTCTTCTGGAGAAAAGACCGATCCCAGCTTCAGCTCCCATGTCCTGAGTCACAAATAAGCTTTTCTAGGTCTTGTAAGCCTTTATGGTGGATTGAGTTCCCCACCCCTGAGAGACTAGAAAGAGCAAAAGCAAGAAAACTCATGGGTCAAGATAAAGATGATTTAATAGGTGAGGGAAAGAGGGGAAAAAACAACAAGCAAAGGAAATTGCTCACCACCTCACACAGGCAGACTAATGCCCAGTCAGTCTCTGAACAACAGCCACTTTGGAAACTAAAAACCCCGCTTTCTTCCTCTACTCTAGCTTTTGTTGCTGAGCATGATATAATATGGTATGGAACATGCCTTTGGCCAGCTTGTGTTAGCTGTCCCAGCTTTGTCTCCTCCCAAATTCTTGTCCAATCCCAGCCTACTCACTGGCAGGCAGAGTGGGGCAAAAGAAAGCCTTGATGCTGTGCAAGCACTGCTCAGCAATAGCCAAAACATTGGTGTGTTATCAGCACTGTTCTAGATACAAATCCAAACCACAGCAACTTACTGGCTGCTGTGAAGAAAGTTAAATCCATCCCAGTCAGAGCCAGTAAACTCTTCTAGAAAGGGTTGTTTCCTAATATTCATGTGTGTATCCATTAACAAGAGCAGGACTCCAGTCTTGGATGAGTCCTTTCAAAAGACCATCAGGAAAGGACTGAAGTTTCCTGGATCACTGTAAGTGTGAGGAAATTGGCATAATGAAAACTGTCCCAGACACATGGGACAGACAAGACAGACTAGAAAAATATTAAAACAGGGAAGAAGGAAGCCTTGCTTTCATCTTTTTGTGTACAAGTCATGTTTTTTTGTTGGCACCGTTGTTGAATTTCTGGGAAATAAATATGGGATGAAGTCTGACAGACCCCTCAGAAAAAAGCCCAGCTAGAGGGGTCTTGCTTCTGATCTTGGGGCTTTGAAAAAGCCAGCATGTATCCTGGCATGGGTATTATGGCCATCCAGCATGCTTTCTTAACCTCAGGCTGTGTTCTGAAATTTTCTTCGTCTTCCAGAACCTGCACGGAGTTTAGACAAACTGAAAAAAATGAATAAAAAATTATTTTCTGTGTGACCAGTACTTTAAATGGATGTAGAAGGCAATGCCTTCAAGAGTATCTCTGGATAGGATTTAATGCTTGTTGCAAGCTTATAATTTAATGGCATTACTCATAATCATTTGTCTAGCACTATTGAATTTTGCAAACTTATCATGACTAGTTGCAAAGCTCAGATTCTAAAAGTTCATTAGACTTGGAAGATTTAAAAATTTTTCAATACTAATTAGGTTTTTGTACATCTAACATTTCGTAGCAACTTCATAAATTTTAATCTTTCTGTCCACTTTTTTAGTAATTGTGTTACAGAATGCCATTCTTTTTAAACTTCAGTCCACTATATATAAAAAAGCTTGACATGATCTTTCGTTTGTTTTTTATTGTGTCCTACAATGTGAATTGCTGGATCAAAAGAAAAACATACCACCTTTCAACATAACACATGGAAGACATGGAAGTCACCAAAAAGAAATCCAAATGGAGATGGTGTATTATTTAAGTGACTCTTTAAAAGTAAGGATAGGCTCCTTTGATCATAGCACTGCCTCAAGTGCATAAATAGTTTGGCTGCACCAATTGTATTCCTGAAGAGTCCCTAGTGAGAATACTTGCTCTGCACCTAACAGCCTTCTATACCTATTAAAGCTTGTAATTACAACAAGAATTACAAATTGTCTCCAGCTTTGGTGGGATAATGTCATTGTATGTGAAGTAGGGGATTATCATGTGGAAGGAGACCTTGTGACATTCTAATTTTGTGTTAAACAGGAGGATCTGATAGTATTAATCTATTAGGAGGAGCTGTTGAGTGGAGGAAACCTATTTACTGGGCTATGCTAATGGGTGTGGGTCCTCCACAACCATTTGTAGACAGTAATCACAGGAAAGAGGAGATGCAAAGCATTCAGGTTTCCTTAAACAGTATAGACTTACTATTTAGTCCATTGAACAGTATAATACTATCATGCGTTAGAGCCATGCTTACCTAAAAAGGTATAGTTTTGACTTCTGGATTGTTTCGTGGCCTATGTGCTCCCTTTGTAATTAAATTGGTTTAAACTGAAAGCAAATTCTGGGCCAAGGAATCAGTTTCTTGCAAAGAATCTGGAAGAAACTTAGAGATTTACTTTATTTTACAGGTCTCTACTTTTTTTAGTTTCACACAGCATGTTACGTATTTGCAGAGTTGATGTTCCTCTAACTTTCAGTCCATTCCTAACTTGAGTCTTTTTCCCTGCTGATGCTGGAGACAGCTGGGCATCTATGAAATTACGTATGTCTCCCGTGCTTTTCAGGCCTTCCTAGAGTGCTCTGAGAATCAGATGAGTTCTTAACACAGTGCCTGCTGCTTTCCAGGGGAGTGGTATTTAGTTTGGTATGTTCAGCCCAGGGCAATGTTCCAGTCCTGGCATGGTAACACTTTCTCCCTTCTTGTCTTGACTTGTAGTCACAAAAAAGCAGGGATGACTTTAAAAGAAGGGGCCACTCTACAATCTTTCGTTCGCTATTGGAAGTGAAAGAGTGGTGGCGCAAGGCAGCCCTACGTAGAGCTACCTTACCAGCTCCAGATGAGCTGGTGCCTCTACCCAGGATAGTGCAGTCCCGTGCAAGTGCAGCCCCAGGCTTTAGTCCCTGGGAGCAGAATGATCTCATCAGTGACAGGCCTCTTGGAAGACCATCAGGAGGGTCTCATCACATCAGTATTTAGCTTTGCCACAGCTCCGAGTCAGCAAGGCTCTACTGCCATGTTTCAGAGACAGCTTTGGTGTCTCTGCAAGGGCAGTTTTTGCATGGACAAAGCATAGATCAAAGGCTTTATTCTGTGACACTGACATCTGAAACTATTTTTCCCGTTTTCCTGATTTATTTTTTTATTTCTTCAGCTTATTTTAAACATTGTATCCTTTTCCCTTCTGCTTTCCCAAAATGAGTGAAATGCTGCATTTTGATATTAGCAGATGTTTTCAAGACTACAGAGAAGCTTGTGTTCATCCTAGAAGACACTTACTTTTCTTCCTTTCCTCATACTGTTCCTCCTGCAGTCTTCCTATATGTCACAGTAAGTCATGGTAATTTAGTGATAAAATGTGAATGGCATCTTGTCAGTACTGGCACTTCCAGGCTTGCTGCCTTTCTTGGAGCCACACCACAGCTAACAACAAAGGAGTGTTTACTTTTTTTAAGAGGTGAGTTTAGAAAAAGCTGTGGTCAGGGGTGTCTCTGCTCACAAATGATGTTTTGTAGTTTTTCCTCCTACTACTTCTGGCTTCCCTCTGCTATTAAATATGTTGGAGGCACTTCCAGCTTTTTTGTTGGTCTTCCTTTTGAGCAGATTGCTGTCTCTTTGTCAGTGATGTTACCTTAATCTAGGCAATGATCAAATTAGATTTAGACTAAAGTCCTTGCTGAACCCCACCAAATAGTACTCCCTGTACTATTCCATGTCTGTGACTTACTTGCAAAGGTGGAACACTGTCAGAAAATATTAGGTCAATATTAGACCAACTGTTTTTCACTAGATAGTCTAGGTAACCCGGTTGTTGGCTAGGTGTGGATTGGGCACAAAAAAAAATCTCATCAATAATCATTGGGGAAAAAAAAGAGAAGTAGTTTTCAAACCAGCAGAGATGGTTCTCAAACCAGCAGAGATGTAGCTTACGTGGATCTGCCTTGCCATAGTACTATGACAACAGTTACTGTTTTGTAAGTGGAGTTAACAGGACAGCTATTCTCCACCGAGATGACTATTTGCGATCAAGTCACAAATTGGCCATGTAAAGCTTGGAATCACGGTTGCTATAGCTGACGGCACAATAACAAACAGATTCACTGCTGAGTTTGGTGCTTTTTCAGATTTTAGTGTCAAAGGTTTAGACTCTGAATATTCTTACCAAATATTTAAAGAACTCTTGAGAATAATTTTTGAGATCCTGTGAAATAAAAGGAAGCATAGGAAAGTACGAGCAATCTCAGTCTCACAGCTCTATTCGTGTTTTCCCATTATCTCTGATGTATTTTAAATTGTTACTATTTTCAAACATTATGCTTTTCCAGTACAAAATTAAGTTGTAATAATATGCTTCAGGTTCAAAATTCATTCCCACCAAAGTTTCTACATAAAATTCAGCATCATATCATGCAGTTACAACTACTTGATTTAAAAAACTTGAAACGAGCAATTAAAAAACCCCCAAAACCCAAACAAACTAATGACCCACATCATGTTTTCTTACCCTTTCCCTTTTTTGGAAATCGCCTGCCATGGAACTACGCTCCCTCGTGCTTTTTTGCCAGTAGATGGCATTCTCAATGCCCATACGCACTGCTGTGCAGTAAATGAGCACATACTAAAATAAGGATGAATAGTTCTGTACTGGTTTTAGGTCATAGCACTTAATGTGAGACATGTTTCTATTTTGCTCTGAGATCTTGCTTCGAGTTTAAATTTCAGACACTTCAGCTCTGTGGACTGTGAAGGACGAATCCCTCAATGTGAAATGAGCTTGGCAAACTTCAGATCTCTCATAGTCAATGGAGGAAAAGCAGAGTGTAGCTCAGGCAGGGCAAGAGCTCTCTCAGTTTGAAGACCACAGATAGTGATCGTTGAGGAGAATGCTTAACATTACATTAACTCTGCAGAGCCAGTAGGGAGAAAAGCAAGACCATTATACATACAGCTATATTTGTGCATAAATTAACACATACTGTAGATATAGCTGAGGAAATCAGCCTTAGAGATCATGTATTGTCTGTGTTGGATGTCTCTAAGAGACCTGAGCTTCCCCTGTTTGAAGTTGCAATATAACCACACCAAGACGTATAGTAGTGCCTCCTGTCCCATGCTGAATGTAGAGCACAGCGTGGAATAAAGGACCTGAGACCTAAGCAGGTAGACTCTGACTTACTTGTCAAGTTTAGTATATCTTGGGTTTTTTCCCCTGTCTTGGTCTGTGCTATGACTGTCTTTTAGGAGTATAGGAATATAGTAGCATGTAGTTTGACAAAGCATTGCAGTATTGTCTGTCTAAAAATACTTGTTCATACAAGTTAAATCCCAGTGTGGCCTTTTGCCTTTCCTAGGGATGGAAAAAAATCATGGCTTTCTAAGTGACTGCAGAACACATGATATATCCTAAATCAAGATACTTGAAGTTTAGTCCTTAACTTTGCCCCTCAACTACATAAAGACTGACTGTGGCTGTCACACTCAGATGCTGTGGACAATCCTTAATCTGGATTATTCAGTTGCAGGGATGTAATGACATTTATTTCTTTTTGTCTTGCTTCAGCTTCCCATCGAGGACTGCTCTGCCAAGTGTGCCAGCAGGGAATCTAACAGTGATTTATGCAGCATGGTCTTCATTAGAATTCAAAATGAGGCCACCAACTCTCTTCAAATAAGCTACCAGCCAGATGTTAGAAAGTAATCACTACAGGGATCACTCAACTTGATTTGAAAATAACACTAAAGATGAAAAGCTGAGATTAGCCATTTGCCAATTTGTGTAACTCCTTCAGATTTCTAAGTTGTATTAAAAAAAACCACGAGAACCATTTTATGAAACTGAACACCTGCATACATCTGCATGGGCAAAACCTTTTGATATACGCAAATACTGGTAAATGGACATTCAAACACTTTTCAGTTGATTTAATTGTGGGCAAAGTAGCAGGGCTCTGGATGCTCGCTGGGAGCAGCTGTCTGTTACTACTTATTGAAAAAACCCAACCCAAACAACAAACAAAAAACCAAAAACGCCCAAAAACATAGCCAGCTGTTTATCTTAAATTGTGATTACTACATCACTTTGACAACTTCTGCTTTTAACAAGTGTAAATTATGAGTAATTTTACTGAAAACAGAAGGGTCCCTCCAGATCTACCCCATTATATGTTAGGGCAGCATTGGAGTGCTGTTGAAGAATTGCAATTTGTAGATCCCATCTATAAACCGTTGGAGGGAAACTGTTGTGGGGAGCTGGTCTATAGTTTGTAACAGGGTTCCACATAAAATGAAATGCAGCACTGCTGGGTTGCTGTGGCACCACTTGAAATAAAGCCCAGCAATTCTCTCCTGTGGTTTCCTTGTGAGTCTGGGTGGTGCTGGAGTTGGCAATAAATCGGCTGACTTCCATTAGACCTAAACCTCTGTAGGAAGCTGAGTGTCTGTGCAAAGCGTAAGCCAAGCTGGTGAAATATTGTCTGCCATCTCTAACAAAGCTCCATGTCAAGTGGGAGTGAAATGCTTTTAAGGACTGCCGCGTGTCTGTGGAAATGTGTGCTTTATGATTACTAAAATGTTCTTGCCAGTCCTAAATCCAGGAATGCTTACAGGGTAAAAGTTAAAATGCCATGGGGAGATGAAGTAAATGACAGTTTGATTACCCCTTCGTGTTTGGCTTAGTGACTGACACAACCTTCAAATCCGGGGGAAGAGAAGTGGCAAGGAGTAGTCTTTTGCCTTTTGTCACCTCTGCTGTGCCATCCCCGCCTCTGCATGGCTGCTTATCTCACAGCTGAGGGTTAATTAGAAGACTTTGAGGCTGAAGTTGTGGATGGGAATTTAAATTGCATCTGTATGGATTACGATCTGGTGGAGTTCATTAGTATGCAGGTGGAGTTCGTGCGCCCCTCTGCCTCTTCCCAGAGCTCGCGACTTCCAGGCATTTCCACACTCCGGCAGATCTGTTGTTCCTTATGGGCTTGGCCTGCATTTTCATATTAGCACAGTTTAATTAGGCAAAGAGAGATTGCTGTATCTCCAGAATGATCTACGGATACGATAGATCAATATTTATTACAAAGATTCTTTCAGATAAATGTCTGCTCTGTTAGACAGGTCTGCTCATTCAGAGGCCCTAGAGCTATTTAAGAAAAAATTAAATCCTCTCTGGTGTGAAGCAGAATATTAAAAAGGATTAAGACTGACAGACTGTATATTCTCTCTAGGTTCAGCTGCATTCCTGTGCCTTGCTATTCTCATCTGATACGTAGGTTTGATAGAGGCAGTTGGGTTCAGGGACCGCTGCTCATCCCTTGCAGCAGTGTAGAGCACAAGAGAGGATGTAAAATGGGTCAAGGCATTGGCTCAAAATGATCAAGCCCAAACAGAAATATATAGCTGTAGAGGACTATACAACCGCTGTGCTGGGAAGAACTTTCAATAGCTAATTTCCATAAAATTTGTGCTGGTTATCCAAATTTGATGTGAAAGGCGACTATGAAGCAGTCCTTCACAAAGGACAGCTTCAAAATTGTCAAAACAATTGTCAAAACACGGCTAACTGGGTGAAATTTAAGGTGAGAATTTGATATCTCAATTCAAATAGGTAACAAGTCTTAACGTTGTATTACCTTTTTAGGCCACATGAGTTAATTGGTATCACTTTGAGCCAAAAAACCACCCTCTCTCCAGAACTGCGAAATGTTCTGTGCAAGGGAAGCAGTTTTCCCTTTAGGGAGCGTGTTGGAACAATATGCAAAATTTGCTCATTTGTGAGGATTCATGAAGGACCTGAAACAGAAGCCATAAGTCAAAACTTTTCAACAGAAAAAGTCAAGGTCAAGGACTTTGTGATGTCAACTAATAAGAAGAAATTATATAATTTGTACAGAAAACAAACATTTCCCTTTCTAAGTTTTGTGCAATTTGGATTTATTTATATGGTTGAGTTTGCTACTCATGTTATTGTGCATATTCCTTATATATAACTTTATTTAATATATTCTTATAATACTATATATTATAAATATTCCTATTTTAAAATTTGTATTTTTCAGGTTAATGTCTTATGAACTACACAGTAATGTAACTTTGTAGAAGTGTAGCCATCTCAAAAAAATGCAGTAAGGGCCACAATCACCAAGTTAAAAAGTATGCTGAAACTGGGAAATACAGCTGATTTGACTAGTTCAACATGAATGAACCTCCCTTTTCTTTGCTGGAGTTTTCAATTATAAACTGAATTTGTAGCAAGAAAAATCTTGTATGCGAAATTGTTCCTTTTGGAAATCAGTCAGAATTTTGCTCTTGATCCGAGTGAAGGCAGGATCCACCCCAACATCATTTATTATTCATGTTCTCCATAGGTAAGTACTTTTGTCTTAAGTTAAGAAAGAATACTTGTGCATTTGCACAACTTAGAACTATCATCAGGCATAGGTCAGTTGATTAACATCTAGTAAGAGTTCTCCTTTTAGTGTAACTCCCTTAGAAAATTAAGTGTGCCAGACTTAAAATATATCACGGTTCTTATGGAAAGAAGAAAAATAATGCAACTCTGCCTATCATGCAAGGCAGTGGAAGCTTCCAATGGAAATCTAATGGCAATCTTTACAGTTCTTTGTCAAGAGAAAATATTAAAACTCACAGGATTTCTCTTCCCCCAAAAAAGAGAAAATAAATTAAATACTGAGTTATTTTAATCTTTGGGGAAAAATGCAACTATATTGGTATCATGTTCCTTAAGCACCCCCTGCATTGTTTTTTTTCAAATGATGATGATCCTAGAAGTGTACTTGAGTTGTGTTCATTTAATACTGGGTGGGTAAAATGTCTCACCAATGCCGACACTTTGTCATTCTAATGAAGTACAATTCATGAGTGTCTGTAATTACACAGCCTGTGTGCAATCAGCAAGATTTCTAAAGGGAGTGTATCACATCTAAAATAACATTTTCTTCATTGCATAGTCTAATTTCACCTGACATTTTGCCAGCCAGAGCACAAGCTTTCTGCAGGAAGCAGCAGAGTATCTCTGGTCTCCTTTAGACAAAAGAAGGTGGAAAATTAAGTTATTATAAATTTGCTTCTAATTATGTTAATGAAATACTACATCATGTAGATCAACCTGCTGTAGATCTTAGATATTTCTTGTATTGTTTTGGTAATTTGCTCTATTTGTTATGCATGAAAAATGCTTTTGATAACCCATGTTGATCATACTTGCTAATGAACCAATGCCTACAATTATTGCACTTTAGGATATATCTTCAGAATATACAATGTTAGAGGGTTGATAATGAGCACAACAGTAGCTGAAGACACTGATTAATTTAATCAGGGTTATTTTGCCTGTTGCCAAAGTATAGGAGGATGGATGCTGCCACTGGAAAATGCTGGATCATTTAACCTGTGGCTATGTATTTAGGGAAAAAATCAGTTCAGCTAGCCTGTTTCAGAAACACTGGTAACGCAAAATGTTTTCTCCATTATAAAGGCAGTAGGTATTTACTACCTTGTTCAGATCAATTTATTATGAAGCAGCATGACACATTGTACTGTGAATCTTAATAATGCCGGAGGCATTTACATGAAAATTGCTCATTTAATTTTCACTGGATTACTTTTCTCATTTAAAGAACAATAATAATGTAAAGTTAAGCACAGAGCTCCAATAGCTTGCAAGGTCCTTTCCCAATATTCTCAACCTAATTTTGAAAGATTAATCTGTGAAAATACAGCTTCAGATTTCAAAGATTTTTTTTTTTTTTCTTTTTGCCTTATGTGGAAAGCTGAATATTTGTTACTAGTTCTCTTAGTTCAGCCAAAGCAGCGTGCTTGTCACTAAAAGATACAGGCCGTTTTTTAAGGCAAAACTTCTGTCAACCCAGCTGATGGAAAGAAAATGGGTAATAAACACAACTTGCGTTAGGTCAGTGATTTCCATTGTCAAAAAAAGAGGCCCAGCACAACACTTACATCTATGTGGTTGGAAACCAGACATGTAAAAGACGTACTTTGTCATTGAGATGGATTTTGCTAATGGAATTGCCTATGAGAGCATTGTCTGCCAGATGATGAATGCCAGATGATCAGCACTAGCACAGCCTCTCAGAGGCTGCAGATACCATCCTCTAAAGCAGAGGAGGAGTGATGTGTTAGTGACAGCAGCTCTCGGGGGAGGAACGATAGGGGCTGAGGAATATATCAAGGGGAAGATCAGTGGTAAACAGGCAGACTGGATGGCTTTTACTCACCTTCTATGAAATCTCTGGATGTCCCCAATGGCTATAAAAGAATAAAGTGGCAGAAATTTACTGTCGTTGTATTGTTCATTAATACATGGGCTGAAAGAATGTCTTTCAGTTCCTCTAGATTTACTTATGTCCAGTTTTCCAATATTTTCATGTCAAAACACTATCAAGAATTTTTTTTTTTTTGGTGGCTGCTGCTAGCAGAAGCCCTGAAAAGAGAGAGAGAGGAGGATTTTTTGCTTTCTTTTCTGCCCCTCAGCGTGCTCTTTCCAGCAAAATGCCCGCAGTCACCTCCCCGTGGGGCAGGGGCTGTGGTCTGCTCAGACCTCTTGCGGTACCTGGTCGCATATCTTCTGACAGGCTCAGGCGTTTAATGAGAATGGCCAACCATCTAAGATAGGGTTGGCCAGAGACCCCTCAGTCTTCACAGTTACTAGCTGCTTTCTTGCTCTCTCAGTGATAAGTACAGATCACAGAAGCCAAAGTTGATGCAGGCATTAAAAGGAGAGCCAAGTTTGCCTGCTACTTTTCTGCATTTTCTGATTGAACATTGTCCAGATAAGGCTGCAAGAAAAGAGCTCCAGAATCACTCTGGATGTTATAGAACATCCATAGGGCTTGGATTTGTTTCTTGTGCCAGCTTTGTTTTGAGATAGCTTTTAAAACAAGACCACCCCAAAGTGCTAGACTTGGTACGTCCATCCACCCTGCAGCCAGCCCTAGAAGAGAATAGGGCTAATGCTGACTGAGAAGAAGAGGAGCAGAAGGTGATGAGGGAGACTAGAGGTAACTTTCCTTTCCTGGGTATTACTCAGAGACTCACTGGGCGGGCTTTATTCCTTACTAGGGAAAATGTTTTGTTGGTTATATCAAACTGCAAAGTAACAAGTATTGTCTTCATTTTGCTGTTATTTGAAAAAGCTATTTAAAAAAAATATGTTGAATCTAGACCTTTAAAAAGCCTGTTATTCCCCTTATATCAGCCCAAGGGAAATCTTGCTGTTTCCAAAGTAATATAATTTTTTCCCTGGAGGCAATACTTATTAATAGTCTATACTGAAATTCAGACCTGGAAATTGCTTTTGTGTTCCCATGAAAAAAAATCAGTGCAGTACATATTCCATGTTATGTGTGCTCTTCAAACATTATTTTCAGGTTAATCAGTACTAAAGGAGAATTCTTATAAAGCTTAAATGTTTAA
The DNA here is from genome assembly GCF_018139145.2 of Gymnogyps californianus. Taxonomy (NCBI): domain Eukaryota; kingdom Metazoa; phylum Chordata; class Aves; order Accipitriformes; family Cathartidae; genus Gymnogyps; species Gymnogyps californianus. The sequence goes on from NC_059500.1 coordinate 56,194,269, forward strand.
AATTTTACTAGGTGAGTGGCTTTTCAGACCAGTTGTCAGCATAATAATATTTGAGGGTAGAGATAATTCACTACTGTCTTTCTTTATAGGTGGGTTTTTTTTGTTATCCTCAGCTCCCTTCTACCATACTAACCTGATAATTGGGGATAAATTGCAGCAAATCTTGACATGGTCACATACTTCAGAACTTTAAATGGTTGGTTTAATTATAAAGAAATCTGCATTTGTTAATAAAGTAATAAAATGCAGAAATAGGGAATAGGTCCCCAAGTGGGAGACCATACATGCTACTACTAATCTTGCACAGGAATGCTTACTCTGCATAAATAGTTAGCTGTTTATATGTGTATGTATAATTTGCATAAACAATGTAAAAGCCAAAGTTGACATAAGACGCTTTGAAAAATGATTTTAGTATTAATTTTTCTTTCCCTTCCTCTTTAATGAAACATAAGAGATGGGAAGCCAAGCCTTCCCTTTGTGCCTCATTTAAAGAGATTTCCATTCTGAGTTTCTGTAGAAAGAAGGCTGAGAAAATTGTCATTAATGTCAGAGGAATTCAGTATAGTCCATGTATTATCAAATATGACTAGTCAGTGCTGCTACAAGCCGTTATATCTACAGATAACTCTGCTGATGTCACATTGGTTATATGGCCCATATGGTTATGTGGACCACAGCACAGTGCACAGTAACAGAAACGAAGGCATATGGGGAGCTGATTCTCCCCGTGGAGTATCCAGGTGTGCCCTTGTTCTGGATGCAGGAGTCGGGGACCCCAGGGGCCTACGGTGTGTGCTTGTCCTCTTGGAAACCCTTAGTACTCCCAGACTGTTGGATCCTTCTCCTGGCAGCTGCCAACCCAGTTCCTCTTCCGTGAGGATTCCCAATCTGCAGTGCTCTCTGTCTGTGTTACCCTTTCTCAACACTTCCTTGGACTCTCTCATATGTTTCTTATGTTACTCCACTTCTTTTGTGGGATTCCCATCTAGTTAAACTCTAAGCCTGTCAGCATAGGAAATACATAATTTTCATAAAAGAAGAGACCACCAGATTGTTATAAAGGCCAGAACTAGATAATTCACAGGAAAATTTTAAGCTGAGGGAGATAATTTTAAATTCGTTTGGTTTTTTCTTTATTTGTAGAAGAAACAAAAACAATTTGGGCACTAGAAATGTGACTAAAACCCAATGTTTTTGTGAACTTTCATTACTCATTTAAAAATTGTACAATAGACTTTCATCTTCCCATGCTTTTTTCTAAGGGAAGCAAATTACAATAGTCAAATTATAAACCACGCAAAACCAGTAGCTTATGAAAAATGCTGAAAATGTCTTACTTGTATCTATACTCCTGGGCCATTCCTCTAATGAGGTTACAGCGTAGCTTTGACAGGTATACTACAAAGGATTTTATACTGTCAGATGAATTCTGAGAAGAAATCTACCCAGGTCCCAGGAAGAAATGCAAGAAAACAATTTTTTGTTAGGAAATTACATTATGGTTGTGTCTCGTTCTGTCAACTTCCTTTGCTAGACCACTTCACATATATTGCCATGGATCCAGACGTTGTCTTACACTTGTTCCTACTCCACACAGAAAGTAGAGATGGCAGCTCATGATAGGTCTACGTGCAAGTCTTACTAAAACTATTTGATGTATTATTATAAAAAGTAGCCAGGATTTTTTAGAAGAATATGTGCAGTAATATGATACACAGTGAACATGAGATAACAGTGCAAGAAACTCAAGCCTTGTTTCAAGAGAACACTTAATGAATTCTTAAATCTTTCCTTGACTAGGAAAGTGCTGAAGCGTAAGCCTTAGTTTTAAGCCTTTAGCTGTAATGTTCAAAACCACAAAGGTATGCAAGAAGATCTGTTTTCCACACATCAAGTCCCTAGGCTTTAAAGGACAGAATTTTAATGCTTTCTCCATTTCTGCCAAGTGACCAATCTGAAGTTAATAGCCATATTACTGTCATTGTTAACTTTATTAATTTTCTACTGTATTATCACTGTGCTGAACTAATGAAATTAGACAGTACTTAATTCACTATCTTCAGCTGAAGAGTTCAATGTGGATTTGGTGCTTTGCAAGTAGGGAGTGAGATGAGAGTCCCTAAACCAAATGCCAGTGCTAGTTTGAATAGGTGATTAAAAACTGTCTTTTATATTAATGGAAAGGGAAACTTGTACATGATAATTTATTTCAGATCTTCCAATTCAAAGATGTTTGCACAGTCCCTAATTTTGGGGGGCTTTGTTTTTACATGTCTTCAAACAGGATGGAAGATCAGATTTCTTTTCCTTTTCAAAGTACTTGCACTCTGATGTACTAAAATCTTTTTCCCTTGTAACTTAAACGTCCTTTTCAGAGGTAGTGAAAGATCCGTGATCAGAAACTCAAGGCTTTGGAGGTCTTGTTGTGTCTTACTAACTGTAAGGTCCTTTCCACTCCTCTTCAGACTCCCAAGCAGCAGTGGCATGAGTAGAGCAGTCATCCTTGATCTTGTGCTGAAGCTGCCCATGCGAGGTCTGACTGCATGGAAAATTCACACTCTAGCTGGCAAGCCTGTTGGCTCCTTCACAGATTGTCACAGAATCATAAAATTGTTTAGGTTGGAAAAGACCTTTAAGATCATCAAGTCCAACCGTTAACCTAACACTGCCAAGTCCACCACTAAACCACGTCCCTAAGCACCACATCTACACCTCTTTTAAATACTTCCAGGGATGGTGACTCAACCACTTCCCTGGGCAGCCCGTTCCAGTGCTTAATAACCCTTTCAGTGAAGAAGTTTTTCCTAATATCCAATCTAAACCTCCCTTGGCACAACTTAAGATCATTTTCTCTTGTCCTATCGCTTGTTACTTGTGAGAAGAGACCGACACCCACCTCGCTACAACCTCCTTTCAGGTAGTTGTAGAGAGCGATAAGGTCTCCCCTCAGCCTCCTTTTCTCCAGATTAAACAACCCCAGTTCCCTCAGCCACTACTCATAGGACTTGTGCTCTAGACCCTTCACCATCTTCCTTGCCCTTCTTTGGACACGCTCCAGCACCTCAATGTCTTTCTTGTAGTGAGGGGCCCAAAACTGAACACAGTATTCAAGGTGCAGTCTCACCAGTGCTGAGTACAGGGGGACGATCACTTCCCTAGTCCTGCTGGCCACACCTTTTCTGATACAAGCCAGGATGCCATTGGCCTTCTTGGCCACCTGGGCACACTGCTGGCTCGTATTCAGCCGGCTGTCGACCACCACCCCCAGGTCCTTTTCTGCCAGGCAGCCTTCCAGACACTCTTCCCCAAGCCTGTAGCGTTGCGTGGGATTGTTGTGACCCAAGTGCAGGACTCAGCACTCAGCCTTGTTGAATCTCATACAATTGGCCTCAGCCCATCAATCCAGCCTGTCCAGATCCCTCTGTAGAGCCTTCCTACCCTCAAGCAGATCAACACTCCCGCCCAACTTGGTGTTGTCTGCAAACTTACTGAGGGTTCACTCGATCCCCTCGTCCAGATCATTGATAAAGATATTAAACAGAACTGGCCCCACTACTGAGCCCTGGGGAACACCACTTGTGACTGGCCGCCAACTGGATTTAACTCCATTCAGCACCACTCTTTGGGCCCAGCCATCCAGCCAGTTTTTTACCCAGTGAAGAGTACACCCATCCAAGCCATGAGCAGCCAGTTTCTCCAGGAGAATGCTGTGGGAAATGATGTCAAAGGCTTTACTAAAGTCCAGGTAGACAACATCCACAGCCTTTCCGTCATCCACTAAGCGAGTCACCTTGTCATAGAAGGAGATCAGGTTAGTCAAGCAGGACCTGCCTTTCATAAACCCATGCTGACTGGGCCTGATCACCTGCTTGTCCTGTACGTGCCGCATGATGGCACTCAAGATGATCTGCTCCATAACCTTCCCTGGCACCGAGGTCAAGCTGACAGGCCTGCAGTTCCCTGGATCCCCCTTCCGGGCCTTCTTGTAGATGGGCATCACATTTGCTAACCTCCAGTCAACTGGGACCTCCCCGGTTAGCCAGGACTGCTGATAAATGATGGAAAGTGTCTTGGTGAACACTTCCACCAGCTGTCTCAGTACCCTTGGGTGGATCCCATCCGACCCCATAGACTTGTGTGTGTCTAAGTGGTGTCGCAGGTTGCTAACCATTTCCCCTTGGATTATGGGGGCTTCATTCTGCTCCTCGTCCCTGTCGTCCAGCTCAGGGCTCTGGGCATGCGGACAACAACTGGTCTTACTATTAAAGGCTGAGGCAAAGAAGGCATTAAGTACATCAGCCTTTTCCTCATCCTTTGTGACTGTGTTTCCCCCCACATCCAATAAAGGATGGAGATTTTCCTTAGCCCTCCTTTTGTTGCTAATGTATTTATAGAAACATTTTTTATTACCTTTTATGGCAGTAGCCAGATTAAGTTCTAGCTGGGCTTTGGCCTTTCTAATTTTCTCCCTGCGTAACCTCATGACATCCTTGGAGTTGCCTGCTGCTTCTTCCAAGGGTCATAAACTCTTCTTTTTTTCCTGAGTTTCAGCCAAAGCCAGGCCGTTCTTCTTCCCCACCGGCTTCTCTTTCGGCACATGGGGACGGCGTGCTGCTGCGCCTTTAAGATTTCCTTCTTGAAGAATGTCCAGCCTTCCTGGACTCCTTTGCCCTTCAGGACTGCCTCCCAAGGGACTCTGTTAACCAGTCTCCTAAACAGGCCAAAGTCTGTCCTCCAGAAGTCCAAGGTAGCAGTTCTCCTGACCACCCTCCTTACTTCTCTGAGAATCAAAAACTGTCATTTTGTGATCGCTCTGCCAAGATGGCCTCCAACCATCACATCACCCAAGAAGAACCCAAGTTCTTCTCTGTCCGCAAACAACAGGTCCAGCAGGGCGCCTTCCCTAGTTGGCTCACTCACCAGCTGCCTCAGGAAGTTATCTTCCACGCACTCCAGGAACCTCCTAGGCTGTTTCCTCTCTGCTGTACTGTATTTCCAGCAGACATCTGCTAAGTTGAAGTCCCTCACGAGAACAGCGATTGTGAGACTTCTCCCAGCTGCTTATAGAATATTTCGTCTGCCTCTTCATCCTGGTTGGGTGGTCTATAACAGACTCCCACCATGATATCTTCCTTGTTGGCCTTACCCCTGATTCTCTTACCCATAAACACTCAACTGTATCGTCACCATCATTAAGCTCTAGACAGTCAAAACACTCCCTAACATACAGGGCTACCCCACCACCTCTCCTTCCTTGCCTATTCCTTCTGAAGAGTTTATAGCCATCCATTGCAGCACTCCAGTTGTGCGAGCTGATTTTAAAATAGCTCTGTGTAGGAATTGTTGCCTTTTTTCTCTATTGACACTCAAGGTATCTGAGAACTAGACTAATTACTAGTTGCTAGTAGCACTTGAGACAGCACTGCAAGAAGTTGAGAGATGTCAGAAGACAACAGTATTTACCCTTAGGGATGAGGGTAGAAGTCTGACCAGGCAGTTTGTTTATATTTAGCAAACCCCTTTCTCTGCTCTTGCAGAATATTTATTATGCATTTGGTTTTGTGTCAGTTGATAAGTTGTGTGCTGTACAACAGGAGATCACAAAAGACAGGCATGAATAAAATCAGACATGCTAGGAGGTAAGAGAGGGAAGTGAAATAACTTTTCTTTTCATCTTTCACTTGTCCTTAAATTGTCACTGGATAAGTATCTGATAAGATAGGACTCGTTGTCAACGGCAGAAGAGAATATAAACTAGAAGGCACTGTTTCTTTGTGCACCAAAGAAGGGTGGCAATCTGGGTGGTGATTTGCACGTACACTTAGAGAAGTAAGCACCTGTGACAGTTAAAAGGTAATGATTTAAAATAGTTAGCACCTTCCCAAATATATTTCTTAAAAATACATTTTAAACATTACCATAAGACACAATAAAAAGCTAATACATGGGATGAATAGATATGAAAGCAAGAAAATCTTCTGAAATTTTTAGAACAACTTTAGTATCACAATAGTTATACTACTACATGGTTGGGTCTACTTCTGAACTTCTTACTCAGCTGACTCATTCAGTGGACTTACAGATTTGGCAGGATTGTATCCTTCAAAGATTTAAGCACTTGCTTATGTTTTAGCATAATCATTTTACAGAGATTTAAAAAATAGCACTTTGAAGTGTGGAGTTTTTTAAACTTTCCCTTTGTCTTCTGATTTGTCTCCTTAGTCTGATTTTGTTGAGAAAAGCTTGAATGAGATGATAAAAAAGGACAAACATATCTGCAGATGCTTGGACCTAAATTAGTAAAATTAGACCGATGCCTTTAATTTAAGTTGGTGTCATGATTTAACCCCAGCCAGCAACTAAGCACTGTGCAGCTGCTCCCTCACTCCCCCCTACTCCCAGTGGGATGGGGAGGAGATTCGGGAAAGAAGGTAAAACTCATGGGTTGAGATAAGAACGGTTTAATAACTAAAGTAAAATATGATACTAACAATAATAATAATGAAATATAATAATAATTTTAATGAAAAGGAATATAACAAAAAAAAAAAAGGAAGAGAGGAAAAAAAAGGGGAAAAACCCGGTGATGCACGATGCAATTGCTCACCACTCACTGACCGATGCCAGAGCCGCGAGCTGCCCCTCCCGGCCAACTTCCCCCAGTTTATATACTGGGCATGATGTTCTGTAGTATGGAATATCCTTTTGGCTAGTTCAGGTCAGCTGCCCCAGCTATGCTCCCTCCCAGCTTCTTGCACACCTGCTTGCTGGCAGAGCACGGGAAACTGAAAAAATCCTTAACTTAAGCACTACTTAGCAACAACTAAAACATCCATGTGTTATCAACATTATTCTCACACTAAATCCAAAACACAGCACTGTACCAGATACTAAGAAGAGAATTAACTCTATCCCACCTGAAACTGGGACAGTTGGTTTTAAGCATTATACTGAAATACTAATTTTTCTTTATACTGTTTACTACAGCTCTTAATCCATCTGGTAGACAAACCACAGAGTTTATGCTGGGACCGCTGCTGCACACATATGTTGCAAAATTCAGTCCACAGGAGCTGTTCTAGGAGGAGTTACTAAAGACATTCTTGAGTAGAATTTCTTAGGCCTATTGCTAAGTGCATGCTAAGCACAGGATAACTGTGAATTCACTGTTGCTATGCCAATTTACATTAGGTGGAATCTGAGCCAGGGGGTAATTTCCAAGTAACTTGCAGATGGGATGTAGAACTGTATGAGAGAGGATGAATAATTTATGTCTGAGTTCACAATATTAGACCAAGAACCAACTCACAATTAACTTATTCTTGAAGGCATGGAAAAATTTGCGTTGTAGTGCATGGTGTATGTATTAATTCACTGAAAATCTGTCAACGTTAAGTTTTCTTGGGATTGCTAATTAGCAAGTTAAAATATTTTTGGCAGTGTGAAAAATCCTGTATTTTTATCTTGTAAAACATATTTTCTAGACTGTTGTTTTTAATTACTCTATCTCTCTAGTGAGTTTGTCCAACTCCTACTGAAGTCAGTGGAAAAAGTTCTGTTGTTTGAAGGCCAGTTGGATCAGCCCTTACTCTGTGTAACTTAGGATGTTTCTTCTGTTTCCAGCACCTGTGATAGATGGTGCATGAGAAATATACACAGTCGAATTAGCTCTGTACAGAAGAATAATATCTTATATTCCATAGTACTTCTGTTATTTTTATTACAAATCATGCACAATAGCCATAACTGGAACAAAGGCCTTTGTGCACAGCAAGTTATGAAATACAAGTATTTTCCAAATGTTCATTAAACAACTTTACAAACAGAAATGGAAGCCATAAACAGACGTTGCCTTATTTGAAGTGCAGCTGTGGAACAAAATGTGTGACAACTTTATTAACAGCACCCAGAAAATTATCACAAAAACTAGCAAATATATTAGCCAGGGAGATACTAAGCAGGTGGAAAACAAACTGCTTCTGGGTAGGAATTCAGTTGCAACACACAAACTATTCTGCAAGATGTCAAGAGATGCTTTGTGGACAGGACCTTGGTTTTCTGTCTAGCTGAGTCACCACAGCTGCAAGCGTGTCCTGACATCTACAAAGAGATGAGATGAGTCCCTGCAGGATCTAGCTATCCTTTGAACATTTCCTATCAAGGACTGGAAGACAGAATAGTAACCTTGATTCTGCCACTGTTTTTCAAAGATGATTTGTCTAGGCCTACCTCAACTCTGAAGAGAGAAAAAAAGGGAGAGTGAGTTGAGGGGAGGATTAATGCCTAACTATTCACACTGAGGGTGCACTGAGGAACCCAGAGGTCCATTAAGAAACAAAGTACTCTTGCTATTAGTGTCCTAGCCATCAGCTTAAGAGGTCTGATGTCATCCACAGGCTCAGTGTGGCCATTTCAAATCCCAGTGTTCCCCCACTGCTCTGCTCCCCGGGGCTTTTTTTGCCAGAAATGTTCTTCAGTATTTGGAGGCAATGCTGTGTATCGTTTGGAGGTACAGTGGGACGTGGATGACAGTGCTGTTCAGAAGCAGGGGAGAACAAATGGGATTAAATGACACTCACGGCTGTTACGAGGAGCAGGACTGAATGCTGCCTTTACTCTGGCCTTTAGTGGCCAGAGTGGTTAGTTGTGGTAAAGATGGGAGAGTGCTCTTCATTCTGCTGCCCACAGAAGATCTGCCCTCTTACAGACATGCTAGCACAGTAGGAACACCTTGCAGAAGTGCTGCCATGCCACAATGAAGCGTATAAACTGGGGTTGTGTTCGACCATTGTTATAGACAACATCCATGGAGTTTGCATAGGGATGTTGCAGCTTCTCTCTAACTTTGCTGCCTTTTTTATTTCCCTCTAGAATCTCGATTTATAACACTACCTGCAGTTACTCCGTTGTATCTGACACTAGCCTCTGAAGTAAGCTTTCAAATTCTGGATCAGTGCAAGTGAGAAATGACCTAAAGGACATGGGAATAGGGCTGAGATAAGTATCAATCTGTGAATTGCAAATCAAACTTCCAGCTAGGAAATGCAGACTGTGAAACATTTGGTAGAGCAGCATAAGATACTCGGGGGAAGAAAAAAGGAAGAGTTACTAAGCCTCAATTTCTTTTCTATTGCACTGGTTTTGGAATCATATTTTAATATGTTTAAGCTGGGCAACAGAGGTGATTACCTATTGAAAACTAGGTTACCACCAGCTGTAGAAAAAGTTCCCTTTTTAAATTACAGTTTTTGACATATAAATACTGTTGATCTCACCTGAAATGGTACTCAGCATTAGGGACTGTGCAATCTTACCAAGTTTTCCATGTTTCAGTACTTCAGCAGCTGAGTCAGATTAATAAAAGACATTTGTTTTCTATGCAGGACTTCAATTTCTTTTGTAGTTCATTGCTTCCATTGATTCTGTTTGAAATGCAAATAATGGCAGAAATGGTAGGCCAACAGCTGCAGCTGTGAAACATGGCACTCACTCCAAATGTAAATGTGGCACACAGGGACTAACCTCCCCACCACCACCCCCACCGCCTGTGGCCTGGAGGGGTTTTGTCAGGAATAAAGCAAGCAAGTGCTCCCAGGAGCTAGGGAAGTGAGCTGGAAGGAGTGCTGAAAGGAAACCAAAAGTAGAATTTTGACCTCTGTCACTAAAAATAAAGATTGCAAAGCTGGTCAAAGATTTTAGCTAAGCATATTTTAATTGAAAATACCCTTTCAGTAAGATTCACGTTCTGCTAAAATATCTTTTTTCTTTTTCCTTAGATGAAGGATTTTTCAGATATAAGCGAAATGTGTAAAATCTTTTCTTCCTTTTGCTGCCCCCACAATTTGCAAATTGAACATAGTGTAAAAATTCAGTTCCATTTAAAAAATATTACCAGAAAAGCATTGTTTTCCATACAGTGTAAGACTGGCATTATCAGGAACATTCGTACAAAGGCTTCCTTTTCCCTAGTCTATTCAGGGAGCAGGGTGAAGGAGGAAGGTCTGCACAGCTGAGGCATGGGCACTTATGCAGGTCATAAGTAGTAGCGACAGCTGTGGTCTGATGTGCTGATACTGACCACGTCCACTTCCCTGGGAGACCTGCAGCCAGAGGATGTCCTGGACGTCTACGTTGCCTCGAGGCACCTAATACATGCTGGGTTTATGGGCAGCACGTGCTGCTCTGGTGTTACTTGCTTATATTGCACGTTTGTGTCGGTTCACATGCTTCTCAGGAGAGTTTTTGCCCCTGAAAAGACAGAAAGGAGACAAGGGACAAGTGGAGAAAGGGACGAGTGAAGAAAGAATGAAGGTTTCGTAACTAATTAGCACAAACATATTCAACATTTTGCGATGCTGGTGGTGCAAAGGAAATGAAATTCCATGGTGTAAAGTGGGGGGGCCACCTCAGCCTCGTAAGGTAAAAGCGCCAAACCTTGCCAGGCGATCTGATTTCTTACTGCTTTCCTATTTCCTTCCGAGTCACCAGGAGCTGCAGGTAGCCAGCACCAGATTTGGCCAGTGAAGACAGATCCTTGCAAGCCGCCAGACTGCACCTGAATGGTGGCAGTTCCTCTCTGACTGGTGTTCAGACCTTGAGTTTATGAACAGGAAAGAGGCAGATGCTGGAATTAAGTTTTTCAGAGCCAGAATTAAGATCTTTCGTGATTCAGAAAGGTCTAGAATTTACTGCCATACAAACTGTGAAGATGCACTGCAATCTAGAATTGAAATGAACCTATTGTTTAATGTATTATCTGATGCTAAGATGGGCAGTGAATATTTTTCTTGGAGATGAAAATGACAGAAAGGAGGACGCTATAGGAACTATGAGTATGTACGTGGATGTAGAGTGGCATATATAGTAAGTCTGACAACAGTGGGGTGATAAGTGCTCAGATATTTGGAGTGGATAGGAAAAATGTGGGCATATTAATGTTGGCATAGATAAATTTTCAGAGAAATGAGAATGAAGGTCTCACAGGTATGTTATTGTGTAGGAATGTCAATATAGAAGTCAAGTGGGGGTAAAGAAATTCTGATACAGGATGGACCAAACTGTATCAGTGTAATTAAAACTTCAAGTCAGACCTGCTAATTGATTTTATGCTCATGAATATATCCTTCCCCCAAACATAGGTTGCATACACAACTCGTGGCTTGAAAACTGACAATACTCTGAAGATACAAATGAGCCCTTAATATTTTTAAGAACTGTCTGGTCTGACTTAGTTGAATGTTATAAAGTGTTTCTGAGAGTTTCATGCATTAAATGAAATATTACAATACCAGCTGAATTCTCAGTATCCCTAAGCAGATCATGAAAGCAATTTATAGCATTCAAAGGACAGTGGCATGGGACATTTTATAAATATATTGAAATAACAGCAAACATGCTGTGGCTTGATATCTATAAAATATAAGTCCACATGCTTTGACCTGAGGGAACAGCAGAGGTGTGTTTACAGTTGCATATCAAGATCTAATATTCACTAACAGCAAATAGATTAAATCTATATACAGTGAGAGCTGTGCCAAAGAACTTGTGTTTTTGTTTTATAGCAACCAACCTAAGGACAGTTTGTAAAGAAATGTGCCAATTTTCTTGGGAACTTTGATATTAATTTTTTCATTCTTTGGCATATGAAAGAGAAACTATTTCCCTCAATTGTAACTATCATTGTAAGGGTTTTATTGGTGAACATGTGAAATATTAGTGGCAGGGTCTAATATTCATACCAGACAATATCTGTGCTTAGAATTTGATTGGACTCTATCCCATGCTTTGTCATCTTCTAAATTAAAAACAAAAGCACAGGTACTATCTCACAATATTTGGGGAAAACAGGGCAAGGAATACCTGTTGGAAATCCAGGAATCTTGCTGAGACCTTCAAGCTGGGAAGTAAGGGATGCTAAGGAGGGGGCCAGAGACATTGTTTTGAAATCTAAATCTGATTTATTCCTACCCTGTTAGTGATTACTTAAAGTACTGGAAAGTGTGGCTCTGACCAACCAGGTTTTTCCTGAAAGAGATGGGGAAGCAAATTTACCCACCTCAGCAAATCTCTCTAATCTCAGCTGAGCCCAGTGCCCATCGTCGCAGAGGATGGGTCCTAAAACTGGGATGCAATCTCACCGTGGACTCCCAGTGTGAACTATCCTGAGGTAGTGACAAGGCCCTCTCATGTCTGAGTGATACCTGCTCTCCTCGAGCGTGAACTTGGTTTGTTTTTAAAACCCCCATGCCTTGCAGATCAGCAAATGGGTCTTCTTCTGTTTCTCTCCTTTAACTGGGTATATACAAGCAGCTTTAGGATGAGTGCTGAATGTTCCCAGCAGTGCAGTCCTGGTGTAAGGATAGACATATATGTTTTTATCTTTCTTAGATATATGCAAAGAATAAATAACCTCTGTATGTAAAGATACAATCACTTACCCCTTGTCTGTCAGCAGTCATATCCAGTTTTTCCGTAAGCATTCATAAAAAATTAATTAAATTTTGCCCAATGACCTATTAAAAATTGAGTAGCAGCATATGGGACTTAGCCAATACTGCTAGGCTTATGTGGGGAAAGCCACTGTAACCAACAGCTCTTTTCATCATCACTGGGGTTTTATTTTTTCCAGATGCTTAAAAATCAGCTATTTCAGTGTTGGGCTGTGCCAGTTCTGTTTCAAATGTGGAAGGTACATGGTTCTCAGCATTGGGTGAGGTTTTCATCAGTCTAGGTAGGACTGTGTAGTAATGAGGAGTGTGGGCTACAGAGCACATCCTGCAGCACTGTGTGGGCTACAAATTGAGTAAGAGAGTCATTTTATGTATCAGCTGAAAATAAAAAAAAACCCCACAACTGTGCACTGACTGTTCTTTGAAGAGGAGGTCTCCAGAAATTACCTTTAAGTTAAGAAATGCAGGCAATATAGAATGCTCTTTTTCTGAGGAGGACACAGTGAAATCTCACCCTTTGTGCAAAGGTGATGTTGCCTTGCTTCCTGCCCTGTGTGTAGACCTAGTGCATACTGTTCACCGTAAGACAGATGTGGCTTGAGGCACATTCAGTCTGAATTTGTACAGTGCTTGACTGTCCTAATGCTACTTTTGGACTTGACTTTCTTCATTTACCCTGCAGGCATCTGTTCGTAGACAACACACAACGTTACACCATCGTATCTGAATCGGGAAAATGTTTTTCTCTTGATTTTTCCAGAGGTCTTCTTCAAGGTATCTTGGAATGGGCCTTCTTTTGTGTGTGCCTGTCCAAGGGCATGCTATTAAAGCTTATGAATATCCTCAGGGAGGCTTGCCAAATGCTATAAAATTCCCACTTTTGCCACTCTAGAAAAAATTCTGCACAATTTTTTGGGGGAAACCCTACAGGAATTTTTGAGACTAGCTTGATCAAAACGAAAATGTTGGTTACTGATAAATGATTTAGACTTACAAAATTTCAAGAAAACTGTCCTTAATCTATCTACTGAATTTACCACACTCCCTCATTCTTCATCTATGTGACAGCTGAGATTTTTTTCCCTGTTATCTGGATTTTCTGCATATCACCTCCTTTTAAGAAACTCCCAAGATCTGATTTTTTTCTGGCTTTCATGTTCCCCAGTTGTTTTATCTGGGGAAACACAGCATGAAGATAATTTCAACAGTACGACCCTTGGGACTACAGGTAAGAGCCTCCAGACTTGAGGACTCCTGGAGAAGTTTCCAGGGGCAATCAGTGCACAGAGATAAAGGCAAAGCCTGGAGCCTGCTGGGGAGAGGGGCCAGAGACTTGGAGGGACTATCTTTATAAATGAGAAAGTGGGCTGGCTCTCTTTAAAAATCTGAACTGTTCTAGATACCCTGATTTAAACAGAACCTTTACATCTCTAGGATCCACCCAGTATTGCTTAAGAGCTACCACTTTAATAAATTATCAGTGTCAATCGTTATGAAATCCCCAGATGGAATATGGATACAACACATCTTTTAAAACATACGAAATGAAAGTACTGAACATTTCTTTCTTCAGTGTTTCCATTTTAATTGCAGCCCTCATTTCTCTGTGTCCATATCAACACATCAGCTCTATTAATAATATTCTACCAACGCATCTCTAGATTTCAGTTCTGACACATTTGTAAGTGCATCTTCTCTATCTTTAAAGTCTCATCTTGGAAATCCATTGCTGGAGGCTACTTGGTTTCAATTGCCAAAGGTAATTAGAAAGATGAAATTTGTTTAAAAAGTTGGTGATCACCATTCTTCCTGCTTGAACCCTAAAGCGTGGCAACTGGATGCAAGCCAGAGGAATTAATTCTAATACCAAGCCTAGTGTGAATGAGGCTCTTTCTTAAGTTTGATTTTTATAAATTTCTAGGTTTCAGATACAGGAACAGGGGTTGCCAATAGTAAATTTTTTTTCACAGCATGATGAAATCTGTACGATGAAACCAGCTATAATTATTCAGCTGGTGCCTGCAAACAGTTGCTTAGTGATTGGTGGCCTTTCTGTTCAAATCTGCAGTAAAACTGATTTGTGGGCTAGGTCACTAGCTGGTTTAAGTCAGCATGACTCTGCTGATTTAATTGGTATGCACTAGGTCAACCTAGTTAAAAATATCTCTGTATATTTAAGAATAGTATGGATAGCTTCTATAGACCAGACAATGCTGACCGATAAAAGAGACATCTCATATGGTTTTCAGCATACTAGTTTCTCTTTTACAGATGTCTTTATTTTCTTGGATTGCTGTCTTGAAGAGTACTTAAAATCACCCCTGCAGCAATTTTACTTTTGGAAAGTACTAGGTGAAGCTGATCATATAGCAACTCAAGAAGGCGAGCCTGTGTGAAGTTTGCACTGAAAAGCATCACAATATATTCCTTCCTAACTAAACACCTTTGTATTTGAATCCATGATTGTTCAAAAAAAAAAAATTTTAAGGATTTGTGTAGTTAAAAATTAATTAAAAATAGTCTATTGTTTAGTTACAAATATTCAAACTGAAAATAAAACCACATGTTGTTCTCAGTGGGGGAGAAAGTGTCAGGAGAATAGATTCATAGCAGCTTACAGATTAATATCCTAAGCAGAGACTGGTCTATGCATGTGTTGTGGAAGCAGCTTTCCAGTTACAGGGCACCAGGTGGTCACCTATGGTTGATTTAAGAAGCAAACACTGCCACAAATGCTATTAGTAGTGTGTAATGAGATTAAGTCCCCATAGTACTTGCAATATCCTTGAGGTTTTTCCCTAAAGCAGCACAGGGCTGATCACCACCTCTTAAACAATGAAGAGTTTAATCTTTCATGGTTGTATGCACATAACTCTCATCGGCATTAATAGGAGTTAAGCAGGCACATAAAGGGAAGAATAGACCTTAAAGTTTAAGTAATCATGGTATGCTAAAGGTTTCCAACAATTTCACAAAGGACCAGGCCAAAATTGTACGACTATTCCCACTGGGTGACATTAAGTGTTTTCAGAGATTGGTATTTTTGAGGCATAAAGGGTGATTAGAGGTTCTAAAATAACAATGAAGATTTAGGAAAAGGTAAGAAGACTTAGCTGCAAGAGACAGAACCTGAGGCAGAGCTCATAATTAATTAAATGTTTTTCCTCTCTGTGGCAGGGTGAGATTTTGCTTTCTTTTATTCTAAAGTAACTAGTTTTGATGTGTACTGAGCATTGTGGTGGACTTCCTGGGAGTTCGGTGGATGTTTATCTAGTTAGAGATGACACAGTTCTCCACAGCAGTTCTTGCATATGCAGGAGGAAACTATTTCACTAGGTGCGAATTCTGTGCCCTCCTGTAAAAGCTTGGTGTGGCTGTGTAAGCAGGAAGGATCCTCCCATTATGGGTCAGCAAGACTAAGTCCTCTGCTGCTCAGCTCAGAGGCTGCCTGAACTAGTTGTAGGGGCATCTGCTTCTTCCTAGGAAGAAGACTGGGAGTACAAAAGGGTATCAGAAATGGTAACTCAAACACTTGAAGATTAAAATAGGTGTTTTCAGAGCTTGATCTGTTCCTCACTTATTTTTCCATACAGAAGTTGCTGCGGGGAGAGCGTACAGGGCCAGTAAAGAGAAAAAAAAATCCATGCTAGACTCTTGACTGGCCTCTGGAGTCTGCCCACTTTGTCATTTAGAGGGTCAGCTTTTGCTTTCACACTTGCTGGTTCATTGATTTATGATTTCCAAGCCCTTTGACTTCTGCTAGTGGATATTTTTTTCTTGTATCGTATCAGTGGATATGGGCTGTTGCTATTTGTTGATAATACACTGCTTTTTGATACTACAGTTTCCACCACTGATTAGGGGAATTGCTTTGTTAAATTTTAGAGTTTAGGTATTAAAAGACATTGACTTTTCAAGATAATATTTGGATATGGCTTTGTATTTTCTTAAGAAGATACTTGCCATTTTTTCCCTCCCTCCCTGTTTTTGATGTTCTAATTACAGGATAGCATTGACTTTTTCAGTCTTATAATGTAGTCCAATTGGTTGTACTTAAGCACATCATCAGAAAATTTAAGGCCAAAGACTGGAGGGACTACTTTATGGCTTGTTTTAATTCCAGAAATGAAAGCCAAAAGAATGTCCCTTTTGTGCTGAAATATCTAGCTGGCAGGTGTGCCTTCTCATTTTCTTCTTTATAAAACCTAGAATTAATTAATAGTACTTGCCTGTATTGGACACAGAGGCAATTGATTTCATATTACATTTGCAATTTGTATAAAACCATCACGGTGGAGAATTGCACACATCCAGTAAAGAATCGGAGGATGAAGGTGTTTTGAGGCTTTCAAGTGAGTCTCTCTCCTGGCAGAGCAAGATCTCTGCCTTCGGGTAGAACCGTTGCTTTGCTCTTTCAGACCAGGAAAGCGGTTGCTGCTAGAATAGGACAGTGAATTCACATCCAGAAACTGATTAGCAACACTGCGTATCGTCATGGCTTTTTTCACTGACTACATGTAAAGCAACATAGAAGCTTTGGGCAAGTTGTCCTATGGAGCTGGGAAGCCAGATGGTTGCCAGGGGAAAAGCTTAAACCTGGTTCTCGTTAAAGGCTTACAAACAGAGCATCTTGTTAGGTTTTGCAGTGGTTGCAGAGGCTCAGGGATATTCCACAGCTGGTAAATTAGTTGATAGTAATAATACGTTTAATAGAATGACGGGTTTCACACAAAAGTAAATCCAAGTATTAAAAAATACAACTTTTCCAGTGTAATACAGCTATTATGATTTTGTGATTTGTTCAGGAAACATCAATAAAGCTGTGATGTTACTTGTGAAAGAACTTCACAGTTCTTCAAAGAGCACCACTAGGTAAATTATGTTTAAGGAGGTATTTTGGCAAACAACCTGGGATCTTTTTTGTACATAATAAACGTTACAGTACAAGTATCAAGGGTAGGTTATAAACTGTGGGGTTTTTCCAAGGAAAACTTATTGATTGCCAGACTGTAGGAAGATTCAACCATAAATAATTTTATATACTGCGAAGTTAAGTGTCTAATCTGGAGTGCAAGGCTCCCTGCAACAGCCCTTAGTGCTTGCAAACAGATCTGTCATTCATTATTCATGGGCTGCCAAGGCAATGAAATCCTTCTCTGATTTGAACTAGGAGGAAGGATAGAAATTATATATAAACTGAGAAACTTCAATAAATACACATCAAAGAAAATGTGCTTGAGGAAAAGAATGGACTCCCCACTTGTGAAACCCCTATAGGTTGTATTGACTTGTCTGACTTCCGACAGAGATGGCAGATGAACTTAAAACTAAGTTGCATATGCAGTAATGACCCCAAGACCAGAAATATGCCCCAGAGGATTTTAATTGGAGCTTTCGTTTTGGCTTCAGCTGCCATAGTGATGAAAACCTATTAGTAAGTAGGCTGTGGCAATTTGGAAATATAAACAGGGACCTTCTGAAATTATCAAAATTCAGAGACTTCTCCCTGAAGGGAGGGAGTAAAAGACTAAAAACATATTCAGGTAGAGATGTCTGGGAAGAGGAAAGGCAGACTTCTGAAATTATTTTTTTCTGAAATATTCATTTCAGTATTTATCCCTTTGCTGCACATTTTGCATTTACATCAGCTTTTCCCTGATGCTGCTGTGCTCCATTTTCCATATGAAGGTGGGAGTTACGGTGAAGTGCAAGGAAGCATCTGCACAGTGTGCTGCAGAGCAAAGGAAAATATCTAAGCAAATTTCCCTTCCCTGGCAGTCGGGATGATGAGGGTAGAATGGTACAGCCAGGCACTGCAGCACAGGGAGGTAAAATAGAAGGATGTAAAAAGGAGGTTTTAGCAATGGCAACATTTGAAAGGAAATGAAGTACATTTAACTGAGGTTGGGTTTTTGTTTTTTTAAATACAGGAAGGATCTTGGCTACTTGCTTAAATTCCATTAAGGAGAAACATAATGCTGATGTTCCCTATCTTGTTTTCAACAGCAGATGTTTATTATCAGGGAACCTTTTTGATTCCTCATTGAGCTCAGTGGCAATTTTCCTATGGAGTGCACTTGGATTTGAGGTAGACACTATGTTATTTAATGCAGATTGGCATGACTGTATTTTGTTTTAAGAAGTCATTAAAATAAATCTGATGTTTGTTTTCCATAAAAAGCAGCCCTTGGAAAAAGTCCCAAGCAGTTTTCCTTTGATGCATAAATTTGCTTAGCATCTTTAACAGCCCAGTAAATGGTTTCGTTTGTAATGTGAATATACCGGGCACTTGGTATAACAAAAGAACACTTAAGCTTCTAACCAGTCCTGTGAATTATGATATATGGTACTGTTCAATAAACAGTGGAGTGTGAGGTAATGAGCCACAGAGGTATTGAGAAAGAAGTAGTGTTTTTTCCAAATAAGATTTTACTTGGCTATTTGACAGTTAACACTGAGTTGGGACGTGAAAGAGATATTCCTTTTCTGAATAACTAAGCAAAGTTAAAATATCACATTGTGGGAACTATTGCAAATAAATTATACTGGGAAGTGATCTGCTCTGCTCAGGATTATTTTAGTTTCTGGGCCTGAGATGTTTTCCAGTAGTAAAAGAAGAAATTTCCTTCTTTCTAGACAGAGAACGTTGTTTCTTGAAGAGGTCTGATGTTGCGCAGCTCTCTTTCTCTTCCCTGGTTAGTAATACTCCCAAACACAGGCTCAGATGAGGACTTTCATTGACCTTCAGGACTGATGAGTCAGCTCTGCATCACTGCAGTCTCCCATCGTGGTGCATGTTGGCTCCAGTTTCTATGCAGTACTGGGGCAATGTGCTGTGCAGCTGAAAACTACAGCTCCAGATCCACGGATCAGTTCTGCAGTGGCCCTTGCCATTTTCTATGCATTTAGGATTTAAGGGGAGGAGAGAGATTAATGTGAGACAATGAAAGGATTACAGCCTAAAAATATAGGGCTGATCGTAGTATACATGCCATTAATTTAATAACTTGCTGTTAACAGCTTTTTAAGATTATTACTTGTAATGGAGATGTGTAACTCAAGACAACTGCTTACAGAGAATCTCACATTTGCCTGCCTGCCTGCCTCAAGTTTATGAAATACGAAAACTAAGAGAGGAAAAGATTAAATTGCGTTGCTTTTGCCTAGATAGTCCTGGACAAATTTCTCACGAATTTCAGTGAGTGTTGGTGTCTGTTTTCCGTTGCCATTTGTAGCTAGAGTTTCAAGGTCTGCAGTGATAACATTATTATTTGTTAAATAATATACATATCTTAATAGCCAGGCAAGTGGTTTATGGAAGAATTTCAGCTCTGGGAAGTAGTTAAAGGTGACTTAGGAGGTCTGTCTAAAAAAATAATCCATTATGCATAGCTTTTTAAGTATTCAGTATTTTCTAATGCACAATATAGCGATGTACCTTGCAGAACCAAAAGGATTGTGTAGCTGCAGCACTCTGGTTGGCTTCTGAAGATTCAGGATTCTGTTTCTATATGACCTTGGAAATTGTTTCCTTATCTCTATTTTATGGGGTTAAAATCATTTCACACCTATCAGTCAGATGTGTTCTAAAGATAAAATTCATTGTGAAATGAATTCAGAGATCACAGTGTCTCTAGAGTTTTAATCTACAAAACCAATATATGGAAATATTCCTAAAGAAGATTTAAATACACATTTCAGGAAGCCACTCTGAAATGTGAATATTTTGGAGGAAGATCCTAAGTTTTGTTTATATGGAGCCTTAATAAGTGCTGCGTATTGCCTTGACAATAATGGAAAGCCTATACAATTTATATAAAAAGGCTTTAAGGGCAAAACAACCGAAGAAGAAGACGTAAAGGTACATATAAAGTCTTCTAGCTGTCGCTGAAACCTCTCGTTTCAAGGTTGGAAGGGTAATCCTGAGGGAGATGGTGACTTCAGGTAAATGAATTGTTGGTGAAAGCCCATGTCCGACACTTGGCATGGGATGGGGTGTTGGCTTCTCAAAGCCACACTGACTACTCCCATGCTATTGAACAAGGCAGTTCTCATGACTAGGGACATTGCATGGCCCTCTGGTAAACAGCCATCACTCTTCCCTCTCTTTCTGCCCAGATATGAAACTGCTCTGCTCTCTAAACACTCCTTTTTTTTTCCTTCCTATAATTACAGGAGATAATTTCTTGGAGTAGGGTCATAAAGCTGCATTCATCTGTCTGCAAAGCGTAGTTCCAGCTGTGCCAGTTCAGATTTATGTCCTGTGCTTGCCATCCTCTCACTGAAATTACAGTGCTGCTAAATAGTGACGGACAAGGCTTCTGGGATTTGAGCTTTATACACCATGTGGATTGTAAATGACACAGGTCAATGAAAGAACCGAAATGGTAGAGTTCAGAGGCAGCCATCCCTGACTACAGCAACAATTAGGCATCAAATGAGAAAGCCAAGACTGCTGCCAGGGACCTGCTATCTCTACAAAAACTGGTTAGGATATTGGGTAGTTCCTCCAGAAATATGAAATCTTAGGTATTGGGAATAATTGGTTATCGTAGGATGGAAAAGGAATGTTTGGTTTCCTAATCAAAGAAGTACTCTAATAATTAAAGACAGTCACTCACTTCAAGAAAGAGGCTTGTCTTTTTCCTGTGGGTAGCAAATTTTAATGCTTGATACCAGTAACTTGCAACTGAACTCATTGAACAGATTGGTGCTGTTGACTGACTACTGGATATATTTTTTTTAAAGCAAAGTCAAGGGTGAGCGCATTTATCAGGACCATTGGATTCCACTACTGTTGCGAGTCCAGTATATAAACAGGAGGTGTATTCTTGTTCTCTTTGACTCTGATTTTATTGAGGTCTTCAGCAATCTTGGTTTTAAATTTCACTCCTGTCCAGAGTCTCAGTGAAATCAATAATGAAATCCCTAGGGTACTTGGTTCAGTTTTTGTAGCATATCCCCTTTTGGGGAGATAAACCTATTTTAGTAGGCATTAAAAATGTAATATATAAGCTTTTATTGTTATTGTGCTTTAGACTGATTTGCTTCAGCTTGTTTTTCAGAGTACTTTTTGTAGTTCTACTTTGTTCAGAAGAGATTTTTAATGCTTTAGCAGTCCTTCATAGAGCCCTGAAATTGTAAAACATCAAGAATTATGTGAAAAATACTGTTTCTGAAGGTGAGGAATGAGAGTTGAGGGTAATAATTTGCCCCTGACAATAACAGATGGGAGTGAAAGGCCAGCAGTTTGCTTCCACTTGATAAATGGCTGTAATTTGACAGCAAATTACATGTCACATGAAGTTGGCAAATGGTGCAAGAAATCAATATTTAGTGTGAAAAGTTGATACAATTAGTCTGTTGATCAACAGGGTGTGTGAAAACATGATTTAATGCCTTGAATTTACTTCTGGTGATTTCAGTGGGAATGGGTCGCAGAGCAGTGAATCGCCCTGCGATCCCTGGTAGTCCTTGCAGCAGCTCCTAGCACAGCTCAGTTCGTAAGTCTGCCAGTATTAGAGATTAAAGTTTGAGGCAGAAGATATGAATCCAGCTATGAATATTAGTGCAAACAGGTCAGCTTGCTTTCCTTCACTGCTGTTCAAGAGTCCTGAGCAAGGATTGGTGGACTGGGTTCATGTACAGTAACTGGAAGCTGAATCTTGCAGTTACTGTTCAGGCTGCATCATCATCTTCTGTCTAGCTTTCCACTTTCAGGGCTCTATTATTACCTGGAAGTATAAACCCAAATGAGATCTGACGGATAAGGACTTATCCAAGAACTAAAATGAAATTATATGCAACTAGCCTTATTTCATTAAATAAACGTGAGCTTAAAAATCCTAAAATACAATATCCTGCAGGACATTGCCTCTCAGGACCTGTAGTTAATAAATTGTTGCAAGTCAGATGTGAGTAGGAAAAACGTTAAGCTATCACGAGGCTGCAGTTGAACTATATGAAACTTGAATATGAATTCCATTTATGCAGGGAGAGGGAGAAGATAAGACAGGGATTTATGCTTCCTGCAGAATCTCAACACAGTTCAGTATTCCAGCAGATCAGATGCAAGAAAGATTAACCTAACTTTGCGGAGACAACACATAATTCTCTGTAAAAAGCACATAACATTAGATACGAATCTGAACTAACCATTGCGTTCAGAGCAAGCAGGTTTAAATAATTACAAGGAAAACAGTCACACTTTGTAGTCAGTGTCACTCTTCCAAATGTTTGTCACCATCAGAGGGCTCAGCAATGTTAGTAGAGCTGACTTTTTGTTCACAGTTGTCACGCCAACTCAGCATCCTAGCAGGTATGGATTTTATTTTCACCTAGAAATGTGTAAAGTACTCTGATACTTGTACATATGTAAGAGTTCTTGCTGGAAAAAATGACTATACCTTCCTTGCACCCAGCTCAAATTTAAGAAGTCATTGGGCTGAATTGAGCCCTGGAGGCAGTGAATCTATCTTCTCTGATGTAAATGGAGTTATGCCTGTGTTATGCACTCCCCATCCTGTCAGCCAGTTACAAGACTGACTGATAAGCTTTTGCAGCCCCTGGCATCACCTTCAGGGCTTTCAGAGCATGCCAGGAAGGGGCCTTCTGACGTTCTGCTCTCGTAGTCCAATGCCTGGACATTATACATCCATTTCTCCATCAAGTCTGCAAATAATTTTATTCTTACTTGCAGATACAGAACTCCAGATTTTTACAACATCAGAATTTGCTTTGGCAACTCTGTAAAACCCACTACCTTGCTTAATGCTGTACACTTACCTATATCTCCAGCTTGCAGTTTAGGTCAGCAGGAAACTTAGAGTGCTCTGGTGGCCCCGTTTCAATGGAGAAGGTAGAGAGGATGGAGTGCTCCATATCATTTACGCAAGATTTCTTCAGATAATTGATAATCTGCTGTAAAAGGGGATCTTGATCCTTTCTCCTTGGTCTGGAATCATTGTTGCAATGTAGTGCCTCCAGGTTGACAGTGGGGAAGTTCAGGGGCTGGTCACAATTACAACATTATTTAACAATTTATGCCCATTGATCTTTGTGTTGAAAACAAGGAAAAATAGATTTATTCAGTTAGTATAAGAAATAGCAACCATCAGATGACCAGTCATCCAGAACTCTGAATACTCTGTGATAACATAGAACAACCATGCTGAACACAAGGTTAACAAGTCTTTTTTGGAGGACAAATTTGAAGTCCCCGCTAGAAAAGGAAGGTGAAACAATGAGCAGTTTGAAGTTATTTAAAAGGTATGGGTTATTGCATTACTGTTGACTAGGCAAAAAGCTCCTTTTTTTCCAAAGGAATTTATTGCTTTAAATATATAATGTGCAAGGGATATGATAACTTCCGATAACCTTCATCAGACATCTGAAACAGATATAGTTGAGACGATTCTTGAACATCAGTTACTGCTTTCCAGCATAGTGACTGACAAACCCCAATACTGTCTTTCAGAGTCTTAGCAGCTCAAAGACCATGCTCCATCTCACCTCTTGTTCAGTGGTGAAGACCTTTGTTGTGTTCCTCAGGCTATTTATTGCTTCTGGTTTTGCTGAAGGCGTATTTTCTTCTACCAAATTAATTAAATGTAAGAGAGCATCTGATTTGCCCATGCCTTGACCTTTGGTGCTTGGATGCATAGGAAAGGAGTGTAAAACCCCTCCTCTCTTCTCCCACCTTGCCTCCAAGCCCCCTATATACTCACATATATGAAATCCTTAGCTGGTAATATTTTTCAGTCATCCAGCTCTTGCTTACCATGGATGTAAAGGCAACGAGGACTAAATCTTTTAAGATGTCACTATGTGTGGATATCAATAAACAGGGTTTTGTCCTGAGCAGGAATTAAAATACACCAAGCCTTTCCTGCCATCTATACCTAGAAATGTCAAGGAAAAAGGTTGCACTTTGCCGCTCCTCAAATGCAACATTGCCCTGTTGGTAAAATGTCTTTTCCTCAGTGAATGTGTTTGTCTGTTAAAGGCATCTTCTCAGAGTTGAAGAAGGAACTCAAGGAATGGATGTTTTACAGTTCATTTTGAAGGATTTTTCTCCCATCAATGTCCACAAATTCCTCCACAAGACAGGGTGTTCTGGTTTCAGCTGGAATAGAGTTAATTTTCTTCTTAGTAGCTGGTACAGTGTGTTTCGGATTTAGTGTGAGAATAATGTTGATAACACACTGATGTTTTAGTTGTTGCTAAGTAGCGCTTATCTTAAGCCAAGGACTTTTCAGTTTCCCATGCTCTGCCAGCAAGCAGGTGTGCAAGAAGCTGGGAGGGAGCATACCCAGGACAGCTGACCCGAACTAGCCAAAGGGATAGTCCATACCATGGAATGTCATGCTCAGTATATAAACAGGGGGGAGTTGGCTGGGAGGGGTGGATCGGTGCTGGGGCATCAGTCAGCGGGTGGTTAGCAATTGCATTGTGCATCACTTGTATTTTCTTGGGGTTTATTTCTCTCTTTTTTTTTTTTTGTTATATTCCTTTTCATTACAATTATTATGATTATTATATTTTGTTATTATTATTGTTAGTGTTATATTTTATTTTACTTTAGTTATTAAACTGTTCTTATCTCAACCATGAGTTTTACTTTTTTTCCCTGCTCCTCCTCCCCACCCCAGTGGGAGGGGGGAGGAGGGAGTGGCTGCATGGTGCTTAGTTGCTGGCTGGGGTTAAACCATGACACAGGGGCAGCTGGGGGGGCCCTGGGCATTGGAGCTACTTGCAAGTGCAGAGCACTGAACGTTTCCAGCTGCAGAGTTCACTGCCTAGTCATGGCTTGTGGAAAGTTTCGTTAGCAAGCCTTGCAAGCTATGCCATCTGCTAATGACACCCAGCACAGTGACTGGTGTAACATGGCAGTCATTTCTTCTGACAGTGAAACGACACTTTAAAGTTCTTTACAATGAAAGAGAAAAGATGTTTAAAGTTGCCAGAGTTGTGTTTGAATGCCGGCTCAGGTGTCAAACAGTTATCATCTTCAGGGAGAAGGAATTCTCCCTTCACCCTTTCTGCCAAGAATCATCACAGGAAAGATTTACCTGCTTCCTCTGTGTTTACTTTGTGTGGGCATGGCATTGATGGGGAGCGAGTGAGTCCTGGTGTCCATCCGGGGTAGCGGGAAGGGCTGATGGGAACCCACCCCTCTGTTGAGTAGCTTGTTGCCTACGGCATGCACACCCGTGGGCTGGTGTTGCACAGGCATGCCCAGTAAGAAGTGTGTCAGTAGTGATCCCTGGTTAAACAAGACTTGAAGGAAGGCTTGCTTTCTTTCCCTTGCCATTCATTTACATTTTGTGTTTGCAAATTTAACATAATCACTGTTAAAAGTGGGCCCCATGATCATGCTGCTTGATTGGCCTGGAAAAATCAACTGTGTAAGTTAGAAATATGTTCAGTCACTTCTCCAGGAAATGTTACTGACACCATCCCCATCTCAATAATCCTACTATAAATGTCATTGATATTTGGCTGAGTAGGGGAGCAATAGGATCCTATGGCCATAGGAACTGGGATGATGCATGTGGAAATCACCCTTTAAGCAATTGTCACATGCTGTTTACTTCTCCTCTCTGATCTGGTTCTGAAACAAACGGCTGCCAAGACTCTTTATTTATATCTGTTTTTAATTGGAAGCTTTACTTAATAAAATCAAGGATAAGCAGATACTTAGATTTCTTCCAAACACGATTAATATTTATTTCTGAAAGTCTTTGGATAGGACTTCGACTTGCTTTTCAGAAACTATAAGCAGGTAAAATCTATCCACGCAATCCCTTTTGTGCAACCTGGAAGTTTTTTCCTTTCTTCCTCTGACATATCACAGAAATATGCTGTCAAATGTGTAGAGATGGGCTGCAAAAATCCAGTAGAGTTAATTTAAAGCAACCCCAGATCTTCTACACATGTCAGATTCTCCCACTCCGTCTGTGGTTTAGTAAGTTGCAGTCTCTTGCCAGTTTGTGAAACGCTGTTGCCGCTTTCTGCTCCCACACTGTGATAGTTTGTTTCTGTTTGATAAAACTGTTCCCCTGGGAGACTCCTCCAGTCCAGCTGAGCATCTCAGGGTATCAACCTGGGCCGTTAGCCTGTGTTGCTCTTACAAAATTGTAAATAGTTTTTAAAAAGACATGGTTTTTTATTTCTCAAGCAGTGACATGGGACCATGTTACTGATATCAGCAAGTAGCCGCAAACTTCCCAAGTTTTACATGGGATGGGAGCCCTCGTAGTGACTCACACCCTGCCAGTGCTGGGTCCCCACCCTGTATGATAAGTAGTAGCACATGTTGATGCTGAGGAGTTGAAGAGAGAGGCAGTCATGCATGCAGCTCTGTACCGGCACCATGTACATGGTGCAGACCTCTACACTTGCCTCCGGACATCAGTCTCAAGGTGCGTGAAACCATGCAACCGCTGGAGCTGGGTGTCTGGCCCACAGGAGCATAGGATGTAAGTAACTACCATCAGTGCTGGTCAGCAGGAGTTGCGACTCCTCAGGTCAAATCCCTCCCAGCTACACGGATACATGACTTGGAGCAGCTTCAGTGAAGTCCAACGTGGGTGCTTTGAGTCAGGTGGACACTATGCGTCTTTGTCTAACTTTGCGTGTGGCTAACTGCATTTCTTTTCTACCTGTGTTTGATGTGTTCATGTCTAATCATGTATGAGGCTTAGTCTGGCCTGAAGCAAAGTGTGTGCTTTGTGTCACCAACTATTAAGCAAGAAATGTCTGTGGCAACTAAAGGATGACGATTTCGTTTGTTTACTTACCAACTCTAGTCTAGAGACTAGATTCAATAAACTCTGCCTAATCTCTTAGTTTGAGGGAAATCTTCAGAATAACTACAATATCACATCACAGAGCATCTTCTGAGGGAGTCTGTGGTAACAGAGCCATCTGGATGTTCTATTCATGTAGCCTTATATATGCATTCCTGTTAGGCAAGGAAGCAGAGCTATAAAAATTAATTGAATTACAAAGGGTAATGCCAGAACTGGATGCTGTGGAGGGAGACCTGCCCTCCTCCCCTTTCATAATATACAGTTTGTCTCCTCCTTTCAAGGAAGCATAACAGAAAGAATATATGTTAAGAAAACTAGGTTTCTTCAAACAAATTAGTTCATTATCCACAAGTCTCTAGGCACTGTCATGCACAAGAGAGTAAACTACAACCCCACCTCACGTTTTACTTGAGAACATCATTTTTTCCCCTTCTCCTTCACTTTCTCCCATTGGATTGTAAGCTTTTGCGCCTATGAATGCAGAGCTTCCCCAGAGCAACAGCAGAAGACGCAGCACATTGTGAGCTCGGTGGGCGAGGAGGAGGAGGGCAGGAGGGGTGCAAGCCGGGCGAGGAGGCGGAGGGCACGGCTGGCGCAGGCAGGGCTCGCTGCCCGGGGGCAGCCCCGAGCCTGCCCGGCGGCGGGGGCGGTGTGGGAAAGGCTGCCTGCCCGCCCTCTCAGGCTGCCTGCCCGCCCTCTCGGCCTGCCTGCCTGCCTGCCCGTCCTCTCGGGCTGCCTACCTGCCCGTCCTCTCGGCCTGCCTGCCCTCCCTCTCGGCCTGCCCCCGCGCCGCCCGCGGCTCTCGGGAGCGCGGAGCTCCTTTCAGCGTGGCATGCTCGGCCTCGTTATTTTACCTCTCTTTACAGGGGAGTTTTTCTAAGTCGGCAAATAGGTGGCTTGTTCTGTGTCTCTCGTGCTTCCTTTTAAGCGCAATTAATTATTTTAATTGATTAATATTGCACCGAGCGGTTTGCTGGGAAGGGACAGCTCTTCTGGTTTTTTGGACTAATTACCAGTCTGGATTTCTGAATGACAATACGGCTGCTAATTAATCTCACTGCAGTTCTCACAGAAAGAGACCCTGATAAGAACTTGCCAATTAACATAAGGAAAAAAAAAAACCCATCAAGAGTGCTGTTGTGGTTTTCTGGCATCCACTCCCAGTCAGATGAATATCACTGTTAAATACAGAGACAGATTAACTACTAAGTATGAAAGCCAGTGGGCTGCGAGGCTGCTCCAAACGTGCCCAGACGTTATTCATTCAGGAGCTAGCTTTTATTTGTGCGCCCGTTCACTCTTGTTGCCTAACATTGCTTGCTACGGTTTTTGTAAGCAGGAGGAAGATGAAGCAGAGCAGCGCGGCAAGTACCCGACCATCCCATAGGGAATTTCTCGCAGTGTCCCGATGTTAATCAATATTAGCAGAAGGCTGAAAGGGGAGTGTCGGCAGGGTGGGTCCCAGCTTTCACCTGGTTCAACTGGTGTGGCCGGGGACCTGGGGTCTGCGTGGGGCACTGCCTGGCTCCGGAGCGCTCCCACGGTGCGTGACAGGGAGCACGTGAGGGCCGTGTGGGATGGTGCTGGTGGTGGTGGGCAGCGGAGACACCCCCGGGCTCCTTTACTTGTCTCACAAATTGTGCTCGTTAGCCATGGTGGGCAGCACCAGCATACAGCCCAAGTATTCACTTTGCTTCTTGCAGGGGAAGTTTGCAGCCCATGCTGACTTTCCTGCTGCTGCGGCTAAGCTGCTAATAGTTCCTGGAAAAGCTCATTTAAAACCACCTGGGCACGTTACAGGACTGTGTAATCTCAGCTGTATCTGTGGTGTAGATATGTCCATGAAAATACAGGGCCAGATGATGAGCTGGTGACGGTTACTCCAGTCCCTGATCCACACCAGCTCTGTGAGACCAAGGTGAGTTACAGAGACTGCTCCAGCCAGGGGGAAGGGACAGGACCTGGTGCTGTTGCCAGTTTGTTTTCATTACCTTGAATTTTCGGAGCGGTGTTTCTGGCCCACAGGACCACATGCCACGGGTGTTCCCGAAGAGATGAGCAGCCTAGCAGTTGCTGGGGCTGGTGTGTGCTGTCCAGGGTGACCAGAGAGCTGTCGCACAGCAGGATGTACGACAAGCTCATGGAAAGTGCTGGTTTAAACCATGCTGGTTGAATTTAATTTCTTTTCCTTTTTTCCTCTCTGTGCTTGCAGGTCAGAAGATTCTTCACCACAGAAGTGATGTCTTAGAAACTGTAGTCCTGATCAATCCCTCAGATGAAGCAGTTAGTACTGAGGTAAGTCAGAAATACTTCATTGGATGTGTCATAAAAGCTCCATTAGGAGGACAGGATGAGAGCAGTGAAGCAGATGTAGTTGAGATGATTCTTGAATCAGTTACTGCCTTCCAGCTTAGTGTCTGACAAACCCCAATACTGTCTTTCAGAGTCTTAGCAGACTAAGAGCAGATCCTAACTGTGGATGAGAGGACATGTTAGGAGCAAGTATCATGAAAAACATCAGCCATCCCTTGATTTTCTCCTTGGTTTCCCAGACTCCTGACAAAATGTCAGAGGCATAGGACAGAAACACACCTCTGATCCCAGCACTCCTTTTCTCATAATGCACCAAATTCCCTTCTTGATGAAGTGGAGGCAGCTGTGGTGAAACTACATCTGCTTTTCTTCTGCTCCTCCATTGTTTGGTAGCTCTGGATGCCTATGTTACACATGAAAAAAGTGCCTGAAGGTGCCCTGAGACAAATTTAGGTCTTTGAGAAGAATTACCAGCTATGTGGTGGTGACTCTAGGTTGATCTATCTGTCTTCAAAAAGCATGTGAGCTGATAATGGATTCTGGAGAGTGCCCCAGAAGAGGACTGCCAATTCCTCATGAACTTGCCAGAGTAGAGTCAAAGAACTGAGCATGTAGCTCAAAGACAAAATTGACAAATTTAACTAGTGAGACTGAAGGCTGAAAAAAATAGGGATAATTGCATTGCTAGCCTGTGCTGGGAAGCACTGACATAGTACCATTTCTGTTGGGAAATGAAGCTGCTCTGCTTCTAGTATGTAGTGAAAAATCTATTTTGTTACCAACCTTAAGTGATATTAAACACAAACAGGAGGAAGGACTCCAAAACAAATGAAATTTCTGAAGTTGTGAAAGTTTAAATAAGTAAGTCACCTTAGTTAATGACAGCTCACTCACTAAAAAATATGTGTGAAAATCTCTTACAAGGCATTAGAGGTACTTGGTAAGGAGCAAGGGGGTCAGCTGGATAGCAGCCCTTAATACACTTAGACGTTCAGAGTAAAAAGCTATGAAGTGTGTGTGTGTGTGGAGGGGGGGAAGAGCCAAAGGAACTGCCAAAAGTAGGGAAATGCTGTTGCTGTTTCTGTTGTTCGTCATACCTTTGATGGATGACCACATGGAAGAACACGGCCTGAGGCCCATTAATGACTTCTGAACCCTGGCTTTACTCCCTTGGCTCTGGAAGATATTTGGCTAGGTTGCTGTTAGTTTCCTCTCGCTAGACTGTGGGAGGCAATCTTTTCTTCACTTTCATCTTGCCAAACTGGTCACAGCCAGAAGTTACAAGCTGAGATTTACCTTGGCTGGCTAAGCAAGGCTCTGACTGGACACAAGCCAGAAAAAGACAGTAAGAAAGAGGCAAGAGAATTAAATCGGAGGTTGGAATAGACATGCTCTGCCCAAATAGAAAACTTAGTTTCATACATCAAGAGATTTCCAGGTTGCATCTGGGGAGACAGTGATGTAGCATGGAGCTCTGACTTCATCAGAAGAGGAATTTGAATCTATTTGTTCAGGAAAAACAAAGGAAAATGATATTAAAACAAATTCCTGCTAATCTGGCTGGTAATAGCTATACTGGTGGTAATCTGAGCATGGTTCTGCCCAAAGCTCCTGTCATATTCTGTCAAATGCCAAAATACCTCCCAGAAGAGAGAGGCTCAAAGGGAGAGAGACTGTAGTTTCCCCAAACAAACAAGTTTCTGAAACCCCCATGAAGTTACTTCCTTCTTAAGAAGACCCCACTCTGTTGCTCTAATGCTCCTGCAACTGTACTGTAAGTCTGGGAAACCGCTGACGCTCCTGTGTCTGTTCACACTCCATCTTCACCTCCGTTTTGACTGAGGCTACATCTTGCTGTTTGCTTCCTTCAAACAATTTGGGACTTCAACCAAGGGGAAAGCTGAACAGAAACACTACCTTGCAGTAATTCTTCTGAAACAGAGTGGTCTTGAAGTCAGGAGATAAATTTCTGGTAGTCCTTCAGGAAGCCTTGGTTATACCCAGACACAGAATTTATGTGTCTCTTGAAGGTCTTCTATGTGTATCATACACTATGCTCTGTAATCTGCAAGCATTTATTTACTTTTTTTCTTGCCATAGTTTGCTAGCTCTGCAGAACATATTTCATCATCAATTAATAAAATAGGTTGAAGGGGAATTATGCAACAGTCACATATCTGTGATTCACGAGTCAGGAAATAATTTTGCTGTTGGAAAACCTGGTGAGTTTACACATAAGTTGGCAGACTGCCCAGCACTGCTGCCAGCAATGAGAGAAAACATAGAAGAGGAAGCCAGTTCTTTTATGGTTTTAGTACAGCTAAAACAGACAAGATTTGAGCAACACACATCAGACCGCCGGCTGCATTTATCTATGTTTTTGTCTGAAAAAGAAACAGATACACTTGATCCAGCAAGGATATGGCTGAATTTATAGTTATTTAGTGCAATTAGTGACAAAGCAGCATTAGTCCTGCATTTAATTAAAGGAACTTTCTGCTGCTCAGCATCAGGGTCACTTATTTAATAAACTAACAATGAAGATGTGGTAGAGTTGGGATCTTCTTTCAGATACATACTCTTCATTGCCTCTTTCCTACTTGTACTGAAAATGCGAGTTGTTCAGCAGAGGTTCAGGTTGACCCTCCCTGGCTCAGCCTCCCTGGCGTGAGCGGGAATTATTTAGAACTGGTTGCTTAACAATCAATATAAAAATTTAAAAGAATAGCTTGCTAGGAGAGCTGAGGTGATTATGTCATCTCCATGGAGATAGAGCTTGGATGCAATATCATGTGGAGTTGTTCCAGATGGACTCTACTCATTTAGTTTAATACGTGGATAGCCTTGTTCTGAAATCACTATTCTGGTTTAATTTAATTCCTCCTTAAACAGAGGAATTAGTGCACTTGAAATTCATACCTTACCGTAGGCTGAATTGATTTTTCAGTGTTGGACAAGACTTTTGAATTATTTGAAAAAAATTTACACAACCGTACAGAATCTTACACAGGTTTCGTTTAGTTTTGTTCTTCAATTTAAGTTTAATTCAGCCAACAGAAGTATACTGAATATATGGATTTCTCTTAGCATGCAAGTAGATCTCCCCCTGGGGGGGAAACAAGAATTATTAGTAGCTGTGATGAGGGTCAAGTAAAGTAACGAGTATCTACTTTAAAATAGTTAAGAGTTATTTCAAAATGCAGAAGAAAGTTATTTCTCAGTAGCAAGCTCATTTGTTCCATCAGGCACCCACTTAATTTACTACTGTATATTGAAAAAGATCTTGGGTTGGCACACTTTAAAGACTTATAGTGTCCATAGTTAGTGACATCATGAGATGTAAATGGTGCATGTGACTGTATCTGAGTGCTCGAAGTTCAAGTTTATAGTTATGGTAAAGCAGAATCATC
The DNA here is from genome assembly GCF_018139145.2 of Gymnogyps californianus. NCBI lineage: Eukaryota > Metazoa > Chordata > Aves > Accipitriformes > Cathartidae > Gymnogyps > Gymnogyps californianus. The sequence continues at coordinate 56,227,257 of NC_059500.1, forward strand.
CCTTAACTTTCTAGATGATTCAGGTTACAACAGAATGACAGTCTAAATATGACACTTTTATGCGTGATTTGTGGCTGTTTGTTACTTTTCAGTGATGTTTTCACAACTGAATGGCAAGTAATGCTGTACTCTTGGAAAAGAAGAGCAGCCTTCCAAAAACTGAGTCTGACACATGCAGTTTTCCCTCATTAGCACATGGGGCACAGTTTACCAAGGCTGTCCTGATACAGTGCTATTAAAATTCACCAAGAGTTATACAAGGAATATGTTTGTTCCTTGAAAATATTATTTTTTCATTCAAATTTATACTGTTCTGTTCCTTGCTCTTTTTTCCATGTCATTAGTTTGGTTTATTCATCAGACCTTCTCTCTAATTGCTTCTTGTCCCTCCTTTTTTCCCCTTTGCACCTCTATCATTGTCTTTTGTAAACAGCACTGTGACTTGATAATGGTTTGTCAGTCCTGGGAGACTCTGGTGCAAAATATGTTTTAAATTAGGAGAGAGAAACTGCACGTTCTCAGCGGAATATAGAAACACATGGTAACTCCCATTATTGATGTATTTCTCTCCTTCACTCTAGGTGCGCTTAATGATCACAGACACTGCAAGACACAAGCTCCTCGTACTAACTGGACAGTGCTTTGAAAACACAGGAGAACTCATTCTTCAGTCAGGGTCCTTCTCCTTCCAGAACTTCATTGAGATCTTTACGGATCAAGAGGTGTGTTCAGAAAAGTGTCTTCCATACATTGTCATGTGATGGCAGAGATTTCTAGAAGACTAACAATGGCCCTCTGTGTTGTTAGAGTTAGCATCGGCAGGCTGATGCTGATGCTCTTTACTCTTCATTGTAGGCTTTCTTTCAAAACATTTAATTTACTTTAAATTTAATGTAAATTGCTTAACAAAATAATCAAATTTTAGTTTGGGGAGTTAAATTATGACTTCCAGAAACAGAACATCAAGGACCTTTTTGACAATGGAAGGAGATAGTGCTGTGTTTAAAATATACAGGTTGTTTATCTAAGGTGCACATACAAAGCAGTCAAATTGAACTTGACACCAGGTTCTTGCCTGGTGGCAGCTAAGTAATAGGTGACATTAAATAAGACAGAGGCTGTCTGTTGGAATAGCTGCAGTTTTTTGTACCACCTACCTGCTCGGCTTCTTTGTAGTAGTGTTTAAAATCTGGCCGGTGAAATCTGTAAACCTTGTGATTTTTACATACCAGAAAGGTAAGTATGAAGTATACCAGTATTTAATGCCGTTTGTTTCATGACTTGTTATTTTGCTGTCTTGCTTAATGTACTGTGTCTGAAAGCTCCCATAGGGCAGGAACCCATAGTAAACAAGCTGTCACACTTAATTTGGCTGCTGTGTAAAGTATATATTTAAATAAACTATATGGCTACATCCCTAGGAATTTAGTTTCCAAAATTAATTAGGAGCATGTCAGTGGAGTGAGATTTGAAAGTTCAGCACAGAAAAAGCAAAGTTTGCATGAGCTCCAGTGTGACCTTATTGTATCCATTTGATCCTATTCTCAAAGCCTCTTTGTTCAGCATATGGTTGTAGGGTTGGGGAAAGAGCTGGATTCCTGCTCTCTGAAACATGCATGATGCCTAAAACTCATTAGCAGTTCACAGAGTTACTTTTCTATGAAATTGCAAACCCAAGATCCTTGCATCTCTGGCTAATTAGTGACACATAATTACTTTATGACTACATGCAAAACTAGGAGCAAATCCTACCATTACCATTAGGAAGTGAAACTGTTGGCTGGAAAGCGGAGGGGTGGTGGTTGGCCATGAGTTACAGATGCCAAGGGATTGCTGCAGTGGTGGGCATGCAGGGCGTATTCCCATGGGCTACGAGTAAGGCTCACTTGGCTTGTCTCTGCGGCTGGCAGCAGGCTCACCAGGCAGCCAGCATGGCTCTTCAAAAGAGTTGGCTTCCAGCTTATTGTTTCTGAAGCCTTGGCCTCTCACTGCATCTACAAGATTTCACAAAAGCAAAGAAGGATTGCATTTGTCATACTGCAGTCTGTGTATGCGACATTTTTTAAAGGGTCCCATTACCAGGGAATTTTTAAGTGGTCTACAAATTGGAAAAAAGGTTAGAAAAAAGGGCTAGAAAAAAGTGATTAGTGGTTTTCTAAGTGATGATCAGAAGAAAGAACACCTGTGCTGTCCGAACCCTGCTGGACTTGGCAGTGTTAGGTTTATGGTTGGACTCAATGATCTTAAGGGTATTTTCCAACCTAAATGATTCTATGATTCTATGAGCCTGTAAGGTTTGATGAGTACTGTGTAGAGTTGGTGTTTCTGGCCTCTGCCCATTTTTACTTCACTGGACCAAACCTGAACTATGGTCAAGGAACATGCTCACAAATAAGTAAATACCCTTTGGGGGTGTTGTGGCCTAATCCCAGTCAGCAGCCAAGCACCACGCAGCTGCTCCCTCACTCCTCCCCCCTGCCCCACTCCCAGTGGGATGGGGAGGAGAATCGCGAAAGAAGGCAGAACTCGTGGGTTGAGATAAGAACAGTTTAATAACTAAAGTAAAATATAATACTAACAATAATAATAATGAAATATAATAATAATAATAATAATAGTAGTAGTAATGAAAAGGAATATAACAAAAAAAGAAGAGGGGAAAAAAAAAGGAAAAAAACCCAGTGATGCACAATGCAATTCCTCACCACCCGCTGACTGATGCCCAAGCAGCGATCTGTGCCTCCCAGCCAACTCCCCCCTGTTTTTATACTGGGCATGACATTCCATGGTATGGAATACCCCTTTGGCTAGTTGGGGTCAGCTGCCCCGGCTATGCTCCCTCCCAGCTTCTTGCACACCTGCTTGCTGGCAGAACATGGGAAACTGAAAAGTCCTTGGCTTAAGATAAGCGCTACTTAGCAACAACTAAAACATCCATGTGTTATCAACAGTATTTTCAAACTAAATCCAAAACACAGCACTGTACCAGCTACTAAGAAGAGAGTTAACTCTGTCCCAGCCAAAACCAGGACAGGGGGACACTCTTCCGAAGTCTAATTTAGAAATCCATCGCTAGTGTGCAGAATTCCCTGCAGGCAATGCCTAAAAGTGGTGTTTTCAACTTCTCCCATGCCAGAAGATTGAAGATGTCCCATTCCCCTGCCTCTGCAACAACAGCTAGCAGAGGAAAACCTTTCTTTTTACCTTTGTGGTCCAGGGTAGGAAACAAGCTTGTGTTTTCTCTGAGCAGCCAACTTGCTGTTTGCCATCACCAGCTGTGACACCTTTAAAACTTGAGGATTCCTCAACAGATGTCTCTCAGTGCTTGAAAAGATGATCAGGTTCACAGATATATTGCTTTGTTCCCAGAGTGACTTTGAATCCACAGAAGAGAAGGAGCAGTTACATCTCTGCGTTGTCAAATAGCATAAGCAGCGGAACTGTCAATATTCTTGGTGTCACCATTTAAAATGTAAATCCATTGAGGCCTTTTCTGGGGCATTCCTGAACGTGCTATTCCTAACAGATATGATCTATGTCTGGAATAATTTTTCTCCAACTTTTCATTGGCCAGCGCTACCAGTGGCTTAACACTGTCTGCATTATGCGTGCCAGCTTTCAGGAGAAAGAAGGTCAGAATTTAGGAGTATGAAGCAGAAATCCAAATACATTATAGTATAAACTGGAGAGGGCTAACCCCAAACCTTGGCCCCGTATATTCATTAGCCCAGTGTATTACCGTATGATTTTTTTATCTAGCCAGAAAATTGGCCCTACATGAGAAACAGTCTGCTATCTCCTTATGTGTGCAACAGACTTGGATTTATTCATCCAGAGGAAGTGATCTTTTACTACCTTTGTCTCTCCCTAATAATGTGTTTTCAACCCTGATCAGAGACACAGCATAAGGAGTACACTTGAGATCCTAAATCCATTTCAGAGCTGTGGTCTGTACTGTCCCTGTTTTCTTATTTCTGCAATAAACAACAGGAATGGTTCTCCTATTTTCCTTATCTTTCGTCCTTTTCAGCCTCTTGTCCTTTTATTTTGTTTTGCTTTGTTTTTTCCCTTGCTCCTTTTCAGACAAAGCCATGTCTGACATATGGGTGAGATTTATTTATACTCCTGTCAAATGGTTTGGATAGTAAGTAAGGCTGACAAAGAAAGATAGAAAATGTTTATTTTCTGCTTTATTTAGGTATTGGTTGGATTTTTGGGTTTGGGTTTTGTTTTTTTTTTTTTTTTTTGATAACAGCCACTGCATCTTTGTTGAGTTTTATTTTTGGTAAATGCTGAAAATAAATTATCTAACACAAAAAAAGGAAGTGAGACATACACACACAGAGGCCCAAACAGATCTAATGCAATCAAACATCATTAATTTTTTATATATTAATTTCTTCTGCTGATTCAGCTTGTGGTCCAAGACTTTCAAATTGTTCAGCTGTTGCATAATCTATAGCATCTTTATGAAAACTGTTCTGACAGCTTGAACTAAAAATTGAGTCTCTGCAAAGAAGGTCGTGGTATTTTGCATGATGATGTGCTGGCATCTTTTGCACTGACATTTTGTGTCTGAATTACTTCTTTAAAGAAGAAGTTTACATAATTTGGTGGTCTCTTTGTTAAGAGAAAATAGAGCGGAAATGGACTACATTTAACCTAATTGTCAGTTTAAAAAAAAGTCAAATGAAAGTATCTGGAACAGGGAGAAGGTGTAAAATATGTCATACTTTTTCATGTTTGTTTGTCTAGTAATCTGGGACCATAAAATATTGGGTTTTAGTTCAGACTGGAAGAGAACAACAGCTCATCGTACTATGGCATAGAACTTCTTATTTTCTGTGCCTTTATTTCAGCAGCTGGTTTTGGTACTAGCATTTTATCAAATACTGTCAAAACTAATGGAGTTATTCTAGATTTCAACGTTTGTGGTCCATGAGTTTAAGATCAAAATAATGATAAGAGCATTTTTAACCCTAACACTATTTTTTCTGGCTCCTTCTTTAGCCCTGGAGTTTCAGAAATACAAAACTTGTAGCTGTTTGCATTTCTGAAGCAATAACTCATTTCTTAGTGTTCTGAAAAACTCTCCTGCAGTCAGTTGTGCTAATCTGGGAGCGGTGCTGGCTTTTCAGGAGCCAGCCTGCAGAAGGAACTGCAGTAACAATGGTGTGGTGGAATATATCCCATGAGAGAAGGGGTGAGGAAGGCGGCTGCCCCTGGGAGGATGCTGGCCTCCTCTGGGTTGTAGTTACTCTCTGCCTGTTAGGAGGATGTGCTTTGTCCCTTAGGTATTTGGCTGGCTCTTCTGGATGGACTGGGGCAGCAGGAAGACTCATGAGCCAATGATAGAGATAGTGGCAGCTCTGGCAGCGTTAGCCTCATAGTCCTCATACCTTCTCAATATAAAAGCTTGTACCATCCTCCTATAAAGGGTGGAGGAGAGAAGGGGGAACATTGGGGTACTGTTGTCCTTTGGGCAATAGGGACCAGGAATAAGGTCCTTCTTTGTATTTAAAAAAATACAGTAGTAAACTAATTGTGGTAACAGGTCCTTTAGCTTCGAGGATGGGTACTAACCAGTGCAGAAGCAAATGCAAAAGGTTTTATCTATCTGATCAGGAAATATTATGTTCTGACATTAACTGTCATTAAAAAATTAATTTACATGCATTTTCTTGTGTTTTTGTTTTACAACCCTAGATTGGCGAATTATTGAGCACCACGCACCCTGCCAACAAAGCCAGCCTAACTCTTTTCTGCCCTGAGGAAGGGGACTGGAAAAACTCCAACCTTGACAGACACAACCTTCAAGACTTTATTAACATTAAACTCAACTCAGCTTCCATATTGCCTGAAATGGAAGGACTCTCTGAATTCACAGAGTATCTGTCAGAATCAGTAGAAGTGCCATCACCTTTTGACATTTTGGAACCTCCAACCTCAGGAGGCTTCCTGAAACTCTCCAAACCCTGCTGTTATATTTTCCCAGGGGGAAGAGGGGACTCTGCATTGTTTGCAGTGAATGGATTCAACATGCTTATCAATGGAGGATCCGAAAGAAAATCTTGCTTTTGGAAACTTATCCGGCACTTGGACAGGGTAGATTCCATTCTGCTCACTCACATCGGAGATGACAACCTGCCAGGAATCAATAGCATGCTTCAGCGAAAGATAGCCGAACTAGAAGAGGAACAGTCCCAAGGGTCTACTACCAACAGTGACTGGATGAAAAATCTGATCTCACCTGATTTAGGAGTTGTGTTCCTTAATGTACCTGAGAACCTCAAGAACCTGGATCCTAACTTTAGAGTAAAAAGGAGTGTAGAAGAAGCTTGTTTTACTCTCCAGTATTTAAATAAATTGTCTATGAAGCCAGAACCTCTTTTCAGAAATATGGGAAATACCATTGACCCCATCATTTTATTTCAGAAAATGGGGGTTGGTAAACTTGAGATGTATGTGCTTAATCCTGTCAAAAATAGCAAAGAAATGCAATATTTTATGCAGCAGTGGAGTGGTACTAACAAAGATAAAGCTGAATTCCTGCTACCGAATGGCCAAGAACTAGACATTCCATTATCCTACTTCACCTCTGTCTCGTCCCTGATTGTGTGGCATCCAGCTAATCCTGCAGAAAAAATAATCCGAGTTCTGTTTCCTGGAAACAGCACCCAATATAATATTCTAGAAGGACTAGAAAAACTCAAACACTTGGACTTCCTTAAACAACCAATGGTTACACAAAAAGACCTAACTGGGAACATTGCTAGTCCAGCTGTGAAACAAGCAAAGTTGAAACAACGAACAGACAGCAAGGAGAGTCTCAAGCCTGCTGCAAAGACACCACCAAGCAAGCCTATCAGAAAAGAATCTAAAGAAGAAACACCAGAGCCTGCGAAGCCTAGTCCAGCACCAGAAAAGCCTCAGAAGTTGGAAAGCAAAGAAAAAGTTCCAATTAAAAAAGAGAAACCAGCAAAAGTGGAGACCAAACCTATAGTGGCGGAAAAAGACACAGCAAGTAAGGAAGAACAATTAGTAAAATCTGAAACTCCTGAAAAACAAACTACAGATGTAAAACCAAAAGTGTCAAAGGAGAAGCCAGTGAAAAAGGAAGTCAAAGCAAAACCTGAAGAAAAGAAAGAGGAAAAAGAAAAACCAAAGAAAGAGGTTTCTAAAAAAGAGGAGAAAACACCCATCAAAAAAGACGAAAAGCCCAAAAAAGAAGAGATCAAGAAAGAAGTTAAAAAAGATGTGAAAAAGGAAGAGAAGAAGGAAACTAAGAAGGAAGTAAAGAAAGAAGCTCCATCAAAGGAAGCTAAAAAAGAAGTTAAAAAAGAAGAGAAGAAGGAAGAAAAAGAAGCCAAAAAGGACATCAAAAAGGTTCCTAAAGAAACAAAGAAGACAGCCACTCCTTTGACTGAAGCCAAAAAGCCAGCAGCAAAGCCTAAACCACAAAAGAAGGAGGAACCTGCTAAAAAAGAAGCAGTACCTGCTGGAAAGCCAAAGGAAAAAGGAAAAGTTAAGACTGTGAAGAAGGAGATCAAAGTCAGTGGAGCACAAGCTGCCCTTGCAGCAGTTGGAGTCGCTGCCACAACTGTAGCAGCTGTAGCAGCTGCAGAAATTACAGCCGGTGGAAACGAACTTGAAGCGGAGAGATCTCTTATGTCTTCACCAGAGGATTTAACAAAGGATTTTGAAGAACTAAAAGCTGAAGAAGTAGAAACAATAAAAGAAACAAAACCTCAAGTTGCACTTATAGAGGATGAACTGAAACTCACTGGCACAGTACAAAAAGAGGTCTTTGAAGTACAAAAAGAAAAATTAGATAATGAAGGACCTGCTGAGTCCTCTGATGAAGGCATAACTACCACAGAGGCTGAGGGTGAGTGTGAACAGACACCCGAAGAATTGGAACCTGTGGAAAAGCACAGGGTTGATGACAATGAAAAGTTTGAAGATGAGGGAACTGGCTTGGAAGAATCATCTGAAGCAGGAGATTATGAGGAAAAGGCAGAGACAGAAGAAGCTGAAGAACGAGGTGAAGACGAAGAAGAAAAGACACCACTGGACACCACAAAACCATATATGGAGGAACCACGAAAAATTGAAGAAAGCTCAGAAGAAATAATGGCTGAAGCAGATGCTAACATTAAAGATGAAAAGTATATTGAAAAGGCAGATTATGAGGCATCAGATGAACGGGCTGAGGAAGACCGGGAAGAAGCAATAGAAAAGGCAGAAACTGAAGAGACTGAAGAAGATGAGGAAGACAAAGCAGAAGACATCAGAGATGAAGAGGAAACTGAAAAAATAGAAGCTGAAGAAGATTATGTGATGGCTGTGGTAGACAAAGCTGCAGAAGCTGCTGAAGTTGAAGATAAATATGGCCTACTCATAATTACACCAACAAAACACTCAGAGCCTCAGTCTCCAGCAGTTGAACCAGGCTCTTCTATCCATGATGAGACATTACCTGGTGGTTCAGAAAGTGAAGCCACTGTTTCTGATGAAGAAAATAGAGAAGATCAACCTGAGGAATTCACTGCTACTTCAGGTTACACACAGTCTACCATCGAAATATCCAGTGAACCAACTCCAATGGATGAAATGTCGACACCCCGGGATGTCATGAGTGACGAAACTAACAATGAGGAAAGCGAGTCACCCTCTCAGGAGTATGTGAACATTACCAAGTATGAGACATCACTGTACTCTCAAGAGTTTGGCAGACCTAAACTTTCTCCACTTCCAGATGCTTTTAATGGATTATCTGAAGCATCCAAAACAGAGGCCACAGAAGGTAAAGACTATAATGCCTCAGCTTCCACCATCTCACCACCTTCTTCATTAGAAGAAGACAAATTCTGCAAATCTGCATTCCAAGATGTATACCGGCAAAAAGAAAGTGAAATCCAAGGCACTGCCAAATTAGAAATCAAAGAACCCTATCAAGAAGATGTTGGTGGAAAACGTAGTCCAGCCAAGAGTCCAGCTGACAGTTTGTCCCCTCCATCACCTGTTGCCAAAACACCATTGAGTGAACGTAGTGTGAACTTTTCGCTCACTCCCAATGAGATCAAGGTCTCATCTGAGCCTATCCCCGTTGCTACATTGCCTGATGTACGTCAAGAAGTTGCTGAAGAGCACTGTGCAAGCCCTGAAGATAAAACATTAGAAGTAGCATCTCCCTCACAGTCTGCCGCTGGTAGTGCTGGCCATACACCTTATTATCAGTCTCCCACTGATGAAAAGTCCAGTCAGCTTCCCTCTGAAACCAGTGAAAAGTCAGCAGAAGCTCCTGTTAGCTTTGAATTCAGTGAAGTCAAAGATGAGTCTGCAAAACCCAGAATAAGCCCTATGGATGAGCCTGTGCCAGATTCAGAATCTCCTATTGAAAAGGTTCTCTCGCCTCTACGGAGTCCACCACTGATAGGTTCAGAGACCACTTATGATACATTTTTGAGTGCTGATTTAAAGTCTCCCACCAGAGATTATGGAAGTCCTTCTGAGGGGAAACCTGAAAAAGAAAAATCACCTGTTCAGATGAGCCCAGCTTCTGAAGCCAGCTCTGTGGGCCTTTTCCAAGAAAAACAAGATGAAAAAAGCATGGAGTTTATGGTAATTAAGGAAAGCTTCAGCCTAGAAAGGAAAATGGAGGATACAGAACCCAGCAGCTCCCAGTCTTCACTGGTCTTGGATGAGCGGAAGTTAGCAGGTGATCTCTCACCTACTCAAATAGATATCAGTCAGTTCGGTTCTTTAAAAGAAGATACCAAAATGTCAATTTCTGAAGGCACTGTTTCTGACAAGTCTGCAACTCCCGTTGATGAAGTTGTAGCAGAGGACACCTACTCCCATATAGAAGGAGTAGCTTCTGTCTCTACAGCATCTGTTGCTACTAGTTCATTTCCAGAACCAACCACTGATGATGTATCTCCTTCTTTGCATGCTGAGGTTGGATCTCCCCATTCTACCGAAGTTGATGATTCCCTTTCAGTGTCAGTTGTACAAACACCAACAACTTTTCAGGAAACAGAAATGTCTCCATCTAAGGAAGAGTGCCCAAGGCCCATGTCAATTTCTCCACCAGATTTCTCACCTAAAACTGCAAAATCAAGAACGCCGGTACATGATCACAGATCTCCTGAGCAGTCAACTATGTCAGTAGAATTTGGTCAGGATTCCCCTGAGCAGTCTTTAGCAATGGACTTTAGTAGGCAATCTCCAGAATATCCTACTGTAGGCACTAATATACACCATATATCTGAAAATGGACCGACAGAAGTAGATTATAGCCCTTCAGATATACAGGAGCCTACTTTTGCACGGAAGATTTCCCCTGTGGAGCAGTCATCTTACTCTCAGGAGAAAGATATTTCAGAAATTATTTCAGTTTCTCAAATTGAAGCTTCATCCTCAAGTTCATCAGCTCATACACCTTCCCAGGTAACTTCACCACTGCCAGAGGAAACCTTTTCAGGTGCTGTTCCACCCAGAGATGTGTCACTACATTCTTCTTTTACCTCAGAAAAGGTGCAGAGCCTAGGAGAAAAGTTGTCACCAAAGTCTGACCTATCTCCATTAACTCCAAGGGAATCTTCTCCTCTGTACTCTCCTAGTTTTCCGGATTCACCTCCTGCAATCACAGAAGCGGTGTCAGCTAGTCACGCACCTTCATTGTCACTGCAAGTGTCCTCTGTCAAAGCATTTGGTTACCAGGAACCCCTAACAAAGCACAGTCCAGAACCTTCACTCAGCCCAGAAAAAGAAGATTCAGAGAAAAGCAGCAGGTCACCAGAAGAACTTAGTTATTCTTATGAGGCCACAGAGAAGACTACTAGGTCACCAGAGGATATTAGCTACTCCTGTGAGGCAGCTGGAAAATCTACTAGATCACCTCAGGCCACAGATTATTCCTATGAGACAGCCAGGAAAACTACTAGGTCACCTGAGGCCACAGATTATTCCTATGAGATAATTGCAAAAAATATGAGGTCATCTGAGGCCACAGATTATTCTTATGAGATGACAGGGAAAACTACCAGGTCACCAGAGGCCACAGATTATTCCTACGAGACAACAGGGAAAACCACTAGGTCTCCTGGGGACACAGATTATTCCTATGAGATAACAGGGAAAACCACCAAATCACCTGAGGCCACAGATTATTCCTATGAGATAATTGGGAAAACCACCAAATCACCTGAGGCCACAGATTATTCCTATGAGAGAACTGGGAGAGCTACTAGATCACCCGATACTATGGATTACTCCTACGAGACAACAGGGACAACCACTAAGTCACCAGAAGCCATTAGCTACTGCTATGGGACAACTGGGAGAACCACCAGGTCACCAGAGGCCATGGCTTACTCCTATGAGACAACTGGGAAAGCCTCCCATTCACCTGAAGCCACAGATTACTCGTTTGAGACAACTGGGAGAGCTACCAGATCACCCGAAGCTACTAGCTATTCCTATGAAGCGAGTGCACATTTCACTCCAGGAAAATCGTTAGCAGAATCCCGTCAAGATGTTGACTTATGCCTTGTGTCCTCTTGCGAATATAAACATCCCAAAACTGAACTTTCACCCTCATTTATCAACCCAAACCCCCTTGAGTGGTTTGCAAGTGAAGAACAGTCTCAAGATCAAGAGAAGCCATTAACTCAATCCGGGGGAGCTCAGCCACCTTCTGGAGGAAAGCAGCAAGGGCGGCAGTGCGATGAAACACCTCCCACATCCGTGAGCGAGTCTGCCCCATCTCAGACTGATTCGGATGTTCCCCCAGAGACTGAGGAATGTCCTTCCATCACTGCAGATGCTAACATTGACTCGGAAGATGAGTCAGAAACCATTCCAACGGACAAGACAATTACGTACAAACACATTGACCCACCGCCTGTCCCAATGCAGGATCGCAGCCCTTCCCCTAGGCACCCTGATGTTTCCATGGTTGATCCAGAGGCTCTGCCTGTTGATCAGAATTTAGGTAAACCTTTGAAGAAGGACCTCAAAGAAAAGACAAAGACAAAAAAGCAGGGTACTAAGACCAAGTCGTCTTCTCCTGTTAAAAAAAGTGATGGTAAATCAAAACAAGTGGCTTCACCAAAGCCAGCTATAAAAGAATCTTTAGACAAAATTTCCAAAACAGCTTCTCCAAAAAAGAAGGATTCTGTGGAGAAGGCAACCAAAAATATCTCTAATCCAGAAGTAAAGTCTCGAGTGGAAGAGAAAGATAAGGACACCAAGAATGCAGCAAATACAACAACATCCAAGTCAGCAAAGACTGCAACCACAGGTAAAGACAGTAGCAGTTCCCTAGTGTTAAGATTTTCTTAGTTGTTGCAGTGAAGTTAGTTTGCCTTTATATCAGCTGAGAATGCGGTTTGTAGCAAATCCCCAAAGAAAGTCCAGGTTTTAAATATAAATCCAGCACGTAAAGACTACATTTAAATGCATGAAATTCACTAATTTAACTTTTGTAATCTGAGAAATTTGATGTGTCAGTTTGCTCAGAGAGTACCTAAAATATAAAGAACTTAATACTAGCTGTCTAAACTGTTAACCAACTAATCGAATTAAAAGTACCACTTCTGTAGGTGAAGTGAAATCAGTAGCAAAGTGAACCACTTTATTCATTGTAAGAAACAAGTAGGCACAATTCTCTTGACATAAATTAATGCAATTTAATATTGTGGGAGGCAAAGGTACTATTGGCCGTTGGATGCTCTTATTTGCTGGATTAATTTTAAAAGCAGTATTTTAAAAAATTATAACAGTAGTAAGAGCACTTTCAGTGAACTAAGCATGTACATCACATAATCCAGTTAAAGTCTTATGCCATCAGAGATGACTAAACGTACAGAAAATTAATCTTATTTTGAATGACTGTTGTGTATTCTAAGTAGTAATAAAATATGAATTAGATTACTGAAGGAGGCATTGTGCTAATCTGTTGTTTCCAGTGGATTTTGTTAGATAGTGTTTGAGGGATACTTTGATTTTGCTGTTGTCAGGACTGACGTTCTGTTGAAAGCTTTTTTACAAGGAACAGGTCTAGGATTCGGCACAAACAAACCAGCATTCAACTGTCTTTAGCTTCCCCATTTCAAGTGGTCCACTGTTCCTTTCTTGCACCATCGTTTGCCTGTCTCTGTTAGTAGATGTGTTTCAAAGCAGCAATATAGTTCCTTATGCTGTACATTCCTCCAGCACTTCAGCTCCATATGAGATTCTTCTTCCTTAAAGCATGCTTCTCAGGTATACACTAGAGCAGAAGACGAGGCTCTATTTGATAATGACATTTAAGTGTAAAATGTAACATCTAATATTTTATCCAGTGTTGGTATCCACAATTCAGAAAGATGTATCACAGATTTTTTATGATAAAAGATGATAAAAGATTTTGTAACATAACCAATAGTAAAAACTCTCTAATTCAGGAATTCGTATCATATCATGATGCTTATTTGGCCTGTTGCCCTATGATGAATGGCAGGACATGCTAGACAACTGTAATGGACTTTGCTGGCCTTACAGTATGTAACCCTAAATAGTGTATTGCTCAGATAATTGTTTACCGAGCTTCATCCTCTGTAACAACATGAGAAGGCTAATAGAACATAAATGGTGATCATCTGGATAAAATTAGTGGTTGAATCCTGATTTTCAGTTCACATCATGATGCAGTGCAGAGCAAAAGCCACTTTTTTGGGGGTAGTATTTTTAGTGTGAGTGTTCAAACTTTGAACTTCCTTTTGACTGGAGCTCTTCTTAGAACAAATACTATACTATGTACAGCAGCAAAAACGTGCTTCCCCCTACTTTTTGTGAAAAGTGGCTAATTTGTGTATGCAAATAAGGGTCTAGCAGGCAAACAAACACTTGTTCTCAGTTTCCTGAAATAATTGCTTTACAAGTTTCTCTGTCCCAAGTTCCTCGTTGACCCTCTTTCTGCTCACGTGTAGTAGCTTCCTGATGCACCTGTAAGGCAGTCTGAGCATATCAACAGCTACCATGTCTTGCTATGCACTGATACCCCAAATCTCAGCACTGCTTCAAATCTGCATGGATCCCTGTGTGACCCTAGGTTTGACAATCGTGCATACCTGAGACTTTCGAAAAGCTGTACTTCTTAACCTGGAAAATAATACCACCATTTATTGAATGGTAATCACAGCCCTGCGTAGTAATTGTTGGATAATAGTAGTATATTAATGGGAAAGGTTCAGTCAATTTTTGGTTATGTGGTAGTGAGTTTTTATTGTATTATATACAGTTATTCAGGGTTTTCCTCCCATTGCAATCATAATTGGGATACAACAAAGCTGGAACATGTCATTAGATGTAGGAGGGTAATGCCATAATTGGACACATCTCACCTCAGCAGTTATAACAGTAATTAATAAATGCATGTTTTTAACGAGCCTGTGATATATTCTTTTGTTGTTTGATTTCCAAAGGACCTGGGAATACTAAGGTGGCAAAATCTACAGCAGTGCCTCCAGGACCTCCGGTGTATTTGGATCTGGTGTACATTCCCAACCACAGCAACAGCAAGAACGTCGACGTTGAGTTTTTCAAGAGGGTGCGGTCATCCTACTACGTGGTGAGCGGGAACGATTCTGCAGCCGAGGAGCCAAGCAGGGCTGTTCTGGACTCCCTGCTGGAGGGCAAGGCACAGTGGGAGAGTAACATGCAGGTAGGGTCTTCACTAGTATCTCTACCTGGAAATTTAACCTTCTCCGGGAAGCAACTACGGGAAGCCAGAGTGTCTCTAGAGTGGGTGTCGGCTGCCAGGGAATGGGGCCCCAGGCTGGGCACCTCATTTCACTGATGATGTGAGAGGACACCCGAGTGAAGCACAGAGCTGCACCGCACTCAGCTGCTTCCCTATTTCTGACCTGTTGCTGATGAATAAAACAAGTTGGAGCTGGTTTACAGGGCCATTTGGTTGTTTCGTCTTGTTACTATACCATATATGATCCAAGTTTGGAAACGTTGCAGTCTGTAAGTAGGAAAGAAAAGTGAATGTTTCATGGTTTATATGGTAATCACGTACACTTGGAAACTTCATGTGCCTTTCCATCATGTCAATAAGTAAACAAAACATTCGGCCATAATCTGAAGAGCTATCATGGCAGACTACAGACTGCTACTTTTCTGGAAAGCTGCATCTCAGCACCTTACAAAACCAAGGTTTTATTTTGATAAACTACTTCTTTGCAGTCATTTTACCTTACCTACGGGTTTGTTTATTTCCTTTTATCCATCCATTTATTCAAGTATTTATTGCATAAAGACCCACTCTTTCCAAAAGGGAAAGACACGTGTTGGCTAGGGCTTCTTACAAAGACGTTTTTCTTATCAGCTGTTTCCATTGTCCGTTCCTCAGGACTTCTCCTGTTTTGTGTTGCAGGTGACCTTAATCCCAACCCATGACTCAGAAGTGATGAGGGAATGGTACCAAGAGACCCATGAGAAACAGCAGGACCTCAACATCATGGTTTTGGCAAGCAGCAGCACTGTTGTTATGCAAGATGAATCTTTTCCTGCATGCAAGATTGAACTGTAAGAACGAGACCATGCACCACAAGATTAAACTTTGTTTCCAGAAATTCTTCAGTTTGAAAACACCTTTTCTAAAAATTCAACCCATCTATTTCGACTGCTGAACTATATACCTGCCAAATGCTATACTGTGTCACAGTGATGCAAGTCACTAATATTTTTCAGTCTTTGCTGATTGCTAAGGGAAATAACAGTATTCCCATAGTAGGGTTCAAATTACTGCGAAAATACAGATCCAGTTTCATCTCTGCTGAACGTTTGGAAACCATGCACTAGCAACCCCACCTGACTTCTGCCAGGTAGAGGCATTTGCCATCTAAAGAAACACAAAGAGAGAGAAAGAGAGGGAGGGGTAGGAGGAGAAAGTAACAAATAATTAGATCTGCATTAGTCTCATGGCAATAGATGTATCGCTTACTGCAGTGTGCTTATGCTCTCACATGAAAATATAGTTTTGAATTTGTATCCATCTGAGCTATCGTAAGGGGGATTCTTTTTTTATAGAATTAAGTTAGCTGGAAAATAAAAAGAAACAGAATGTGGCTAGGAAGGGACATACAACCTAAACACTCATCGGCAGTTTTCCACTTTAATTTGAACTCTGCATACTGACATACCATAACAATCATAGGCCAAGTATGCACATAGTCTGCACCCCATCCAGAAGTCTAAAACTTTTCTTTCAACATGCAGAATTGTTGGTCTAAGGCATGCTCCCAGTGAAAGTCCACTCACTCCAGCCCGAACTGACCAGTCCACATGCTTGAACACCCATGTCCACTGTCGATTACCTGAAGCAAAATACCAAAGCGGTTGGGAGTACATACAGTAGACAATTTGCCTTAGAAAGTGACTTGAATGTACAAAGAAACTTGATGTACTTATTTTTTAATGTTGAGACAGCAGATTTATAAAACATCTGTGTAGGATCATAGTTACACCAGTAAAGAAGTGTGAGTGTGCATGTGTGGTACTAGAAACCTATCTGACTGGTCAAACGGCTTGGTGCTATGAATTAAATATGTTAGCTATGTGAACGCTTCATTGATGCACCTGGACAGTTCAACAAGGCACGATGAGCATTTTTTTGAAAGCTGCTTTTGTACTGTGGAAGCAAGATTGAAGTGGTGTCCAGTATCAGAGTTACAAAACTTAGTGAAATTTGCAGAATGATGAAAAAGGTTACCTGCGAGCCTGTACAGTCTTCAACCTTCCTTTGTCTTACCTTATTTTATTTGTTTAATTTAAGAGTGAATATGGGAACAAATGTACAGAAACCTTTTTTTTAGTGGTGCGTGAACTTTTAATAGATGAATTTTTAACAAATGTTTTCATTTACAGGAAAATGCAAAGAAAAATTTTTCAGGTGAAGGCAATTTTTTTAGTAGTTTTGTAAGATAAATGAATAATGTTGTTTAAGGTTCTAGTGAGAATGGATATTGAGGTAAAATTTATTTAAAATAGTCAACTGCCAATACCTTTTGGGGGGTGGGGGGTGGGGGTGGAAGGGCACCCTGGCGGTAAAATTAATCTATTGATGATGACAGAAAATGGGATTTTGAAAAGTTGATTGCCTAATACTTACAAGGGTGTAACCTACATTTTCAATCCTCACAAGATCTTGAAAAAAGATAGAATAAGCAATAAGCTAAAATAAGTGACCCTTCCCTTCCCTTCCCTTCCCTTCCCTTCCCTTCCCTTCCCTTCCCTTCCCTTCCCTTCCCTTCCCTTCCCTTCCCTTCCCTTCCCTTCCCTTCCCTTCCCTTCCCTTCCCTTCCCTTCCCTTCCCTTCCCTTCCCTTCCCTTCCCTCATTTCCTTTTTCCTCCTCTCATTTCCTATTCTTTTACTCTTCGTCTTCCTTTCTTCTTCCTTTCCTCTTCCTTACCTTGCCTCTTCTTTTACTCTTCCTTTCCTTTCCTTTCCTTTCCTTTCCTTTCCTTTCCTTTCCTTTCCTCCTTCCTCTCCCCCTTCCTTTCCTTCTCTAGACTGCTTGCAGAGGAACAGCATCACTGTTCTGTGATTTAAGACAGTTTGGATTTTTTAGTCTCAGAAGTTTTACCCCAATTAAAAAAATCTTGTTACATTGTAGAAGGTTTGCAAATCTGATGTTAAAGAAGGTGTAAAGGCCTCCAGAATGGAGATATGTGCTGGTCGGTATGATTCACCATTATGGCTGGTATTAAGTTTCACAATGTAGTGAACTATGACCTAATTTTATTTTCTTTACTTATAATTTATTTCGATTTTACATTGTTAGGATATTTTTGTTTAATAGGTATATGTTTGCACTCCTAATTTTTAAGAGTTTTTTTTTTATACTGCTTTAGGGTCCTTTAAATATGGGCTCCTGAGGCCCATTTAATGCTGTGAATTACTGTTTGTCAGTTGTTGGGGGTTTTGATTTATTTTTAATGTCTTCTCTTTTTTTAGGTATCTATCTCTAGCAATGCTGTTTTATTTATTGCTATACCTTTTAAGTTGTTAAGAATAACTCGGAATGACTATGGCAAAAAAGGCAGATGGAAATGTATTGTGAAAACAAACATATTTGCTGGGCTCATAATCATTCACTTAAAATTGCTTTTGTAATACATAGTCTACAAAGTTATAGGCAAAATGTTTGGCAGAATAGTTGTACTATTTCTACAATTCTTTCTGCTTTGTCTACTTTCTTATATAGGTCAGAGATCAAACTTTTTGAGTGGGTGGGAACAGATTTTCTGATTTTCTGACAATATCTGAAATGGTTTGTATCTCTGCTTTGGTAGAAAATCTGTTTTAAGTACAGCAGTGGTCCTGAGACTAATCTCACTTATGCCACTTACTCCTGTGAATTAGGAGCAATTTCACTACAGTCAGGAAAGTTACAGTCATTTGGTCCTACTGTAAATGAAATTGGAATCAAGCCTTACATCTCCCCAAGCAAGTTTGTGATGGCTCAAGCATTTGATTTACTTTTAAAATAATAATTAGACAGTTACAGCTGGTCTTAAAATGTACATTTGCTTTTTTGCTGCTACAAGAATATTAAAACCCCAGTCTGGCTATTCTGAGGTATTGTAATGCCTGTTCCATCCATTCCCTTTCAAATGGCAATGGCACCTGGGTGCAACACAGCGATGAACTCCTCCATTAGCTCCTCTTGCCCTTAATGTCTTTCCTGCCAGTGGAACTAATCTAAGTGTGCTAGTCCTAGTACTACACAATTAGTTTAGTGTAACAGTCATCAAAATGTACCATGTACATTAACGATGAGTGCTGTTGATCAGCATAGATTTCTAGGAGCATGGTTTGTTATTGATTACTCTAATTATAAAGATTCAATATCTGAGTGTAAAGGACACTCCATTTAAATGATGGTATTACCCATAACAGCATCCCCAGTCATGATCTTTATGCTATTACTATACTGCTTCATATAATTCAATGAAGAATTAACTTTGGAGATCCCACCCCACTCCTGAACTTGGACAGGGCCTCTCTTGCATGCCTTTTCAAAGTCCTGTGGTGGGCCTGACTTCATTGACCTCTATTTTCATCCCATCTTTCATAGCAATCACTTTTGATTTTTTTTTTACTTACTTTACCTACTGTGGTGAATGGAGATAACTGTGTATATGAATGTTGTTTTTTTTAATTGTCTACAATAGCTTACACATTCTAGGAGAGTTCCGGTACTCATTTACTAAGATTTAATCAATTTGTTAACTGAATTTTCAATCCCTCCCACCACAAGCAAGTCAGCTCCAAGGAGTGCTTACTGTGCATTTGGGACATTTCTGTCATACGCTTCTCTTTGTTCATCTGTCGCCAGAGGTTCTTGCTCAGTAATGATGTTTTGAAAGAAATAGTAATTTTGTTGGTCTGGATTTATTAGAAAAGGAAAAAGTATAATGTTTACACTTGAAAGAAATTGTAAGCTTTCATCTTTTCACTTAATAATTGAACAAAACACTAAAGCGACTAGGGGTAAGCATTTCTTAGAATGCAATTATATTATTCACCTCATTTAAAAATGTTTGCTATTTAAAATAAAAAAAGAAAAAAGTCTGTTTGTTGTGACTTTACAAAAAAATCTAAAAAAATTAAGTAACTAAATAAAACAATGGCATAAAAATATAGAAAGAAAAAAAAAAGAATTAAAAAAGCAGCTTCTCCGCACTAGACTAGCTAGGAGCTCCAGATGGCAGGAGCTACCTCTTCAAGACTGGGCTCTAATCACAGCTGTAAAAGAGGAAATCCAAAATATGCTTTCACGCATTTGCATGCAGCCATTATCTTCCAAACTGTGGAAAGAAACAGTCTTGTTGCTGGCTGAGAAGCACCTCACACACCTCCTCTCTCTTGTTCTGAATGGTGTTTGTGTCAGTCTGCAGCTGTGTATGGTATTATGTCTTATAATCCTGCATCACTTCTATTCTATCCAGTCATATCTAATGTAGAAAATTAGTTTCCAGTGAAAGTAATATGTAGTGCTTTTATGATATTTGTGTGCAATATCCCCTCTTCCATTGAGGATATTTGATGTAAAGGAAACAAACTCAGTTCCACAATAAAATACAAAAGTGGTAAAGTGGTGTTGACATGTTTCTTGTCTTTGTGTATGTACGTATTTTTAAGTTTTCCCTTTCCTTCAATCATTATTACCTACTATATGGGTTTTTTCTCAAAAGATCAATAACTATTTAAATGCTAGATAAGAAGCACTCTCTATTTAGAAATTGGAAAATAAATGCGGAAGATTACTTTTCTCTCTTGTGGCATAAAACATTACCATGATGTACCATGACGTGGCTTCTTTTTGTTGTTCTCATTTCTGTATCCCTCAGCAGCATGAGAAAACACCTCATTTTCAGTGAGTACACATTTAAGGGGCTGTGTCAGAGATAATACCCAATAAAGTTACATCAAACTGAGCCCACCCTCGTTTGGAAAGGAGGTCTTTTCCCAAGTTGTTGCAGTTCAACAAGAGTGCGCAGCTCATCTCCAGTGGCCATGGACCCTTCGTGACCACCACTGCCCAGTAATCCCGGTGAGAGGGGAGAGAGCATTTGGGGAAGCTGGGCTCTCAGTTTAGTTTTTTACTTTATAAACATCAGACTTTTCCTCTCCTGCTGTTAAAGGGACCCTGTAAGATCAGGCTTTTTATTAGCTCGGGGCGATGGTAATGACATGAAAGCAGGTAAAGGCTGGGGCAGCAGGGAGCAAGGGTGCTCATGCCCAGGAGAAGCAGTGGCCCTGTGGGATTTCCTTCACCCTCAGACAGCAGCCTTTTTTGTGGGCCCTTATCCATCTCCAGCATCTAAGGTTTCATTTGTAACTTCTAATGACATTAATAAATACTGTGCTTGGCTTGAATTGGGCTGAGCATGGCGAAGTAGAGAAAAATGAAGACCAGATGAAGGGAGTCAAGTGCTGCAAATCTTCTATCTCAAGTATAATCCTGCATATGTGCACATCAAGGTTTTTTGAGCTGTTGTGGTAAAGTAGCCTGATGCTACTTAAAATATATTAAAATGACTGTGCATAGCAGACCAGGTCAGGCTTCAACCCCAATTGTTCACCTGCAGTTGCAGGGTGAAGTTCTGGATTTGCACAGGTGGGACCACCCATGGTACCTCTGGATAGGGGCAGGCCAGCCTGGTCTGTAGCATTTGGCTTGCTGCTTCCAGATGCCAAATGAAAGCTCCTTTCTTCAATACAGCTGCTAAGGAGGAGAAATTTTATTCCCACTAGTGTTGTTAATGAACAAATTCAAGCAGCTTATGAAGTATTTCAGATGGCATGGGAAAATGACAGTCCCTCAGACCTTTTCGGTCTATCTAAAATGAGGGATCTGTCTTGTGGCATCCTAGACCTGGAGACTGTTTAATACTGATTTCTAGTGTTCTGTGGTTGGGAGGAAATTGTAGCTTTTCATGGTTCCTAGGACGAGGTGAAAAGAGGTGTCCAGGGGGTCTCTTGGGTAATAGCCATGGTGACACCTCATAGATCCAGCTCATTCCCAGCATTGCAGCAAAGCTCCTTGATTTCCTAGAGGGTGTCTCTGGGCACATGGTACTTCTGCTACATGAGCATTGCCCATGTCCTTCACTCAGTGAACAGTTTTTGACCACTGCCTACTGCTCTGGTCCCTACTTTCATCTCCCACAGACACGATCAGTCCACACTAGCATGAAGCCCCCAGGGCATTGTCCTCTGTTGTGCTGCATGTGCTTTCTTCAGGTTCAGCCCAAAACCACCAGAGGCTGAGTAATGCTGAGTGCCTGCAGCTTACCAGGGGATTTGCTGGTTTTTGCCTGCATGCTCAGCATCATTTCCACCAGAAATGAAATACTGAGGAGAACTAAAGAACTAAATCAGCAGGCGCTGTAGTCTGCACGAGCTCTGTTCGCTGGTTCTCACGGATCCTTACCACTTGATGTAGCTGCTTCTCTGCAGTTCAACAACTCCAGCATTACCGGCCTCGGTGTGAATAGCTGGCAAGGCAGGGGTGGAGGTTAACTGTGCATCTGCTGCCAGCTTCACTGCCAAAACAATTGCATGCCATGATTTACAGCTGCAGCTCGGCCCATCACCTGTGCTTGTGAATTACACAAAGAACATAAGTGGAATAGATGGAACTTATGTCCTAATACAAACAAAGCTAAATACACATAACAATGTCTATACACACTGAGGTTACACCTTGTATACCTGGTAAGGACCAGAAATTAATTTTGACTGAGCTTTTACAAACCTTATGTTATCTCAGCCCAGGGGTGTTCCTTTCTTAGCTTAAAGAGTTGAAGGTAAACTGAACCACTGAACCACTTTAAATACTTAATATGAACCCCTCAGAGTGCAAGTCAGTATTTCCAGGAAGAGTTTAGAGTTTCCAAAGATGTAATTATAGCAGCAGTTACCATGTGTAAGGACCAGAAGAGGCTTCAAAGTTTCTTACCCAATTCATTTAAAGGAGGAATTGTCAGAATTTGCAATAAACAAGGTATACTGAAAGCTGAATTTTGTCCTGAGAATCTAGTGTGCTCATCAATGGGGCTCTAACACTATTTCTGTGCCTGGGGCATCTGCAATTTAGAATGGGTTGAGTGGACTTGAGTTTATCAGAAAGGTTTGAGCAGCAACAGAGCTAGTACTGTGCAATTGCTGAGTTCAGTGACAACTTTGTGATTACTGAGATATATATATTTCCATGGGGAGATTGACCCAGAGCAGATGGCACAGTTTTCTATCAATCACGTTTAGTATCTTGAGTTACTCTTGACTTAATGTTTTGTCACTAATTCTTGACCTATACTTCATTCTCCACGGTTTTATTTTGAAAGAGCCACTGTCCCAAGTTCAGGTTGTTTGTCACTTATGTCAGCAGTAGTTTCTTTTCTACAATCGAAGAGCCTTGTCCTCATCTCAACATTTCCTATCATTAAATTTCTGGGAAGGTAAATGTAACTTCACTTTCCACAAATATGCTCAAATACTCACCAGAAATACATTTTGCAAGGTTCAATTGTAGTTTCTACATAAACAGCCCCAGCAAAACCAGCAGCAGTACTTGCAGAATTGGATGCTGTTCACTGGACCACATCTTTTGCATCCCTCGAAGTCAAGGGTGTAATTCCCTTTTGTAACTATGACGCCAGCTTGTTGAGGAGGTGGGGAAAGAGAGGACACTTACTAACCTGTGCCCCAGGCTGCCTTCTGCCTGTCTCAGCAGCACAGTGACGGCTGCTCAGGTCAGAAACCCCCTTGCACCAGCCAACCTTCATCTGCAGCTGGGGTAGGTCATCGTCCTGGTCCCACAGTTTTAGGGTGACCAGGGAGCCCTGGGACAGGCAGGCAAGCAGCTGAGACAGGCCACTGGGAGAGGGAGCAGGTGCTTGAAGCTGTGGGAAGGGGCTCGATACCAGCACGGTGTGTAGGACACAGCATCTGACTGGGTCCAAGAGCATTCAGTAACCTTATCTTGGCAAGGTCGGATGTTACCATAAATAGGGCCCATCTGTGCAAGGCTTCAGGCAACATTTATTTGAGCTGCAAGGGAATAAATATGTAATTTTCCTCTTGTGAATAATGGATAATGACCTTCAGTGCTTCGCTGGAAGTGTTCTGCCAGTGACACTTGTGGGAGGAAGAGTTACATATCCGCTTGCCTAATCAGCAGCGTATTTGGTGTCTGCCATGGATTTGAGTTGGGAAGATGCTTTCTGAATTAAAAGGAAGAGCTTTAACCTTTAAAGTGCTGGCTTTTTCTCCTAACAGCAGCCGAATTCATGCCAACATACCAAACAGGCTTTGCATTTGTACTGGTTTCTGTTTCTTTTGGCTAGTATTGTTGAGAGAAGGGTCTCTCCCACACCTGGGGAAACACAGGAGAGCTGTTAACACTGCCTAGCATGTGCAACTCTGGCAATGCTGTACCATAAGCATTAGCACAGACAGGTACTAATTTAGGTTGCTGGTCACCTCGTTTGCATGCACAGCTCAGTGACTGTGCATGCAAATGTATTGCTTCTAGCACTGGGAGATTTTCCTCTGCCTTTAGCTATACAGACACCAGGATAATGAGTAGGGAAATTATTCAAAAACTTTCATGAAGAAAGATGCACTCCTGTGATTTAGAAATATACTGACAAGGGAGAAACTGCAATAGCTTTAATCCAAATCACTCCTGTAGTCACAAACGAAAATAGGATGTCAAGGAACATTTCTAGGAGAGGTGATCCAAAAAAAGGCGATAGTGTTACTACCAAGAAAGATTTTGGTCTGTCCCCTCCAGGAAATATTTTGCCAGTTCCATTGACATACAGAAAGGTCTAGGCAGCTGTCTGAAACAGTGCAGCAAGGAGAGCAACATTTCAAAAAGCTTGAGAGTGTCCTAGTGAGGAAGTGCTCATTGGGTTGTAAGCGTGTATCGAATGAGTACCAGGGTGCAGGACTGGATGAACTCAGCAGCTTTTTGTGTTTGTAGAGTACAAAAGTATTTTCTTCTTTTTTATATGCATATATACACACATCCACATTCCTCCCTTACCATCAGAGCTCATGTTTAAGCAGCAGCAGATCAAAAGCTGCTGTATGACTTCTCTGCCCTGCTTCTAAATGCAGCCGGCTGAATCACAGCAGGTGATGGTTATCACAGGAGTGCGCATAAAGTCACGGGCATCCAGATAGAAGGGCTTTTGACTACCTAGGGCCCAGTTTCACTCCTAGGTGTTGCTACAAGTGTTCTTCAAACTTCTTTTTAAGAGTAATCCACCAAGCAGCTGAAAAACAGGTTGTGTGCGCAACATGATTTACGCAAGGCGGTGAACAGTAAAGTCTACCTTACTTTTCCTGGAGTGGAAAGGAGAAAAGCAGGTAAGTCAAGCTGAGTTAGTGGATATTCTGTTGATTTTTCATGCTGCTGTATTTGTGGTGCACAGCTACCATCTGTGTCTCCCTTAGGAAGCTGAGCACATGCCTGAACAGCACTGGTGTGTCAATTACCCCATCTCACAATTCGTCTGTCTCACTGTTGACCTTGCTTAAAGCTAGCAGGTTGGAGAGAGCACCGAAGAGGAGAGTACCTTCCTCCCCTCCCTCAAGCTTCAGTTGCTAATTCATGTTTCCAACCTCTTGAGAGTGAGCTGTGTCCAGGGGCCTCAAACCTCAGTGTGCCCAAGTGCTTGGTACCCCAGGCTGCTTGCTGTCTGCAGAGCCAGGGGCACATTGCTGTCTGAGATGGAGGTGCAGGGCAAAGAGACATGGCCAGCCTCCTTGGAGAAGAGGAAGAAATAAATGTGACATGATACACGGGAGGAACTTGAAGGGGATCAAGGGTGAGGTCAAAGGGGAAGCAGCAATGAGGGTTACTGGAGAATTCAAGAGGGTGCAGGTAGGCTTGTGGGAAATGTGAGGCTTTGCTAGGTGAGAAAACACTGGTTTGGCAGAAGCTGGTTGCTATTGAGACAGTGGTGAGACCTGGGGTAGGGAGAAGCACAACGGAGGCTACTGGACCATGGAGAAATACTTGGCTGGGCCATGAGGGTGGGGGAAGAGGGGCCCTGGTGTGCAGCTGGCCCAGCTGGTGGAAGTGTCAGAAGTGGTTTCTCGCTCAGGTTGATACTGAGGGGACAGATAAATGAGAGGGCTTGGCAAAACTTTCAGCTCCTGAAGCTACAAATGGTCTGGACCCTCTGCTGCAAGTCTTGGGTTTGGTGTCCTTCATCTGGCCCCAGGAATTTGCTTTGCTGCCTGCAAAGCATTTGGTAGGGAAGCCCCCCTCTCCCAAGCGCAGAGGGGGATATCGGAGGAGATTCGGGCGACGGCAGAGAAAAGATTCCATCTACGGTGCTTAAGTTGAGGCTTTGGACTGGGCTCAGAGCATTCAAACCCACAGTGCCTGGAGTAAAACACGGAGGCAACCTGTAATATTCATTAACAGGCTACTCAAAGTTTAGAGGAGGATTTTTTTTCTCCTATTGCTGTAATAGTTAAGTCTAAATAAATGCAAAGGCAGGTTAGGTGTGGGGAAAGTGAAGTGTGCGGAAAGTGAAGTGTGCTCTGTGAGAGAGCAGGGGGCATGGCAGCTGGCAGCTTGCTGCAGCTCAATTAGCATTAGCAGCCTGGCATATCTACCAAGCAGGGTGAGGCAGGGTGGAAGTGGGGCCAGAAACAGGCTCCTGGTGCTGCCAAGAAACAGATGCTAACAAGAAACAAGGAGATATGTGGCAGTGCCCCTTGTGGCCTAGCCAAACAGTGTCTCATAAGCAACAGGATCAGCAGCTGCAGTGGCTAGAGGCCATGAGTCAGCAAGAAGGGTCTTAAAACTGTGGTGGTGTAGAGAAGATCCCAGGAGGGAGAAGCGGTGTCTGTAGAGAGAAGCTGAGAAAGGAATCAGGATGCAGGAGTGATTTTGAACCTTTGGAGGTACAAGCCGTGTTCTGATACTGAAGAACTGAAGTATGTAGTCAGGGAAGGGACACTTTGTTCTCCTGCGGCTCGACTCGGAGCGATGACCTCTTTAAAGCCACCAGTTTTAAGGAAATTGTTCTTAAGAGTGTGTTTGGCCTCCTGCTCTCCCTTAAGGCTCCCTAAATTATCCTAGTAATCAGAAACCATTTAGACCAAGAACGAGGAAAAAAACTTCAGGAGACTTGAGAAAAGCTGCCTAGGCAAGTCCACTGCTGGTTTAGTTAGGCCGAGCCACAAAATCATCCACTTACCTGGAGACAGCACTCTCTTACAGCAGTATGGGAGAAACTATGGGACTTGCTGACAAGATGGGGTAAAGGACCTCCCTGCCAAGTTCTTGGATGTGAAAGAGCAATCAGGCTCTGAGTGTGTTTGCTGGGAATAAGAGAGGTATTTGGTATATGCGGTTAAAATGCTTTCCTCCACTTAAAACAAGTTCACAGATTTGCAGCATGTTCTCACTGGATTTACAGTGAGCTTGTGATGTTAGTATTATCACTGTAAGACTAGACAGGTGCATGATAAAACTGGAACTGCTTATCAGACCCTGTGGTAAAGCACAGTGAGAGAACACTGTTGTTGCCATAACAAGCTGCAAAAGGTTGCTGGCTGCAGCTGATGAGATTCAGTGATGACAGGAATGTAAGCAGGGATGGATGCTGATGCATCCCACAACCAATGCACTATGATCCTTTCCTCCCTTGCCGTTTCCTTCTGCTCTGTGTGAATAGCTACATTGTTTTACCAGTCTGAAGAATGGGGCATGGGACCGTGTACACAACTGAGACAAAAAGGCAATTAGGTCAAAACCCCCATGAAACAGCGTCCAGAATATAAAAGGAAACTGCACTGCAGTATGAGGCTCCTCGGTGTGTGCCGAGGTCATTGTGCGTGTTTCTCTACTGACCTTAAAAATGGAGCAGAGCAGCACTAGTAAAGTCAGAAATTTCTAACTTCCTTACAGGGAAGGCACACCTGAGTGCCTGTAAAAGTGCTAACTCACTAGGCTGAAACTCTTTAAAAGTAGTTTTAAAAACAGTCTAAAGTTAGGCTTCCAACTCCATGTATAGTAGCCTGAATTTTCTAAATGCGTTGGGGAAAAAAAAAAAGCAATCAATATACGTTAATCCTCTTAGTGTCTGAAGTTCAGAGCAGCCAAGGCATTCTTTCCTGTGAGAAACCCCTACTGAAACAACTTGTGTTTGAACTTCTTCCCTCTTCTTTTGTTCCTTCCACCCTCTACACCTTTCATCACAGGCAAGCTACTTCTTATGCCTTTGTTTCTTTGTGTTGTCTCCATCCCACCCCCTGCCTGGCTGATGGTAGGAGGAAAATACATCATATACACGATGAAGATTTCTGAACCACATATGTTTACTTCAGGAAACAAGGCAAAATGGGAAAAGTTTAATTTGCATATAACAGTCACATACAGTCACACTTGCAGCAGGATTGAAGTGAAATATTAATAATGGTGAACACTCCATTCACTGCCAGAGGAATGCATACCACTATGGTAGTCCTTGAGTTCCAATACTAAGCAGATGCTTTAGCTAGCTTCCTAGCTTCCATTTCCTGCTTAGCCTTTTCTCTCAGCTCTCTTTCTCTCTCAACGAGAAGTGCTTGTTCTTGCTCCCACTCCTTTAGCTTCTGCTCATGTTTTGCAATGTCTTCCACTTCACATGCTGGCAGCTTTTCCTTGACAAGTTGGGTGGTCAGGGTTAACACGCTTTCAGATTCAACCTTGCCAAGTGAATGCAGCTTAGAGTACAGCTCCTGTCATAAAAAGGGATTTGGCGGGGAGCGAGAAGGAGAGAGCCAGTCAGTCACAAAATAATCAGCCACAAAATACTTCCCTATAACAACCAATACATTGCTGTTTGAATCTAACTGTTAGCTGGGCTATACAGGCCAGGTAACTATTTTATCCCAGCAAAGTGTTTTGACTGTGGTAGCTGGTACCATTTCTTGAAATGCTAACCTCTAGAATAATTTCTGTGAGCAATAAAACTAAAACAATGAAGTTTCATTTTCATTAACCATTGAAGTTCTCTTTATTTTTCCAAGTTCAGTTATCTGGTATTAACAAAGATCAGCTGACCAGTCAACTGCAATAAATATAATCTAAACACCTTGTTTTTGTGTCTTACCTCAAAACCGACTGAACGATTTGCTCCACGCTGCCTGCATTAGCATCCCTCTCAACAGAGGCACATCACTTCAAATGCTCTCTTGCTAACGCCATACTGAGTAACTCCCACTATTTTTCTTCCCAACAGTTACTGTGATCTGAGGCTTGACTATGCTTACACTGTACAATAGCGCTAAAGCAAGGGATATTTTTTTCAGGGATACTCTACACTGAAACTAAGAGCAGGGCTTCAGTAACTGTGCACTATTTCTTTCCTGAGCTTTACTTATCTAGATTTCATGTAGCATAAAAATGTTAATTCACTTAACAAGATGAATCATCCAGTGATACTATTTCTGGCTTTCTGGAATCTTTAGCCTGATGGCTCACTAACAATCTGATTAATTGCCTTAAAAGTGCAGATACACCACCAAGGAGGAGTTTCCTGTGGGAGCAAGATGACATGGCACTGGCAGATTCTTTACCCCTTGCTCACTCATTAGATAGCAACATATTTTCCTCATTGTTCTTTTAAATAAAATGTTTTACTGAGCCCAGCACTTGCAGAAATGTTTAAAGTAAGTAAGTGTCCTAAAGAAAGGTACATCCATGCTTCTTTCCTGGGCCCTTTGAATAAAGCCTACTGTTTCGCATTGCAGGATGATGGAAAGAAGATGTGCGGATCATCCACCTCCAAACAAAATGGCAATTCTGGGGCCATGCAGATATCTGGACTTCCACTTCCAGTTACCACTGGAAGCTTATGTGCTGTGCTGCTGGCCCACAGTGTTCCTCTTACCCCAGCCCACACCGGCAATAATCTGCAAAGGCACTGCCCCTCAGCTCCTGTCCTGAGGCTCTGCCTTGTTCTTACGCAGGAAACTATGATGTCCCCTCTGAGGACTCTCCACTTCTCTCTGCCTTAGCCAACGCAACTGCAGGCTTTGTTGTGTTTTGCCAGACCCTTGAAGGTTTGAACTTGATTTAAAACGCTAAGCATGCAGGTCTGAGGGGCCTGGGTATTTGGCTCTGTCTGTTTTTTGATTTTATGATAAAGAATGAAAACAAAACCAATGGCTTTGAAGCTAATGGACTAAACCAAAGTCAGTAATATTTAGGTGTATTCCTCTCTATTTTGTTTGAGATGTCATAAGTATACAATGTATCAGTGAGAAACACAAAGAGGCCATACAGCTTGGGTCTGGGGAAGGAACCTGACAATCATGTTTACAGATTAGATATTCATTTTGAACATAACTGGTTTAGATCCTTCAGACTCTCCCTACTACTGACTACCAAGGATGTGCTGAAAAGGGGGTTTATGCACTGAACCTAAGCAGTATGAAATCGAAGTAGAGAAAGGCAACAAACTGGAAAGTACCAGGACTCCTCTCCTAAGCCATTACTGGTACCACTGAACTCCTGGAATCTTCCCTGCTCTGCTGTGATACATTAATGAAACTAATTTAGGAAAGCAGCAGGTACCTGTCCTGCAGGTACCAAAAGGGCACATACTTGAGTGGCTAAATCATTGATTTTTATAAGCAGTCTCCAGGGCTCTGTATGCAGTTAGAGAAGGAGCACTGCTTTTACGGAGGGTGTTCCCAGCATTTATGTGATGAAATGCTTGCCCACTCCTCATTGACACAGATGGAAGGAATTGCCTGAGGAACACTGTACTGAGTGGTAAGCCTCAGCATACAGGATCTGAAAACAGGTAATTACAACACAAATGACAGTGTCAGACAGAGTCTAAATTACAGCTCCAAAGGCTTTACCTGGAAAGAGCCAAATTCCCTCAAGTCCTGTTTGTTTTGGCGGAAGTGAAGGACATGCTGCCTCTCACATATCGTATCTGTTAGGCTGCCGTGGCTTTTTCAGGTACTTCCACAAATGGCTGTTCTGAAGGTTAGTATGAGACGTGGAGTTCAAGTGTGTGTATAAAAGCCATGCAGAACAAGCTACAGTTCTAGACAGGAACTGCATGTCTGGAGCAAATCCACATGCTTTTCCTCACATACCCAGGTGTATGACTTGTGAAAGAGAACTGGGCAAGCAGGAGACAAGCAATTGGTTTTGAGCTCAAGGGGAAAGACTGGGACGTGCTGGTTAATGCAGGGCTGCACGAAGTGCAACCAAAGTGTTTTCAGCAGCAGGAGTGCAAGTCCTGTGTTGGGGTTACACCACACGAGGGGCAGATGATCTGTGCTGGGACAGCAGCTGTGAATGCCAACATCACCAGGTTGCTTCAGAGCTGCCATCTTCCTTCAGACTTGTACGGATTTCTAGTGAACTTCTCTGCCCTGTGAACTACACCCGTAGGTGCCCAGGGGTTCAACTGGGAAGACTGGCTGGTGCTGGCCTAATGGATTTGAGAGAAGAGTCCGAGAGCTCTTTCAGGTTTAGCTGAAATGGCACTCTGACTTGAGAGCTCCTTTTCTCATCCAGACAACCAAAAATTGTGGCTTATTTACATATAAATTACTGTTGGATGCCTAGACTTCACATAAGGGCTATATCTTTCTTATATTCAGACTCTTCTGGTGAGAGCTTAGAGCTAAGCATTGGGACTGTAGTTTGCTGGCTCAAAGTCAGGGCGCTCACTGCCACACCAGGGAATGCCTGAACTGGGGTTAATTATGGAACTTGTGGAAAAGTTGAGGTGAGAAGAAAACTACCGTCTTGGCACCAGTCTGTCCCCAGTTTGACATTCAGGCCTTGTTTTGAGCACTCCGCATTATTTTCTTCAAGGCTAGACAATGTATAGACAAAGAGAGACTCATAAAAATGTCTCACTCCCTCCTTCAAAGGGCACTTGTGTTTACCTAATTCACTGTAATTCATCCAGGCATTAATTATCACATGCTGAGCACTCACTGATTCCCAAACACTTTAATTAAAAAGTTCTAAGTGCCTACAAAGCAAGTTTAATATCCAAAGATTAGTGGCAAATAATTTATGTAAATAAAAATTAAAGAAAGGAAAAGTGTGTGTACGTGAGGTGAAACCATAGAATACTAGTCTTTTAATTTCTGAAATTTCTTTAGAACAACAGTCTGTATCCAGAACAACTGTCCAAGGTTGTGACAACAACAATGGAAACTGATGGCCTATGGAAAGAGTACTGCTCCTGGACCTATAAGCCAGATCAGTTTCAACCTGAGGTATTTCATTTTTACCACATCACAAATCAGAGATGATAAAATACAATGAGCTCGTTATATCGCTATGAGATGATCAAATAAAATGCACTCATTATATAGCTGTGCCCTAATGAACAACTGTTTGTGTTTCATATTGTTATCATCAGCGTGACGACCTAAAGATAAAAGGGACATGATATAGCCTTAATTTCCCAGACTGAAAGTATAGGATGGAACATTCCTACTTAATTATAACATACACAAATGGACAATAAATTCAGGATGGCCTCATGCCTATTACAATTTATTTTAATGAGCAAGAGCCCACACAAGGTCAGATAATGGATCTCTAATGACATACCACTTTCATGAACAGGACTTGATTTATCATTTTGATGTATGAAAAGTGAAGATAAAATCCCAGCAGACAGACAAAAGACAAGTGGCCTTGAGCATTTATGTCTTTGTAGGCTGCTGCTTCCTGTTTGAAGAAGTGAAAATGTAAGGTGACATCAGTTTCAAAAATGCCAGGTAGGATTCCTGATGTACTGAAGGGGTGTCAGTCTACTAGCCATAATAAGCCAGCATATATATTTTCTAGTATATATTATGGTGATCTACTGCAGCTTAGAATATTTAGATAAATTAAGCTCTCTTACCTTGAATCGGCTGTAGTACTCGGGTGCTTTAGACTGCTCTGTTTCTTCTGATTCTGCACACTGTGACTTCTGCTTTAATTCCTTGACTTCCTCAGCTGATTCTGGACCGGGTTTTGCTTCAAGGACAGACTGCAAAACGGTCTCCAGAGCATTAATCTGAACAATCACATTTGTCATTGTTAGCATAAACAGGTTGGAAATACAATCCGAGTAACACTGCTATCATGTTTACAAACAACTTCATGAGTTACCATGTATTTTGAGATGACTTCTGAGTATGGAAAAAAAAAAGAAAACCAAATTCTAAAAGGAAATGGGACTATTCTTGGAAGAATTTTGTACTGTACTTGGGATCTCTGAGGCTGGACATTAAACCCCTGCAACAGAAAAACTCCACCACTCCCTGTCAACAGTAAAACGCCGCATGACTCAGATGCTGACTGGCATTTGCAGATCTGTCAGGCATTAGGGTAATGTCTCCTCTTGGCCTGATATCCGGCTGTAAATACTAATGCTAAATGGTAGTCACAGTGATAACAGCACTAGCATGATACACAATCACAGATACATCTAAACAAGGTATTACTATGGAATGTTTGAACAATATAATCTCTAATAGATCATCTCAATACCCCTTTGGTGAAAAGCAGCAGGGAAATCACCTGTTCAGCAACAAGAACATTCATTCCTATCATTAGTTTGATAATTTAATGGGAAAAATGGAAATGTAGGCATATAATATATTGGTATAGGCATATTTCTAATCTGTCACACCTCTGTTCTCTTCATGCTTTTGTCTTTCAAGGTAGTAAGAGAACCACCCTCTCCTAATCTAATTGCAGCTGTATCAAAAGAATGCATTAGGTTCACTAAGGGACTTAGTAAATTATTTCTGTATGTATTATTTATACAAAAGATGGAACTGATATATGGATGCTGCTGCTGTTTTGGGAATAACATGATCTCCATAACTGGAATTATTGGATGCAGGTTGCCTGCATTTTAAAGTTCAGCTTTTACAAATGCAAAGAGCTGTTATCCTTCTATGAATCCTAAATCTGAATGTTTATCAGTAGGGTGAAATAACTGTGTAACCTTTGAATCTGTGATGCTGTCTCCAAGCAAAAGGGATCTTGATGCTTACGGTTTCATTTTCCTAGCATAAGTATATAATGCTAAAGGAATAAAAATTAGGCTTATTTGAAATAACATTCTTGACACTGAAATGTAATCTTTAAACCAGCAGTACTGAAACAGGATGAAATAAGCAATGAAATAATAACTATGTGCTTGGAAATACATACACTCATTTAGAGACTTTCTCAAACAATTGAAAAAAACAAACCTTGTCTTGCTTGTTCACAGTTAAACAATATAACACAGTACTAAAACAGTATTACTATTGTGTTGTTAAGATAGTAATGGCAAAGAGAAGACACCCTTCTAGTCAGAAATGAATGGAAGCTTAAAGCCTGAAAGAAAAGTAAGTGACTGACAATGACTGGGCAAATCACTTGCAAATGTTTACACCAAAACTGCACAGTCAAAAAAGTTCATTTGAAAACTTCCCTTTTAGATAATGAAATTTATTCAGCCAGAAAGTAGTATTACATTTTGGAAAATAACCAAGTTCGCAAAACCAGGGCCGTCTCTTTCTCAAGTAACTCTGTGACTGTACAGGCATGCAAGGACAATGATTTATAACACAGTCCATACTTCTCAGTGCTATGATAGGGATTTATGAGAATTGCATAATGGTCAACCTAGTCCTGCCCAAGAGAGGCCCAGGATACTACAGGAAAAAAGGGTTTATGGCACTTGAGGTTGTTTCCATCATATCTGCTGCTGAATTCAGTGGAAGTTGACTGACCCCAATATTGACCTGGTCAGTGCTCTTAGTCCTTCATCCTTAGGAATACTGCATTTTAGTTTGAAATATTAATTAAAAATATCTTGTATGGATTTTAATAGTAAAATCCTAATGAGCATTTAGATAGAAAAGGCCAGATGATGCAAATCAATACACCGCAATTACTTTACACCAGATACGGATATGTACCAACATGTTTTCCTTGTTTTCTTTTCTCCATTGGGGTCTGTCCTGATTTCAGCTAGGACAGAGTTAATTTTCTTCCTAGTAGCTGGTATAGTGCAGTGTTTTGGATTTAGTAGGAAAATAATGTTGATAACACACTGATGTTTTCAGTTGTAGCTAAGTAGCGTTTATACTAAGTCAAGGATTTTTCAGCTTCTCATGCCCAGCCAGCAAGAAGGCTGGAGGGGGCACAAGAAGCTGGGAGGGGACACCGCCAGGACAGCTGACCCAAACTGGCCAAAGAGCTATTCCATACCATATGACATCATGCCCAGTATATAAACTGGGGGAGCTGGCTGGGAGGGGCGGATCGCGGCTCGGGAAGTAACTGGGCATCGGTCAACAAGTGGTGAGCAATTGCATTGTGCACCACTTGCTTTGTATAGTTTAATTCTTTTAGTATTACTATTGTCATATTATTATTATCATTATAATTGTTTTTCATTCCTTTCTGTCCTATTAAACTGTCTTTATCTCAACTCATGAGGGTTTTTTTTCCTGATTCTCTCCCCCATCCCAGGGGTGGGGGGTGGGCGAGCAGCTGCGTGGTGCTTAGCTGCCGGCTGGGGTTAAACCACGACAGGGTCACAAAAATGCACTAGAGAAAAATTATTTTGATAATAACAAACCATCCAGGCCTGCTCTTGGTCCTCAGCTTGGTGACACTTACATGACTTGCACTATTGTTTATATACTGCTACCTAAAACCCAAATGAGGCCAAGTATCTCTTCAGGGAAGTTTCCGTGTCGCTCTCTCAGTCATTGCTTTTTGGGCTCTACTACTGGATTTGTACAGAGACACCTGCAGCATTAGAGAGTAATCAGTAACAACCTTATTTTATAAGTTCTTAGTTGTTCACTGAACAAAGTAAAAAGTGTCCCTGCAAAGAAGGCATTGCTAGATATTACTAGCGTTTACTATTTTTACGGTATCAGTACACAGAAGGATGGGATTGTCTATGGACCTGTTGTGCCACAGACAGATGCAGCCTTGTTTCAACACTAGGATGTTCATCTACAATCCAGAGCAAGCTGAGGAGTTCCTTAATTTGTCTGTTTGTAAGCAGAAAAAATCACAAGCGTATTAGGTGGAGTTCTTCAGACTTGGAGTAAGGAAGAAATCCGCAAACCCCAAAGAGGTTACTCAAAATGGTGGAAGCTGCAGATATTCACACTTCCTTCCTTGCACTGTCCAGTATTACACAGAGCTGCTTCCAAGCATGGAGCAACAGACAGGAGAACCCGCTGAGCAGTGCCCTGGCCTTTGTTTGTCAAGGGAAATGCAGAGACTGCAAGCCTAGTAGTGATGCTAGCAAAAGGGAGACTCCCATCACCAGAGACACCTTCAGGAACGAGTACCAAGAAGAGGAGGTGAGACCTCAGTGCTGTTTCTATGCTCCAGCCCGTGTGGTGGTGGTTTCCTAAGTTACTCCTCCTAAGCTGCCTGATTCCAGCATCAGCCTGACGCTCCACAGCACTCCTAAGCTCCAAGTCCCTTAGTCAGTGCTGACCTCACAAAAGGACTGAATCTATCCATCCTCCCCAACTGAGGGCACTACAACCCTTCCAAAAATCACTCTACACCATTTTTGGACCAGTATCACTCAGGACCTCATCTCAGAGGGCACAGAATACATGGACTTAGCTGGGAGAGGAACAAGATGTGATATTTCATCCTCACTGCTAAGAAGTATGTCTCTGAGTGAGTTCAAAAGCTCGGGAAACAAAGGTGTCTTCCCATCCCCACAGACATGTGCTTCCTGTGACACAGACCCAGGCGTCTCTATAGGCAGGGGAAGGCCTAGGAAACATACTTAAATGGTCTGCGGCAATAACAGACACTCATTCCCAAGGACATGCCAGCAGACATCATCACTGGCTCATCAACTGAGGCAGTGGTTCTGTTCTAAACATTACTAGTTCTCCTGTATTCCAAAGACCTCTGAAGTATTGCTGGGCCTCTTCTCATTAGCAAGGCACAGAATTCACAGGTTTTACTGGAGTTTGGCTTGTACGAAATTTCCCTCCGTTCAGTGGGTTATAGCCTTCATACTTACAGCTTCTTTGCAGATTTTGCTGTCCCCTGACAATGAAGCCACGTTCTCCATCACTTGCAAGGCTCTATTCAAGTATCCAGGTGTCCACATCAGTGGCATTAGATTGTATACAGCTCTTAGCCCTTTATTCAACTCCACTTTCCCTGTGATAAAAAAATACTTTAGCGTTAGTAGTTCAACACTAGAGTCTTAACAGAATCCATCTTTTTTAGAAGTGACAGCAAGTGTCTTGGCTTCTGTGGTAAAAACAACACACTCTTCTAAAAAGCTGCTCTGACAGAACTGCTATTATCTTATTTTATTAAGGTGCCTTCTTTTTGCCCAACTTCAAGGCTGTTACATGTTTGTTTCTGCTTTCTCCCAATTCTCCCTACCCCCTCACCTAGAAATTTTGTCCAGATGGAAAAGAGGAAAAGTGGTCAGGTTTTCTGGTTGTCTGGCAGTTGTAAGAGCAGCTCTGAGCAGGATGTCTGCAGATTTCAGACAAATGTCTCCTTAGCCTTCAGGGACTGACTGTGCAGCATGTGTGCACTAAATCTGAAGCTCTGGACTCACCTCTGTGGCCTTTAGGGTCTACTCACACATGTGTCATGGCCAGACTGTACAGTATTTACAGCACATGCTCTGGCTAACTATACAGCTTAGTACCCCTATTTCTGCTGGAGCTTCCTGAGAGGAAATATGGGACACCCGCCAAAATGAAATTTTGGTTCTTGATTTAGGACACTCCGTGCAACAAGGTGTTCACTGACTTTAGCAGGACCTGCGATGCACAGCACCACTGACAATGTGGCTTTTCTTCTGACAGTAATTACTAGAGAACACAAAACTGCTATATAACAGAGGAAATGTACATCACGTTGCAGTTGGTGAGTACTAATTTACAATGATCATCACTTTAAAGTTTTGATTTTGTCATTGTCAATGTAACAAATAATACCACTTCAGTGTAGCTTACAAGAGTTGTATCCTAGCTCTCAATCTAATTTGCACTCTGGCTATAATGACACAAAACTACAAAACACACCTTACTCTTCTTTACATGGAAGAGAACAGTTTAGGAAAAGCAAGGTAATAAGTACACAGACAAAGCTTATGGACTATGGCTGAATTAAAATAGCTGAGGTGCTTGAGGCCACTTTGTGCCTGTAGATATCTTTCACTCTGAGAGGCCGGTTCCATTAGTGTTGGCAAGACTGTGGAATACATGACATAACAGTAAATAGCTTTTGATCTACTGAATGTCAATGTCATGGAACAAGTACTACTGCTCACAGAAAACAGTGAAGTGCATTTTTGAAATATGGCCACTACTCAACCAATCTATATGACATAAAAAACAGTCCAAACTGAATGCCAACTGGACAGCAAAGTCCCTATTTGTATCAGTGTCTCCACTGGATAACAAATTACAGCTCTACGGAAAATCCTGCTTTCAAATTAATTTTCACATTTATCCCCCTTTTTGACCGAAAAGTAGTTTTCTGTCTTATGGTCATGATAAATCTGAATCAGCATCCTAACTCTGCCACTACACATCGTATTTTGGCCACATTTTAAGAACAAGTTCACTTTTTATTACCCTCAATAAATTCTAGAACAAAATATAACACAGTAATGGAACAACTGCATAATCATAAATGTTAAATTAATTAATTACTTTCAAGTAAACAATCATTTTGTAAAGAAGAACAAAACCTATCTGCACTACATTCCTCTAAAGGTTAGAGGAAATTCAAGAATTAATTACCCCATTCCCCATTTACCTTCCCTCCAATTCTGGATATACTCTGATCTAACTGCTCTTTAATAATATACCGTATCATTAGCAGTGAAGACTCCTTAACAGATACAGGATAAAGGCACTGCTATGTGCTGTTCACAACAGAAACATTAACTTTACAGTGAGTAGTAAATGTTCTAAACACAGTATTTTTCAGGCTGTGCTCTCTGAACTTCTTGAGGTTTAAGGATTATTTTAAGGAGCTCACTAACTAGAAAAAGAATCTATTGTCCATAACCTTAAATTTGTGTTATGGAACTCTGTACTTCTGGGTTTTTTTTAAAATTTGTTGGTCCACAAACAAACCAAACCTACTGTTCTTTAAGAACGTCCTCGTTCTTTCAGCTGCCAATGCAAACCTGCAGGGAGCCCTAAAGGAGGTTCTGAAGCTCTCTGATAAAGGGCATACCATTGAAATCAGTACTACCCTCCAGGCTTAGAAAACAGATTCAGTCTTAACTCTGCAATTGTTCCTTCCACTATTTCTGCCTTTTTTTTTCCTAGCCTTCTCCTTGATTACACTTTAATAAAGCAAAGATGCCAATTTAATTCAGCCACTGAAGACAAGTGGGAAAAGATGACTGTGAGGGAGGTAAAACTCACCAAGGAATGCATAGCCATACAGCTGGGAGCTAAAACCCACAGTGCTTGTTTGCTTTAGGCCCGTAAGCACTAGCGATGCTCCAAGATTTCTCTCCTCTTCCCACTGCAAATAATGTAAACTAAGTAAATGTTCCTTGACAAACACAAACATAAAATGGCAGCAGCCAAAGACAGCACACGTGGCTTTCATCAGAAGTCTTAGCAATAAAGTAAAGAATCATTAAACATGTCTAGTGTTCAGAGTTACAGTACGTATATCCTGAGGAAGAGTACACATTATACTGAGGAACACTTCTCTTTCCAGAAGACAGTAAAATGTGAGTGGTTGAGACTTTGCATGGAAGTCAATCAATGCATTTCCTTCAGGACAGAGGGTTACACTGATTTACATTGGCCAAGCTCTGTCTCTGTCCTGTATGTCCTACCACTTGCTTCAGGCTAACACTGCTGAAGAAAAAAATGACATGGCTTCTGTACTAGACCAGTCTTTTGTTTTAAGTATGTAGTAAGATACATCCCTCACTAGAACAGGAAAATGCCGAGAGATGAATATGCCGCTAATGGCTGCTCTGAGTCCAAAATCTGCACTGTGAAAAGAACATATGCAACTCAACAAGACCACTGTATGCCCCAGAATTAAAAGTACAGCTGCCTCTCCAGCTACAGAGAAGGACCAGCTGTCTGAGCCAGACCACCAGTGATGGCTAAAGAAGGGCACCCAATCAGTAAGTACATTAAAACCACAAGAGCAGTGTGAATTTTGTTTTGCTATGGGATAGTACAGTACATTTTTCAAGACCAGAGAAGCAGAAACATCCAGGATAAATGCCTCTTTACGGCAAGTGAACAACTCCCATTGCTAAGAAAATGAGGAAAAGGTAAACTTTTTTTTCCCCAGGTAAACTTAGGGGAAATAAAATATATTCAAGATTGAATGCCCAACTGACTGCACCACGACACTTAGAAACAGAGACTTTGTGTATCGTTTTGAGTGTGGTCAGCTTACCATATATTCAGACTTGGTTACCAGGTACTGGTATAAAACATAGAGAGACTTTCTTGCAGCATGATCTCTGTTACTACAGGCAATAGACTGGAGGAAGCCTGACTCTCTAACACATGGTTTTTGTGGCAGGGTACTTCAGTGTCTTGTTTATTACCTCATGACCTGAAACAAATATCCCTGGTGAAAGGAAGAAGCCTTCTGAAAAATTCCCTGAGGTACACCGAGTCTTAAAAAGCACTAAGGTTCGACCTTCTGGTTTAATGCATTATTCAGAGATGTCTTTTCAAGGTATGGCATTTTTTTGTGTCTCCATTCGGGTGCTACAAGAATTTGCATGTTATCATCTGACACAAAATACCATCACCTGACAGCCAGGCAAGGTATTTGTCTGACCCAGAAAAGGGATACAAGGAGATCGGGCTGTTTCGTGCTGAATTCAGCACTCCAGCTGAATGTTACAGGAAAATCAGATGCAACCGGAAAAACAGGGCTTTTAGCGGTCTAGGTTCTTTTGGGAGCTAGCCCATTTGGCTCCAAGAGCTGGAGGAACTGCAAGAATTCAATGTTAACACCTTTGCAGGGGAAGGTAGCAATCATACTGATTGTTTGCAGCAGTCAAGGAGGAAACTTTCTGGGGCGAGCCAAGACCAGTCAGGCTTTCAGTGGTGTTTACAACAGCAGAAAAATTGAAGTTCTCTATCACCACTGCTATACACACTAAGGACTAACATAGTTAGATTGCTCAAGATTCAGCTCTCAAAGTTAAAAAACATTTCATCAGGCTGCTGGACCCTAAGCTACGGCCAAGGGCCTGTCTGCAACAGGATACTGGCTGACCTGTCTCACACCTTGGGAAAAGGGAATGGGATTTTCAGGAGTAGCTGAGCAGATCTCATAATTCTGTCTACCCCCACTTCTTAAATCAAACACAGAAAATTGGTACTGAGCATTATGAGGTGTTGAATGATGCTCTGTATGGTATACACATATGAAAAAATGGCTTACTGCTGTCTTTGGATGGGGTTATTCCAAAATGCATATTAAATAAGTCACAGCTATATAAATATGCTTCCCTTAAATGTGTCATGTGTCCACACCACCCTTGCTTCCATATTCAGCTTTTCACGAAATGCTACACATATTGACAAGTGCTTGTCTTTGCAGTGAGGATACACAAACACGGACAAACACAACGGGAAAATGAGATGTTGGTCCCTCTGCTTTTCATATACAAGTGATCAAGCATACTTGACTTTTAGGGAATGAAGCAGAATACAGAACAGGGTAAATGCACATCTGTTTTCTATAGTGAAAACTGACATTACAACGCAATTGAGTAAAACCTTAAGGCATCTGTAACATGCATTTTGGAAGATGCTTCAAGGAAGACAAATGGAGGCTTCAAGTGTTTTCCTTATGTACGACAACATGCTATTGAAGGCTTGTGCCAAACTACATGAAAAGTAGCTGCCTAAAGTGATGGACATGGCAAAGCCCTTTTCTGATACCTAACTGAGCCCCTTCTGCAAAGGTAGAATAATGCCACTTCCAAGAGCCTGAACTGTCATGTTGGCCCTAAGCAAGCGAGATGTGAATAAGAAACCCCTAATCCTTGGAGACAGGAGAGATGTAACGAATTTAGTTTTAAAACAAATACATACTAGAAACAATACACCCAAAGCCAAATGGGATAGTAAAAATCCTAGTGAAAATGTTTTATAATTCTGCAACATTATCATTACCAAGCTCTAATGGTGAGCAATACTCACCTTAACAGGGTCCTATACAATAGGGGACAACAGTTTTTCTATGTTAACTGATAGAGCCCTCTTTGAACTGAACTGAAATGCCATTTCATAACCCTCCAATGCGCATACATTACATCTGAAAATCCCAACACACCTTCCCTTTCAGAGAAAGGAGCAAAAGGGGTGACAAGTTATTTGATGGTTTTCATATTTTGTTGTTTCTTTTTTTTCCTTTCTTCTGCAGTTGTAAAAATAATGAAAAAAAAGGCGTATTTATTTTTTCCAAGTAAACTCTGGGAAAGTAAAATATATTCAAGATTGAGTGCCCAACTGACTGCACCATGACACTTAGAAACAGAGGCTTTGTGTATCATTTTGAGTGTGGTCAGCTTACCGTATATTCAGACTTGGTTGCCAGGTACTGGTGTAAAACATAGAGAGAAAGAAGCTGTGTTGAGAATTCATCAAAACTTTCTTGCAGCATGATCTCTGTTACTACTGACATAGCATCTACGGAGGAAAACAATACACAATCAGCAGGTGCAGATTTACACAGCTCCCTTTCGCACCCACTCATGTTCACCAATACTTTATTGCTGTAGTATGTTTTGAAGTAGTTAGCGAGAAAGTTAAAGATGTCTTATGACTAGTAGTATAGAACTAGTCTTACTTGCTTGAGTTATTCAAACACCCTGCGAGAATGAAGAATGGGTTGAATAGCATGAGATCACAGTGAAGGAGCTTTCCCGACTCATCTTAGCTCTACACTCTCCAATTGGCTCTTCCTTGCTCAGCCCTTCAATCATTAACTTTTTTTAAAAAAATCCCTAAAAATGACTTCTTTGTTCTTGTGTTTAAATTACAAACAAGAGAAGACTGGCTTAAATTCACTGCCCTTAAGGTGACAGAAGAGTACAACGGAGCAGAAATGTTGTCACAGATCACCCACAGCACTCACTGTATTCAGCAAACAGTGCTCTGAGGAGCTCCACAGGGAGTTCCAGCAACACTCCCTGTCAGGAAGGACACTTTGTTAAACAAAAGGCCTCGAGCCTGTCACAGAAAAGAAATATGGATGGAATAAGGGGGAATTCACAGACAGGGGGGCTCTCAAAATAAAATAAATACATGTATTGATTTGCCATTTAGCAAAACCTTCATGATAAAAGCTACAGACAAGTCCTGCAATTCTATTGTTCCTTTCAGTTATTTGTTTTATAAGAGGCTTATGCAAAGAAAAGCTCGCTGCAAGTCTACAGTACCAGAAAACTTGCAGTGAAATGAAAATCTTAAATATTTGTCATCAAACATGAGAGGATTATTCACCTCAACACTTAAACAGCCAACAGTGAAAGACAGGCACCTTGACATGGCAATTCAGCATAGCTGGCTCTCTCCAGTGACAGGCAGGAAGTCTAGACAAACAGTTTAGATACGTAGCATTCTGAATAGCTAAATGTAGGTAAGACGAACTCTACTAACATGCACTTCAATTCTTATAACACTCTAATTGTCACTAATAAATGCTAACAACATCATAGGAGTTAAGTCAGACTTGTAAAAACTGGAGAATTTGATTTACATTTGGAATGGGATTAATCACAGTAGAAACTGTGAAGTGCATGTGTTTCAAAATTATATAATGAATAAAAACCCAAAAGAAATGAGATATAAACATGCAGAAAAGTAGTTTAAAGGAAGGAGAAGGTATGTTTTTAAGGTGACTTCAGAGAAAATACGGCTAAAAGTTTTTAATTCAAAGAAAGGCTCTGCAGATGTAAGAGCATACAACTAAGGATGCAGAATTGGTACATATTTTCTTACCTTCATATTTCTTCTGCTTTATAAAACAATCCAACAAAATATTGAATGTAAAATTATCTGGGAAAATTCCGTACTGAACCTGAATAGAAGAAGGAAAAAAAACCAGTGTGAAGATCTGCTGTTCAAATCTCTACAAGCATAGCACTGCAGGTATCAGAAAGATCAGAACCATGGCATTGCACACTGCTGCAAAGTGGCAGTTAGTTAAGCAACACAAGGAGATTAGCACGGCTCCCGTGATGTAGGCCTTCTAACTTTTGATGTACTGGATTTGTTTTGGCATTTTATCTGAGCCTTTGGG
The DNA here is from genome assembly GCF_018139145.2 of Gymnogyps californianus. NCBI lineage: Eukaryota > Metazoa > Chordata > Aves > Accipitriformes > Cathartidae > Gymnogyps > Gymnogyps californianus. The sequence continues at coordinate 56,271,143 of NC_059500.1, forward strand.
ACCAGGAGGGGCATTGCCTACCAGGTTTTCACGCCTCTCCTGCATCTAGCATGTTTCGGACACCAACACTGTTTAAAACAAAAAGCTTCCTGGGAAAGAAGAGGAAATAAAAGCTGTAAAGAGCTTTAGCTAAAATTCAAGTGCAACGTTAATCTTTGGTTTGACAAACAAATATCTGAACTTAAACCCACAGTCTACAGGACCTGGCTGCAATAGGAATTCCAGGTAAGCCACACTTGTCTCAAAAAGCCGATCAACTATATTCATGGCTTTTCCTTGTAAAAACTTACCTTGTTTTTTAACGTGTATAAGGCTTTGTCTTCTGCACCATATTTTAAGCACTGTCTGATCCAGCTGTGGATGGTCCAATCTCTCAAGTACCAGCAATTTGGACTATGCCGAAACCTAAAGGATGATAAACGGTCCACGTGACAATATGACTCTTTGTTATCACAGAAACAAATTCTGTAATCAACAAGCTATTGAGTTTCAGAACCCCTGCCTTTCATGATCTCAAATATAAATGTGCCTGTATTTGACTTTGCAGTCAATCATTGCTCTCCAAAGAGCTCCAGCTAGCCCTTTCAAGTAAGAGAAACAAAACTTTGACACACTTTAATAGTGTGTATGAAGGGGGAATCTGACCTTTTCACAAATGGATAATATTTTAAACTTCTCACTTTCCAGAAAGCCTACTGCTTTTCCCCTGAGAAGATGAATACCATAAAATAATAGCTTGGTATATTTATGAAGGCCAACTGAGATTGCTATAAACACTGTAGTACTTTTTAACCTTGTCGTTCTGATTGTATAAGGTTGTATTGTTGCTGGTCTTGTCAAAGAGCAACAGTGCTCCATGACTGATGACATCAGCAAGTATCAGAATTACATCAAAATACAGCTGGGTCTGAACCTTTGGAGCTTGTGTAATCTGGTGTCTCCCACCCCCCCTAACTCATGCCTCACTTCAACCACTTAAGAATTCATTGTGCCTCAGCACAGACCATCGCTGGGCTGCTGCATGCTTCATTTGCTCTAGAAATGCTTTATCAGTGAGGCATGCCTCATGCAAGGGGAAACTCTGCTGGAGAGCCCTCCCTTGTCCCCCTGCACCGGCTGCCTTGTTCCCGACGGATGTTTCTTTAACCTGTTCTGAGACACCTCATGCCATGGCTTCAGCAGTCTTCCCAGGCAAGCTACTCCAGTGCTCAACCGATTTGTAAAATTAAATCCTTTTAAGTTCAGCCTCTTTTATTTCATCCTTATTCAGACATACAGACTTTGCTCTGCATTTGGAGAAGTGGTGACAAAAAGCAGATGGAGCTTCACCTTTGGCAAAGACTCAAAAACCAACTAAGAGTCCAGTGGTAGGAGCTGCTGCCTTGGTCCTGGGCTGAATTTCACACCCCAGTGACAAGAGACGCACACAACCTTTCTCAATTCAAATTGTATGCATGAAAAATGGGCTCAGTCCTCAGCGCAGAAGTGACTGCCACTTCCTGTAGAAAATGCCGATGACTGAGCTGGGCTCATGTGCAGATGCTTGCAGCCTCAAGCCAAGCTGCAGCACCATTTAGAGGCAAGGTTGGCTCTTCCATCTGAGTGAGCATGCTTTCCAGAACATTTATCAGATTAACGTGGCCACCAACTCTCTTTCCCCCTCAGTGAATCTCTGCGTATTGCAACCCACGTCTGAGGGGTACACAGATGATCAAGCCTGGAAAAGTACTGCAGCCTAGAGAGCCTTCAGAATGCAGAAGACATCCGTGCCAAAAGCGGAGCTAAACAACTACACAAAGTCTAAATATACGGTTTCGTAAGTGGCACATGAAATCTCCCCATTAAATTAGAATTTAAAAGAAAAAGAAAAGCATGCTTTGAATATTAAATTACAAACATCCATTTTGTTGCTCTAATTGCTTTCCATTTTCTTCCCTCTGGAGTTCAAATATTGGGAACAGCAAGAATGTATACTTGCTTTCATTAAAGTCCTGTTTCAATAATGCTTACAGGAAGCATCAATTACAGGCATTTGGATTTAATCATATTTTGATGAAACAATTATCTAATTGCTACAGACTGTTTCACCAGCCATTTAAGATGGGTTAGAGTGCAACACCAGCACCCAGCAAGAAAGCTGCCAGTATCTTTTAAAGTTGCTTCGTTAAATGGTTAATATTGTTTCACAAGTGGAAAACAACAGATTTGTCTTATTAAAACATGACACTGATGCTCTCAAAGACTTGGGCCTTTCTTTTGATACAATCTTTGGCATCCTTCCTACTAATTAGTTACACAGGAGGGAAGCAAACATTTAAGAAAAAAAACCAACACCCAAAGGTTTTAATGGGTTTGAATATTCACCTTTTTGCAGAGCTTTATTTATTCTCTTGAGTACACCATAGTGAGAGAGAGCACTCCAATACCTCCTGCACCTTGGGAATGCTACAGCCTACTGTAATGGTGAAATGCTTCTAGGTTTCAAAGTCAAATTGCACTTGGACAGTAAAAGGCCTAACAGTGATGCGATGCCATCTAGAAACAGGATGAAACTGATCCTCAATCAACACAAGCTTCTGGAATCGATATGCACAAAATTCAGAGGCATGTTATAAGAACTCTTTTAACAAAATCTTCACATGAGCTTTGTACGGCTGGGATTGATTTGGGAGTGTGTTTTGTGTACGGACAACCACAGGATCTATCAGATACAATTACTGTATGTTACTATTAAGATCTTTAGGCTCAGACCAGGTCTCCACTGCACTAGGTACTATGCAAATAAGAAGCAAACAGCTTCTCAGCCAAAGAATTTTCTAGTTAATTCTAATAACTAATTACAAAACAGTTGCCTGGGAATGAAGAGAAGGGACTGGTGCCAAATTTTTTCTGTCTCCATGTCAACAAGAATGCAATACATATGCATGTACATGGTCCCTCAACACTACACACTTCCATTAATCCATGATATAGTAGAAGGAGAATTGGAAGTGAAAGGGCAACAGGTACGCTGCAATCTTTAATTGTTTCTGATCCATATAATGCTGGGATGAGCTCTGGCTCTATTCTATCACCTGAGAAGAGAAGCCAACAGAGTATCTCTTTTTACAGCTAACCTAGACAAACTAACCAAATGTTGTGGCAGACATTTTTATTTGAAAGGGAATCAGGGAAAAGAGGAGATTGCTGGTCATTTTGACAAGCATTAACATCTTCCTCCTTCTCTTTCTCCACGAAACACAAAACAGGATATAATTAAACAAGGCAATATGTTCAGGGACAGATGAAAAGACAGAAGGAAGCTAAAACTACAGAAAGCAGAGGATTCAGAGTGAATTAAATAAAGGAAGCCTCTAGCAATTGCTGTATGTTTAATGGAAAGACCGAGAGGTTATCTTGCAGATGTCTGCTGTTGAAACTCATTTTTCTGAGAACTAATAAAAACCTGAGAAGCACAAGATTCTTATAATGCGTTCAGAAAAGACAAGGAGAAGCTTCCATAACAGTATTAGGGGAACTCCCTGTTGGTACGCTTTAATGTTAATTGCTAAAGAATCAATACGGTCATCATGCCAGTCATTGAACTGAGACCATCTGTCCCCACAGGGAACAAGAAGAGGAATATCTGTAAGACACGGAGTTCCTGAAATATCAAGGTCATTGTGAATCTAACAGCACCCAGTGCAATGGTACTAGAATTCCCCATATTTTGGAAAATTGTTCAAATGATGCAGTCCAGAAACTTGATTTTCATCAAACCATTGCTTTGTACTTGCAAAATGATTATAACTTGGAAGAGATACAGTGAGTGTATAGCCTCAGTACAAGGCAACCAGAACATTTTTAGCCAAGCAAGTGCACACTCTTGCTCACAAACTGGCCAGCACATTGGACTAAGAATACATTTTTAGTTTACTAATTTCCTGCACGAGGCCCTATTGCTTATTACTTACAACAGTGCTAAAGTACTCATGCTGTGTTAAAGAAACTGAACAATGGAAAAGTTTATCAGATGCTGAGAGTGCTTTATGGAGTGCTCTACTAATACAGCAAGTACGAGTTACTTCTATTGGTGCCCTCCCACACTGCAGAAAAGCTGAGTTGCCTCCCTTCTTTATTTATTTATTTTAAATGGTCTTTCAAGTTTGTTTGCTGCCATCAAGTGGTGATGCACTCTAGTGTTGCTTTCACATACCTTGTATTCTCAAGGGAAGTAATACAGCAACCCTGAGAACAAACAGAAGCAACAAGATGCTGGACTGTATTCTTTTCCCTAGGTTTGGTACAGGGGAGTTCATTCCTTTGGGGACAGTCACAAATGAGGAAGACTGTGAAAGAAAATTTGCTGGATGACAGAAGAGCAGGTGCCGCAGAAGTAATATACTACCACGAACAGCTCTGCTGTACGGAGGGAAAGCCAGCTCAGCAGATCTGTTCTAATTCTTTGCTAAGCTGACCAGAAACTCCCATTTTGTACTCTGTGGCTTTCTTAAGGGTCGATCCAATCCCTGGTACTGCCAGAGGCTATCCTTGTGCAATACACTATTTTTTCTTTTCCCCTCATCCATGAAACAGGAACAAGAGTCCCCTTCCTTTCTCCAACTTTGTCTGACCTAATGAGAAAGTATTTTGTAATGATCTACACACCCAGTACACAGAACTGTGTGATCTCTTAGGCCTCCAGATTTCAAGACTTTCTAAATTTCACCTGCATTTTGCTTTGCTGATTTTGCATCACCATACATAAAACCAACTCCTTAAATACAACCTCTTGTACTATAATGTTCTTCTCTGTTCTTATGCTTTAGAGATTCCTGTACCATCTTCTGCCACGTTGCAAGGAAGTGGAGAAATTAACAACAGAAGGACACTGAGCAATCTCCATTCTTTCATTATTTCTAATATAAATCATTGAGACGTGTTATTGTGCTTTCCTCAGAGTTAAAACCAAAAAGGTTTCATATGTTGCTAGTCCCCTCGTAGGATCTAGTCCAGGAAAGGAGAGAACCTACCTAGTGGTAGTCACTGTAACAAATTTCTTCCACCTATACTTCAGATCTCTCTTACTTCTTTTAGAACTACAGAGAAATATGGGTTTGCATGTTCCTTTGCTTTAATCAGGATGGGAGACTGCCAGATTTCTTCTCATCCACTTAAAATTCTAACAAGTCCTGAAGCAAAATGTAAGGAGACTTAAAATGAATAAATATCCTAAGAAATGTCTCTGTGAGCCAAGAAGAAGCTCTCTCAATGGAATGAATCCAAAATCACTCCACATTTTACAAAAGTCATACAGGGCTGTGAAGCTCCTTGGCAATGCTATGTTTTTTTCTTCCCAGGCACATTTTTTAAGCTACAGTGCATAATGATCAAATGGATTCCAGGCAGGCTTAGCTTGGAAACTGGAAGGCTAAGGAAACATCACCCAAAACTCTCTCTTTGTTTGTCACTTCAAGCCACAGGCCTTGGGAAAAATCATCTGCATTTTAAATGCACCCAGAGGCATTGCTCATGTGTCAGCATCAAAGGCAACAGCCCTGGAAAAAATCTTTGGTAATTGAAATTTCCTTTTAAACATGAACAAAACTTTTCTCTCTCTTCTTTGCCTGCATCTTAGCCTACACCTTTTTTTGAATGCATCCTTTTAAAAATTTCATGTATAAACACATCAGTCCTATAGGAAATACCTCATGCATTAACAGCCTACACTCAAGCAAAAACAGAGGGAACTCTTTCCTTTTGTGTTGAAATAAAAAACTCAACTAGCATATGTAGTATAAGAAATCAATTATCAAAAGCAGTAACAGGACAGGTTTAAAAAAATTAGACGAGTCAATTATAACAGACGATAGTCTAATGCTGAGGCAGAACTGTGCTCTTACACAAGAAGAAAAGCGGTTTGCAGACTCCCTGAAGAAAGCCCACATTCAGCCCTTATTCTGTTTTAATTTTTACTGACTTTCCCTGATCTTTGATTTTAAACTGATTTAGCTCTTGATTGCTTTGACCATAAAATTAATTCTTCTAAACTAGGCTCGCTCCACCTCCACATGAACGCGTATTACAGCGTCTTTTGTTCAGGAGTTGCACAGAGGTCTAACACCACTGACGAATGCAGCCTCAGGCCTAAACGATCAGTTTTTAGATACGGAGAAACTACAGTACAAAAGCACAGTCAAACATCAAGGCTGAACAGGAGACTTAAAGAATACTTTTAGTATCTGGTCTTGCTTTCCCGTTACACTACATTCAGCTTTTATTTCTGTCCACTCTCATGTTACAGGTTAACCTGTTTCTTAACCCTTACGCTTGGTAAAAGGACCAGATGTGGGAGAGTAGATATTTTGGGTAGAATTATATACTACGCAGTTATTTAGGAAGTCTCAGGATATCACTCTGGTAACCACTCTCTCCTAACAACTGAAGGGACAGAATTCACCATTCAGTAGTCTCAGAGTAGCTATTGCATTGCTCAAAACCACCCTCCTGCACAGAAAGCTCAGCTTTACAAAGTCTCTTTCTAACAATGACTATCACATACAGCAATCAACCATATAGCGGCTAGAATCTAGTTTACCCTTTATTAACCTAGCTACTTTCACAGCCAGTTATTAGAGCTGATTAACAAATGACAAGCTGAATTTCTGATACAACAAGCATTTCTGCCCATTGTTGTCAATCTCTTATGTCACTAATGCTCTTCTTCCTTTTGATGGATTTAAGGCACCCTTGTAAGTACAACACAAGGAACAGCCTTATTATGTTAAAAAGAAAAAACAGTATCATCAACCAGTTGCAAAATCCTAGATAAAAGTTATAAATTTCAAAACAATGTATGAATGGAGAAGCAGTTTACAGCAGCACAAAAGAAATGCTTTTCTTATACAGAAATAGACATAAGAACTACCACAAAAGAAACAGTAACAGCAACAGATCCAGAGCCTACAGCAAAGTTTGAAGCAATTTATTGGGATTCCTGGCTCTGAAAAGTACCTGAATTATTTATCTGTCCTTCCACTCACAGGCAGTGAACATAACAGAACTGGAGTGGAGCAGCTCTTCCAACGTTCTGCCATCAGGTTACACCAAGCAGCTTTGAACCTCTCTAGAAGCATTTGCAAAGCACACAGAGGAGGAGTCCTTCGGACAACTCAATCAACTTAAGTATCCCACAGGCTTGCCTTGAATGCCTCAAATCTTTATACTAATTAGTTCATAACCACACCGAAAAAGCAAAGCCCAGGCTCTAACAACATACTGCTTCTCAGTACACTCTTTGTCCCCGGGAAAACTCTTCCAGGCTGTTACATGCGTTTCCTAAAAAGCTCCTCTAGCCATGTAGATTCAAAATACTCCAGAACTATGCACTCCCCAGCAGGACACCAATGGAAGTCCACTTCTCAAAAGAACACGAGTCAGGATTTCTTCTGTATCAGCTTGGCTTCTTCTGTATCTGCATGCCTCAACCTGACATAACAGGACATCAGTTACAGGCCTTGTCTAGCTAGCAACTAAAGGTCTTAACATTTACAAATCCAGTATCAACATGGTTCCTTGTTCTAAGCATATTTAAACAAGACAGGCTAAAGGGAAGGTTGCCAGTTAGCTCACTAAAGCTAAAACTGGCCATTTGGGGATCCCCAGTGTGACTGGTAGAGAAAAGAACATTGTAATGGTACAAATATTGCTGCTGAGAAAAGGTGGTGGTGCCCGGTTTAGTTTCATGCAGAAAATAAAACCGCGTCATTTTATCGACATTCAGAAGTTTTATTTCAAATGCGAACTATGAAACAAGCAACCCCCCTTTTTGGCTTTACTCCTTTATGGTCCAGACAGAATGAGGTGGTGAACAGCATGGGAGATTGGCTTCACTTCTTGTTGCTTAGAGATACATCCCCAATGAAAGAAACCAAATAAACAGACACTTTAATATAGTATTTCTATTTTTCTCCTCCTAGGATAATAGAGTGTCTTGTTACCCAACACCCTCCAGCTCTCCCACTCCTTTTGGAAAAGACAGGCAGGAAAATCAGATCTTCTTCTCACACACATGAAGAATCTATACTACTTTCATCATAATGCTGAAATTCACTCAAAGAGCAACAGTTAACATGAAAAAGGAAAAGTCTTGTCATAATAACAACAACAATAGAAAGCCCAACATTTCCCCAAACTATTGACTGTAAAGGAACAGCTCCTAGAATTTCTCTCTGTTAAACATACTTCTGGGCTTACAGTTGAAATGACTGGTTTCGAATATAAATGTCATTAACAATCTAGTGATTGAACAGAGATTATCACAGGCTGAGGAAAACACAGGGAATGATGGGGTGAGCTGTTGCTATAGTGATTCTGATAAGATGCTCTCTAGTGCCTTTCCTTGTCCCCATGCAACCACAATAAAGTCTAATTTAAAACCAACTCTTCCATGAATTATATCTTTTCCTGGTATCCTGCCATGCAAAAACATAGAGAGAGAAATTAAGAACCGTATACCACACTACATTTCTTGCTTTGGGAAGATTTTTGAATCTCAACAATTTCTAAGTGTGTCAGGCTGAAACTTGCTGTAGTAGAGCTCAACAAAGGGTCAGCTCTGCTGGAATCTTTACTCATGTCTCCAAAAACTGATTAACACAAAGGATGTAAAAAATGGCATATATAAGTAAAGCACTGATTTGATTGTTACCATTTTATTAGTCCAGCTATGCCCATCATTACTTCAATTAATTCTCCACCTGTCTGAAAGCAGGTACACAAGTTATCAACTGGATTAATTTTTCAAAATGAAAAAGAAATGTTTGTGAAAGGCCATTTGTAATTCATAATTGCTGAAATCACCTTTGTACCTGGTTCACTTTGCAGAGTGACAGAGAACTCCTGCTAAAGACTGCCAGAAAGGCAGTTTCTAGCAGAAAGCTAGTTCCCATTAGCTGCATATTGGAAGTAAGTTTAAAACCTTCTGGGTACCAAAGAGTACTTATGCAATGGGCTTTCTTCAACCAGGGCTATCGGTAAGATTATGTGATTTTAAGGAATAAATTGCTTCAAAGCTAGTTAGAAGTTTTATTTTTAAAAATAAATAAATGACTTCAGATGCTTTAGAAAACCTCCATCTGTTAGCCATCAACTATTGCAGGGATGCCACAGCGAAGCCTGCGTTCCAGTAACCATTAACCAAGGTGGACAGAGATGTAGCACCAAAGGCTTTTCAAGCTGACAAGACAGCGACTCCAAGTTTTCTAATAGTTCATTCAGTGTCAGAGGGAGCTGAATCAGAGTTTGGACCAACGTTCAGGAGTTTCTGCCTTCTAGTGCTAAGCTTAAACTATGACAGTACACCCTTTTCACATTATATTAAAAAGGAACATTTTATGGGTATGCATAACAACTGCTGTCAACAAAAGCCAATAATGACTTCTTAAGAGCACAAAAAAACCCCAGCCTGTAACTAGACATTGCTATTACAGTATCTGCAAACAGCAACTTTTTAACAGTGTCTAATATACAGTCTAAATTTAACCTGAGTCAAAATTAACATAATTTTGTCAGAGACCTAATTCACTGAGAGCTGGAGTCCACATTGTGTCAATGTTGCATTTGCCACTTATTCTACTAAAATTCTTTATGCTTCACGAAGTCCCACCCAGAAATACACCACATACTAGCTTCAAACTACGGTAACGTTACACCCACTGACACAAACCTTGACACTTTTCAGTTTGATCACTGTTGAACTTGCACAGATTACAAGCAATGTATTCCTCTGGCTTGAGTATAAAAGGCTGCAATACAGAAGCATATGAGCCAAAATGTTTATTCTGCAGAGTTGTTCAGTTTCACACCACATGCAACCTAAGCAAAAAGAAGGTGCTGGCAAGAGAGTGCTGCAGGAATACAAATACTGAATGGATCTTAGTAGCCAACTTAAGCAAGGGAAGAGCCAAACCCTACATTTGCTGCCAAACATTTCAAAAACTGGATTTGCACAGTTCAGGTTTCACCTTTTCAGATTTGCTGCCGTAGTCCCACAATTCAAGTTAACCTAATTTTGACCTACGACCTGTGCCCTTTTCATTCTTCATTGCTAGAATCTGATTTCCTTGTGCATCGCTGTCCTTCTGCACCCCATGAGCAAAGGGGAGGCAGAGCTACACAATAAGCTGTCAAGGTAAACAAATAACGTTTTCATATTAAGCATAAACACCTGCAACAGAAGGGACAAATCACCTGATGCTCAGCTCTAGTTTCAGCCACAGCCACTGTCAAAAAGGCAATCATTTCCAAAAAGTAAACCACAGGTGTATAGCCAGGTCTTGGCTACCGGACAGTCCACCATGAATCCATCTACATTTCATGTCATGTCTCAATGAGCAACAGCTTATTGATATTTTTTTGTTCTTCCAACCATGCAATTTCCTGAGAAAAATATTTTTAGCAATGAAAAACAAAAATCCTTGAATCCTTCATGATACATTTTTAACTGTTCCCTAACCACAGTAAGTTACACAATCACAGTACTTCAGAGGCTAACTTCTAGTTAGCATATCTCTTAGTGTATCTAACTTCTTCCAAGCCCAGTGGGACAGGAATGTCCTTTATTCCATTGCATATGATGTCAAGCACATGGGCCAGTAAGCAAATCAAGGATAAACATGGCAAAACTGACTCAAGCATTTTGTCAGGCACTTCGAAATTTGTGGGCTCTTACCAGCTTTGTGATTGTTTTATTCTTTTCAGAAAAATACTGTACCATCAGATCTGTTATTTAAAGAGACAGTAGGTACTCACTAAGTACTGCTTGTACGGTAGGACAAAAGTTCCCTTGCGTACCTACCCTACCCTAGGTAGGTACAAGCTGCGCAGTAAAATGAGGTTGTGCTACTCAAAACAGGCAGAGGATTCCAAACTGCAAAGGGATATTTTATAGTGCCTCCCCTTTTGAGAAAGGAACACAGCCAAGACTGTTAGTTATAAATATAACCCACTACTGGCTTTGCCTCTGCTGATGAGCATCAGTGCATCACGCAAGGCAAGGATGCCCCACCACTTTGCCTTGTTGCAGTGGCCTACTCAGATCTTGTATTCAGGCTCCAAACTGACATTTAGAAGCATCCAGTTCTCCAAGGCACTCACAGTATAGGAGGCTTATACATGTCATGTTACCCACTGCACAGGAGAACAGAGAAGACAGAAGAGGCGGGAAAACACAACTATGTGCAATTATGTACCAGATGTGTTTCAGTCTGGCTTTTTTTATTTTATTCCTCCAAAGAATCATGACTTTCAAAACAATACAATAGTATCTTACATAAGATGAACTTGCTGCTTTATGATTTAACCTGGACAAGGGAAACTCTGCAAAAAGGGGTGATTGCTGCAGGACACTAACTTCAATGGAAGACAAAAAAGAAGCCCCTCTGCAGAGAAAGCAGAGTGTACCACTCCTGCTGTGAACGTTCCTCTGTCATGCTCTCACAATAGCTGCTATACCTTGTCCACCCCCAGTTACAAGCAGCAGCAGCCAGTCTGGTTTGTCAGAGCTTTGGCACAGGCAGTGTAGGCAAGGGAGGGGGGTGGGTTGTCCATTTTACTCCCAGCTGTCTGCTGCCAGAAGCCATCTATTTTGCTTGTGGCTGGATTTAGCCCTGCTCTGTTCACTCCCTAATGGAACTAAGTAGAAATTGGCTGATTAGACTGAAGAAAGGAGTATTTTTCCCCTTTGTTAAATGAAAACAGTAGTGAAAGAGGAGAGATCAGAATTAAATAAATGACAATTTAAAGAGGATGATCACAAAGTTGACTTTAGAGATTAAAGCCAGTTTTATATCCACACCAATTCTTGGAAAAAGATATTACTCATAAAGGTGCAAATCTGCTTGCAAAGCCAGTTGCCAAAATCCATGCACTTTCAGCTAGACAAGCTCTACAGTGAAGGCGGGGGTGGGGGATCAAAATCCCTGTTCATTTTTCAGCAAGAGGAAGAAGGAATGTTTATTGTGTCTACACTTACAGCTGAGAAAACAGGAGTTTCTACCAGCTGCTCTCTTGTATACCCCTTTCCAATTTTAACAACAAACTGAAGAAAGCATTCTTTGTTGGCTGTTTAAATGCTCCCTGAACTAGATCCTGGGCCAAATCCTTACCTGGTCCAAAGAGACAACACATGGTTCCCCCAGCTACCAGGGACTTGCCTCAATCTGCTGAGGACCTGGCACACCACACATGTGCATGGATCATTAATTAGACTAAAGCTGGGAGACAAGGACAACTCTAGCACCTTTCAAGGATGTGCAGCCCAGCGTCCCACAAAATCTGTCAGGGTGGTGAAGATGGAAATGAACTGCTGAGAGCTGCCGCAGTGTTATTCCTGAAATGGCCAACTCCACATTTGACAGAGCCCCTCAGGCTTTCAAACTGATGTAGCAAACGGGAGACAAGGAGGCAGCTGAAAAGCCTGGGGACATTCTCTTTCTGGGACAGGGGACACACCAGGATTTTAGGAAATATGTAAGGGGATATCATCAGCTGGTACGAGGGCCTTTGGCTTCTACCTAAGCTTCCCCCGCCCCATCCTGTCCTACACCCCACCCCACTCCAAAAAAAAAAAAAAAAAAAAAAAAAAGAGGAAGGTATTATTCTGCCTAGGAACCAAAGATTTACCAAGTAAAGAACAGAAATAGAAAAAGAGGTAACAGGGACTCTGCCAGAAGGAACAGTCGCAGGTAGCTGAGCACAGTGACTGGAGTGCACTGAAAATGCAACTGGCCTCATTCCAGCAGACAGTATAGATATCTGCAGCATCCAGCTTTAAAAATAGCTCACTACTAAAGCAGCACTAAAACAACCAAAAAAAAAAAAAAGAAAACCCCCAAGAAATAGGCACCCTGAATAACTGTTTTTTTCACTTTGCTACTGGGCATCTTACATTCAGAAATTTGCACCTTAATTTCCCCATTTCTGGAAAACAAAGAGAGAGAGTAATAACCTCAGAAATCACGCCAGGAAATTGTTAAACTGTGACCTTTGTTTATCAGTACCTCTATTCAATTACAGCAAAGCATTGTTTTGTGGGTCTGTTTGCCATACAAGCTTCTTCTCCCCTTAGGGAGTAGAACACTTTTTCACAGGCATGAATGTGTATGCAGAAATAAGCAGCCATACAAGTTGAATAAATGTACCTGCTTATTTTCATTTTTGTTCTGCACTGTAATGTTTGTGAATGTTTCTGAAGAAGACGGAAGTATTTAGAAAAAATGAACCACTGGAATCAAGCAACGTAAACTGACTTTTCAAATTTCTTTATTACTGGGGCCAAAAAGAAATCTACAGCCTGATGGATATAATCAGATAATTTTCTAAATGTCTCGATAACTGATTGCTGATCAAACATTTCCAGTCCTACAAAAGCATAAACACCCATTTCTGTAAATAAAAACAGCCAGCTATTTGAAAATTAACATTCCCAATCATTTATAAGCTAAAGAAAGATGTATGCTAAAGTAGGTCTCTCTCCTCCCTGTCAAAGTAATTCTGATTCTGTTATAACCATTTTTTCTATAGTGGTGTATAACAGAACAAAAGAAGATCAGATCTATACCTATGGTGCATTATTTCATCCCTTATCATGGTCATCTTAATGTTGTTTCAATTTCCAAAGGCTTTCACCTACCTGTTACTACATACTATGCAGCAACATGCATCAAAATCACAGATATTCTCAAAGCACAACACAACAGATACTCTACTGGATCACATTACCAAGTTGAACGTCTTCACTGTTACCAACAAAGCACAGAACACTTTTCTTGACTACTAGGAAGTCCAGTAAGATGGTGTAGGCCTTTTTTACGTGCTTGATCAGACTGTGTTCATCTTACATGCCCTGTGGAACACAGCAAGCTTATATACAACAAGTTGTTTAAATTTAAGATCATATGGATTTTTCCTTGTATACAGTAAAATGAAGAGGAGTTCTCACTGAAAATTCAAGAGCCTCGTATTTCATATGTTGGCTGAGGTAACACAGGAAAAAATATGTTAGTGCCTTTGTCCTTCTCTCCAACAGTCTACACTATAAAACCAGCACATGACTTGCCATCATTCAACCATACTGACAATCTTCTTAATAAAGGTGGTGCAGAACAGGAATTCTCATGCAGTGAAATGTCAGAGAGATGCTTTGGTTCCAGCTCTGCTTCCATGCACCCTGCAAGAGCTGATACTGTTTCCATAGCAGAAAACCAACAGTGTCATGAAACTGCCTGTATAGGTATTACTAGCACTCATATTAGTCTCCTGGAGAAACTTTTCTTCAAACATTGTAAAGAAAAAAAAAAAAAAAATCAATGGAAAGACAAATCCGTTTCCATGCTAACCTACAATGTACTGTGGCCTGGAATGTTTCAAAACATTTCACATTCTTAGTGGATCTCCAGTCCCACTTATAAGCATTACTTTTCATTACAAATAAGAGAAAACAATTAAAACAGAAAATCCTGAGTAAACCCAGGTAAGTGGATCAGCTTTACAACATGTACCTTCAACCCAAGATGTAATTTCAACATAACAGCTGTGGCAGGCTATGCAGCTCCTATACCCAACATGAGGACACTAGAGAGCCAACACTACTTTCTGCATATCTTTCCTCTCCAGCTCCTAACTTAAATTTTTCCAGAATAAAACTGACAAAGTCAAAACCATGTTCAAGCTCTAAATACTCATCCTGTTCTTAAAAATTCATTTTCAATAAAATGTTTGTCCTCATCTTACCAGCAGCTCATCCACAGTTGCTTGCACAGTCCATCTAAGCCATGAACACCCTGATTCACCCCATAGAAAACCATTGCTAATAGCAACAAATCAGCACCATAACTTATCTCATAAATTGCCTTTACTTACTCTCTTACTACTGATTACAGTAAAATAATCACAACCATTGGCATTCCTATGAAATTTTCTGCCTGATCTGGAAGCCTTTTGACTTTGTACTTATTCCTCTGTCTTGTGACATTTAAACTGTTCAGCATTTTGAGTACACACAGGTTGCACTAGCACAAACCCCTATATTTCCCAAAGTACAGGATAAATGCTCTCCCATTTTTAGCCTATTTTGTTATTTTATACATGATGTGTGAAAATAGATGAAGTTAAAATGGCCTATCGTTTTCATTTGAATGGCTACCCCCACTTTTGCTCACATCATAATCCAGTGCTACTCAGCAGTGTGACTCAGCAAGTTAAAGCTAACAAAAAGTTAAAAGAATTTCTCTTTGAAATAAACTGGTCACACACACACACCCCCAATTCAACAATTTGCATTAAATATCTTTTTTTCCTCAAGAAACATATCTTTTACAGCTAATTTTACCAGCAGGATACCATGGACTAGAGAAAGTTACTAGCTAGGCAACTGAAACCAGAATTTTTAATGACTGTTGCCTCTTCTACAGCTGCAATCATAATATATTCCTTATTCTCCTATGTTATGTTTAGTTCAGCTCAATAATGAGTAACCTGTGACTGCAAATAGCAAGAATGCATGCTTACCTCTTCTAAATAAAAGAGCAATAAAAACTGGCACCTACAAATACTAAAATCCTGACATCTTGAGAATCTGTTCATTTCACCAAATAAAACCAACACTTCCTGTAGCTGGTAAGTTTTAAATGCAAAACATGTTCTGATAAATGCTTTCCATATTGTATCTAACATAATTAATGTTTACATAATTATTAAAATGTATACATTTGCAGAAAAGTAATACTTTCATTCAAGTTCCTTTCTCAAGAAAGTTTCCACATCAATGAAAAATAGCACTCTGGTAAGCACTTCTCTCTTTTTTTAAAGATAATCAAATATATAAATTAAACCTGTAAATAAATACCTGCTAACCTTGTAAGGACCTACACAAGATAGTCTCCTTGCTCAGCAAAAAAATGGTTCCAAATTTAATACAATCATTCCAAAGAAAATCAAAATGGTTTAAAAGGTTACCAGAAAACAACAATAAGGCTTTCTTTAGAAAGATAAATAAAATTATAAACATGAACATGATTAAAGGCTTTTATTTGAATTAAGGTTTCTTGGTTGCTGATTTAAACTGAGATAAAATTCAACAATTCAAATAATTCTAATTCTAATCAACCTATCTGTAATAAGACAGCTCTGGTCTACAGCATGTCAAGATTATTCCTTAACAATGTAGTTCATCATTATTTTTTCTGCTGTATTTATTTTGATTCAAAAAGGAATAAATACTTGCACCATAAAGGAATGATTTAGGTTGATGGATACAATAACTACAAAGTTAGCAGTTCCCAAAGAAGGGATCATGGCAGCTCTGGGTATGGTTGTAAGCCTAATAAAAATTCAGCTTTTTATCCTAGTAATTGCCATCTTCAATATTACTTAAAGGGAAAAGATTGCTGTACTGTTTAACACTAGTTAGGAAAGCTGTAAGAGAGGGAACTCAACAGAAAAAATAACTTTTGTCTTCTGTTTACACAGGTTTGGAGCTGCTGCCTGGCTCTGGCTGCCATTATTGCTCAGGGGCTGTAATGGAACCTGAAGTTCCTTTCAGGGGAAGCCAGATGGGGTTAATTCTTAAGTGTATCTTTACAATTATTAGTTATCAAAGCTAGCAAAGGAATAGATCTCTGCATGTGTTTGTGTTTTAAATTCTGAAGCTTATAAAAGGCTTTACTCCATCCTGGTCATTTGTATTCATAGGAACAGCTCACTCTTTACATTTTTGGCTGCAATTTAACCTCTGTCTAGACTTTCAGTATTTCTAAAATATAACGCAAGATCTGTCTCCAGATAGGCTTTTTGCTGGTGCAGGAATTTAAAAAACAACCTTTAGAATGCCACTGGATATAGCGAAATTGACCTTTAAGGTAAGTATGAGTCAAATTTCGAGACAAAATTGCCTTTTCTCCTTCAACATATGATGAGTACAACACTCGAGATCTGGTCCTAAATACTTACTGCTCACATTGTACTTCAGTCTATTTCCAATACTATCTGCTAGATAGAATGCTTTGAGCTGTTGGCAAGAAAGATGCTGGTTGAAAGATATGAAAATTCTGCTAATATTCTTTTCTTGCAAGAATAGTAACGAAAGCCTTTCTCCCAACGCTAAATGAAAAATGTATCTACATAGGGTGTGGACTAAGTCAGTTCTTTCCATTTCTGAATCTGACTGGCTTTACCTTTCTATCTGCTCCAGAAATACTGGGGGGGGGGGGGTGGGGTGTCATTGCCCCCTAAGGTTGATATATGCATTCTGTTTGTAGAAGAATCTTTCTTTTTCCCTTGTTTTAAATAGAAAGGTTTTTAAAATCCAAAAACTTATCCCCTTTAGTGTTGGCAACATGAAAAAAAGAAAAGATTAGTGTCGAAGGAAAGTCTTCCAACTTTTTCTACTTTTATATGCAGTGCCTAGAAAATTGTCCAGTTTCTGCCAAGCTTAAAGGAAAGCGTATACAAAAGGACAGATGAACTATGTAAAGCAGACGACTGAAAAGGCCTGCGTTACAGGAAGAGATCTTTCTGAATGCTTTTCAGTGTTCTATCTTTATTGATGGTTCACCCCCACTTTACAGCACAGTTACACTGACTGAGCACACCTACTTGAATGAGATGTGGCTACAGGATTAGGCTTGCTGAAACCTGGCTCTGGGTTCTGAAATGTAGTTGCTAGTTATTTTCTCCAAAGATTCCTATAGCTCAGGCTCTGACAAACCATGGACACACAATAGAGAAACCGTGAAAGGTGACAGGGAGAGTACACACATGTGCCCCTCTGTGCAGAAATGAGTGAATGCTGGAGCCAGAAGAGCCGTGGAGTCTCCAAGACCAGAACGCTTACATCTGACAGCACTGGCTTGGAGAGTGACCAACAGTTCTTCCCATGAAGCAGCATCACACACTGGCCACCATAACGCAGTAACATTAAACACAAGTATTTCTGTCATTCAGATGCAAATTACTAGAACATTCTAATGAGGTAAACCTCTCTGGTGCTTCCCTTTCTTGTGTCTCCCAACCTGCCAAAGAGCAGCCCAGATCTTTTGCAAATGAAGTTACTTTGGACTGCTCAGCTGAGGCAGGTGTCCAAACTGGTAAAACATACCATTCTGGCTACGAAGTGTATTATTCTCTCAGACGCTTCCACCACTTCTCAATATCATTTCAAAATAGAACTGCTGCATAATTTGAACAATATTCAGGCAGATACTTCTGACTCATTTATTTTTATATCTCTTTTTTTTTTTACCCACATACTTCTATGGAGGGAGCAAAAGCCAAGACCTGATGAACTGACAAAGTCTATGTCAGCTACAGCCTTAGGACAATGAAAACATCTCAGAGGAAGAATTAAGTATGTTGTAGGATTGTGTCTACATCTCTTCTTTTCCTGTTTGTGCTGGAA
The DNA here is from genome assembly GCF_018139145.2 of Gymnogyps californianus. Taxonomy (NCBI): domain Eukaryota; kingdom Metazoa; phylum Chordata; class Aves; order Accipitriformes; family Cathartidae; genus Gymnogyps; species Gymnogyps californianus. The sequence goes on from NC_059500.1 coordinate 56,289,579, forward strand.
CAGGTTAATGGTATTCATTACATCCTGTAGATCTATACACAGAAACAAAATATCATATTAGTGGGAATGAATGCCATGCAAAGTGTATTTCAGGAGTAAATTTTTTTTTTTGTCCATTGTGATCATTTATTACTTTAGAGTAACTGAACCTTTTCAGATGCTAGACTGCTTGATTGGCATGAAAGTGTCAAAACCTGCAACTTCTGCACCCAGAGAACAGACATGCAGATATGGACAGTGCAGGTGAAACTTACTTTGCATGTGATGTTGGACTAACTACTGACACACTAGCATTACAAGGTATAAGCACAATTTCATATATATGGAGACCACTATAGTTCCAAAATGATTTAATGGCTGAAATCGGGCCTCAAAACTGTAACTTGCTACCATGAAAGATATAACAGCATATCTAAGAATAACTTATAATAGTTTGCTGTTGTCCCATTTTCTGATAATAATCAACCACTGACCCCAGGTGATAAAATTCTGAAATCTGCAGAAATAACTCTATTTTCAAAAAAGCAATTATCAATCAAGGAACGGCAATGAAAAAATCTAGGTAGACTGTGCAAGTATTTGCAGAGCACATGCATACACAAACATTTACATTTTACAGACAGTGTGTATACTTTTTTCTACACAGTGGGTCATAGGACTAATGCAGTTAAAAATCTTCCTGAGGAATCTCAACATAAAACTTCCACAATTGCTTTCAAACACATTGAAAATCTTTGTTGCCATAAAATGTACACACAGAATCAGCAGAGTTACCTCACCACAAAACCTCTCTCCATTATGCTAATGTTTCCATCATACAAAAAACACCCTGACGTGAGAAATAGTGACATCTCAGTGAGACAGGACGGGTCTTTGATCTGGCTGAAACTGCTCTGCATTCTGATTAGAATTTCTGCTGGGATCCTAGGAGATGAAAGGATTTTTTAAAGTCTGACAGTTAACGGAGGGGGGTGAGGTATTCAGAAGAGAACAAAAAGAGGAGCACTGAAAGCAGATGACATCATGCCTCAAAATGGCCTTTACCATCTTACTGACATGTTCCACAATGTAGCGTAGCAGTTTCTACACAGCTATTCTTGAGAGCTCAAGATCCTCTGTGGAGACAGTATGGCTGGAGATCCACTGCTTTAAAAGAATGGAAAGTTGAAACAGGTCTAAATATAATACATATATCGTATTTTGGGACCCTAAATTCATTATGGTAACGCTCCAGAATACTACTTTTTGAAACTATGTTCTGCCTGACACACTACAAGGAAAGTCTCCAGTCCACAAAGCTTACAATTACAAGTTCTGGCACTCCCGTCTTCAGGAAAACCCTACAGAGCAAGCATGGAAATGCCATTTACTTCCCTGTGATTCTTCCCACAGGCGCAGTTTGCCCTTTTGTACCAGGAACATCTTCCAACCTTGTAGGGGCCTTGGAACTGACTACCCTTCACCTACTGCCAGAAGCGCCCAACGCTGGGAAGAGACATCAAAATCTCCCCCTTATACTATACAAGCAGTTAAGGGGAAAAACACAGGACTCTGGGAGCATTCTGCTTATTGATGTTCGGCAAATGCACATACAGCCAACTTAACAGGCCATGTACATGCCATCTGCTCACAATGGATTTGTATACCTTAGAAGATATAAAAAAGCTTTTTGTTGATACTGCCTTTCTCTTTTTTAGAAGCTCACTCTCCTTACATAAAGTACAAAAATTGTGCTTTGAACTGCTTCTCATTAAGCCAGAAAAAGAGATTTCTTGTCAAAGCTTCTCTGTTTCTTAACTCTCCCTCTCTACCATCTCCTTTATGTTTCATGGTGTGGCCACTTTTGCAGGACTTCTTCTGTCTCAAACATCCTTGCAGCCGCAAAGAGGTATCTTTATAAACATGTCCTTCGTTTGAACTCCAGCCTAAGTGCAAAACGTAAAGAACAATAAAAGGGGCCTTGTGGATACCAACCACATCTCCTGTTTCCTGAAGCTAGCACACTTATTTTCATTTGAAAGGGAAGCTGATGTTATAATTGGGATTTTTACATTTTCACATGAATTACAGACCTCTCTACACTGTTTCACTACCTGCATATAAATGCACTTTGAGAATAGTTTCACGGATCATGCTGGAATGAAGTCTCCTGGAAAACTGATGCTAACATCACCAAAAGACTAAGCATTTTGCAACATCAAAACAAAGCAGCATTACAGGAACACACACAAGAAAAATTCCAACCAAAGCATGTCTGACAAGCCATGTGACACATCAGTACCTCTCTATTGTCTCCAAATAGACTACTAAAATCTGTATCAATTACAAATGATCATATTTGAAGTGCGCATAACTATACTCTCACCAGCCGCAGAATTATTTCTTAGAGAAACAGTAAATAACTGTAATTATTTTTGAACTGCAAATCTCTCCTTCAGAATGTGTTTTTAAGGATAAAAACCCTGTATTTTAAACTGATGTACTAACCAGGCACAGATGAAGAGTGAGAAGGATATTTCAATGTTAGAGACTCCCATTCTACTCTCTGCCTGTTACTATGGAACATTTTCTATGCTTCTAATTTTTTGTCACATCTCACTCTATCTGGATTTTATCTGTACCATTTTGAGACTCAGCAATTAAACTGCCACACTTTCCTCTTGGTGTCAGGGCATTCAAAGGTCTCTTAGCGTTCCTTACCCTACAGGGTCTGACTCCATCAGAGAGAACTTAAGTCTGTGTGGCACAACGTACATTACAATCTTCAAGAATGTTAGCAGAAGGTACTAATAGCACATCTGTAAAACAAAAACAAGGGTTTGCCTTAAACTGGCTTTACTTTCTCCTGTTTTCATCTCACCTGTTGCAGGATGGAAGACTGATTTCTGACCACAGATTCTGACAGGACTAATGAAATCTTGATCAGAAGGAAGGAAAGCTCCACTAACCTCCTCTCCCTGAAAGATTCTTCTTCCTCCTTTTATTTTTTCATTACAGGATATTGCCAGTATTAGCAAACTGGGTTTCTCTTGTTTCCATCTTGAAGCTCTGAGGTTCAGATACTACCCCAGTAGTACAAGAGAATCAAGAGATCTGAAGTCTAATGCAGTCATGCACTTACAACTATGCATATACTTAAAACAATCATCCAGTAAACTTCATTAAAACAACAATCATCATTATTTACAAATAACAACCTGACATTATTTGTAAAGATGCTCTCTCATGCACTTTGACAGGATGAGTTACTTTCTCCATCAGGAAACCTAGCTCTCAAAATGTGTGTGCAACCATCCGTAAAAGAACTAATTTATTTTAGTGATCAGCAAGAAATACTTCCCTCTTAAAGTCGACACTGAGATGTATTGACCTGAAGGAAGCAAGCATTCAACCTGACACTAGCAGAAAAGGTACCCAATACACTTCACTCAACACAAAAATAGTTGCAGAAAACCCTAACAACCCATGCATAAGGTGAACTACACAGCTTATCTGGGGAACATAAAGTACTGAGGGGATAAAAACCCAAACTATACTGCATTTAGCCTTGCTGACTTAATTATTACCACAGCATGCCCGTTCTTATTTCTGTCCATTCTAAGGAAACAAGCTTCCCTGAGTCCTACACTTACACACGCAAATATGCATATAGCCAATTTAGTTAAATTATGACTCAGAGAACAAAAAAGTATCAGAAGGAAAAACTGTAAACAAACATAATTCCTTATAACTTCAGCATCTCTAATACAAATCATAGCTGGAGGTTGTATTAGCTGTTCAGTGGCTCAGACTAACATGCTTGACAGGAGTCAATGCCAGAGGTCCAGAAGGAGGGTAGCCGTATGTGTTGGGTTTGTGTGTTGGGGTTTGTGTAGCAGGGGAGGGCTACAGGGGTGGCTCCTGTGAGAAGCTGCTGGAAGCTTCCCCTGCTCCAAGTCAGACCCGCCGCTGGCCAAGGCCGAGCCAGTCAGCAACGGCAGTAGCACCTCTGGGATAGCATATTTAAGAAGGGGAAAAAGGACTGCTGAAAAACCTGCAGCGGAGAGAGGAGTGGGATGTGAGAGAAACAACCATGCAGACCCCGAGGTCAGTGAAGAAGGAGAGGAGGGCTTGTGTAGGGCTGACCCCCGTGGGAGGGACCCCACACTGGAGCAGGGGAAGAGTGTGAGGAGTCCTCACACTGAGGAGGAAGGAGCGGCAGAAACAACGTGTGATGAACTGACCGCAACTCCCATTCCCCATCCCCCTGTGCTGCTGGGCGGGGAGGAGGCAGAGGAATTGGGAGCAAATCTGAGCCTGAGAAGAAGGGAGTGGTGGGGCGAAGGCGTGTTTTTAAGATATGGTTCTATTTCTCATTGCCCTACTCTGATTTGAGTGGTAACCAATTAAATTGATTTATTTTTTTGCCCAAGTTGAGTCTGGTTTTTGCCTGTGACCATAACTGGTGAGTGATCCCTCCCTGTCCTGGTCTCGACTCACGGGCCTTCCGTTGTATTTTCTCCTCCCCATCCTGCCGGGGGGAGGAGTGAGTGAGCGGCTGCCTGGTGCTTTGCTGCTGGCTGGGCCTCAACCACGACACCATAACAAAGGAGAATTTACCACGAAGGCCCTTACCTGTGAGCTCTAAGACAAGTAGATGCACATATTTTGCAAAAGAGAAATCAAAGCTGGAAAGGTTCAGAGTCTTAAAAGGGCAAGACTTCATGGTATTTACTTTTATGTCTCAAAGTTTATGTTGGGGGGAAAAGATGCTTACTTGTAAAGGTAGTATTCGGCTTGATCCACTTCCTCTCGTGAAGAAATGTTGTCAACAAACTGATTAAAAAATAAGAAATAAAAGCTTCAGAGGGAGCACTCACAAAGCGTATTAGAAGAAAATGCCACTTCAATAAACAAAATACATCTGTTTGGCATACTTAGGTGTCTGACAGTACTGGAGGTCTTCAAGTCTTTGCTTGCTCCTACTCAGGTTTCTTCTAGACTGCTAAAAGTCAAATCTTTTTAAACTGAGACAACTCCCCTCCTCACCTCTAAGAAACATTATGCACCTTGAAAACACAGAGACCACTTGAAAATTATGTCCATATAGCTCAGTACCCTGTATTTTTGCTGCTCCTCTGTGAATTTTTTGCTCTTTAATCACATCCTTTGAGAATACATTCAGTTCCTTACTTTTTTCCCTGCCAATTTTGAGTGAGTCTTGACATGCCTTACTTCTCTTTCTAAAATGTATTCTTTTCCCTAACGTTTGCCTGTTGTGCCTATTCATACTATAAATTCTGAAGGACATGAGCAACAGCATTTTGTATGTCACCACACATAAATAACGGTAAGAAAAAAAATCACCTCCCATGCTCTAAAGCACAATTTTCCTCTCATTTAAAACCTCGTCTACACCAGGCAATCTTCCAAAATTCCCAGTGCTATCAACTATTTAAATAGAAGCCAAGTTTTCAACCAGACTTTGTCTTATGGTAACAGTGAATCCTGTTTTCCTATAAAGATACTGGAACACTCCAGAGTCTTCCCAATATAATACCTTTAGCTCAGAATATATAAACATGTTCTCAAGGTCAGTACTTCTCTTCATCCTAAGCAGAAGCTAAAAAGAATAGTTTCAGCTGAGTGGTACTTGCTCTCCTGTTTCTTAACTCTCCTTGCATGCTGTATACATGTAGGTCTTATCTTTTGAGAGTGGCAATCACATGCCTGTGCGCTTTATTTACATTTTAGAAAATAAGACTCTGATGTGAGCTCCAGGTATTGGAAAGTGGGGCTGTTTGACAATCTGGAAATGCCACTTCTCTAGGGAAGAGGTCAGCCCAAAGCAGGAACATGAAGGAAAGGAATAAAGCTGATTAAGTAATAAAAGGGACAGGAACACCCATTTCCCCCATGGATGCTGTCTCAGAAGCAATTATCAAGGATGCTTGATCTGTATAAATGCTTGATCTTGTAACTGTACAAAAAGTTCTGTGACTCCTCAGTTAGTGGTGCCAATGATCCTAATTAGTGGTGTGTCCTGGTTTTGGCTGGGACAGAGTTAACTCTCTTCTTAGTAGCTGGTGCAGTGCTGTGTTTTGGATTTAGTGTGAGAATGATGTTGATAACACTCTGATGTTCTAGTTGTTGCTAAGTAGCACTTATCTTAAGCCAAGGACTTTTCAGTTTCCCATGCTCGGCCAGCAAGCAGGTGTGCAAGAACCTGGGAGGGAGCATAGCTGGGGCAGTTGACCTGAACTAGCCAAAGAGGTACTTCATACCACAGAACATCATGCCCAGTATATAAACATGGGGGAGTTGGCCTGGAGGGGCAGATCGCTGCTCGGGCATCGGTCAGTGGGTGGTGAGCAACTGCATTGTGCATCACTTGGCTTTTCTTGGGTGTTATTTCTTTTTTTTTGCTGTATTCCTTTTCATTACAATTATTATTATTCTTAGTTAGTAGTGTATTTTATTTTTACTTTGGTTATTAAACTGTTCCTATCTCAACCCACGAGTTTTACTTTTTCTTCTTTCCTCCTGCCCACCCCACTGGGAGGGGGGCGGGGGAAGCGGCTGCGTGCTGCTTAGCTGCTGGCTGGGGTTAAACCACAATATGGTGTTACTGAGGTGCCAGGGTGGTGACTCAGCTTTTTTGGATAATTTTGAAGATTGAAATTAGTTTGTTGGTTTTTTTTAAACAAGTGACATATTTATTCTCCTTCTCAAGTACACACACTAACTTACACAGGGAACTTAAAAGCACATCTCTGCCTTCAGTCCCCCTCCCCAGATTAACCCATCCAGAGGATGGAACTGGTTACTAATTCCAGTAAAAATAATGGCTTTGCTTATCCCACACCAGCATTTGTCCTGCCTCAGCCTGCTGAGGCAAGGAAAGAAAACTACAGAGGCAAAATGTATCCACCTCTGCCTCACTCTGAAAGGAGCCTGGAAGTAGAGGAAGATGCACGCAGACACGCAGTGTGCTAACTCATTGCATTCCCTTAGCAGCCTGGGTTCTTACAAAGTCCCTGAGCGGGCGTTAAAGCTCTCACTAAGATAGAAACCACAGGAAGGCAGGGAATATATATTAGGGAAATACACAGCCTAGTAACAGTTAGGCCCGATTTTACTGCAGAAAAAACTATTTCTGTTTTGAAGACCCTACAGTCCAGGTACTAACTAATGAATACAAAGTAACAATAAAATGGCTTTACACAGCAATTTAACAGTATAACAAGACATTTACAGTCCCCGAACTCCCAGCAGAGGTGATATCATTTATCCCCTCTCAGCTCACTTGATTTCATAAGCATTCCACTGTCATTTCCATCATTTTACAATTGGGATTTATTTCCTTACCCGGGCTATTGTCAAAGAGCTGACAGGCAGTTTTCTTTCATAGGTTCTGTCCATTAAGTGGGCTAAGTCAGCTGGAGAAAACAGAAAAAGAGGACGTTTAATCAACTGGCATTACAGGAAAATCTGCAGAGCCATCATATAACGTAGAATAGAACCTCTGTCCATGAAACCAAATTCTGGTTCCTTCGTAACATCTCATTTTGAAGTTGTATGAAAGCAATACTTTCAATTATTGTCACATACTTTAATATAAAATAATACATGGAAAGGTTCTCAACATGATGATTTTAACTTATTAGAAAGAAGGGGGAAAAAAGCAAACTACCCTATAATGTGTTGGATGAAATTAGTATAACTAATACAACTCATCTAAAAAAACTGAGCAGATGTCCTTAAAACCCACACTTGCTTTCAAGCTTAGCATGTGCTGGACAGTGCTTTTGGCATGGGTTTGTCCTTTATTTTATGGTAAAACAATGAGACACAGAAACAAGCAGTACCGTACTGATAAACCCTAAAGTCACAAACAGCAATCCAAAGAAATCCTCTTAATCAAACTGGGCACTGTGCCACTACCTTATTAACTTTATAGCATTCTGCTCCAGCAGTCGTATAACAATATTAATTTGACCATACAGGGACTTTTAGCTTCTGACTGTTGAACAGGCAGCCAACCATTGCATTTAATGAATTTAATTGGAAGTTAAATTAACTTAATTTGGAGTTTTAGTTTTGTACTGTTCCTGGAAAATAATGACGTCTCAGGAAGAATAAGCTGTTTATTGTATGCTTAGTGTCAGCTGTTTGATTCTTAGCTGAGACATGAACTGATGATATCCAATCTATAAAATTTAGAGACTTCAATCATACTGTTTCTGTCTATTCTGCTACATCTTCCAGGACCAGGAATCCAACATATTATCTCTGCATCATTAGCACGTTGCTTCATCCTTTGCACCCCAAGACTACAACTGTTACTAAACCAGCCTCTCCTTCGACACCTCTCGATTAGTCCCATTGGCCATCCTTCAAGAGCTGATGGGTTGGCTCATTTTACAATTCATTTTCCAGAAAAGCCATTCGACCTCCACACCTGTCAATGAAATGTAAGGTGAGCACAACTTGCAGCTCCACATCAGAACTGACTAAGCCTTCTACTCTGGCAAAGTTGTCAGGGGCAGGAAGCAGCATTGCACCAGTAACATGCTGTTGTCTCCGAGGGATGCAGTCCACGTACGTTCTGTCCACAAAACAAGTGATATCACTATTCCATCATTTTAGAAACACACCTGTACCACCAGTGAATACTGAGGGGTATACAGTTCTAACAGTATGAATAGCATTCAATGCTACTCTGACCTTATAGGTACTCTCTCAAATTACAACACATGTGCAAAGATTTTTGCTGCAGTAAAATGACAGAGCCTTGATTTGGAATCAAATGGTTGACTCTTAGTCTGCACAATGCTGCTGTCTGCCACACAGCAGTATTTCATGTTTACTTAACACGTTCCTTCCTGAGGCACTTTAAGGTGTTCTTCAAAACACAAAAAGAGCATTTATCTCTGGCTGAGGGAAGGCAAGCATTTCATGACCATGAAAGCAAAGGGAAATCTGGGGCAAAGGTACTGAGGAAAGTACCAGCTCCAGCGAAATACAACACAGGATGCTGAGCTGATGTGGGCCACCAAGGCCATGCTATACCAGATAACCACTAAAACAGCAGATCAGCTTTTTTAATGGTAGAGGAATTTCTGCGGGAATATCCTTACAAGAAGTGTCTGTATTTGACTTTGTATTATCTGTCTCTCCAGCACTCACAAACGTCACGATGGAGCACGTAGGTAAAGACTTTGAGGACATTCCCAGTAGTGCTAGAAGTTAGAGAGAACAGATGCTGTGGCCAAGTCAACTTGTCAGGAACTAAGAACTGGATAGACCCTTGCCTAAACATACTAAGCCAACTGTCATCCAACACTCTTCATCTGCATTTCGAGATAGCTGGAAAAACGTACTCATTCCGAAATCTGCTATGTTTGATGACACAGGAACGTGGACCTGTGACAGACAACTGCAGAGGATGGGAGTTCAGTTATCTATTCCAGAACTATTTTTGTTATATGTCACACTCTGAAAACCAGGAGGGACCATTTTGGGCCATACTCAATCCCTGAGCTTGGCACTTCTTTTGTCTAGGCGCTCATGAAGACGAAGAGCCCATTTCAGGAAACACTGAGTACTTAGGTAGAATATAAACCAAATAAATACAATGCTATGAGTGCGAGATCCCATGACTGCCAGCCATTTATACACAGGCCTCCTCTGAGAAGGTCCACACACAGAATCTTAATGATTGACCTTTTATACTGTCTCAAAGCTGGAACTCTCCATCAGAACTTTAGCATGGAAAGCAACATGAAGCACTTATCTATCAGCTCCAGTGTAAGAGTCACAATAAAATGAAAACTGATTAAACCTTAAAGAATAGAAGACAAATCAAGTTAATGGGAAATTTAGCTTTGTTTCCAGACAAATTTTGCTGGAAGTTTCTAGATATGAATAATATGCAGTGAGTAATGCTTTCCTGGTTTGTTTTCTCTGAAAGGCACCAAAAACCACACTTTTTTTCTCATATTCATGATTTGAAATAATTCAGCTACCTTTTGTAAACCAAGTATGATCCGTAAGTTGCTATTCAATAATCAAGATTAAAGCTTCTTCTTAGTTAAAAACATCCTGACAGAAGTACTAGAATGCAAGAAAGTGAATGCCCAAGTCTCCCAGCACTGTTGGTAGTAAAATTTGAGCGCTAACGTTGGTGTATAAACCAAATAAATGTTTTAATGACCAAAGCAAAATTCTGTGTACATTCTAAAAGATACATGTTGCAAATGCTTTTATCTGATAATCATAACCAAAGAGAACACTAGTATACATAATCTCTCATACACATTGCCTAAAAATACATTTCTACAAGATGAACTTTTACAAAACTTTGATTTCTCCAAAAACATACTTCTGGATATTGCAGAATCTCATGGATTTAAATAAACTAACAAAACAAACCATAAGTCTGAGCTGACGTCATTTAACTTCTGGACGTGACTTCACAGTTGTCTCTAGAATACTGGCATCTGAGATATCATGTTCATTTTTATTTTCATTTGTTCATAGAAACTCAGTGTCTTGGTGCCTGGAACAGGGTGATTCAGGACAATGACTAGGAAAATATTGACCCTCACCTTCCAAGTCAGTGGTTATGACATCTAATACCAGTTTGGTGGCCTAGGAAATCAACACAGTTTCAGTTTGATTTGCATTGTGTACCTACCCACAGCATGCAGCTACATCAACAAGTGGCACATCTGGCCACCATATAAGGTCACTACCCTCTTATTCTTAGAAGTGGTCCATCCAGGACAGGGTTGAAAACCAGTGATAGGGCAGCAACGGGAAAGCTGATACAACTGTGATGAAGTTTACCTGTCCTGGGAATGATGGGCAGAGCTAATACTACAAGCTAACATTTTGTTTTCTATATAAAGAAAGCCTTGATTTATTTTAAAGACGCATTTAAAATAAAAAGTAAGGCTGAGGCAAGTACTTTGCCTTACAAATTTATATGTTTCACATTTCTCAGTATTTCCACATCCCTAGCAGCTTCTGCAAACAACTACAGCTTTGTACCGAAGTCAGCTTTGCATGGAAATTATGAACTTCTGTAAGGCAGCACTGCCACCTGGTGTTGCAGATGAGCCATTTTGGGTACCATGAGTTTTTCTAAAAAAAAGACATTTCCTATCTCACTTGGATTCTGCCATCCCTTGGGATTCTGGTAGTCGCTATTGTTCTCATCAAGATGCTTACTGTCACTTAATTTTACCCTTGTTAGTGATGAACCAACTGCAACATTGGAGAATCTAAGCCCAGCCATGCCTCCCATTTCCTTGATATCTAATTTTTAGTAAATGGAGTCCAAATTACTTCTAGACAGGTATCTTCCTACCAGCAAGCAGTTTGTAAATTCCAAATTAACACATTTTCAATTCCTACCTTTTTGAGCAAATATGCTTCTGTACACAAAATACAGTCTTGTTCCTTCCCATGCTTTTTTCAGTACTAAAGTTTGCTAAACTCATTCATGCTTGGAATGCTAAACTGAGACTACAAAGAAGAGAACAAAGCGTATCTTATATGGACACAGTAAATGAGTTTGAGTCTGGGATGGCACCACATCACTGCAGCAGAGAAACAGTACTGACTTTAAGTCAAAAATATTTCTTTTTCCTTTAAATGTATTCTCACAACATAGTTTTGCAGAATAACAGTTCTGAAACAGTGTTTGAAATACACAAATAAAAGAGTGTCTCCTCAACACAAGTAATTTACTGTAGCTACAATCACCAGTCACTACACACAAGATTATATGCGCAACCATACAACTGACAGCTACAGAGCGGACGTCTGCAGGGCTGTCTCCTCTTTGAAAATGCTAATACAGCTGACACCATGTTAACTTGTTTTCTCTTTTCTGTGAACACAAAATGAAAATGCAAAGCAGTTCTTCGAAAAGCATGGAACAGACATCTGCTCTGGATCAAGATCATTGGCAGAGCAGCAGCAAGAACTGTGCTTGCTAAACAGTCACGGAAGGTCTTGCCAGGCCTGCGGAAAGCCAAACGTGGACTGTACCAACACTTGCAAAACAATGTTTTCTTATACAGTGGATTTCTATTGCCTATGACATTTGTCAAAATAACCCTTTTTCATCTGCAGGTGACTGGTTCAAGTGCATCCCAGGGCACTAGTCTGTGGCTCCAGCCCAAAAAACACTGCATGAGCAGTCCCACTGACAGTAAAGGGTTACAAGGTATTAACAGTCTCTGCAGGATCCAAGCTACAGTCATGAGCACCCACCGGCTGTTTCTGGCCCATGTACAGTAAAACATGTTGATAATACCAACCTAGCTGTTTATAGGCAAATAACAGAAACAAATTAGTGCATAAAAAACATCACTCTGATAACTGTATCTGTCTTCCTCCCTGACAAAAGCCCTTGAATTTCACCTGCTGCTTCTTCTTTCAGCCTCATAATCTGTGTTACAATTAACAAACACAGTTCAGGGGCCCAGGAATGAAAAGTGGAAGACAAAGATTATGCATTAAGGGGTCTCCAAAACACTCATGGTACAAAATAATGCATATATATCTTTAGCATGGCAAAATGTTTTGCATGATGCTTTCTATTTAACATAGTCACCAAAAAGATTGTGGAAAGTCATTTCAAATGTAATCTAGCTAAAGAATTTAGCTATGAAATTCACACAAGAGATCTCAGTACCGTATGCAGATACAGTTTAATGTACAGCTTCTCGGAAATGAAATGTTTAGTCTCATTTTTCCCCAAAAGAAAAATCTAAAATTTTAACAAGAAATGTAACTTTCCCTCGAGGAAAATGTTCTTTAAAAAATATGTTTTTAAACAGGAATGCCCTGTAATACTTATAGAATAGGTCTTCTTTCGCACTGCATGACAATTACAACAATGTTAATGAAGAGGACACTCGGAGACAGTCTTAACTGTCAGACGCAAAACTATGACATTCAGAAAACCTTTGGATTTTATGAAAGAAAAAAATCAGCTTGTAGAAACCAAACATGAATTAAATGGGCAAATTCTAACTTGTTTCTGCATTATAGTATTGAATATATGACAGATTTTTAACATGTTGAGCAGATTTTGACATAGAATCTCAGAAGCATATTGCTCCACATATTTTTTTTATTTTGAAGTATTTATAGATGATGAGCTAGTCTAAAATGAGTTCAGGTTGCAATTAATCAGTCAAAATGGAGAAACAGAAACAAACATTTCTCACCCAGGCTATACTCCTCTTTTTGTCTCTTTTCCCATTTTGAGCTGTCCACATAGGCTGCAGAAAGCAGAGATCTTCTACCTAAGGTAGAAAGAAATCACTACATAAGCCATGTTGCTTAGATATCTCTAAACAAACTAACACTTTATTAGATATCACCTTTTTCTGTCACATTTACTGAGTTGGATGCATTAAACTGTCTTTATGACACAGCTGTCAGCAGCAGCTACCATAACAGTTCAGATTCGTTGTACGTGGATGAGCCATTACCTCGTCATTTTTAAAACAGAAAAGCTTTCCCCTAAAAGTTTTTTTTCCAGCATGAAACAAATCTTCCCAAACCTGAAGTCTGTATTTAAGAAAATGATAAATTTGTAAAAGTAGAAAAAACATCAAACAACAATAAAGGATAGCTTCTTTGTGCACATAGACCTTTTTCATCAAATGCTAGCAATTAGCTAAACGTAGGCATAAAAGCATAAGCAAAAAAGATGAATACACACAAAAAGGCCTTTCTGTTGTTGCTGGATGGTTATTTTTTCCACCTGTAAAGATCTGTCTTACTGGAAATGAAAGCTAGATGCTCATCTGGAAATACTCCATTTTTGATCATCTTTTTTTGCATCTCCCATGAACTGCAGAGTTCACTCAAATAAATGTTTTTGAAAGTTTTTTCCAAATGTTCTTTGTACCACCTTTGAAATCTGCTCAAGACACTGTTCTAGCTTTTGAAACAAAATGGAAAATGCTTCAGTTGGAAGAACAAACCATATTTGTGCATCACTCACAGATGATGAGGCCTTCAACACGTGTGAGGAACACCTGGATAAAATTTGTTGATGGCAGGTATAGAAAAACGTGCAGAAGGTTGCAGAAATTAATGTTAAGAAACATGAAATATTTTAAAAATAGATGTTACTATGCTACACACAAGTCTTAGCAACTACTTTAAAGCCTTTATCTGAAAATCTATCTGCTGCCTCTAAAAGTTTGCTGTTCTTGGGTTTGAAACAATTTTTCTCCTTATGATCCTTCCGACATGCAATTATACACACACGTCCAGCTCTGAGCATCTTTGCAAATTTTTGTCAAAAAGACCAGGTACATGGAATTCCACAGTCAGAATATGAGAATATGTACAACGCTTTACCAAACAGTTAGAAAATAAGAGAAAGAGGTATTTTTGTTTGGTTGGTGGGGTTTCTTTTAAAGCTATTTTTCATTACGTTGATAAAAGGGGCACATAAAAGATCTGGGGTTGTTGGGGTTTTTTTTAGAGTAAACTGCTGTATGCTCATTCACAGCTAACGATGCCACTAACAAGCATGAGGGTTTAAAGAACTATTTTCTATAGCACAAGCAACTGTCTTTATGACAGTGCTTTGCTCAGGTTAGCTGGAGGTCAGGTTTGAGCGCTTCACGCCGGTTCACTGCTGAGCAGCTCCAGTGCCAGAGGAAAGGGCGGCGTTTTTGAGACACGGGTATCTAGCTACCAGGAAGCAGCACAGAGAAATTTCTGCTCGGGGAAGCTGAAAAGGCACAATAAAGTTACGCATCATCACAATACTTTAAGTAAACATTACTGAGTTGAATTCTTCCCAAAGGTCAGGGTTTTTGGAAAGGCAGCTTTTCAAAACCATCAGTCTTGGTTGTGCTTCTGTCACCTGAGTTACTAGGTTTTGCTGAAGACTTACTGCCGCGGGCTTGGCAGCCTCCATACAACTCCGCGTGGCTTCCAGTGACCCAAAAGGCAGGTCCTAAGATATCAAGCTATGAAATCGGCAAGGTGGACTATCTATAAAAAACAAATTAGGAACACTCTCCCGCACCGCACGCTAGCGATACGCCGTTCTCAGAGCTGTCTCCAATTTTATATATAAATGTACAAAGGCGAAGAGAAAGTCCCTACGCAGCACCCCGTCCCTGCTCACGCTCCCCACGGTGGCGGCCACCGCAGCCGGCGGCAACCACGGCAACTCGAGAGCCCGTCCCGCCAGGGCCTGTCCCCCGCGGTGCGGTCCGGTCCGGTCCGGTCCGGCCCGGCCCGACCCGACCCGCCCCGGCTCGGCCCGCGCCGACCCTGAGCGCCCCCCCCCCCCCGCCCCGCTGCCGTAGCGAGCCCCGCTACCGCCTACCAACGGACCACCAACCTGCCGCAGCGCCGAGGGCCCTCCCGCTCCAGAGCACGCCTCGCCTGAGCACGGGGGCGGCCATGGCGCCGAGGGAGGAGGCGAGCGGCGGCGCGGGGCAGGCCTGCCAGCGCCCCGCCCCTGGCCGCCGTCGGCAGGCCCGGGCGCAAGATGGCGGCGGTGCTCGCTGGCGGCTCCCA
This sequence comes from Gymnogyps californianus, assembly GCF_018139145.2. Classification (NCBI taxonomy): domain Eukaryota; kingdom Metazoa; phylum Chordata; class Aves; order Accipitriformes; family Cathartidae; genus Gymnogyps; species Gymnogyps californianus. The sequence continues at coordinate 56,305,131 of NC_059500.1, forward strand.
GCGGGTGCTACAGGAGGCGGTGCGGCGCTCGACGGTTCGCCCGCCTGCCTCGGGCTGCTGGGGCTACGCGCCTGGAGGTACCGCGGGCTGCGCGGCCGGGGCGGGCGGCGGGATGCCTGGCCGGGGCCTTGGGCTGCCGTCCGGCCGGGGGGCCGACCGGAGTACTACAACTCCCGGCAGACCCGGCGGCCGCCGCCAGCCTTGTGCCTGACGGGGGTTGTAGTTCCTGCGGGGATGCCCCTCTCGGCGCGGGGTATTGGTGGGGGGAGCGCCGAGGGGCTCCCGGTGGGCTTCAGAGCGGGCCCGTTTGTGCTGCGGTGGGCAGTCAGAGCTGGTGCGGCAGAGTTATCCCGCGGGGAAGGGCTGGGAGCAGTATTACTCAATTTATCCCGTGCTTGCTGCTGGCTGGATACGAGCCACTGAAAAAAAAAATAAACGTGCAGCTTCGTAAATGCGTATGTATTCTGGGAGGACCACAACGTTATCCAGACCCTGGGCTGCACCTGCTGGTTGTCACCACCACCGCTGCGCCCAGGCTTAAGAGGCCTTTCGAAGGTGCTCCCTCGCCCAGAAGACAAAATGGGGCCACATGGAAAGGAGGTGTATGGCAGAGGGCTCCCCAGCGTCAGCACCCCAACTGGGCTCCCGGCCTGCTGCGCCGACATCAGTGGAGGTTTCACTCAGTTTACGGCTCTCTTAGACCCCTCAGAGACATGAAGATCCCCCCTGCGTGGTGGTCTGCTCACGGCTCTTCACTGGCCTTCCTTTTAGAGGGTTGCGGCATGTCTGAGGTAAAGCAGGTTGGTTGGTTAAGTTCTCCAGGATGGCCTGCACAGCCTGCGCGTGCCAGCCGTCATATCAATCTCCCTCCTTTTTCCTTAGAGGCCCTCTTATTTGGTTTTGCACTGGTTTGTTTCTATAACACTTCAACATACGAATTTAAGGAAGCGGTAGGATTCAGCAAATTGAATTCAAGAAGGGTAAAATTCTGCTGCCCCAAGCTCTCTGCTGACACTGCCTGTGACCGCTGAGTGTCCATGCGGTGTGGTGCGCCTGTCCCACCCCAGGCACCAGCATGATTCCCGCATCAGCTCTGGAGAGGCCCAGGACAGGGATGGTCTTTTGGTGTTAGACCGGCTGAGAAGGTCTGTGGGAAGTAAAGGGCAGGGCAATCTAGGCCAGTTTCATGCTGGATAAAGTGTATTTGTTTACCCATTGGAACTGTTTCCATTAAATTTAATGGCTAAAGGTACTATTTAATGGATTTTTTCTTCAGATTTTATGAAGCGTGTCATTAGCATGCTTCACTTGCACAGAAAACAAGTGTTTTTATTTGTATGGCCTGTTGCATTTTGCTAGGGAAATGCAGGAGGAGAATAAATAACCTAACTCAGGTCAATACTTGCTCTTGTTCCTTCATGATTAGAATCATTCTTTAAGAAGCCAAAAACTTAAAAGGTTAGATTGTGACAACATAAACTATTATAGTGACCCTCTGTTACAAAATCATTGGTTGCAAATAAAAATCTACTGGAGAGCTGGTTTTGTGACAGCAGAAACTTCACAAACAGCATTTGCATGATGCTTTTGTTAAAGGAGCTTACAACACAGAACAGTTGAGGGAAGCACCCAAAGTTAATTTTGAGATTCTAGACTCAATGACTGTCTTATCTGTGATGTCTGTGCTGCACCAGAACTTCACTAGGTCTCCTGAGTGTTACTACAATCCAAATAATAAGCTTTGTGTTTTTTCCTTTTGTCTTCCTAATGCGTTTGGAGCTTCCAGAACGATGCATTCTACAATAGCAGGGACAGCACATGTGAGGAAAGGAAGCTGTGCCACTAGTGAGGTGTGGTGAATAAAGAGATGACAAGACAAATCATTATAAAGGCATGAAAGGGGAGGAAGATCTTATTCTTGCGCAGAATCCTCTTGTACCTTGGCTAGGTGGAGACGAATGGTGTCTCTAGTTTTTCTTTTTCACATCCAATAAATATATACTTCTTCATCCTTGTACAGATTAACTCTGGAAAGCTGTGACATAGTGCTCAGGTTCTTTTGTCAGTGACGTGAGCAACTGCAATTTTTGCAGTCTTTTTTTAGTGTCATGCTGCCAGTGGTCTGGCATCACGCAATAATTAACAGCAGTAATTCATAAATGCAAAGTTCAGTGGTATTAAAACAGACGTAAAACTCAACCTTCCTCTTTTTTTCTTATGGTAGGGAAGCGGTATCTGCTAACAGAAGATGATATAAAGTTACAAGAATTTCAGCAGATGAAAGTGGCAATTAGGAATGAAGTTCATGGCAATAAAGGTATTAGTATTTATTTCGTAATCACCATTCTCAATTTTAGTGTGAGTCCTAGGAAACAAGACAGTCAGAGTCATTACAATATGACACCAATTGACCCCATTTAAAGCAGCAGCTTATGTCTTCCTCATGCAAATTTTTTGTAGCTAAAATTATTGGAAGATCTGAGGCTTCGTAGAATGAAGCAATATTAGTTATGCTGTGTTGGAAAATGCGGAGAAGCTTCCAAGTGTGCAAGGTGTTTACGTAAGACCTGAAATGTTTGTGTCCTTGCTTTTCCAACTTTGTCAGATAGTCTAGTAGAAAATACTGTTTCAGTCTACAAATCTTACTTCAAATATATCATCAGCAGAGCAAGTTAATACAAAGCCTAATAGCTGCTTAACTATCCAGAGAAGGCCTATGCCGGTAATTCTCTTTTAATCCACTCTGTAAATTTATTTAGCTTATACTTTTAGATTTTTTTCCTTTTACGTAATGTAAGTCCTCAGTTTTACACCCAATTCCAGATGACGTATGCATACTCAGAATATGAAAAACAAATTCAAGTTTTCCAAACTAATGAAGGAGCAAGATCAGTGGACTTTTTCTGATGGGGATTTTGTCATGCTGTTTAAAATGTATACAAATTCCTTTCTTTAAGGTACGTAAATATAAACATAAATCTGCCCTTAATATTTAAGAAAGATTAGGTAAAACTCCATTTCCTGCACCTGTTTAATCATGTGCAGATGTTCTCGTGATACAAATTGACAATAGTTCCAAGGATGTAGTCAATTTTAATTTTTTTTGTGTGGCAAGGAGGAGACAAATATTCAAATTTAGTTTTATATATACCAGTCTTCTGGGACAGAGAGGGAGGTAAAGTCAACATGACAATTTTTCTATATTAAGTAAAAGTAGAATTTAAATGGGGTGGTGGCAAGTCATAATGTTATTATATTTTGCTGTGATGATGACGTACTCATGTTGGGGATTATTCATCCTGTACTTGAGATACATTGAATTTATTGCTATGGGTCAATCACTCTTGCTAAAACAGGTTTGTAGAAGCCAAATATTTGGCTTTACAGGTCACAGTTGACCTTTTTGTTTTCTACAAATAGTAGCCTTTGAGAACTGATGAAAACAATGTGCTAAGCACCTATTTGTCTGTATGTGTGCATACTGTACTCAGTGTTTAGTCTAACACTTGAAAGATGAAAAGAAGTAATTAGGGCTGATAATAAACTTCATTTACAAATGGAAAAAGCAGTAATAACTATTCTGTTACACAGAATATATAATAGCTATTATTTATTATAGTTATAATGCAACTATTAACTGTAATAGTTATACTGCTAACTACAGCAGTTAGACAATTACCTACAGTAGTTATAATGACTATTATGTGTTCTTTACAAATACAGTTCGGATCCCAGGTGTTTTTTAAATTTCTGCGCATCTTTGAACACATCACAACCATTATATATGCATACTTATATATACACATTCTTCTGACTTCACAGAATTCAGCTCTGCATCTCAGTCTTGAGTAAGGACTTGTATTTGCATGTAGCAACAGATATACATCCAGTAGGTGAATATGTTGTTCTCTGGGGTGCTCACTTTGCACCTCTTGTGTAGGTTACTAGCTTGGAAGCAGCAGTGACCCAGCAACTGCTACAAAAAAGTTCACTTCCCTGCCCAAGATGGGGGGCAGCACCATTAGAGGAATGGGGCTGCCAGGTGGTACATGTGATTTTCATCTTGTGTATGTCTGAATCAGAGCCTTGAGATTACCAACTGAAGGACTTGTCTTTGTGCTTGCTTTGTCATAGGAAAATGTGCTGGATAGAGAAGCTTCTTTTTCAGGGGGGAAGGGAAGCAACTCTAAGTGTATGGCTACGTATAGAAATACATAGATTATTTATGAGACTCTTTGTGTTTGCATCAGTTGTGCAGGCTGTACGAACAGTGTTGAGCAGAAGTTCTTATGCTCATTTGAATGCTGAGTGGGATTGCTTTTGTTTGTTTGCTTGCTTTTTGAAAAAAGAACATAAGGCAGAAAATGTCACTTACAAAACTTCCTTTCTCTTTAAAATTTTTGTATTACCTGTTATATTCCATAACGTACACAATGATTAAGTTCACAATAAGCATCTTCTTGGTTTTCCAAGTCTGACATGACTTCATGGGGACACCTAGGCATGCTTGTCTGTGAGAAGCTTTATGCGTTGTTTTTGGTGAAAAAAACAAGCTTTCTGCTTCATTGAGTCTCCATGTTTCAGTTACTAAGTATGCAACACAGGTAATGGAATTGTCTATAGACTGCTGCTATGATGTGTTTTATTTTCAGATCCATATTTTAAAAGTATTAAAGAAAAATTAAAGAAAAATGGAATGATTCTCAAAAATGAATTAAAAAATTTACTGCATTTATGTCAGACTTCATCTGATGTGGAACTAGCCAGAAAAGTTATTTACAGGTATTTTTAACAATCCAGGTAACACTCTTTTCTGTCTTTATTTTTTTGCTTTTATTAGATCATCCCAGGTTATATCTGCAGTTGAGGGCTTACCTTAATTCAGTGGCTATATGCATAGTTAATCCCTTAAACTAAGGCTATATTTTCATTTACTTTGGATCTTCCAATCCTTCAGAGACTCTCAGATCAAAGGAGAGTCAAGCTACGGGAGTAAAGTGGTGTCCTACTGTATGCAGGATGAATAGTGAGCCACATAGAAACGTCAGCTCTCAGCTGAGAGGTAGTGGTGTGTTCAGTGGTATTTTCCAGCCAAGACACACCTCGTTCTAAACTGGTCTGGACCTAGCAGTGGTAGGTCAGGAGGTTTTGTGAATTAAAGCCTTCCCAGCAATTACAGTGTAGGAGCTATAAGAAAAAAGTGTAACACTTTATTTTTTTTCTTTTTGTTTATTTTTTAGTGGAGGAGGGAAAAAGTTGAGGTATTTTAGCAGGTACTGCTGCTAAAATAGACTGCTGCAGCTTCCTGTGCTATTGCACTGTGAATAGAAGGTAAAGTAGCTGGGAATTTTCGTGGCAGAGACCCATTCTATTACTAATCCAATGCAGGTTACTTTACTGGAAATAGAAGAGATTACATATTACTAGTTAATTTATTAGTTTGATCAAAACAATATTTTTTCCATAAAATTAATCTCCTCTTTTCTAAATGTCATTGGCTGGTGCAGAGAAGTGTGCCTCTGTCATTGCACATACAGATCTTGCTGTCTCTTTAAAGCTGTTTTCCCTTGACAAATTCCATGCCCTGTGTGATTAACTTTTTTTAATCTTTCCAATAGGTACCATGAACAGAATGGAATCACATCCTTACATAATTTTAAATTTGGGCCTCTCTTTATGAGGCTATGTTATGAGCTGGACCTTGAAAGTCCTGCAGTAGAACTTATCAAAGATCAGGTAATTCTCCTATATATTTTGAAAATACATTGTTATTAGTAGTAGTCCAATATGAGTAATTGATGTGCTATGCATGAGCCTTGCATGAGCTCATAGACTGGAAGTATATGTGTTGCAGTAGCAAGGATGTCTATGGCATTAATGTAAGGATGCAGATTACATGGTTTTTGTTTAAAAAATAGCAAAACATTAATTAAAAGAAAATTAAATGCTAGTTTGATAACTTTTTAACTGTACTGCTATATAATTGCATCATTTGAATAAAAAGTATTGATTAAAAAATATTTCCTCAAATGAACACAGCTGATGCATGTTTTCCTGCATCCTGTGTTGCATTAGATCATTCTTGGAAATGAACATTTCTGAGTTTTTATGTAGTAATCCTCTGAAATCTCTTAGATTATTTCCACCAACAGATGTATCATGTTACTCTGTACTTTAGACTCCCTCTGAACCATGTAGAGGTGGTATGATATTCATCAGCTCAGGAACTTGGGCATTTTAGTGCTGAAGAAACTTAAGGACTTGGTTTTGAACATCTGTAAAATGCTATATGTGCTATTATGACAAGACATTAGTTATGCCCAGTGTATAATAAATCGAAAAGATTCTGTGCAATAATGTTGTGTCTTCAAAAATCTCTGGCGGCCAGTGGAAAGTCATCTCTATGATGTCAATTCATTAAGGCATGAAATATGCCTAGCCAGAAATGGGAGAAGTCTTGCTTGGGCTACTATTCTTAAATTAGGCGTGTGTTAGAGTACATCTGGTTTTTGTTTTGGTTTGGGTTTTTTTGATTGAGGTCTATGTCATTAACACAGGTCCTGCGGTACTTGCAGGAATTAGTAACTGATGGGTAGTAAGGTACAGTACCACTTCTTCAGACTCTGCTGCAGAAATTTAGACTTAATACCTTGGCATTTTATTTTGCTATTCCCAACACACAGTGTGATTGAAGTGAAATGTAAAATATACTTGTTCTTTCTTCTGCTACTCTGCTTGCCATCACTCAAGCCCTTGTGCTGATCTGTTCATCATTTGATATTGTGATTAGCAAAAAATTCTTTGAGTTTTGTGGTGGTGGTACTTTAGCCCAAAGATATTGTTAATCAGCTGCAAGCTGTATTTCTGCTGAGATTTTGGAGTTGCCATTGGTCAGTGACTTCTGCCTGTGTTCGCTTAGAGGTCACAATCTGTCATTAAAAAAAAAATGATAGTGGGAATCTCTGGGAAATTTCTGTTTAATTTTAGTGAGCTTTTGACCATACTGAGTCGCTGGTATTTTAGAGGTTACTTGACAGAGGGACAGTCAGGGAACCCAGAGAGTTAAATGTTGAACTTGTGAAGATGGGGCTTATTCCAGTAGGAAGACCTGCTAAATGCTGTGCACAGTAAGAATGATCACTGTCCTAACTTTCTTTATGCTTGCTCTGTATGTTTCTTCTCCAGAATTTGCGTGGTTTTTTCTCAGAGAGTACATCATTCCATATTTTAATGACTATGTTGTTTAAAAAGGGCCATTTTGAAAGTAAGTACTGTGTTTGTTAAGGCAAATGAATTTTGAGGAGGATGCCTCTCACTGTAAGTGTGTGTGTGTATATATATATTTATATATTGCTGATTGGTTTATGGTTTTAGAAGGCCAAACATCATGTAAATCAGTGTAGATGTGAATGAGCTGCACTGTAGTGTGTAATAAAAATGGAAGGCTGTATTTGTTTCATACTTCCAATGGTATTCTTACCATTCTTAGTTGCACAGAATTGTGATTATCCAGGGGCGCTTGTTTCCTAAACCGTCTTCTCTGAAGGCTTAACTTCTCTTTGGTTTGTAATTTCCCATAGCTTTTTGTTTTCTCTATTCAAAGTTTGTATTACATGATTTTTGGAACAGTAAGTTCTTCAATAATTTTTTTGGCAGTTCTGCATTTATGTCAGAGCAGGGAAAAGTACCCTTTTTCCTTTGATAACAAAACCAGACCACAGTCTTCTCTTGGTTTGTCTTACTAGCGTGCCCACACAGAGTGGCTACTGCAATATTTAAGTCAAATGCTTCAAATCAGTTTGGCCCTTTGTGAGGATAAGGGGGAATCATATGACCTGACTGAAAAGACTTTCCATGAGAAAATCTTAAATTGAGTGCGGAGTGAGCTTTTCAAGCAAATCCCTTTATTTGAAATTTGTTGAACGTGCAGCGCTTGGTCTCTTGACGTTTGGCAAATCTAAGTCCAGTGGTTGTCCTAAAAGTTGAGACTGAGCCACTGTAAAAATAACCAGGTCAGAGCCTGAACGCAGTGTTATGGTGTAGTGGAGCATGTGCGTTATTGAGGAGCTCTTAGATAGTTTGCCTAAAAAGGTGGAAGCTTTGATCATGTGTTTAAAAGGCTTGCCTTCTGGGCAGGTAAGAAGAATGAGGATGGCTTTGTCAAGTATCTAGAATTTAGTTTTAGATTTGTATGAAAATAATAGAACAGTAAGGCCAGGTGCTAATGTAGATTGAAAACCTCTTTGCTGGGAAGAAATATCTACATCCAACTGACCCTAAATTAAACTTTTTGAAATGTATTAATTTTTTAGAAAATAACAGATTTTAGTTTACATTCTGATTTTGAAATAGACTTACTGAGCTCAGACCACATTGAATTTATTTTTTTTTTCAGTTACTAAATGTACAGCCTTAAATCTGTGAAGTGAGTAACACTAATGTATTTTTGGTAGGTGCTTTGGAAGTTCTGGTAGAAATGAAAAAACAAGGTATACCTTTCAACAAAGAAACTTACCTACTTGCATTTGCAATATGCTACAAACTGGTAAGTATTTTCAATTTACATGGTGAAAAAGTATTTAAAATGCCTTCTCTATGTCTTCCTTTTTTTTTGGATTTTGAAATTTCCATATGTTCCAAGTCATGATTTCTTATCTAGTGCAAATATTTTAGACGTGTTTAAGTCCTAAATTGCTTCATTGTGCATGATGTGGTGCACATATATAGCTTCCCATACAAACTAATGTCACAAAGCAAATCTCTAAAAAATTACATGGACATAAGCACTAAGGAATAAATTTGATACAGGCTTTGATTAGCTGATAGTAGTCTTTCTCTGGGATCTGTGCATCTCTTCAGACTATACTCTGTGCTTGAGCCTCAATATTGGTTTTATAATCTGGCTTCTGTAAGAGACAAGGCATCTATATCATATGTTCTGTTTGTCAGACATCTCCCATCCATTTCTGCCCTGCCCCTCCAAGTAACCTTGAACCATTTCCGTAATAGTACCCAAATTTGACAAGGGTTAGAGTTCTCAAAGGTAATCTGTTCCTACATGCCTGATGAAAATGGGCAGCTGAGTGGAGAAAAGAAACCTAAATGAATGCCCTCAGTGAGAGACAGGCTGCCCCTTCAGCTTAACTGTATTTTTAGCTCAGAGAAGAAGAGCATGAACCCAGTAAGAAACTAGGCTACGTAGGTTTGACGAGTGTTTCCTTAGAACTGTTTCCCTTTTGTAGCAAAGTGAGATCCCCAAACTTTTTTATTTTGATCTTCCTCTCCAGATTTGAATCAATTCTGCAATTTGAAATATTAACATAGGCCCTTCCCAAACTCAGTAGGAAACTCTTCTTCAATTTCCTCATGTTTTTAGGAAGAAAGACACTAGCTGAGGAAAAATTATACCACTAGACTAAACTTCCTCAGGTTTCTCAGTTAACCATACAATGAATCTGAGTGCATATGTGATAAAAAGGAGTTGGCCTAAAATGGTAGCTCAGCAGTAATTCATGTGATGCTTCTGAAATTCTCAGTTCTAACGAATCAGGGCTGCCTTTAGGTCAGGGGAAATAGATATAGCCACGTGGCTTTGGTGTTTGGAGAGTGGGGCAGTAGACAGAGCTGAGAAAGAGCAGTGGAAGTTGTCTGCTGTTAAAAACAGCTAGAGGTTGATGGTTACAGTCAGTTTAAGGATGTTACCAGTCCTACATAGAAGGTGCCTTTTTTAGAAAGTTATTAATGTACGAAGACTCTGACACTATGCTACAACCCAACTTTGTAAGCTGGTGTTTGCTACCAGCATCCACTGAAGCAGTATTTACCACTTCAGGGTTGCTCCTTGGTCTATACTCTGCCCGTTTAGGTAAAGGCTTTAACAGAAACCCACTGTGTTTCTCTGAGGTATCCTTTACTCCCTCTGCTGTAGCTTCTTCCCTGAAATCTGCATGGTTCTTTCAATGGCCTGCTGTCAGAAGGCTTGGATCCATGGTAAGTGCAACAGGCAGAGGCTCCTCAGAGTTCTGTTTTCTACTACTTCTGGCCCTACCTGTGTTTTCAATAGAGAATCTGGCCCATCATTACTTGTGAGCAAATTGATAAAAATATAGTGGAAATGATTCTAAACAGTCACTTGGTTGTTTTAACAGCCACAATAAATTTGTGGGGTTTTTTTCATTAGAATAAAATGCACTAAAAAGTACTAGGCGAAGCTCTTTCAAAAGCTTAATCTGTTGATTCAGCTATTAGTGGTAAGAGAAAAAACCATGAAGCTCAAAAGTGTTTTTGCTCATGATGCAATATAAGAAACTTCAGAAAAAATCTTGAAGGGAAATATCTTCAAGATGCACTACTTGAATACTGGTAATAATGGTGCTGGTATCATTAAGAGCAGTGCTGGATTTTTACCAGGTTAATTCTTGGTTTCTTTTGAATAACCATGCCAGAGACCAGTACAGAAAAATGTACAAGGCTTAAAGCTCAGATTATTGCTAGTGGATAAACAAAGGAATTAATGTTTAATCTTTGTACAGAAGTGTTTTAGAGGTCAACTCTAAAACACTTCTGGGATGTTTTAAATCATTGTAAGGCACTGCTATGCTCTAAGGTAACAGATGGTCCTTCTTTTAGTGCAGGAAAGGGCTATAGGCCTTTTGATGATGTAGTGGTTTAACCCCAGCCAGCAACTAAGCACCATGCAGCTGCTTCCCCCTCCCTCCTCCCAGTGGGATGGGGAGGAGGGGAAAAAAAAAGGTAAAACTCATGGGTTGAGATAAGAAGAGTTTAATAACTAAAGTAAAATAAAGTATACTACTAACTAATAATAATAATAATAATAATAATCATTGTAATGAAAAGGAATATAACAAAAAAAAAGAGAAATAAAACCCAAGAAAAGACACGTGATGCACAGTGCAGTTGGTCACCACCCACTGACCGATGCCCGAGCAGCGATCCGCCCCTCCCGGCCAACTCCCCCCACTTTGTATACTGGGCATGACGTTCTATGGTATGGAATATTCCTTTGGCTAGTTGGGGTCAGCTGTCCCAGCTATGCTCCCTCCCAGCTTCTTGCACACCTGCTTGCTGGCAGAGCATGGGAAACTGAAAGGTCCTTAACTTCAGATAAGTGCTACTTAGCAACAACTAAAACATCAGTGTGTTATCAACGTTATTCTCACACTAAATCCAAAACACAACACTGTACCAGCTGCTAGGAAGAAAATTAACTCTATCCCAGCCGAAACCAGGACAGATGACAACAAAGTATTTATGTAATAATAATCAATCTTCTGGTGGTCAGAATGTTTCTAAATCTTCAAAGAACATGTTTTTAACCACAGGTTTCTCATGTGGTTTAAAAGGTATTTTCACAAGCTGTGCAGACCATTCAGCAGTGGCATGGAAAAGCATCCCTTAAACACCTGAAGGATGACCCTATCCCTTAAATCATGGCCAGTATTTTGCAGGAATGACTCTTTGAACAGTAGGAACAGAAATCAACACCAAATACTAGAAAGGAATATGAAGGCCCTTATCCATATTGATGGTACCAGTTGTTACAAAACCTTCCTGCTGCCATCTTTTAAGTTTGGCAGGTATTATTTTGTTTGGGGTCCAGTCAGCTGTACTCTTAGTTTCCAGTGTGAGGAGCATTGTTTTTGAGAGTTGGTGGTTTGTGAGATAACACACAGGTAAGCTCATTGGCTTTTACTATAGACTCCTATTGAAAATAGTCCCAGAAATAATGGAAGCTTTCTCTGTTGGAAAACAGGCGAATGTCTAAGCTATCGTATCAGAGTATATGCTTTGGAAATGTCTTGCAAGATTTGATCCATAAGAGAGGCTAAAAATTGCTGAATGTTCAAATTCACACATGCACAGATTTCTTTAGTGTAACGGTGCTGAGTAGTTCAATGCTTAGAAAACATTGGTTTGCATTAACTCTCTAATGTAGCTTTTAGAATAAAGTTAAGGACAAGAAGTCAGCTTTCTTCCTGATTTGGGAATGATTGGAAAGTGGAAAGGAAAGTAGCTGTTGGTTTTAGCGTACTGCTGGGGTTGTTTTATCTCTTGTAGAAGCCAAAACAGTTAGGGCAAGGCGTAGTTGTTAAATTAATGGAAGTTATTTTTACCTTCTTCTGAACTCTGTAGCTTTGAATATCGTATTTTGATGTGTTTCTCAAGAAATGCTGCACAGAATCTGCTTGGTTGGGTTCAGATATGGATTGCCTTGCTGAATGTGATTGCAATTGCCTACAGTCCTTTCAGATCACAAGAATAACAAGTGCAACTTAGGTTTGAAATTTCTATGCAGGACAACCTGGAGTCTTGCAAAATCTCTGCGAAACTGCTTGAAGAAGCACAGCTAAAAGGTGACACATTACCACTGCGAGCGTTCTGCTTTGCTGTGGCAACTGCTCTGAAGCAGGTACAGTACCTTTTGTTTTGATTTGTGCCTGAATCTCTATAGTTTTATTGTAGTAAGATAGTCAGTGAAAGGAAGCTAACATAGAGGAAGCGTAACTGATCTATGTAATAACTTCAAGTACTAGGACTCTTAGGCCCCCAAAGGAGTGGGATTATAGACAACTCCCATACAAAGTGAATGTGGAAATTCTGAAATATAAACATATGTCTTGAGTCTAATGCACAGGTATTTTGTGCTAATGACAAAGCCATATAGAATATTTTTAGAAAATGAAAGAGAGTTGGGCCAGCAGGTTAGGTGTAACCATGGACCCAGTCGTGCAGATACTGCTATTTAGTGACAGTTTCCTTTAAATAGAATTAAAATGATAATTTAAGATATTTATACAATCATCTCTTAAAATGTTTATCTTGGGAGGCAAACTCAAAGGCTATGATGTGTATTGCCTTACTGCCTGGGAGATGGCCTGTCTTTCTCCACAACATGCTTCTTCAGGGGGAGGTTTTCATATACCTCATGTGCCTAAGCACTGATATGAAGAGGCTCTGAGGCAGTACAGGGTGAAAGATTGAGCAGGAGAATAACAATTAGGAAATTCTGAAGTCTGGTATTTCCTCTGCCGTTAATTTGTGTATACAGCTTGAGGAAATTCTAAACCTTCTCTGTTTCATGTCTAAACAGAGGTCAGAGGCACTAGCAATTTGATGTTGTTCACGGATTTGAATGAATGAAGTAGAATTGTTAAAATTTTCTTATACATTGTGGTCTTTTTTGTGCTGTCTCTGTGAACAGAGACACTGAACAGTAGCATCATTGAATTTAATTTATGTGCATGATGGCATGACAGGGCTTCTCAGTGGCATTGAGGTTAAAAACCAAGATCTCTGTCTCTGAAACAACATCAAATATCCTTGCTGCTGTTGTTTTATGTAAAAATCAGTTAAAATTCTTGTTTTGCAAATGGAATAATGCTCCATATTACACTTAACTATTTCTTAAGCTGCATGATCTTTGACAGCACATCTTGCTGTGAGTGAGATGTTTCTTGATCCCAAGTAACAGTGGTTGGTCTAGTAAATGTCAGTGTAACATTTACTGTCTATACAGATCAGTTGATGGCATAGATACAGTACTGTAAATGTGTATATCCAAAAGGTTAAACATGCTGGGCAGGATAAATACCCACATTAACATATGCTGCACTTCATTTAAGTACTCTGACACGTGCCAAACTGAGCATGTGTGTAGATCTTTTATCTTCTAGGTGCTTTCATGCTCAGTGTTGGTTACATGCTTCCTTTTGCTGCGGATCTGAGGCAGGGTGTACTGTCTGATGTGCTAAAGAGCCAGATGACATGGGAACTCCAGCATGGGGTGTTCCTATCACAGGCCGGATGCTGTTTGGAGTCTATGGATCTTGGTGAAGAGGTTCTAGATGCTGGTTTGTGATTCACTGAAAAGTTGTAAGACTGCTGTTTTTCTTGAACTTTTATTGTGAAAGCATGTCACACGTGTTTAACCGTATTTTTTTTATTATTTGTAATTCCTTCCTAGAATGATGTAGCACAAGCCAAATTTTATTGTTCCCAGATAATGAAAACGGAGAACAAACTGTACAATAATCTTAAAGTAAGTATGCTTGCTTTGTATTAGAATCTTGTAGAGAAGTATGCTATACTGGACAAAAAACTGCCATGTGCAAAGTAACAGGTGTCTGGCTTCTTAGTAGCACAGGCATGTATCAGTACTGTTGCTGAGCTTGTTTTTGAGCCAACAGACAATTTCTGTCAGTTGTATGAGTTACATTCTGAATTGTTAACACCCTTCCCCCATTTTTTAAAATTGCTTCCTGCCATAGATGGGAATGGAAAGTAGACTAGTCCTACTTCTGTGAGTATAGACCCATGGAAAATTTCTAGTTACAACATCGTGACTTTTTGCTTTCTTGCTACAAGAGATTTAAAAAAACACAGCTCCAAATAAATGTCTTCCTTAGCTGTGCTGTGCCCACTTCAGGCCTCCTTCAGCCCTCTGAATCTTAACCACATATGTACATACAAGAGTTTTTTCTTTAATTGCATGGTCTACAACCTGAGAGAAAGTCTACTGCACGTGCCCCGTAAGTGACCTCTCTAAGCTATGGAAAAAAACACTTTATTCAAGAACAGCTAATGCAGCTCCATCAGAGGAGCTCTGCCTCCAGGCTGACCCTTCCTTTCCAGGTCCCAGCTGCAAAAAAAACCCAGACCTCTGTGGAAATTGATCATTCCCTCTGCTTTCGTCATGATTAATGGATTTTTATCAGCACAGCATCTAGAAATGTATTTTGTCCTGCTTTGCTTCACGTCTTCCTCAAACACTTTTTTTAAAATTTGCATTCTGATGATAAGTACTATTTGTGTGGTGTGGTTTTATTTTATTTTTAAGGTTCTTGTCCAGCTCAGATCTGGTTCGCTAGAAGAAGTAATAAAGACATTAGAGGCAGCAGTGGAAGTAGATACTCCTTCCTTTGTGAAAAAAATCGAGTTTTCTGAGCAGGTGGTAAGTATACAGTAATGAGAGGAGGTCCACAGTGCTTGGCTGAGCCATGGTGACAGTGGTTCAGCTACAGAACTTCAGGTGCCTGACTTCACCCTACTAAAATTATTTGGGTTCTGATGCATTCAGATGCCAAAGCAGCTGGCTGGCTTTCTGTACTGTTGGACAAAGCACTTAGCTGTCCACTTCCCTTTTGTATTGTGGATCTTGCTCTTAGAAGCTCAAATTTCATCTGAATGTAGATGAAGCGTTCCCTAGTGGCATTAAATAATTTAATCCCTTGCCTTCTATGCTATTTTCATTTGATGTAAAAACGAGAATAAAGTTCTGATCACAGTGATATTGTTAGGTTGGTAATATTGGCAAAGACCTGTGATGCTGTACAGGGACGTGTGATATGAAAAATAATAGCTTTTGCTGTTTTACTGTATTTTACTATAAAAAGTAGCTTTTACAGTACTGATCGCCAAGAAGGCTTCCTTCAGAGCACATATGTAGGCCTATCAGCTTGGCAGCATTGCTGCTGCTTTTCCTGAAACTTATTAGTGTATTCATTTTGAACGTGTCTATGGAACAAGATATTTTAAGACTGTGTTAATAATTAAATACTTAGCCTTTCACTGCTGCCTGTTAAACAAAATTAATAACTGATCCATAAAATAACAAATACTAGCTAGAAGGGGGCCACACCTTTCAAAACATAGCCCATATGTATTAATTGCTATGTTGAAAATAAATTTTTTTAAACAGCCTTTCATTTTGTAAATTCATTGCAATAAATGTTGCATGTGTCAATGTTGTATTTTGGTTTTGTGTGGCAAATTTGTAACAGTCCCTAAGAAGACTAAGCATTAGTCCTAACCCATTCCTTCCACAAAAGGTTATTGATCAATAACAATTTTCAAGAGATTTACTTATACTTGAGCTCATACTCTTTGTATGGCATACAGAACTTCTCAGTGTTCTATAGTCTGACTTTGATTGATTTGCACTGTACTATACATTTAGTGTGATACTTAATAATAATTAGAATTGTGCTGATCTGGAAAGTAGATTCCAGGAAGCAATTATGTTTCCTGGGTTTAAATAGAAAATAATTGTGTTAGTCTGTACTAGGACTGGAAATAGGACTGTACAAATTTGAGGGAGTTGTAAATCTAATACACTCTCTCTAATAAGTATCCAGTGCATTTCCACCATTGTCTGGTGATGTATAATGTGTGCTGCGTAAAATCCTCTTCTTATGAGTCATTGCATTAGCCACATATCTTACGTTGTGTATTTTTTTTTTCTTTGAGTGATTGCTTGTCTTCAATATGGTGATTGAATGAGATCTTCATTTGCTGAACTGTAACAGTCTGTCATTTTCTCCTCCTTAGCTGGCTACAGTCAGGGAAAAGATGGAAGAAAACCCTGACCTTTCTGCCAAATTAGGAGATATTTATACAAAACTACAAGTTTCAGGACGGGTAACCATGTGCACGCTGGAAGACATGCTTTTGCAGATTCCTAGTTCAAAGAAGACCCCTGCAAAGCTTTTAAATCAGAAACAATTGGGCTATCAGGCTGCTAAACCACTTCGGTCAAATCTGTTGTTGGAATAGTTCAATATTTGATGGCAAACTGAACTGCTGTTAGCATCTCTTAGAAGCCAGGTTCAAATAAAATGTCTTCTCCCCTCCTCCACAATGAGCAATTGTTTAAATTGTTTGTGTGAAACTGCATTTTAAATACAGGTCATGTAGCTTCCACGTTTCAATTTTGATGCTAAAACCAAGCCGTGATGGTGGGTATTTGCGTGTTGTTCAGAAATGGAGTCATAGAATGGTTTGAGGTTTTTCCTCAGGCACTTACATTGGGATTTTCCTATGCTAAACGTCTTGATGGAAGTGAACAAAATAGTATGTGTATCTGACCTGACTTCTGTGGTTCATGAGAAGAAAATTCAGTCTTCATCAGATGTAATGTTCTGACTGAAAGGACAGATGCAGTCCAGAGTCTAGATAGAAGAGTATGGAAGTGCTTTAACTGTTTTATTCAAATTCTGTACATCTCAAGAGAATCAGGGGAAAGCAAGCATCTTTTGTTCCCTTTAATATCTTCTTCTTCAGAAGCAATATATTAGTAAGTTTTTTCATATCAAATGGGATCATGGAAATGCTATAGGAGGTAGCATGGTAACCAGCTGGTTGTTTTCTCACTTGAAGGAGATTCCTGAACAAAAGTCAGAGTCTCAGAGTGAGTGGCCCCACATACTGCTTCCTTCAAATTTTCTGATATTAAGCCTCCCAGGATAAGCAGATCTTGACACAAATTTGCAACTGAGTCCTGACAAGTTTCTTAGAGCAAGTATGATCACTTTTTTAGACTAGAATTACATATCTGTATAATTCTCTCATATGTAGAGCAAGTGATCATAAAAACAGTAAAAGAAGCTTCATGTTGACCCAGCTTTAATGACTCCAGGCAAAATGTGCTTGATTCTAGTAATAAAAAGCTGTTTGTAACTGTGAGTCCTGTATACCCAAAACTCTTTTCTCATTCACCATCCAGAATAGAAGGAATTGGAAACAGCTATACCTTGGCTGGCACTCGGGTACTTTTGGTTACTTCTGCAGAGGAAGTGATGAGCCTGTTGGTACAGAGCTTAGCAGTCCTGTGAGCACAAGACTAGCTGGAGTCCAGCTTGGTACTATCCCAGTTGGGCCGCCTCATCTCTCCTTTGGCTTCTGTTCTTTTTATTTTTATTTTGTCTGTCCCTGCCTCAAGCACGTGTCAGAACTCAACGGATTTGTTCTGGGAATGAATCTGTGCATGCTGTGTGAAACTTTGTTGAAGCCAGTGAGTCACTGTGAAGAAACAAGAACCAATCCATGCAGAAACACAACGTTAGCCGTGGCTACAGCATGTCAGAGGTTTCCTTCTGAGGCTCTAACACTGTAACTCATTTCTGTCACTGATGTCTCTTGTTAATACCAAAATGCACAGAACTGTTACACAGTGGATGGAATTTCATGCAAGTGTAAGTGAATAATTTGAAGTGTGTGCGTTTGAAGGCTGTGATTTTTGTGAAATGTGTGCACGCTTTTTATGAGTGGTTGCATAGGTTGAAGTACTACATACATTAGTCTAAGAACACAGCTAATTACTTGTTCTGTAATGTTGTGTAGCACGTAATTTCACACATAATTCAGGAATACAGGTTTTTAACCATTTTCTTTTCCCTCAGTTGGAAATTCTTTCAGCACTTCCAATACAACATGGACCCTTAAGTAGCTCCCAATCTTTCCTCCACAAATAAATTCAATACAGGATTTGTAAAGGCTGCTTGCAGTGTGGCAAGGATTAGTTTCAAAAAAATTAAAGGAGTGAACTACTCTTCAGTTTACTCGGTGGTACTATCAGGACAACTGTTTGATGTAAAACTACATTTTTATAGGGAATAGAAGATAGTTTGACCCATTTAGCCTGTTACATAGCAAATATATAAGGTCAATTCTGTTTAATTTCCTTATTTGGCACTTTCAAACTGGTATTAATTGCAAGAATTTGGTTCATGCTAGGACTGAGATGCGCATGTTTGCTTGTTTGTTTTAATCTGAATTGGTTAGGTTCCTGACTGAGACTGTCTCCTACCTGCAACTTAAGTAATGATAACTTCTATTACAATTGTCAATATAGCTGATGTTTTCCATTCTTTGTTCTCTTGACTACTTGTTTTCTTGAGACTTATTTACTCAAGGTAACTATTAAGTTGATAATTTGTGTTAAAGAAACACAATTTCTTTGTCTTGAGGGAGAAGGGGGATACCCTTAAATAACTAAGAATACTTCAGTAGAAAAAGAAAGCAGAGACCTAAGAAGGATTAAAGGGTAGGTTCAAAGAAACGCACACAAAATTCAGGCAAGTAAACATTAGAATATTCAAGGTTGCTCTGGAAGTGTTGTAGAAGACTGGTAACATCCTCCCTTAGGAAAAAAGGTAGGAGAAAAGAGCAACTTCTAATATTTATGCAGCTGATTTCAAACAAAGTCTAATTTGTTTCATACAAGTTCCATAGAGGCTTGTTAATCGGGGAAGCTTGGATTTGAATGTGTATTTATAAATTTACCTTTTGGTGCGTCAAGGTCCTGAGCACACTGGCTTTTGTGCAGAAGAGTCTTCAGCCACGTGCTTAGTTTAGTGTAGGGGTGGTTGGCTTCTGGTTTCCCAGTGCCCAAGATCAGGAAACCAAACTTGTCTAAAGTTAAGCAAATACTTGGGGGTTTTGCTGGGTCAGGGTGGCTGGAATGTCAAGGGCTGAGTTACTAGAGAGCATTTCTTGGAGGCAGCCTCAGAGAATAGGATGTGCACTATGCTATTGCAGCCAGTGGAATAATTATACTTTGCTTATACGGAGTTTTAACCAAGGATGAACCTTGGCATTAAAGAGAAGCCAACATTGTGACATTCAATTAATAGCTTTTTTTTTTTGCGAACAATCTGGAAAAAGACAAGGCATTTGCATTTCAAAGTGAACCGCTGCATTTTTTTCTAGGTTTCGCTGTAGAAGACTTCTGTAGGAAATGCTTAAAGCTTTATGTAGTGAGTAGCTCAGATGAGGATCTGAGGGCTCTTTTAGGTACTGTTATGTGGGAAAGGATTGCTCTTTATCATATTCAAATATTCTTCCTGCAATAAAACAAAACATGAGTTTTGTGCATGTCCTTGCACTCCAGCAGCTTTTTGGAACAGTGATCCAGGAGACAGCAGGTGGCGTTTCTTGATCATACTTTCCTACTGATGTGATTTCCAGAGATAACTTTCACCTGCAGCGTCAGTTATGTAAAGGCAGGCCAGAATGAACTATTTGCCCTATGTTTAATGCATGCCATCTTGAAATGGAAAATCCAGGCATTAGTCAGCAGCCCTGAATGGTTGGTGATGGGCATAGGCTGCAAACCTATAGATTTACAGCATTTAATTTGAAACTTACTGCATTTATTGAAACAACTCATCTTTGCCAATGATCACAATGCAGTTTTTACAGTATTCTGTGGAAATACTAATCAATGACCTAGGAGACAGGCTGCTGATGTTACTTCTAGTACACCAGTGACAATTATAAAGGCTTACTTTGCTATTCCTTTCAGAGAAAGTTGGGCAGCTTTTCCAACTTGAATTGTGAAAGCATTCATTTTTACATTCACATGGGATCTGGATTGTGTGCAGTCTTCAAAGAACTGATATTCCTCTACTATAGATGCTTCTCCTTTCCTCCATGGGTTAATACCTCTTTCTTTTTCACATTCCTTTCCACAAGCATCTTGAGTCTTGGTAAGGAAGGATCACTTCCTCTGTGCTTCTCCCAGGATAATTTTCTGCTTCAAAACAGTAAAAATGAAGGTGAAAGGCTTAGTCATTGCAGGGGAGCTCAGGAATGCTTCCAGGCCTCAAGAGGAGTTTTTGTGTATTTAATGAACCTTCTATACAAGGTTAAATAACTTGAAACAAAGACTTCTTAGAACTTTGCAGCACTGTAGAAAGTAGGGAGACCTATAGTGTATAGGTCTAGAGCTATTCAACTTTGGGTTTGCTTTTTTTTTTCCTCAGGGTTGTTTCAGATTGCATCCTTCTAAAAATTTTTATTGCAAAATAAGCAGAGACTTGTTTGTTTGTTCGTTTTAAAGCTACATCTGTTGTGGCTGCTTACATGCCCTTGTGCTGCCACATATTCCTTAGCAAGTTCATTAAAAGTAGATGTTGCTCATACACCCCCTTCCTCCTCTGTTTCTTTTCTCCTGCTGCTTATGAACAGTGTTTTGAACTCAGCAAATGTCTGATTGTCTGCTCCCCTTCCAGGCTGCTTTTTAAGTCACCTTATTTCCATCTGATTGATAAATTTAAGCAGCGAAAGGGACTAGGAAGACTTAAAGATACTACTGGTACTGGCCCCATGTTTTGTAATGTGAAATATAGTGCTATTTCCATATCTATCTTTGCTTATGCTATTGAAGATAGTTGGCCGAAGAGCTTCAGGAGCTTTTGGTGTGTCTTTGCTCTGTGCTGTTGTCTGGACCTCCTAGTAATTCTAGCAGCATGTGCAGTGAAAACGGAGATAGTGTGACTTCACCTCCCCAAGCATAGATGCTGGTTTTTGGAAGTACTGATACTCTAACTAACTACAAACCCTTTTGTATACTATCAGGTAAGGTCAGCTCCCAAGTCCCTATGCCAAGCAGCAACTCAAAATAAATGCAGGAGCACTGATATCAGAGGGAAGCTGAGTTAGGGACCATTGGCGCAAATCAGACATATGGGATCAGAGCCAGCTGAGCCTGAACCTGGTGTCCACGTGAAGGGTAAAAGCAGTGTGATAGTTACAGGAGACTGCCTCCTATGGAGATGAAGGCAGCAATCTGACAACCAATCTGGAAGTTGTGGAGGTGCTGCCCAGGCTTGTTCATCCTTTGGACTATTACCTCTTGCTGATCTTCCATGTGGGCACCAGTGATGCTGCTGGGAGTAACCTGGGGTGCATTAAGGGTGGCTACAGAGCACTGGGGATGAGGGTGAAGGGCAAGGGGGGCAGGTGGTGTCTCCTCAATCCTGTCAGTGAGAGAGGGAAAGGCCCAAGCAGAAGAGGACTCATCCACTTGTGTCACGGCTTGGCTGCCTGGCTGGTGTAGCAGGCAGGACTTTGGCTTCTGTGACCATCGTCACAGCGAGGGCTACTGAGCTGGGATGGGATATGCTTGACAAAGCATGGCAAGGGTGTCTTTGCAAACAGGCTTCCTAACCTGATGAGGAGGGCGTTACATGAGTATGCCAGGGAGGGTTACCATAACCTGGAGAGAACTGAGGGCACAAGAGGCAGAGCAGATGCGCCTGGGAGACAGCATGACGGGGGAGGCTCTCACAATTCCCCTGTAAAAGCAGCACAACTTGGGACCCATCTCAAATGCCTGTACAAAAATCCGTGTAGCATAAGGAACAAGCAGGAGGACAGTTTATGCACAGCTGCAGAGCTAAGACCTCATTAGTACCATGGTGATGTGGTGGGATAGCTCTCATGACTAGAATGCTGCAATGGAAGGATGCAGGAAAGACAGGGGTGGGCAGGGATGGCAGAGAGATTGAACTCTATATAAAGGAGTTGTATGTATGGAACTTTGCCTTGGGACAGGTGATGAGCCAGTAGCGAGCTTGTGGGTAAGGATCAGACGGTAAACCAGCACAGGTCATGCTGCAATGGGTATCTGCTACATCTCATCTGGTAAAGAAGAGGGGGCAGGTGAAGCATTATTTAGGCAGCTGGAGAAGGTCTCAGTCGCAGACCCTAGTACTCATCAGTGACTTTAATCACCCTGCTGGAAGGGCAACTTGGCTGGGCGCAACCTATCCAGGAAATTTCTGGAACATATCGAAGATAATTTCTTGATGCACCTGACTGATGAACTGCTGAGGGAAGGTGCTCTGTTGGACCTGCAACTCACAAGTGAGCAACAACTGGTGGGTAGCGTAAAGGGCAAGGGCAACCTTTGCTGTAGCAACAATGAGACTTGTGGAGTTTAAGATCCTGAGAGGAGTAAGCTAGATCCAGGACTTCAGAAGAGGAAGCTTAGGCTTGTTCAGAGACCTGCTTGCAGGATCCTGTAGGAAACTTTCCTGGAAGGAAAGAGGCCTGGGGGACATGGTTGATCTTCAAGGACAACCTCCTCAGAGCACAGGAATGATCCTTCTCAATGTGCAGAAAGTCAAGCAAGCTGGCAAAAGCCCAGCATGGATGAACACAGAGCTCCTGGCTGAGCTCAAACGTAAAAAAAAAGCACACAGAAGGTGGAAGCAGAGATAGGCTACCTGGGAGGAATGCAAAGACGTTGCCCATGCATGTAGAAATGGAGTAAGGAAAGCCAAAGCTTAACTGGAGTTGAAACTAGCAAGGGAGGTAAAGGATGGCAATAAAAGTTTTTCTAAGAAGTACATTGGCAGCAAAAGAAAGGTTAAGGAGAATGTGGGCCTACTGGTCAGTGGAGCAGGGGAACTAGTGAAAAGTGACAGGGAAAATACTGAGGTACTCTGCCTTTTTGCCACCAAGATGGTCAGGGGAAGAGAGGCTGAGAGAAATGGGTTTGCTCAGCCTTAAGAAGAGAAGGCTCAGGGAGAACCTTATTCCTGTGTGCAGCAACCTGATCAGAGGAAAAAGAGAAGGTGGAGCTAGACTCTTCTCAGAGATGCATGATGATAGGACAGGGGGCAATGGACGCAGGTTGAAACATGGCACATTCTGATCAGAAATTAGTATAAAAAAAGTTATTGTGAGGGTGATCAAAACCTGGAACAGGTTGCCCAGAAAGGATGCAAAATCTCTATTCTTGGCAAGACTCAACTGGACATGGCCCTAAGCAACCTGACCTGATTAGACCTGCTCTGAGCTGGGGTTTGGACTAGATGACCCTTGGAGGTTCATTCCAAACTGAATTGTTCTGTTATACACCCAGGTGAGCTACCGACTATCCTGGCTTGCATTCCCCCACTGTCCTGTGAGAAACAAATGCACATGAAGATTTCAAACTCCCGGCATGCCACCATGCAGCTGGCTTAGTAGTCTGCTTCTATACATTTGTATAGACAAGGCTCTCTTTTTAGTCTCTTCCATAATGAGGACGGTGATTACCCAGCTGGGGGGTTGCCCAATCCCCATGCTCACTTGGGGTGTCAGGGTTATGAGTTACAATGAAAGTTCTGGACTCAGACCTGGCCTCCCTGCTGCCCCTTTGCTATCCAGAGCAGAGCAGTGCAAATCTCCAAATCACAACAACCATGTGCTGTATGAATAGGCAAGATGACAGCTAGTCTGGCTAATTCCACCCTTCAGAGTGGAAATCACCAAATTTAGCTAGACATAGTATAATAAGAACAAGGTGGCCTTGGGAACCCAATAGTCAGTAATGATCTGGTAGACATCCTGAACAGGCATGAATAGTCTTTTCACCAGTTCTTTATAGGACCTGTGTTATGTGGTCAAACATTACTCTTTTTTGATGGTAAACATCTCTAAAAATCATATGTCCAAAATTCTTTGGTGGGGGGATTTGAAATGACTTCAAGAACACTGTCAGATACTTTCATCTGCGGTGGAACTGTAGCACATTTTATTCCTTTTCCACAACTTTCTGATTCATATTGTAAAATCCAAGATTGAAAGGGATAAGATCAACATTGTGTTGCCACCTGGATTGTTCTAGACAGAACTGGTGTCCTCAGCCTCTGATTCAAATATTCAGTTGCTAGATTCTGCTAGACCCAGAATTATTGCTACTTCTCTGGTTTGTTTGAATATGACATACCTCCTGGTATTTCGGCTTGAGATGCTGGTACAAAGTTTTCACAGAGAGCTCATGTGTATAGTCTTTTAATTTCACATAGTATCAGCCTTTATTTGTCTTCTGAATCTTCACAATTTGCCAGGATAAAAGAAAATACACATCTCAAATGAGCTTTAATTTACCATATCAGTAAGAACAGGCCATTAGAGCAATGGTCTTAAAGTTTCTTGCTATCTTTGGAGTAATTTGAGGAGATGTCTCCTTTTCACACACAGTATCAAAGCAGATAATGATGTGGACTAACACCATGTTACCAGCAGTCTGCTCTAATTTCCTTACCAAATAGCCACAGCTCTATGCACAAGTCATACCCACTACCTGCTTCAGGAACGAGACAGAAGGAAAAAAAGTGCACTCACTTCTGTCAAACACAAAGCTTTGACTTAGCTGCTTGGACTGATGGTATCCTTGGACAGGCAACATGACTGTTGTTTGTCTGAAATACCTGGGGCTCTCTGTTCCTGGAGTCCCAAGGGGATGGGTGCTTGCAGCGCCCTGCCCCTGCATCCACTCCGGCACCTACTCCAAAAAAGAAATTGTCCTCTTAGTTCGCATTAAAGGTGTTATTTTCAAGGTTTTGTACTCAAGGTGGATTGGAAAATGTGCTTTTCATGTCCGATTTCCTAAGTCCTGAGCTAGTCCTTACTTTGAGTTTCTACGCAGTTAAGGGAAGTCTGTGGGGTCTCAGTCCCATTGACCTTTGTGAGATGCTTGAAGAGAGGTTAGGACCTCAGCTATATCCAGCAGAAACTGCAACATTGAAATAAAATAGAAAATTACCCACCTCCAGTCTTGCCTGTGCTAGGTAATTCAGGCTAACTACCATGCAAAAAAGTACCACATTTACTTTAGGAATAGGAAATGTCTTCTAGCAGGAGACTTGGCAGCACCAATCTTGATGGAAAATTCTAGAAAAGAATAATGGAAAAGGTAACTTAATAATAACATTTGGAACAGCTGAGAGAGTGCAGTGTGAATTCCCAGGTAACAACTCCCTGGTAATTAATCCATCTATAACTACTTACAAGTGCTGTAGCACCTCTTTCGGCTTTATGGCAGTAAATGGACTTTGCTCTGGATGGCAGGATTTTAATGATCATTTTTTTGTTGCTGGCTTAACTGTTAGAAAGAGTTGTCCTGCATTCCTCTCAAGCACCATGCACTGCAGAACTGGAGCTAGAGTCCAGCATAACTTGTCAGAACAGGAAAGGGAATCAGTTCACAAATTCACTTTACCTAATTAAAAAAGTCCTAAGTGTATGGTTAAACGTTAGCAAAATAGTTTGAGAAACTTCTCATCCTCTTTCTCTATAATACCATCACTTGGGGAGGGGTAAAGGGAAGGGAGGAAAAAAAAGGAGAAATAAAAGGCAGAGACATTATTGAGAACTTCTTCTTTATGTTTGAATCTTTATCAGTTCTCACATCAGAATGACAGAAAAAGAGAACTGTGATGGAGAAAGGATGATACATCTACAAAATTGCCCTAGTGGTTAAGTACTTTCAGGGGAAATTCAGACCACAGAATCTGCTCTGCTGCACTTTTACTACCCTTTGGAAGGGTTTAAGATTTGTAAGCATTGGCAAATGAAAGCTTTGAAAAATGCCTCACAAAATGCTAAAAACAGTGTATGCTTGATTTTAGAAAAGAACCTGTGGTGGCTGTTGCCCTGATGCAGCTCCCGATGGCCAGCCACACAGATGAAGACATCAGCATGACAAATTTCAGGCCTGAAAGTTGGCACAGTATGCACCTTTGCATGGGCAGAACTGGTTGGGCTGCAAGGCATTTCTCCCTCAAGTTGCCATGTATCTTTCTCTGCTGTGGGTATCCAGATAAAGTAGTTTGCTACCTTGCAGAATGTGATGGAAAAAGTGTGGTGCCTTGTTGTATCTGCATTACCAAAACCAGTTTTAGATTTTTTGTTTGTTTTATAGATATTTGTAACCATGTTAGTGACACCTATGTCTTGGGTTGATTTTTTTTTCTTGCAAACTGATCACGGAACTGTAGAATAACTCACATTGGAAGAGGTTTCTGGAGGTCATCTTGTTCCACCCTCCCATTACATATCAGCAGAGAATAGCACTGAAACATTAAGTCAGAGAAAGGAAATTCAAATCTTTGCCTGTGCAATTGTAGCCATATGGGCGTAGCTCCCTTTTCTTCCAGGGAAACCAATCTTGTTCTTTCACTTTTTATTCATTTTAAGAGCCATATATTTTCAGTTAATTGTCTTGCTTCATACCTGGTTATAGTTAGCTCTTGTTCCTGCCTACTCCTAAAATGACTGTGCTCCAGACTCAGTAGAGTGTTTTAAGTATGGGCTGAGAACCTCTCTGAATCAATGCCTGTACTAGTAACTAGCTTTTATTATTTTCTTCCTAAGCAGGGGGGCCTAAAAATATCCTCTGACCTCCAGAGAGTCGAGCAAAGAAGTGTTCTACCATTGACAGATGATTTTAAATATCTCACTGCTGTAGCACCATTTTATTCTGCCCACAGTCTATTTCTTACCTACTGGCTAAATATAATCAGTCACTCTCTGCTACAGGTGAATCTTTCGTATGAACTAGTACACAATTCGAAGTCCCATTTATTTCATTAACATTCTTTTTATATTTACACCGTTCCTTTAAATGTCTTTTTCTTAGGGTCAGAATAGATGTACAACTTCCTGAACCAAGTCAGGACTTCCCATATCACTTATTTAATGGAGTACCTATATAATTAGCCACTTTTATCTCCTATAAGTCCTAGGGATGGGGGGGTTAGTGATGTTTTTCCCAAAGATATTTCTCTAAAGACCTCTTGCCAAATCCTGGTGACATACCTAGAAATGTCCAGATCACGGAAAGAGTTTGCATACTGCCAAAATAGCAGCCATAAGAAGCAATATCCCAGCATGGCTCTGATTATTCCTGTGTGAGATGTATGTTGTGTATAAGGCTTGTAAGCAGTATAGGACTTGCTGTGCTGTCTTTTCTCACTCGCTCAGATTTGGACGTCCAAAGACCAAACTGTTTTCTTCCCAAAGTGAGCTTCAGCAGTCAGACATTTTCTCTGGTCCCAAGATGACATGTCAGTGTATGTTTCTTCTCCCTTGTACTCACATATAAAGCCATGTGTGATTTTTTTTTCCCCATTGTGTTCTGCTTGGTCCTGTTCCTTCCCTGTCATTTAGCGAGAGGTGTAGCACTGTGCTCAATTTGCCAACGAGAATATCATGCATGTTATTATAACACTTTGCTTGCATAAATCCTTAGTATTCCTGTTAGCTGCAGGGAATAATTTACGCATGTGGTTTTTGTCTTATAAATATTCAAGGTCAGTCTTATAAATACTGAGTCAGGCCATTAGTGTGTGTTTTGAGCAAGACTGTTCATTTAATTAGTCTGGACATTTATGCAGGCAGCCTGGAAGCTGCAAGTGAGAGTCGTACTGTGCTGGTCTTCTGTTTGGTTTCTTAATATTTCTTTCCTTAAACTTGCACATTCAGAAATGAGACCCATGAAAACAGAGTGGTGGGGAAGAGGAAGTGAGAACTGCTTCTCCGTGTTAGAAGAAAACTACATCAGTGGGTGTTTACTTCATCAGAGCTGTTTTCCTATCCTGGATGCAGTCACAGTTCCTGATGTGAATTAGGGCAAATCAGAGAAATGAGGAAGGGTAGTAACAAATCAGCTGGTTCATAGGTATGCTGAGAATGTTTCACAGCTGTTTCAGCACCCATCATATGCTGTTAAATAGCCCAATACGCTTCTGATGAATATATACTTTAAAAAGACAACACACAGAAAATGGCTGTAATGCTGAATAACTGAATCAGTTCCACTATGCAATGCAATAACATAGAAGATTTCCTGTGAATGACATGAGCGACTGCCATCTCTCTCTGATTCTGAGCACAAGTAGAGATATGTCCTCTGTATGCTGCAGTGGCCATAATCAATCACTCGTGTGAGAACTGAAATCTGTTCCTTAGGACCACCTGAGATAATTTAGCCAACCTGATTCCTGAGTTGCTAGCCAGAAAGACTGAGGGGCTAAGAAGTAACATTTATGTGATGGGATTATTCCATGTATTTTATAGACAAATGTGTACTTATAGCCAAACTTTTGATATTTGCCTTAGTTTTGGAGAGACTGTCTCTGGAAATTTAGGGACTGATTTTCAGATGCTGTTTCACATGGATTTTCTGTGCTGTCTGGCAGCTCAGAAAATCAGGTACAAGGTAGGGTGTGCCAGAAATGAGGCACCCCAGAATGGATGCCTTTTGTAAAAGTATTGTTGACGGTTTTGGCTGGTAACTATATGGTATCTCAGTGACTTCCAGCTGTGAAATGAATTAATAACTCCTGGCAGTCAAGTCACATGCCCACTGTAAGTGTTCTTAACCAAGCTGTTTTACTTCCAAAGCCCTTCCTTGTGCCAGAAATAGAGGTGCAGGAGGATGATGGGAAGCGATGTGATCTTGTAATTTTCCTACACACTTGCAAATCCAAAGATCCCAAAATCTTGACAGTTTTTAAATTCCAGCACAATTAACCTGAAAAATTCATAAAACCCAAGGTGTTTGAATGTTTCCATAAAACATACCTTATCTTGGCATAGAACTACTTTTGTATTACAGCATCCCAATAGGCTTCATTCAGGTATGCGAAGCTCCTGGGCTTTTGTGGAAACTCAAGAAAATATAGAAGCCAGACCTCCACTGGTATAAATTGTTGTGTGTCACTTTCTTTCAGCTCAGCTTTGATTTCTTCTGCTGTTAGAGGATTTTCCATTGGGTTCCAACACCAAGCACCCGGTCTGTAGACTTTGTAAATGTGGTTAAAAGAGCAGCTCAGAGAATGCTGTTGTTTAAACAATAAGCAGAAACGTAATGAGTGAGAATGCTTCCTGTTTTCCTAAATGACCTTAAGGGAAAAAATGAAGGTATAAAACTGAGAATATCAGACATTTTTTAAAAGTGCCTTTTTGAGTAATAGAGACAAATTCAGTCCAGAAGTATAGAAAAACCCACGGTAGATTTGCAATTTATCATGCAAAGCTAATTTTGGTCTTGTCTAATTTAACTTATTTTCTTCTTTGTGTAAGTGAATAAACTCCAAATTTTTAGTAAGATTCATGCCTCATCATTGGCAAGGTCATTTCGGTATGCCCTGACCTGCAAGGAAGCCATTCTCCTTGTATTGATCTTTATCTATGCACATAGTTTTCTCTTTCTCTTGTGGGACAGTATTACGCACCTCGTGCTCTGCCAGGTAAGACAGAAGGCAGGGACCTTTACCTTTGTTATAGATGGATCTTTCTTTGTGCATCTCACCATTGCTGCTGCTGCCTGTAGCTGCAGCCATTCTTTATTGTTTCTTGTTCCCTTACATTTATGGAATAAACTGAGACTCTGAATTCGCCATTTCTATAGCAAAATGGTGGTGAAGATGTCTGGCTAAGTCTGGACCCACCTATGTCGTGTTTGTGAAGCTAGAGAGAGACTGCAATTATTTTTACTGATGGAATCAAATGTTTGAGAACTAGGAAGGCCAAAGGGCTTTCTGAGAAAAGAAAATGTTCTGCTTGCATACGCCATTGAAAGCCAGCTGGTGCTTTGTGCACTTCCTCTCTCTAATGATAAATGCGATACTGCTCTTCTGGCATACAACAACTTTTTGTGTGCATAAACTATATATTGTAGTTGTAGGCTATAAATTTCAGCAGCATGGGCAGAAACTGGGCAAATACACAGAACAGTATTTTGCTGTTTCATGGGACCAGATAGTTGCACATGCACTTTGAAACATGGTAGATGAAATAATGTGAGATCAACTAACAGTATTACAAAGCATTTACAGCTGGAATCAGACCTGGTAATACAGATATCATGATGCTGAATCAGCAACAGCAGAAGGCAAATGAAGGCAAGATAAAGCAAGAACTGTTCAAGCATTGCAAAAAGAGCTGTTTCTCAAAATCCTGTATGTCAAATATAAAGAGACAAGTTCAAGAAAACTCTATGTACATATGAGAAACCTTCTGCAGATGGGGATCTACATAGCAAGTGCTAGTTACGCTGGCTATTTTACAAAACAAAATCTATTAATATACTGCAGAAAAAATTAATTTATTACTGGGAGATAATGTTTCACCTAGGCAATAGTTAAAATTTACTGATTCCATTGTGTGTGACACATAAATAAAATAAATTCCTTACACATTGTGGACGTAATGAGGTATATACTTAATGTTTCTGATGTATTAGGAGGACAACTGCAAGTTTGCCATTGACCCCATAAGCACTGTTTACCTAAGTCCAACTACTTGCCATATTTTAGGTATTTTCAACATAGTTCTGTTCTGTGTTCAACATCTGTGAGACAAAATTTCTCTTATGGATTCTTTGCAAGTATATATGACTTTCAATTCATATTGCATACCTGCTGAATTCTGTACTGCACTTGCTGGTATTCTTACATAGAACAGACATCTACTGGCTACACTGAACTTGCATGTACTTAAAAGATGCTCCGCTTCAACTCCACCACTGTTTTTGCAACTTCATTTGACTAGGACCTTAGTTTCAGCTATCAGAAGAGATAACATTGAGGAAACACCTTGTTGTGTAAAAGGTTTTGTTCACAGAATTAAAATTTGTCTTACTGTGACACTGATAAAAATATGTCCTCTTTCACTTTCAGCATGAGATGCTAACTCTCAAGAACTTCACAAACTATAACTCTATCAAAGTGATTGCATCTTTGGAATGATTTCAAAGAGTGATGCAAATACAGAATTATGCTAAAGTTATTTATGTATGGTTTTAAAGAAGCCCCGGAGGTCATACTGACCTCCATCCATCCACCTCTACACGTAAAAGAACATTTAGAAGAATTTTGTGGTTAAAGATATTTTCTACTCTTGACTCACAGTACACACATTACAAAAGTGCTAAATAAAAATGAAATATCCCATCACACTTACTAAACATGATGGACTTTTCTATTCTGAATATGTGTTATACTGTTTTGCATTGGTACCCCAAGTTTGGTATCTGTGGCTCTCAGTAGCCAGAAGTCTGATATTACCTGAACAACCCGATGTTTAGAAAAACTCCTGAAATGTCTGAAAAATGCCCATGTGCTCCACCAACACATTACAGTGAACATAACTGAAACTTAACTTGGCTAAATGCAAAATCAGAAAGTCAGAGTCACCTGTTCTGGCACCTTGTCTCTGCAGCAGGACTGAAAATAGACCTTCATATGTCACTGTAGCTACGAAAGTTTCATCACTGAAGGAATGATGCTCCTTATGTTCTCTCTGAGATCTTACATCACGGTATGAAAACATTATTTTTCCAATATATTGAGGATGCTCAACTATGAAAAGTGGTATCGTGTGGAATCTGCAGCTTGTCTAGACAGGTACTGGTGTCCTCCCATGTATTTTCTACTGTGGCGACGAGAGATGCTTTAGACTCCACAACAAAAAGCTTAACCATTCCAACCACTTTCTACCAATACTTTGAAAACAAAGTTTTTGAAACTTGTCCTCTTAAAGTTATTCCTCTGGAGTATGTGATTGGAAGGAAGGTGGTTTCCCTGAAAATAAGCAGCTATGCAAATTAAATAGTAATCCTTTTCCAATTAAGAGGCAAATAGGCATGAACACACTTTGACTATTTCTACTTGCCTCCGCAACAGCAAATCTTGAAATTTGTCATTATACCATGAAAAAACCTTTAAGTATTTGTGATTATGCACCCAAATTTTACCTTTTCTCATTTTTTCTAGCTTCCAGGCATGCTGTTAGCTGTTTATCTATTACAACATTTAGTAAAGATCATTATGAATTATTTCAGTTCTTTTTGTAGCTAGTCAATAACACAGTTTTGTTACATTTCCTCCAGGTCTGGGTTTATTGTTGGCATTAGAGTGGACATATTTCAGATCAATTTAGTTCACAGAAGCTTAGAAATGTAGGCTGGAACAGCCACTGGTGGTCATTCAGTCCAATTTCCTACTTGAAGTAAGACTACTTCTCTGACTAAGTCACATCAGCCACAGCTTTTTCTAACCGAGTCTTGAAAACCTCCATGGACTGAGAGATGTCTCTGGGCAATCTGTTCCAGTGCTGCACTAGTTTTTCCTAGCAAAACCATGCTTTCTAATGCCCCTAATGTACAACCTGAACCTCCCAAGCCACAATTTCTGGTCACTGTCTCTGTTATATCATCTAGCACTACCAAGAATTGGTCTGTCACCTTTGTAACTACCCTTCAAGTAGTGATAGGTAGCTGTTAGATCACCTCTTAGCCTTCTTTTCCCTAGCGTAAGTAAATCCTTCAGCCTTTCTTCACAGCCTATACGCTCTAGGCCCCTGGTCCTGTTGGTAGGCCTCCACTGGACCCTTTCTATTTTGTCCACATCCTTCTTGAAGGGATATGAATAAAACTGGTGGTAATATTCCAGAGCCAGCCTCACCAGCACAGAGTAGTGTGTGTTAATAAATTTCCTTGACCTGCTGGCTATAGTCCTCCTAAAGTAGCCCAGCACATCAGCCAGGTTTACCTGGTGTGCAACAAGAGTGCTCTTAGCCAGTTCATTCCCAGTCATACCAGTGCATGGGCTTCTTCCACTTTTCTTTATTGAAACTTATGAGCTACCTGTTGGCCCAGTCCCTAAATTTATCAAGATCTCTCTGCGCTGAGACTCCGCAATTCATTGTGTTAGCCACTTAACCTTGGTTAGTGCCACATTTCAATTACGTTGCTCAAAATGCTTCTCTGCGTCTAGAGATCCTCTCCTTTGAATCCCCCGCAGCTCCACCACTATTGATTTAAACCTCCTCTCATCCATATAGTGTATAATCTCTCATGGTTAATGACATACATGGGGACTTTGAATAAATAAAATGTATGAACCATTTGCCCTCTTGTTCTTCACAGACTTTGTCAGTGCTGGAGAAAGAAAACAAGCCCATTTCCCTTGGGTGAAATAGAAATTGGATGTAGACTACATGCAAAGAAGAATAGATACCTGTAATTTATGAGAAAATGCCTTTGATAATGAGGGTTGGATTTTTTCTATAGCAAACCTGGGCACTTGCTAACTCGTTTGTTATTAATGTGCTTTTCCAATATACATTAATGTAATTTCCTTTACAAGTTGCACACTCTGGATCTTCTTACTTTTCCTATAAGGGGAGAACAATAGGAGGAAGGAGAAATATGTGTGTATCATTTAAACTGAGGAAGGGACAGGTGCAAAATTAAGTGACTTCTAGTTCAATAGCACAAAATGTTTACACAAATTCAAATGGGAACCACTTAGATATGTGCTAAGAAGATATTTGCAAGAACTGATGTCATGCAAGGATGATGATATACGAGCTACTATTCTAATACTTTTACTGCAAGGTACACGGAAGTAACTACAATATCCTGAGAAAGAATGCAATGGAGATTTGTTAGAGCATGTCAGGCATTTACGAGGTCACATGGATGTTGGAGACAGGGCAAACAGCTCTGAATCAGAGATTTGGGGCAATTACTTTACTTGGTCCCCCTAACATCACACAACTACTGTTAACATTTGTAAATCTGTGTGGCTCTCCTTCATTATAGGAATGTTGTAAGGAAAAAAATGGACTATCCACACTGTTCTATGTGTTTTGTAATAATAATAATTTATGTTGGGTATTCAAACATATACTTGAAATTTCATTTGAATAATTTCAACAAAAGTTTTAGTAGCAGCTTGCAAGCAGGCATTTTATTATTAGAATGACTTGGGGCATTTTACAAAGTGTACATAAGTGTCATTAGTTCTATCTTTACTTTTAAATGACAGGACTTAATTTTCAGCTAGGTTCCAGTGACTTACCACACCTAGCCTTAGCTGACAGATTGGAAATATTTTCTAGCTAAACTGCTCTTCGGCAGAAAACTAAATTTTTGATGAAATTTTCCCCCAAAGATATTCTTCTTCCATGAAGAAGAATAAACTTTTTTTGGGGCAAATCACGGAATTCCTTGAAATCAGTAAAGGTTTTCTTTGTGGTTGAAGTTTATTATATTTCAGCTGAAATTAAAGACTTGTTTTCTGAATAGTGTCTTTGCAAAGTGTTGTCTATCAGCAATGAGTAAACTACATCTTCTATCATACGTCATGGCTCTGCAAGCATAATACATAATTTTCTTTCTTTTCAGAGAAGGAGAGCACATAGCGCCTTCCCAGAGGATTCAGCCAGCTAGGGGTCCTGGCCAATAGAGAAAAATAGCATTCTGATTGAAAAATCTGTTTCAAATGTGACTGTGTTGTACCACCTAGCCGGAGCCATAAGACAGTGCAGGTCTCCTTGCATGGGCTCCTGTTCCTTCTTTCACTCCTTTGACGTGATCTTTGAGTTTTCGAACAGTACCAGGTCAACTGGACAACAGAAATCAGAAGCTTTAACTGAGTATAAATAACAGGGTCAAAACTACTGGCTGAAAAGAAACAGGCAAAAATCAATAAATCAATATGAATCTTTAGCAGCTCAAAGGTCACTGCCACTAAACCAACTGACTACTATGATGAGATGACTGCACCACACTTTGCAAGGCTTTTGACATGGTCTCCCATAGTATCCTAGTACGCAAATTGGGGAGCTAAGGATTGGATATGCAGATGGTCAAGTAGGTGGAAAATGGGCAGGATTGCTGGGCTCAAGGGGTTGTGTGACCATGAGTGCGAAGTCCAGCTGTTGGCTGGTTACTCACTGTATCCCTCAGGGACAGATACTGGGACCCATACTGTTTAACATCTCTGTTAATGACCTGGATGATAGGAACTTCACCCTCAGCAAGCCTGCCCATGACACCAAGCCAGGGGATGGTAGATATGCTGGAGGGCATGCTGAGAGGAACCTGAGATTCTCAACAGGCTGGAGAAATGGGGTGGCAGGAGCCTCAGTAAGTTTAAAAAAGGACATGTCCAAAGTCCTGGTAGAGAATAACCTCCTGCAGCACTACAGAGAGTGGGATGAGTGGTTGGAAATTAACTTTGCAGAGAATATTTAAGTGCTGTCTGCAACTGCCTCATGGGAAGATATAGAGAAGACAGAGCCAGACTCTTCCTGGAAGTGCACAGTGACAGGACTGGAGGCAACAGGCACAAATGAGAACATGGGAATAAGAAACAATTTTCACTGGAAAATTTCGATTGCACTGGAGCAGGTTTCCCTGAGAGATTGTGGAGTCTCCATCCTTGGGAGATACTCAAAACTCAACTGGTCAATGTCCTGAACCATCTGATCTAGTTGGACCCATTTTGAACAAGAAGTTGGACTAGATGACCTCCAGAGATCCCTTCCAACCTCAGTTATCCTGTGATTCTCCAATTCTGCAAATATTGTGTCCTCTTCAGCTGCTGAAGTTATTAATACAATGAATCTATTTTCCTTTGTCAGTCAGACAAGTTGTAATTTCCATGGCAACAAGGGGAATTCCTCTTTCTCAATTCTTCCTACTTGTTAGATTAATTACCATATTTTAAGAAGACTTAACTGAAGGTGGAGGAATTCCTGATTACTACAGGATTATCTTTTTTTTCACCATGCTGTACTATTCAATTACTCTATCAGATGGGGATTTTGGAAGACAACGTTCAGCAAATTGTCTGCATAGTGACTGTTGGTATCACTAAAAAATGTGGAGAGACATTTCATCTTCTGCATGTTGTTTCTTGCACAAAAGTAGCTAAAGAAAAGGAAACTACTCAGCTGCTTTACCAGAGTCTGATTAGCAACCTCCCACGTGAGAACAACCCGACTTCAAATGAGTTATTCCTGGTTTACACCATAAGAAGGCAATCAAGTTCACCATAAGAAGACAATCAAGTTATATTCCTGGGTTTAAAACCACTAATAAGAACCAACAAAGAGTTAAACGTTTAACATGTCTTGCTGTGGAGAGGGGCAATAAGGTTTTAGATATCTACTGAAGTCTCTTATTCCTTTGCTCTGACTTTGTGTTGCTTTTTAACTGATTTAGAAAGATACTCGGTTTCAGCAGTGTCTGCTGTGCTGTAAAATGAAGGCTTCACTAACTGCTATTTACCTTAATAGTTTTCAGATTGCATCCCATACAGCTACAAAAAGGGAATCATCAGCTATATTTACAAAGTCAAGAAAGACAACATTTTTTTCCTTAAGCTTTCATCTTGTTTGCTCCCTTAAAAACACTAAAAATGAATAGAAAAGAATTTCCTGGGGAAAACTCTGAAACACTTAGATAAAATAGAAGGAAATGACAGTGAAAGAGAATGAAAGGCCTGTGTGTCATGGATGGGGGTGGGAGACTTCAAATTATGAAGCAGAGGGTAAGAAGCAAAGTGTTTCTTCATAGTCAGTGGCTAAAAAGTCATGACATTATTAATCATTTGTATAGGACAAGAAATGTGCATGGCTCTGTACTGTGAAAGATAAACAAATAGATGGATCTGTCATGGGTTTACATTTTAAAGGAAGGGGAAAAGTCAAGGGAACACAGTACCGCACATGTAACCATCACAGCTTTCAAGTTTTAGAGAACAGTTGTAGTTTTTATAAGGTCAGGAGTGGCTACAGTTGAGAAACACTTTCTGAGTAACTTCTGTCAGAAGAAGCTGTTTCAAATCAACCTATTTCTGTCCTGCAAAGCCGTATTTATTTCAGTGAAAATTTCTGCAGTCAGAAAGGGTTTTACTTCAGAAAAGATTCAGATTGCATTTTGGAATCTAGTCTGAAAAAAATATTGTTATTTGATGTCATTAGATGATATCACATAAGTAACCTACGTTGTGCTTGTAAATGTTTCTGGGCACCCGCTAGCTTACGTTTCTTGCCATAACTAGCTCTTCATTTGTCTAGTGTAACATGACTTAGATTTGATTTATACTGAAACATTTTGGGGAGAAGTTGGTATATATGCTACTTACCTTTATCCAGGTAAGCTGTTTGCTCACTGGGAAGCCAGTCTTCTTGCATAGTCTGCGGAGAAAGAGGTGTAA
The DNA here is from genome assembly GCF_018139145.2 of Gymnogyps californianus. Lineage (NCBI taxonomy): Eukaryota > Metazoa > Chordata > Aves > Accipitriformes > Cathartidae > Gymnogyps > Gymnogyps californianus. The sequence goes on from NC_059500.1 coordinate 56,342,501, forward strand.
GTGCCTTTGCTTTCTGTGATGGTGATTTACAAGAACAGGGAGAGCAGATTTGGAGGCTGAAACAATTACTGCCCTCCATTTGCTAAAAGGGGATCCTACAAAATCTTGAGCTCAGAAACCATTTTTCTAAGGCAATGTGTCAAATTACTTTTGTAAAACAAACATCAAACTGCCACTCTCATTCAAGTGGATTTCAGCCAGCTTTAGGACCAAGCAAGCAGCTTGCTCATGTCCCTTTCCCATTGATGAATTGTCAACTCTCCTATCGGATTCCTAAACTGGACTAGCTAGGGATATGCCACGCTCCCAAGCAGCAAAGCATTTACTAAATCACAGTGTTCGTGAGTCACATCTAACAACTGCTGCTGCTAAGAGCAAATTTGGCAGAGGGATCGCATTGTTATACCCTTCTGTTTTGTATATCATCAGCTGGAGTTATTTTTCAGAACAATGCTGAATGCCTATTACATACTGCTTCAAGCATGTCAGTATATATTAATATTACACTGACCAGCCATATTTCATTTTCATGGATGTCATGAAAGGAGTCAGGGAGGTAATATTTATAATTTAGATGTACAAGGTGACCCTCAGGGATGTGAAACTAAATTAATTTTAAAGTAGATTGGGTAAACTGCATTTAATTCCTTTTTGTATACTGTTTTTAAGAATTAAATTTTTATGTAGCTTAATTCAAATTCCAAGGAAATTTAATCAAATCAAATTCACGCTACCTGAGCACCTAACAATCTAAAGCTGTAAGAAAGCTCCACTTTAAATGCACACCTTTATATAATTCAGATTCATCTTCTCAATTCTGATCATGTTGTCAACCTGCCAGTTGAATTTCTGCATATTCTAACTTGTTTTCTTTTAATAAATACGACACTTCTAGGCTGGAAGATGATGGTAGCTGTCAGGGTTTATAATTTTGACGTATTGGTGATCTCAAATCTCAGTATAGCTGGCTAGTAGACTTTCATATAACCTCACTGAGAAAATAATTAAATACCCTTTTGCTTAGCAACAAATGAAACAGTAGAAACTGCTACCCAAGTCACAGACCAGCAAGGTGCTAAGGAAAGCCTGGACTGTAGTGGTCAAAAAGCTTTCTCTGGGACATTTTGCAAACACAGACGGTGGGTTCAGACTGGATCATAAAGGTGCATATGTGTGAGTGTGAAGTGAACCTAACAAAAAAGTAGTCAAAAAAGAACCAGGGCCAGCCAAGGAAGTACCAGCAGCACGGCCCTGGAAGAAATCCAAAGAGGGAGAGAAAGTTCTAATTTTGGACAGAATGCTGGCTTAAAACAGATTTGATTTTCTGAACAAAGAACTGCCTCCTGTTGTTTATCCCTACTGTATTCAAAGAGACAGAATTCTGTGTACTTTCCTTGTAAATACAGAGCAACTCATACCCCAAATCTCAAACTGTCCAGATTTAACTTGGTTTACATCAAAAGCCTTGGCTGAAAGCAGAATTATATGCCTGGGGTACTTGATATTTGGTTCATAGCGACTGTTTTTCTAAAATCCACTGCCTTTGTTAACTCTATTCCTCAGCTTCTTTTGCACAGTTGCAAGTGGGTATCGATCTTTGGCAGAAAAAATGGTCAATTCAAGAATCTAAACACTTCTTGTTTTTTCTCCTTGCATATTGTGCATTGATGTAAATAGCAGAACAAGTCACCATATCCTTCTCTCTGCGCACTGCTCCCTGACAATGCGGAGCACCCCTCCAGAAAGGCACAGAATCATAGAATCATAGAATCGTTTAGGTTGGAAAAGACGTTTAAGATCATCGAGTCCAACCGTTAACCTAACACTGCCAAGTCCACCACTAAACCATGTCCCTAAGCACCACATCTACACCTCTTTTAAATACCTCCAGGGACAGTGACTCAATCGCTTCCCTGGGCAGCCTGTTCCAATGCTTGACAATTCTTTCGGTGAAGAAATTTTTCCTAATATCCAATCTAAACCTCCCCTGGCACAACTTGAGGCCGTTTCCTCTCGTCCTATCGCTTGTTACTTGGGAGAAGAGACTGACACGTGCCTCGCTACAACCTCCTTTCAGGTAGTTGCAGAGAGTGATAAGGTCTCTTATCTCCCCTCAGCCTCCTTTTCTCCAGACTAAACAACCCCAGTTCCCTCAGCTGCTCCTCGTAGGACTTGTTCTCTAGACCCTTCACCAGCTTCCTTGCCCTTCTTTGGACGCGCTCCAGCACCTCAATGTCTTTCTTGTAGTGTGGGGCCCAAAACTGAATACAGTATTCGAGGTGTGGCCTCACCAGTGCCGAGTACAAAGGGACGATCACTTCCCTAGTCCTGCTGGCCACACTATTTCTGATACAAGCCAGGATGCCTTTGGCCTTCTTGGCCACCTGGGCACACTGCTGGCTCACACTCAGCCCCAGGTCCTTCTCTGCCAGGCAGCCTTCCAGCCACTCTTCCCCAAGCCTGTAGCGTTTCGTGGGGTTGTTGTGACCCAAGTGCAGGACTCGGCACTCAGCCTTGTTGAATCTCATACAGTTGGCCTTGGCCCATTGATCCAGCCTGTCCAGATCCCTCTGTAGAGCCTTCCTACCCTCAAGTAGATCAAAACTCCTGCCCAACTTGGTGTCATCTGCAAACTTACTGAGGGGATGGTTAGCACAAGGTCCTCATTCCAGGGGGAAGCTCCCTGGGTGCTGTCCTGGTCTGTTTTCAGCCAATGTGAACCCACATCCCCCTCTGCAACACAGCAGCTTTGTGAGAACACCCCTTGCCTGAGCTCACCTCTCAGTCTTCTGGGAAACCAGGGGAAAAGATCAGCAAGAGATGAAAGATGCTCATTTTGACCTAACTCAAAACCACCACAATCACAATGATGAAGCAGCTTGGAGGGGAAGTTATTCTGCCTGAAGCATGATATTCTTCTATGAATACTCTTACTTTATTCCTGCTGTGGATTTCTTATCTCTCTGGCTTAGACAAATACACCGCATACCATGGAGCCTACAATTGGGTATTAATAAACTTCCAATGATTTTAATTTCCCTAAATGCTTTCTTATCACTGACTTTGATTTCTAGTCACTCAACTGAACAGTATGGTAGATCTCCAATGTCTACCACCTTGCTTTCAGAGTTGGAGCGTAAACCAGTCCCACAGCTACACCCATGATACAATGATGTAACAAACAGTGAGAATGAGTAAAAATTATGAGAATGTGAGGGTATGAGTGGTAACAGAACAACTTTGTTTCAGTTGGAAACTAAAATATAGGCTCCCCATTTCTTTCCTCCTGCTATTCCAAGCCTCTCCTTCCCCTTCAGATAAGGAGCTAAGAAGAGCCTTATACAAACACATGGCTTGTATTGGTGCCTTTGTGTTCTTAGACGGGACAGATAGTTCTTCTAACTTGCTGTCCTCCAGGAAGAATATTGTGCATCAGCTCAAGTGACTAGACCAACAAAACCCATTGCAAACTGATGTAGCCTTTTTTTTTTAAATAGGATTAAGAGTTTCCATGAGGACAGAAAGGGAGAGGAAGAAAGTGATCTCATATAACCAGTTTAACCTGCAGGTGATGAAGTCCTTTCTAATAGGCTGGCATTCTTGAGAGCACGATGAATGTAATCAAACTCTGCAGTGGCACCTTGAATTCCAATTTAGATTACCACCTCCCATGTCCCATTTTATTTACCAAGGGTTTCCAGATCACACATTTGCATCTGAATAAGGGGTAAGTGCTACTATAAGAGCTGTAACAGCAATTCTCTATTGCAAGAACTCCTTTCTCTCTTACCAGGATTTGCCATGGGTAATGACATTTTTTGCTGCTGGCTAGCACAATGAAGCTGAAGTACAGCCTTGGGTCAAGACCCATATCTTTACAGGGTCAAATTGTTCTTTATCTAGCTCAGCATCTTTGCCTGCCTGCACTGCTGCTTAGGCAGAAGAAGAAGGAAGTTTGCATGTCAGGAAGATTGCTTCCTATTGCAGCATGAATAACCCAACTGGTAGCAACTTGGCTGTGTGCCATTCAAAATTGAACAGCCGAGTCAAACTGGGTCAGGTTTGCACTTTACCAGGGTAATGCTGTCTAGTCAGACACCGGCATAGGAGCATTTTCAGATCAGAGTCTGCTCAGCCATGGAAAGAGGAAGAGAGAGCAAAGGAAGTTTGGCTGTCAGAAGCCTTCTGTTTTATCTTCTATTGTAAGTAGCCAACTGGCAGCTGGTCATGCATTCAAAGTTGAAAGGTCTAGTGGCACCTGTTTTAGGTGCATCCCTTCCTCCGTGAATGGGCTGAAAGCGTAAGCATCAGGCAGCAGTCTCAACTGACAGATAAAGCCATTTTCCATTTCAGCTGTGTGGTGGACTACATCGATCTGTAAGTTCTGTGTGTATGCCCTGCCTATGGGCACACAGCTCAGGTTGATATTGTCATCGCCGGTTGATGAGGCAAGCGTAGTTCTGGCTGTCAGGCCCAATCTGCTGCCCATGAAAGACAGGGAACAGACCTGGGATGCTGTTCACGCGTGCTGAACTGGCTCCATGAAGTCATCTTTACTCTCATATGTGTTACAATTGGTTTGTGGTAAAGTGAAAGTCAGTTCTGAAAGTCAATTCAACTTTCCTGTGGATCATGGTTTTAAAATTTACCCTTTTAAAAGCAATCATCCCTGAGATGGCTAAAGACAAGAGAATTAAAACTTTCATTTAAAGGTGGAGAGTGCAATCACATCCACCATAAATACGAAGCTACTATTACTTTCTTGCACAATGAACCTTAACACGTGCTTCAGCTGCACAGTTAGGGCAGCAAGCGGTTTTGCTCTATATTTTCGTTTGATCTTATAGTCTAACATAACCACCTACTGCTTCCCACCTGAAGAGAGTATGTGCCAGTTGCATGTACCTAGAGGAAAGAATAAAGAACGAGCAAAAGGAAGAAAAAGCAGAAGGGAAAAAAAGATTGCTAGAAAACACATGGAGCAGAGTCTGACGGCACTTGAGGCCAGTGATGCTATTCCTCCTCTCACAAAGGAGAGCTCCGTAATAACAAAAAGTATGCCCTAACAGAACATTTTTCAGGTTGTAAAGTCAGACACCCAAAGGTTAGCAGAAGACAAAGTAGAGGAGGTGTGAGGAGAAGGGTTCTGACCAGGAGAGGAATGGGTTCAAGCACCTCCATCAGTGTGGAAACCAAGTGAGCTCACCGGCTCAGTGAAGGAGATTTGTCAGTGGTGGAGAGAGGCAGTCAGGGGGTCCGGAGGGAAGAAGTCCTATTTTTCCAGTGCCTGGAGGAAAAACTGAGGTTTTGATATGTAACTTTGCTTTAAAGATGTTGGAAACCTGTAATGAAAAATGAGAAGAGGAGCGTAAGGACTGGCTATCCTTGTCAGATGGTTACTGGAGCTGTTATGAGCAGGGCTTGTACCCTGCGGTGGTGAAGGACCTCAAAAAATGGACATAGAGCTGCGTGCAGGGAGAAGCTAGCAAAAGTGAAATACACAACTGCGTTTCAGTTATGACTGTGTGTTTCTCCCCTGATGAGCTCTGAGGCTGGTTTTCAACAGAGCTAGCTGTTCCTGAGCGTATTCATGCTCTCCTGAAAGGCACATTTCTTAAAATAATTCCCAACAATGCACAGAGCAGGTCGAAACAAGACCCTATCTCTTGCATCTGCTCAGATTGAGCTTTATGGGAGAAAGCATAAGTGGTTACTCATGGTAGTGGTGATGCACAGACATAGTGCAGTCCCTTTTTGTACAGCTTTTGCATCCCTTTCTCCCACCAGTGGCAGGCTGGCCCCAGTGCCCCAACCTTGCTGTGGGCCACTGGGCAATCCTGGCAGCTGTGGTGCAGCTGCTTCAGCCCTGGGAGCTGTTGGGTCCGTTTGAAGCTTGTCACCCTCTAACATGGTGGGGGAAAGCCTCATGTCTCTCCTGTGAAACCAATTGCAATGGCTTGCACCCCACAAGACCAAGCTGGAAAGCTTTTCCTCAGCAACAGGTTTGTAAAATGCAGTGATCAGGAGGTACCAGCCAAGCAGATGCCTTGGCTGGAGAGGACAGGGCTGCAGGGTGAGGGAGGTGTGGTTGCTCTGTGGGCCTTGCCTCCGGGCATGCTCCCCCATAACTGATTCAGAAAGTGGCAGGAGGGTCAGTAATGTGAAAGTACAATGTAACAAAAAAACTGCAGCGTAAAGCTTGAAAAGCTACGCATTTAATTAAATGTTTTTGGAGGGTTTTCAGGTTTGAGCCGTGCAGGATAGCTTTCTGCTTGCTGGGCAACTAGGCCTTGTCTTCATGTTAACATCATAAAGAAGCTTCAAAATGAAAGAAATTTTAGGGATGTTAAATATACAGGTTGGAAGATGTTTAATATTGGTAAGATTACCTATTTTTTTAATCAGCCTAGCTCTCCAAAATGACTGTGCGGTCTCTCCCTGTTCCCTTAACTTTTTTTTGCATGACTCATGGCAATTCAGGTTGAGCTTTTAAGGTCGAAAGTTGAAGACAGTTGAAAACAAAAAGTTAAAATGGGGAAAATCTTCTGATGTACAAGCAAATGCTCCTCTCCTTTCGACAACACTGTAATTGAGGTGTTTGAGCAGAAGAGAGAAGGTGGCAGATTGTTTTTGGCAAAGGGATCTTTAACTGTGCACTTACAAACCCGCATTTGTACAACAAGAGCAAGTCTAAGTTTTCTGACTGTGCTGCTTTTATGAAGCTGTTGTTTTGGGATTATATGAACAGGACGAGACCACCCTTCATATCCTGATTGGCAGGATTTTCTGGTTGCTGTCAATCCAAAGGGATTTTTTTCATGTGTCTTTGAAAGAACTCACATATGGAAATAGCTACGTTATAAATATACTCTGGCTGACTAGACTGCTAATTCATGGGATATAAAGATAAAAGGGAAATTAACAATCTTTGTCCACTATGAATGAATCTGTATGTTCCCACTGTCTGCTATTACTCATATATTCAGTTTGCAATCTGAAAAGTGCAAACCCCAGAACACTGAAATAGTTTTTTAAAATTAATCTAAAAATATTTAAATCTGCATTTTGCTTAGAAGTGAGGACTAATGTGCTGTACTCACAATACTGGCTCTTGGAAATGATACTAAGTGCACTTGGATCTGTCGTTCTGTCTGCTTGTCTGTCACACTGGGGTATTCTTTTTTCTTTCAAGCATTTCATAAGAAAAGGATGGAAATGGCTGTGCAGCAGTGGTCTCAGAGCAGGGCACCCTGAACACTTAGGGTCCCCTGTAGGAAGCTGATCAGTGGTCTATGCACTAGGGTCCTGAAGAATTAATCAGAAAAAGTGAAATGGAAAAAGAGGAAACATTTTTTAAAATACAAAACAAAAAAGCAGAAGCATAAGAAAATATAATTTGCTAGTCTGCCACCATCTGAAAAAATGCATGCAAGTAATCACTTGCACTTAGTCTCCTCAGTATGCATGATAAGATCTACACAAAAACTGGTTCTACGTGGAAGCCTAAAAATGCAGAAATAAAACCCTGGAGAAATAAACCTGGAAGTATGTGATTGTAAGAAACTGAGGAAGCAGGTCAAACCATCTGCAAGGTTATTAGACTCCCGTAATGAGACCACTGGGGCAATGGAAATGAAAAAGCCCTACATTATCCAACAAGGTATGAGTAGTTGGGTGGTTTCATGCTGCACAGGGGTTGGATCTGCTAATATAATTCAGGCAGAAGGACCACTGACCTCGCTGCTGAAATCAGGCACGTTAGTGGATGTCCTTATCAGATTTCATTAGTAAAATGGGTGCAGCTATTTAAAATGTATTTGTCCCACAGCTGCATGTTATAGAAGAGTGGGTGGAACAGGCTGCGTAAGCATGCCTCACCCCCTTCAGAGTGAAATTAGGTGGGTTTGCTTAACCTGGGGATGATATAATTAAAATGAACTAACTGCACTAGAGTGGGTGACATCTGCACAATCCTCTCTCATGATCCATTCTGCTGGTTGGCTGTGGGGTGGTTGCCTCCCGCAGAGTGATGGTAACAAGCACGTATGAGCTACTGTTGTCGTAAGCAACCCCAGACACTTCTGTAGGAAATATTTCAGAGTGGCGTTAGTTTTGCTGGTGTCTAGTCTCAACTGATTGCTCATGTGAAGTCTGCCTCCTTTAGAACAATCCCTTTAGAACTTACAATGTAGTTAATCCCAGTTTAATAAAAACTCTCATTAGGGGACAGCTTTTAATTTTTTTCCCTTAAGTAAGATCACATTTCTTTCTAAGCTCCCAGGCAGTGTTTGCATGTGCATTTATCAGACCTATGTCATCTTGGACCTGTCTGGTCTTGGTGCTGCTCTCATAGACTTCCAAGATAGATTGTACTAGACACAATCCTGTTTCAATTTTAGTGTAACTTTCTTCACAGCAAGACTTCACTATTGTTGTCAGTTTTCATTATATTTATGTGGCTGGCTGGAGAGTTGATTCTCTCTCTTGTACAAATACTTTATATGCTGATTTTAAAAAATCGTCTTGGCCTATGAAACAAATAAAAAAGATCAAGAGTTAGTGTTTCTAGAAAAGTCCTATAGCTTGTAGTAGAAAATGGCAAGGTCTGTAAAGAATTAAGCAGCTTGCAGAATTCGCTGGCAAGATATCACTCTATATTGATAGATATTTCTCTAGGTTTATATCTGCCGCTTATCTTGCTCAACTCTATTTCTTTTAGGGACATTTCTGTGATACCTTGTCTGTCATCTTTATACTGTTCCCATCTCCGTTAATTTTATGATAGCTCTCCATAGGGTAGAAATACATTTCTTGTTTTCACACAACTCCATCGTTCTCATTTTACTGCACCCTGTCTTTTAGTTGGCTAATTAGTGTCTCAATCATAATTTATTCTTTAACAATTTTCCATTCAGAACTGTAAGTACTGAAAAAAGTACCATACAAATGGACAATCCCAGCTCCAAAAACACAAGCCAACATTCTCCACTGACGTAAATTGACAGAGGTCTGTTGAACAAGAATGCTCACACTACAAGAGATTTTTCAATCCAGGAAGTAATTCACTGAAAGGAAATGGTGTCTGGCTCCATCTAAATTAAATCATTTATATGATTGGACTGGATATACAGTATTTTTTCAGACAGGGTAAACAGAATGATAGGACACCAGAAGGCTTATTTACAAAGTGGCTATTCTCTCTTCAGCTGTAATTTCATTGCAGGCTGATCACTAGGGAAATTTATGCTGTATGATCCACCATGCCATCATACTATATCTGGGAATAGCATTAGCAGTGATCCCTATTTAGTGTTTCATCATTTACAAGTACTGAAATGACTGACACCCTGCATGTGTTTTTAGATCAGATTTTTGCATCATGAACCAGTGGGCAAAAAAATTTAGCTGTATCACACTACACAAGCCATAGACTGTACTAATGGGACAAATCTGGTAAGACGGTGTGTATGCAGCCTTGTTACTTAAACTAGGATATTAATCTGTTGAAGGTGTAACACACTGCAACTTGACAGTGACTTGCTCTTCTCAGAGATATCCCATATGATTTTTTTCCAACTAGGGTTGTTTTTCCTTTTAATGATTCACCACTTTTTGTCACATCATCGATATTAATTTGGCTGTCGCCAGGAAAATACGGTAGATATACCGGGCCTTTCACCATTTCACTACAGGCACAGAAAAGCCCCTGGGAACATCTGAGAGGCTCTCTTCTACTTCATTTCTGCTTATTTGAAGACATAAGAGAGCATAGCTCAGTTTTCAATGAAAATGAAAAGGAAATTTGTTAAAAGGACCAAACATATGTTTTTCCAAATTATATTTTTGTGGCTGGCAAAGGGGAAACTTTGAGATTCACTGATACTGAGTCACATGGGAATGAACTAGGTCACTCCCCCACATCTCCTCCTGCTCATGTAGAGGTAGCTTATAATCTTCATAGTGGTTGTTACCTGCAATCAAAACAGAAGGGGGAAAAAAGAAAATACAAAAACAGGAAAGAAAAAAGGCTTAGTTCTGTTTCATTTAGTCTCTTACATGTATTTCTAGTGTTTGTGTAAGCCTTCCTGCGCTTTTTAAGGTATATACCCCTGAGAATTAGAAACTGAATATCTCTATTTTCTTTATTACTTGAGTTATTTTATAGCCAACATTCCAGTTGCTTTCTCTCTGTGCTCAAAAACAGCTTAAAATGTTCTCTGCGAAGTCTGATGATGGCAATTCCATCAGGATCTCATTAAAACAAATAAATCCAAGAGTTTAGTCATCACTTAAAAGTGATGCTTTCCATTAGAAAAAGAAACTCTGAGCCGCTAAGTTCAGAGTCTTCTGCTTATTCCTTAAGTTGTAAAGGTATTCCTACTTTCTTAACTTCAATCTCATAACATGTCTGGTTGTTTTTTTCTCTCTTTTTACATGATGCAGATCTCTGAAACATCTTTAAGATAAGGATTACATCTTTCTTTTTTAGCTTGTCTGAGGCCAAGTTAACAAAAACCATAATCGTTCCAGAGCATTCTTATGTCCTCCCTGCAGTCTGTAATAATAATCTATCTCAGAGGACCTGGCAGCTCTACTGCCCTTGTCTTCTAACTAGTCCTCCATCATTGATTTAGGCTTCCCTTTACAAGGACCACTCTTCAGTGGTGCTGAGTGAAGTATGATCTTGTCAGACCAGCCACATGCATTTACTATATAAAATAGCTAGACTGCCGAGAACTCCAGATCCATTTCAATACAAAGTACAGCAGCTTCTCCAGTATATATTTATTTGCTTAAATTAATACAATACATCATACATGCTTTTACTATTGAGATAGAAAGCCAAAAACTAAATATTCACAGATAGTTGGTTGATTTTTTGAGTTGGGGCTTTAAATAGGAACCCAGTGTTCTATGATGTGAAATAAATATACACCACATTATTTGCAAAATCTGTTAGGAGTACAAAATGTTAGCTCTGTTACATCTTGTTCAGCTAAGCAGACATAACTTATTTTCAAAACTGTTAATAATTATTAAAACCTTCTGGGAATAATAAATATAGTACTTATATTACTTCTTAACTGTACACTCTTAACAGCAGAGTCCAGCAGCACCATATGAAGAGAGAAATCAGAGAATAGCTATTAGACCAACATAGACTTGTAAAAAGGTGGGTGCAGTAGCATTACTTGGTCTTTCCAGTAACTTGTTTTATAGGACACAGCACAGGATAAACTTTTATTATAATATTATCATAAACTGTTTTATCCTTTGAGCTGCTGAACACAGAGGACCTGTCTGCCTTCACAGACTGGAGGCTGCCTGGCAGCCAGGAGAACTCACGTTCACAAGGAGATGGCTGAGTCCTGGTGGCCAGACTCAAAACACCTTGTTCGAGGGTTACCTACAACTTCACTTTCTCAGTAAATACGTTGTATTTCTTTACCCTCAAATTTTACTAAGCCGACTTTTGACTTTTCATCCACCTCCTCTGTTCTGTACAGTGTCTTGCAGAATGCTCCCTGCTGCAAAAGAGCCTCTAATTTAACAAAACACATGCTTTCACTTGCCCAGACTCATTGTGGTGTGGTCAATTTACCCTTCCTCAGCCTGGCTTCTTGAAGCATCTCAGTTTGTATGAGTTTGGAAAGCATCTCAGTTGTACGACTTTGTGGCCACTCTTATTTGCTCTGATGCTCTCCAAAAGGATGAAGTTAGGCTTCATATAATAATGCAGGGAAATGGTATAGATGTGATTTAATATACAGGTGGTGGAGGCTGGGCTTTAATTTCATGTGTTACCACAAGCTGAAAATCCAAATAGCAGAGAAGAGTCAGATAAATACATTTTTTTCCACAACATAGCAAGAAGGTAGATGATAGATTAGGAAGGAGGAAAAAAAGAAAATGTGTCCCCCAAGGTCTAGGACACAGGCAATGTCTCTACAGGACTCCTGAGCCTCTATTCAAAGCAAAACAAGGAAGCTAATCCCTAGAAAATTAGAAATGGGAAATAACTTCATTATGAGAGCAAATTTCTATAAAGCATTTTCAAAGCCATTAAAAAGCAAAGGCTGTTACTGTCTGTTCCCAAAATGGTGCCAATGTAAATAGCGTGAAAATAACTTATGTTTGAAAAGCAAGGTGCTTCACAATGAAGGCTGTTATTTCAGTTTTAATTTGTCCCTTGGGACCTCTTTAAAACAAGTGTCTTAGACCCAGCTGCATTATGTTCTGCAGTAGGGGAACTATCATCTCCTAATCTCTCTGCTTGAGTCACTTGGTACTGTCTCCTTGTCTCAGTAACAGTTTTGTTTGCAATTCCTCTGACTGGTGACTTACAGTTTTAGATGAGTTCTCTACTATTTTAACATGAATTAGCCTCAGGTATTTGTGAATTGGCTTAGTGTGACTATGTGACTGGGCACAGTCTCAAGGCCTCATTGTAATGGAATATTTGTCACTTTCTAGGAAGAATGCAAGAAAAGGGATTCACATGAATTATTCCCAAATAGCATTGCCATTCTGGGAACGTCTACTCTTTTCCACCTGGCTGTATGTGGTTGGTAGTTGCTTTTGCTCCAATGAGAAGTGGGATTGTAGAAGTGGATAAATTGGGTGCAGTGACGGTGTGGTTTAAAGTGTTTGGGTTAACCATTCAGACAATCCAGAACTGTTTGCAGGTTTCCTTTCCTAAGGACACATCTGGCACTTTCCCTTACGAGGTCTGTAAAGGAACTCTGGACTGCATACTTCCAGTAGATGTCATTTTTGTGGTTACGATGTTATCTACTGGGAGCTGAGGTCTGCTGAAAATATCTCCTTTGCTCCATTTGCCTTGAGTGCTGTTGATATGTAATCATTTGTCTCTTTCTTGATAAGGATTGTCTAGCTGTCCCATAACACTCTCCAATGCATAGACAACAGGGCTTTGCAATGGAAGGGCTGTATGCCTTTCTGCTTTACCCACCACAGAAGTGAAGGGACTTGCTAAGTTCAACACATCTGCACGATCACCATTCTAGAAATTGCAACCAGGTTCCTGATTCCTTGCTTATTCCTCTTATCATAGGAACGAATATGGCTGCAAAGGTGGAGTGGACTGATCTTGCGTCATGCACAGCTGGAAACTACACCACCTTGAGAGAGACATTTCTAAGAGTCAGTGGCTCCCAGCTCTTGGCTGTATACATTCTCAAATAGGAGCTTTTGTCTGGCAGAGACAAGATATTGCCAAGAAGGTAATCGAAGGACTTGTTCCCATTTCTAAGAGACAATTCTTAGACCATGATGAATTTCTACTTGATCATTTCCCCTCTAGTCTAAGAAAGAATGCAGTTACACACATTACTCTGAAAATTTTCTAATTCTTCTGCTTGACCACAATGTCTTCCTAGAAAGAAAGATGGCTCCTTTTTCAAGAGGAGTTATCTTACAGTGGAAGCAAGGAAGTTGAATGTATGTGGTAAAACAGTTCACCACCAAAAAAACATGGCTATGTACCTCTGAAATATACCTCATTTTGAAAGACATCATTAATTCTAGGCCTAAAATGACCTACATTCCATTTCAATTTGGTATACCCTTTTTATTTTAAAAAAGTATGTACATCAGCTGTAGAGTTAATTACATTTAGAAGAGTCACCCATATGTTACAGCTTCTTTTATCAACAGCTTTTTCTGCTCTTTATTCAGAGTCTTTATTATGCCATGTTTGAGCCCTGAAAAATGAAACCACCTTCTGCAACCTCGGACTACACAAATCCAGTTTTATATGATGAATAAGGGCTGCTGCCCTGTGAACACTGATTAACTGGTAGGTGTGAGAATCATTAGTTCTGTAAGGTGAGTGGTTTCTTATAATGGCAGAGAGCTGCAGCTACAGGACTCTAGCCTTAGCAAGCCATAAGTATATGACTATATTTAATTATAACTTGCTATATATTAAGCACGATAGAAAGGTATTTCAAATCAAGAGCTTGGCAGGTAAGTGAAGAAGGTAGTAATATTTGGAAAAGATGTACCATATATATGGATTTTAACCTTTTGAGCTGGGATGTCAGAATGACATAGGACTAATTAAATGACTTTTATAAAATCTTTATTTCCTATAAGCAATAGGATGACATGGGGCTGTTTGTCATCTATCTTGAAGATGCAGGAATCAAGGTGCTGGTCAAACTATTCATGCAATTAATGGAAAGTGCTTAACGGAATGTGCTTTTAGCATCTTTGTTATGAACATATAATTGTATAGGAATCAGAGGATGAAAAGTTGGGAATGACTGAGTAAAAACAGCGTGAGTGGAATTCTTCTGAAAGGCCTGGAGCTTACTGGTCAAGCCATGTTGATAAGGGAAAATTTCTGACTCCGATAAGAGGAAATCCAAAAATGGTTTTCCTCTATGAGATACAGCTTGCCCTGTAAGGGCTCTTTTTTGGCATACCTTTTAAGATAAAATCTGATCAGACCTGTATATTTCAAAATCATCCTTGCTAACCAAGATAAACTGAAGACACAAATGGCAAAATTACATCATTTTCTCAATGAAATCACTCATATTGCTTTATGTGTAATTACAGCAAGACTTGCAAATGCTACATGCTGCTGCTGCTGCTGCTCATTAGATATATTGGTCTGAGCAGACAGTGGAACAAAATGTCAACACAGTCCATGCTATTTCACTTGAAGAATTGCTGAATACTCCCATACTGATTGAAACAGCAAAGCACGAACATGCCTTGGGCCAGAGGAAAAGCTTCTGTGACCATAATAAATTCCAGTCCTTTCAAAGCCTTACAGAGCTGCCCTTCACTATCTCACAAGACATTAGTATTTCTTCTTCATTTGTTTCCCATTTCTCATTGTAAGTGGTTGAACTAATAGTCACTTCAGTAAATGAAAGTGTTTGGACTGTGTTAGTTCTGAGAGTGACAGCACTTTCATGCACACCATGTTTAATAGTACTCTTGCTTATACTCTGAAATACTTAGTATTTTCAGATTTTTTTTGAGAAGTATGGTTAGAAGTGTTCATAGATATTTAGTCAGATAATAAATCAAACACTAATGTATGTTGCTTTTTGATAGACAGAAAATTGCATATAAGTCTCTACCACCCCAGATAAAGAAAAATAAAGTTCTGTACCCACCCCATTTTCTGCTTATACATCAAATGGATAAGTATAAAAATGTTATTGTTCAATATCTATTGCATTTCTTGGTGACCTTGGACTGCTTTATTCTTTTAATGTACGTGTTTTACCTTAAATTAATTTTATTAATTTGGCTTGTTTATTTCTAAAGACTACTACAAACTTCCAGGCTTTGGTAAATTACAGTTCATGTTAAAAGCTATCTGGTTCCCATTTTCCAGCTGTTTTAACATGTCCATTTTAAATGCCTATAAGCATTGTTTGTTTTTCCATTTTTCTTTCCAGCAATTCTTTCAAACTCTTGTTCCTGTGCTTGTAATACAAGTAATCAGAGAGAGAGTGGCCAAGTCTGGCCTTTTCAAAGGATCTAAAGCTGAGGTGTTCTTTGTTGTTTGCAAGGTCTCTCTCTGCTTGGCTCTCCTGTTTGTCTGAATTTCCTATTCTCTTCTCCAGTCCTCCCTCACTTAGCACTTCTTCCTTCTCATTGCAGTAGGACTCTCTGAAGTCCTTCATCATGCACTCAGGTTTGCCAGACAGATCTTGAGCCACGTACAGCTTGTTGTTGTCGTTGACATGGTACATGGCAGGGCTGTACCGCTCTGCCTCATAGCAGTTGTCTTCCTCTTCTTCCTGGCATGAGCTTCCCTTGGCACTCTCGCCATCCGAATGAAATGAGATTCCCTTCCCTTGGCTTTTCTGGGAAAGATCAAAGGGTTCTTCCTGTTCCAAGCTTCTCAAGACATTTGTCTGGGACAGAGCAATTCTTCCTCTTCCAAAACCTTGTAGTGGTTTGAGAGGAGGAGAAAAGGAACAATTTATATATAGGAAATTTTACTACATGATACATGGTTAAAAAAAGCAAAACTTGAGGCAGCCTTCTATTTCATACTTTACCTATATCTTTCTTACATTCAGCTGTCGCCAGGTACTTTACTTTTTACATCTCATGGCACCTCCTTTGAGAAGCTGTTAAAAGAAGTACTATTGTATACACTTCACAGCCAGGTCAGGACACAAAAAACATTGTGCTGTACATGCCAGACACTTGATGAGGGAGCTAGGGATAAAAGTGAAGTGGCCTGGCCTCTTGTAAACTATTTTTGCCAGTGAACATACCCACTTCCTCCTTCCTATTTTTTTTAAATGAAAACTTTGATCTAAAGCATCACAAGCCATAATCAAAGTCCCAGGTTATGTACATTTTTTTTTCCAGAGGAGTGGAAGAGATTAAAAACATATTAATGTGTTTGTTCTACGGACACTCTGGTTCAAAGTTACTACTTTAAAAATTAAAAGACAACCAAGTCTCAGCAGTCTACAACATCCACTCTCCTTAATTTTTCCTCTTTCATCCACTGAGAAGCCACTCATGCCACTGAAAAGCTCTATGCACTAGATAGTGCTTCAGCTTGAGGAAATCGTTATAAACAAATGATGGTTTTGAGCAGTGCAGTAGAAGCCTAAGTGTAGTCCTGGATCTGGTTTGTCTTAATATTTGTCAGAGTGTCTCCTCTCTTGCTGGAAATCCACAGTTACCCAGGAGGCACCTGTGGATTCTAAATATGCTCTGAGCATCAGGACGCACCGAAGAAGATTCAGACACTGCAGGCATAGTCCATCTTAATTAAAAGAATAGTGACAGCACTGCAGTGAGGATTTCACCCAATAGCAAATATCTATGAAAGCCACTATTTTACGGCTTTGGTTTGGTTTGGTTTGGTTTGGTTTTATCGCTCAGTAATGGAATCCAGTTTCTGCAGGATCTATGCAGCCTCACTAGATACAGCTACTACTTTGCAACAGGTTGTATTTGTTAAAATGGTTCATGAGCAGGTGGCAGCCCTTACAAATTGTCTTGTGTCTGATAAGCCTCAAGGGCTGAAGAATCTCTGTACACTGAAAAGCTCTTAGGCTGGCTTCAATTACAAGTAATTGTGTGACTAGCATGGTGCTGTAGGAGATTCACAGGAAAAAAAGAGCCATTTATTTCATTACCTGTTAGGATCTTTGTAAATTTTATGCCAGATGTCATTAAAGTATGTGTGTTACATACTTGCTAGGCTATCCTAAAGCTTGAATTTGAGGAATACTAAGAAATCTTACTCATGAAAGAATTATTTATCCAGAAAGTCTTAACAAACAAAATATCTTGGATACTCAAACTCTCAAAATAATCCTTCCTAATTCCCCCACTTCTTTAGATAGCATTGGCATGTGTGCACACATGAGGCTGACTTTAGGAAGTGTATGTGGTAGGTGGGAGATAGAAAATGCTTTGCAGGAGACCCTGGGTAGTCAAAAATCCATACACTTTGAGATGGGGGAGGAGTGTCTCCTGTTCACATGCTTCTTTGTAAACTGGGTCTTGAGTCTATGGCCTTCGCCTAACGTTGGCTATGTCAATATGGTACAGAATAACCAAGGCTCCTGGATGTAGAGCCATTCAGGCTTCCATTCCCATTCCAGACTGGAATCCAATAAGCAGTGAGCAAGACCCATGAAATCTTCTAGATTTTTCGCTTCTGTCAGCTTTGAATGAATTTATGATTCATGAGGTACCTCAAACATGAGAGAAAAACTGTAAACTCCTAAACAGTTGTGTCTGGGGAAAAATGTCTGCTTGTCCATGGCTGCTAGGCTGTGGTCTGTCAGCCTCTGGGAATCAAGCCCCTTGAAACTGTAACATTTATTCAAAAATAATGGAACTACACCTTCAGTCGGGAAGATCATGTCATCCAATCATTCCTCTGTCCAACTACATGTGCCACAGCCTCAGTAAGGCTGCGTCTCCACCAGCTCGCTCTCCTCTGTTTCTCGGGGTACCTACATGTTGGGAGAAGTGGTGCTGTGGATATTGCACCTTCTCACAGTGATGGATGGGGAGCCCTGGGCTTAAGTGCAAGAACGTTTGGTATGGCTTGATAAATCCTCTGCTCTTACACTACTGACCGTATTCTCCCTAATACCTGACAGCAACTTTGTGCGCTAAAATTATTTCTTTTGTGCTCATAAATACTGTCTCATTTTGTCTCCGTCTACTCCTCCATCTCAGTCTGTACCTCTGTGTCATCAGATATCTAGTCTGAAAAGTCTCTCAGACAAGTGTGAATACCTTGGGGATCTCTGATCTGTAGCACTGGAGTAATATAGATAGTTAATAACAACCTCCCAGGCTTATGGGATTCAATCTCTGCCAATAGCATTGGATCTATGGTACAAGAACGTGGATCTGTGGTAAAAAGCACATTTAGGTTTACTGATATGCATCTTCAAATCTCTCAGAATAACCTCACTGCAAAATATTACCTTGAGAATGAAATCCTCTTTCCATGACCCCATGTTTGACTTTCATGTGCCTGGTTAGGTTGCCCTTCAAGGTGAATTTGCTGGGACAGTAGAGGCACTTGAAAGGCTTACTGTCCGAGTGCAAGTGCATGTGTCCCATTAAATTATGCATTCTGTTAAATTCCTTTCCACACAGCTGTAAAAACAGTAAAAATGAAAATTATTAGTTCAAAAGAAAGTTTTAAAAGGAAATAGGACCTACTCTTCTCAACTTAAGCCCTGGCAGCTTCTGGCTGCAATATTTTTTTCAAAGATACAGACAAAAATCCTACAGACAAGAATATATGGTTGAGTCTGATTTATCTAGGGCCTTCTGCACTGCTGCCATTGTTTAAATTTGGTGACTAGGACACATAGTCAAGGATTCTCCAAAAGAAGGGAATGTTGTTGTAAGGAGGGGAGAAGCTTAAGTGCATAACCTGGAAGGCTCTTAACTTGAATGAAATTCAAAGTATAACTTTCTGCCCTGCTGAACGATTTCATTTGTAGTTTATAAATCTAGCCTTTAATCAAGAACAACATCAGGCAGAGATGGAGATACAAAGTAAAACCAATGAAGGGTTTCTGTGAAACAGTCAAGCAGAATATTACTTCTCCTTAAGTGGAAATGAAATGGCTGCACATTTTGCTTAAAGCTAGAAAAAGCAATTTCTTTTTTTCTTTGTTTCTTGCTCCCCCATTTTTCTCTGATCATCTTATCTTCTGTTTACCAACTTCTGTGTTTTGGTGTCTCTGGTGAGTAAGCTGGAATTTAAACAGTCATGGGGCTGCAAGAATGACTCAGCTTTCCCTGAAGCATGTTCCTGCCAGCTCAAGCCATTGTTCATGCAAGTTTCCCTTTGATGAAACAATAAGGGGGGGGGGGGGGGGGGTGTCGTTGTTGTTGTTTATCTAGATGGGTCCTTTTGTAGTCTGGTCCCTTATAAATCAAATGTATTCTCAAGACACGAGAGTTTGACATCACTATTACAAGCTTCTAGTCTTAGTTGTCTTCTAGTCTTTCCTTACCAGGATTTATAATTTTATTCATATTCAAGTGGCTATTTCCATCCTCTGCAAACTTCTGTATTTGCGTTCTACTTCAGCTCCTTTTTTTGGAATGGTTTTAGACAAATACTTTTACCATCAGATTTTATTTTTTTTTACGATATTTATTACTGTATGGGCCAGAATCACCATTACTGGGTAACTGAAACTTCCATCAAGTAATGTACTTATCTGGGAGAAAATTACTAAATAGCAATTACTGAGATTTCACCAAATTTTTGGTCTAATCTGACTTCTGATTTATTTTATTTTGGTAGTATGGAAGGTCTGCTACAGTACTTTTTGATTCAAATTCACCAAGCCATCACCTGGAATATCTGGATGAAATGTAGATAGTGGAATGATCCTTGATGAAACACTACCGTATCTTGCACTTTAAACCACCTCTTCAGGGAAAATGGAAGCAGTTCATTAATATAAAAATTTGCAAGGGTATTGTTTTTAAACAAAAATTAGAGCTGAGTCAATGCTGCAAAAAGAAAGAGACTGGAAATATTCACTTGTTTTTAAAAAAATATTTGCTTCAGCTGCATAAGTTCTCTTCTGTGATTTGCTCTCTGTGATTTTGCTAAAATGAACATTCTAGCAAATAAATTTATCAGCAAAATGTTCACCAAGACGGGGGGGGGGGGGGGGGAAGAATAGCCACTGAAAATGAGCTATTAATTTGTAAAAGCAAGATATCTGATTCCAAGGGTCATCCATGCACTTAGGAAAGAGAACTGTCTCTTCTTTGCATTCAAAGAAAGCTAATATGCCGGATGACTTATATTCAGGGAAATGAACGCACCAAAAACCCACTCTGAAAGTGCTGGGAGGAAACAAAGAGGAGAAGAAGCACTGATGAGCACAGAAAATTCGCAAGGAAGTACAGCAGCTGATTAT
Organism: Gymnogyps californianus; assembly: GCF_018139145.2. Lineage (NCBI taxonomy): Eukaryota > Metazoa > Chordata > Aves > Accipitriformes > Cathartidae > Gymnogyps > Gymnogyps californianus. The sequence continues at coordinate 56,362,936 of NC_059500.1, forward strand.
ATCTTGACAGCTCCTGGAAAAACCTATGACATGTCAATATTTCTCTGCCTACAAGAATGCCAATAATACCTTTCTAATACCTCTTAGCAGAAGGCTGCTGGTTATCTGCTTGTATTGTGGCTGACCTACGTTCTCACCAGCTTTTGCTTTCTAATAGCTAGGTCTTTACTTCTCTATCTAAACTGGTAATCAAGGAAAATCAGGTTGAACAGGTGAATGGCTACAGTACTTCATGCAAATCTATGTCTTTATAAGACACTGAGTATTAAAATAGGTCTAGTAGGAGAATTTATTTTGTTTCTGTCAAGGCAACATTTATTTATCTTTCTTCATAATGAAAAGACAGGGGACTTCCTAAAGGATAGTTCCTTACAGCATAAAAGTTTTGTGTCTCTGAATAAAGGGGGTAGGTTTTCCATTTCCCAAAGTCATGCACAGTCTTAGGGATGTGTAATGTGTTCTTGTCCTGAAATCTCCTCTGGGGACATGAGGAAATGGTACCAGAGCAGAGAGGTGTGGCAGGAAAATGAAAGAAATGCTGATATGAAAATTGTTTTTCGGAACGATGGCTCTGTGTGGCATGGTCTCTGGGTAACCTATCCTTTTCAAAAGGCACAAGACAACTTTCAGATGAATGTCCATGATCCAGAGAGTGAAGGGAGCAGGTTTGGGGCTCACATGCTGGAAGAGAGCAACTCAGAGCTAGCTGGCGTTCACAGCTAGTGCTTAAAGAACAGCCTGGGTCTGCAGACCAAACTAGGAAGGTGTACAAGATTTTCTTTCTCTGTGACAGGGCAGGGTTCGAAGCACTGATGAGCAGAGTGTGAAAGATGACCCTGAGCCAGTTGCATGGGAGGGAGCTCCAGCAGAACTCACCACAGAGCACCTTAGGACTCAGGGAGATGCAAAGCTCATGCAAGAGATCTTGGAATAGCAGGAACAACATGGTTTACTTGTGGACCTTTTGTTAGGCTGTTTACTTTAGACAAAGTAAAATTCAAGCCCTGAAAAGAAAGACCTCAGCTGCAGTTCTGCTGAACACACTTTGTTGCACTGGCTGGTGAAATGGACTTCAGCACAGTTTGCTAAAAAAGCTGAATGAGTTCAACACTAGATTTGTCTTCCTAAGCCACCACATGAAGTATCACCCTTCTAGATCTGTCAGTCTGTTTTGTATCTTCTCAAAGTACTTATCTCTCACATTTTCTTTGGTTTTGACTACTGATCTAAACCCATGATTTTAGATGGGAAAAAAGTGGAGTTCAAAACATCTACTGCAAAGTATATTTGGCTGGGCTGGAGAAAACTTCATTGCATTCTTTACTGGAGGTCTGGCACATTGCTGACCAGCACTAAAAGCAACTGTAAATTTCATAGAAGTTTCCTTTACAAATCAGAATTAACACTATTGTACCAGTCGGTGCAATTCCTTCAGAACTCTTCAGTGGTTTTTTTTTTAAACAGAATTAAACAAGGCAGCATGGATTCAGGCCTTTAAATGCTACAGAGAAGTTCACTCTTCAGAGAAAAATCAAACACAGATCCAGGCTGCAGCTGGATGAGGAAACAGAAGGGACAGCTATTTGCTACTCCCTCACTTCAGATAGTCTGTGCTTAGCTGTGATTAGACACATAGGAAAGCCTCATGTTTTCTTTTGCTGTGAGAATAAGGTAAAGAAAACCATTGCATGTGGTGAAGTAGAAAGGCTACTGCTGTGCTCTCTTTCCCTTGCATTCTTCTTCTTTTTTTTTTTTCTTCATAAGAAGGGTGTTCCTTTCCTCAAAGAGAGAGGGAGAGGGAGAAAGACTGTAAACTGTCCAAAAGGACCGTGAGAAAACAGGAAGCTTTGAAAAGTACAAGAGAAAGCAAGATGAAATCTATTTGCAGGCAGTTCCCCGGGGACATGTGAGCCATTGTTAAGCAGGCTGTTCATACAGCTATATCCTTCCTTCTGCTGAGGAGGAGCTTGGTGCCAAAAGGCTGCTATCTGGTCATTGCCTTAACCCTCTGAATACCAGCCAGAAATACTTGCTCGAGTCTTTCAAGGGCTCTGTCAGAGAGGCAAGGGATGTTCCTAGTGCCAAAGAGCAATTCCTGATTCTGCCTTTGCTTATTGTTACAATCTCTGCTCTGTTCAGGTGCAGTGATGTTGATTCATATACCCCTTCAGCCACAGGAGAAACTGGTTCACTGTGCTTACTTGTTTCTTTCCTCCTAGGAACATTGGGTGGGGACAGAGAAGTAAAAAAATAAGAAAAACAGGTGTTCCTGTAAAGCTTTTGTTACTGGCTGGAAAAAATACTGGTGGTACTCCGGTTCCCGGTTCAAACTATTGCCATCTCCAAGTTTTAATAGTCTGTCATCCTCAAATCCTAACCTGAACACAAACTTCCAGTTAATCTGCACATACCTAAAAAATAGTGTGGGTCCAGATACTGCATGCAGAACAGCTGATCAAACAATTGAGTTTCTTTTCTGAAATTTGAGGGGTCAGAGGGGGACTTTGACCAAATAGGAAAGAAAGACAGGTTTGCAGGTGTTCTTAAAGAACGAAAGTCTCCAGCAGACTTGACATGGAACTACCCAAGCATTCCAGTAACAGAAACTATTTTATCAATATAGAATAACATAAGTCCTAGTATACAAAATAACATTTTAATAGGACATAAATTAAAATGAAAGAAAATGCTAAAGTTGAAAGATTTTGCTCTTATTTTTTCAAAGTGAAATGCTTCAAAGTTATCAAAGCAAAATAAGGAAGTCAAAAAGATTCATTTTGACATTTTCCTATTAAACTTATCACTGAATGCCATATTTTCCTATGACATTTTGAAGTCCTACATTTTTCAAGAGAAAGTAATTCCATTTAAAATTTTTCATCCAGCTTTGCTTCTCGATGAAATGTTCCTTTTAAGAAAATATTTAATTCCATGAAGATGTTGTATGAAAGAGTTCTAGAAGTTGCTTCCAGATCAATCTTCAGTTACTTACACATAAACTGGGTGATATGGTCCACTCTGTATTTATAGCCCTCTTAAATCAAAGTGGGAATAAAACCTACAACCTTTGACTTCACGAGGTATGACTACAGTAATGAACCAAACAGGCAGCAAAAGGAACAGATGTGGTGTCCAATACTGAGTAAGAATACAAACATGTATAATTCATAAGGAAGATATTAGAGATGAGCACGGTCAAGAAAGCCAAAGCCTCAAAGGTTTATGGGGAGGGAGGAGAAGAGAGGATGGAAAGGGAATGTCAGCCTCCAATGTGCTAGATGGATGCAGCAAACTGGATTTCGTGCAGGATCCTAAAAAGGCCAGATGATCTTGGAGGCTGTTTTGTTAGGATACTGATGTCCTGCCCTGAATTTCAGTCTGGTAATTACACTTGGCCCATTCAAATCACTCTGCAGTTGTATTTTGCTGTGGCTTTCTTTGAGTCCTTCCCTGAACTGTCGTATAGCATCACTATGTGAAGTCATGGCTGCTGCTTTTCCATGGTCCTCTGTAGGGTGCACAACTTCATCTATGTTTTTAGTCAGTGTTTCAAGCTATTAAGCACTTTTAGACTTTGGTTTGGATGGCTGTACTAAGCAAATGTCAGGTATGTTTACTGTCCTCAAACCGTGGCATTTAAATGCTCACGAAGCAGAAGAAAATATTTGAGGATGAAAGTTACTGGTATTGAAGGGGAAGGGAGTATACCACAGATATTTACCTCCATTATTTTGTGCTACATAAGCAGAACCTGGATAAAGAAAGAAAACCAGGCTGGTTTATGCTAATTTAAATGCAACTGCAGTATGTGTTAGCAAGTCTTCTTTTTCTAATTCTACCATATCGCAAGATGATAATATCACAGAAATATCCAGTGGGTTAATGCCTCTGTCACCAAATGCACGTACCTTGCATTTAAAGGGTTTGACATCAGAGTGAACAATCATGTGGGCCTTGAGAGTCTGCTTTTGCACAAAGCTCTTGAAGCACAAATGGCATTGATAGGCTCTGATGTTGGTGTGGATCAGAACATGTCGCTTCATGTTGGCCAACAGAGTAAATTCCCGGCCACAAATTCCACATTTGTGCTCTTTCACACCCTGTAAGAAAAGAAAAAATCAGAAAAGTCTGTAGATGGAAAATTTTCTAGATCATTTCATCTTCAGCACAGCAATATATGAATTATTCTTTCTGCATTAGCAAAGTAGGTAATAAATTATTTCACTTTTAACATCATTTGCTCAAGTAATAGATACTTATGTATTTTTTTCCTGGCAAATCCTTACAAGAATCTGAGAAGCAGAGAAGGAAAACAAAATGTAAGCTTAATGAAATAAGAGGGTTTTTTCCATCAGTAAGTTTACAAATCAATGAGACATAGTCACTAGCAGAGCTTCTCTGTCCTACTCTGCTGCTTATGTAAAGTATTGATCAAATGTGTACACTTATTGACCAAGAATAAAAGCTGACCGGTTAAGAGACTAAAGTAGTGCTTGCCTTTGATAATTGAACGTCATTGCCTTCTAAAAAAGACATAGCCCTGTTTTGAAAAAAGCTATAGAAAATAACCTGAAGTAATCGAGAAGTAGTAAAGCAATGTCACCAAATAAGGATATACATGTTACATTCAATGAAGAGAAAAAACTGTTCACTCTTAGTGGGACTGGCACTAATCCTAATGGAGTGATCTCATTTTATCCGGTGTTTACAGAGTTTTTCTAGCACCTTTTGTGCCATCCAGTCAATTTACTAACACATAATTCAATATTCTTGCTCACACCTATGTGGTCTAACTGCCAGCTCCTCAAAAAGTCATTTAGATGCCATGAAAATCAATGAATTTACCACTAAACACTTTAAGAGTTTGAGTATAACTAGTTGAAGGTAATGAGGATTTACTAGTGAAGTGCTGCAAGCAATTACTCCTCCTGCAGGCCCCCATTACAAAGAAGACTTGAAACGATCTCTACTTTCATGCCAGTCAGTGGTTTTCACAGTTAATTGCAAAGCTAAAACTGTGAACACCAACAGCGGCTTTAAGTGTCTGCCTATCTGATGTGAGGCTGCATTTGGTCAGCTAAGTACTGTTAATTATGTTCACAGCTGAATCCACCTGCAGCTGTGGAGAAAGAAGCAGAAGCTCTCTAAAGGCTCAGGGGCATTGCATTTCCTGTGACAAAAAAATACCAAGTCTTAAATTAGTAGAATTTTGCATGGTAAATCCAAAGACTAGGGAATCTCCAAAAAGATCAGAAATTATAATCATGTAGTAGGGAAGAAAAAGCAAATGTGGAAGTAGAGGTTGTTGGTTTTTAAAAGAAAATGTGTCTTAAGACTGAAATGCTGTAGCTTTCTGGATTTTTAATGTTTTTCATATAAAAGCCAAAATTCAAGTGTTAAAGGAAAAATATGCAAAGCTGGAAGCAAATTTTGATAACATGTAGGGGGTTTTGACTTGTCTTAACAACATTTTTGTAAAGGTGGATAAGCCAATTTCAGACATTCTTGAATGGAATAGTTACATTTTTCCTATTTTTGAAAGTGATCTTTCTGAATGTGTTCCAAAGCCTGCTCCTAGCCTAAACTGACTCTGCTGTCGTTGGTGTCAGCAGTGGCAAGACTGCCATCTGATACGAATTGGCTGGGATTATGGTCCTGCCTGTCCACTTTTATTAACTGGCATTCTGGATAACTTATGCACAAAGGGGAATTTTTCTTAGGTTGTTTGGGTTTTTTTTCCCCCTAAATGTCTTATTATAATGATTCTTCAAAATCTGATGAGTAATAATACACTTTCTTTTGCTGCATACATACAGTCTACTGCAAATCCACCTACTTTCCAACTAAGGGAGCAAAGCAATAGAACAGGTTTTCAGTAGAAAATTTCTGTCAAAATTTTGGGGGGGGTTGTACAGCTCTACAAAATTATGTTGTGTTACAGAAGGTCATTCTGAAGATAAAACCCAGAAACAGAGAGATGTGAATACAGTTTTGGGAAGTAATACAGGTGGTTTAACTGAACTCCTCTTTATAACAAAGCACGTTTGATGTGTACTTTCTTAAGGCTGACAGAGACATCTAGCTTCTACTATTGCCAGCGCTGCTGGGGCTTTTGCTCTGCAGAAAACTCTCCAGCTGGCAAAGGGCCAGCGTGAGGCTCTATAGACTGATTACCTTCTTTCCAAGGAGGTACATATGTGTATCTTTAGTAGCCTGTAATCCTTGTGCTGTCTTCCAACGCAAGGTGAGAGTGCAACCCGTGCTGGCTTACCTTGTGAGTTAGGGAGTGTTGTTTGAGATGGTGGGGCTGCACAAACTCCATGCCACATTCAGTGCAGATGTACGGGCGGATGTCTTTGTGCTTCATCATGTGGTTTTGCAGCTGACTCGGGTACTGGAAGGTCTTATCACATTCAGTGCAGTTGTACTGTATAGGGCCACGGTGGGTTGTTAAGTGTCTCTTCAGCTGGGCCAGGGTTGGGAAGTCCAGACCACACTCCACACAAATGTTCTCTCGGCCACTCTCGTGCTTAGACTCATGTGCTTTCAGCTCGCTGGGGTAGGCAAAACCTCTGCCACAGATCCTGCAGTTGTAAGGCTTGATGTCACTGTGTTGCATCATGTGTCTCTTAAGGTGACTGGTTTGAGTGAAAGCCTTGTGGCACACCTGGCACTTATGTGGCCGAGTGCCCTGGTGTGTCAACATATGCGTGTGCAAGTGGCTCAGCTGCTTGAAAAGCTTGCCGCATCGGGTGCAAGCATGTGGCTTAATGCCGCTGTGCCCCAAGATATGAGTGACCAAATTGTACTTGGATGTATAGGACTTCTCACACATGGGACATTGCCAGCGTTTCTGTTCACCCCCCACATCAACGTAGTAACTGTCATCTATCTGAAGGTTGACATCTACTCTTTCCACTTTCTGTTTATTTTCACCACTTTCTCGTACTTCAGCCCTCCTGAAGGGTGGCTCTGGAAGTCTTTTCATTTGAAAGGGGTTCCTGAAATGAAAGTTTGGTGGCACAATAAAAGGAAACATTAAGCCAGGGTGGACTTTAGGATAATAAGGGTAAGGAGCCTGCATGAATGCTGGGCTACTGGGCCATGCTATGTTAGGCTTCACTGATTCTTGCTTAATGGACTTGGCTCCAAGGTGCTCGAGAGTTCTGTAGAACTGAAAACCAAAGTTGCAGAGGTCGATCATCTGGGAACTGTACTTGGGCTGTGCTGGCTGTTGAAACACCAAAGGGAGACTGGAAGACCCTATGTCATTGTGATCTTCAGGTCTGTCTGGTGGTGATGAGGAACCCTCGAGGGTGATAGAAGGAGGCATTTTTGTTGGCATGCTCTTGCGTTTCCGAGACCCTCCTTCCAAGGACCCCTGGAATGTTTCCATGTCTCCAAGAGGAGGAGGGCCATAGCGGAAATGTGAGAGGTGTGGTCTGAATTCTTCACCAAATGGAGTTGTTCTGTGTGGCTTTGTTACAGGGCTCAGTGGCTGCAGGCAGCGGGAGAAGGGAGAGGCTCGGGTACTGTCCACATTAAAACTCGTTTCTTCGTTCTTCATCATATTTGATTTTTTTGTGTGTTGCCCAAATTCCTTAAAACAAACAAAAACCCAAATCTCTTTATTTCTTCCTATTCTCCTGGGTTTAACATTTTATTGTCTATTTTATTGTTTTGGAGGTTATTGAGTTTTTTTAACTAAATGCAACTAAGGATGTCTTAGGCTTATATAAGACAAAGGCCTTTTGAAGCAGAATTAAATTGGTTAGTGAAGAACAAAGAAGCTTTGGTCTTCCTGGAGTAGGGTTGGTGGTTTAAATCAAGTTTGACCTATACAACATCTTGGCAACATAAACATGCTGTACCATGACACACTACTTTGCAACTGAATCTGTATGGCAATGTTTCTGCTTAATTTAATTCAGCCAGGCTATTTGTGGGCAAAATCCTGTCCTTGGCTGTGCATGCACAGGCTCTAGAAATTGGCGGTGCATCTAAAGGATATAGCAATATAAACAATGATGTGCACATTTATTATGGTTGTGACATGAAAAGCCAAAGCCAAAAAATGTTAAACTTCTTTGTATCATTAACATGTGCTGCTGTGAGAGAAAACAATGGCCAAGTGATCTAAGGACACTGTGTACCATCAGGTTTTGCACTGTGTTTCCTGGCTTCTCTCACTTTGTATTGTAATAAGAAGGCGGAGATTAATTTATTTTCTTTGTTTTAATCCTAGAGATATTTACCTGGCAGATTTGGGGGAGGAAAGACCTATGACAACTCTCCAAATTACATTCAGTTTTATAGACTTACTCTAGGGTTTTTTTGTTTCTAAATAGGTGGGCAAAATCTCTACTATAAAACTAAATATATAATTAATGTCAACAACCCCCCAGGTCTCCAGAGTAATTGACACCTAAGAATGCTCCGAGCGTTTCTAGTGGTACAGTGTGACAAGGCAGATAAATAATTTTCTTCTGGCAAAATGTTGTGTTCCACTGATCATACAGGGAGCTTCTCCTGAATTTGGGGTTCACCTAAAATATTGGTTATAAATTTTGGTTCATCTTAAATAAGGCTGCTACCTTTTGCCTTGGCTCTATAGAATCATAGAATCATAGAATCGTTTAGGTTGGAAAAGACGTTTAAGATCATCGAGTCCAACCATTAACCTAACACTGCCAAGTCCACCACTAAACCATGTCCCTAAGCACCACATCTACACCTCTTTTAAATACCTCCAGGGACAGTGACTCAATCACTTCCCTGGGCAGCCTGTTCCAATGCTTGACAATTCTTTCGGTGAAGAAATTTTTCCTAATATCCAATCTAAACCTCCCCTGGTGCAACTTGAGGCCATTTCCTCTCGTCCTATCGCTTGTTACTTGGGAGAAGAGACTGACATGTGCCTCGCTACAACCTCCTTTCAGGTAGTAGTAGAGAGCGATAAGGTCTCTTATCTCCCCTCAGCCTCCTTTTCTCCAGGCTAAACAATCCCAGTTCCCTCAGCCACTCCTCATAAGACTTGTTCTCTAGACCCTTCAGCAGCTTCCTTGCCCTTCTTTGGACGCGCTCCAGCACCTCAATGTCTTTCTTGTAGTGAGGGGCCCAAAACTGAACACAGTATTCGAGGTGTGGCCTCACCAGTGCCGAGTACAAAGGGACGATCACTTCCCTAGTCCTGCTGGCCACACTATTTCTGATACAAGCCAGGATGCCTTTGGCCTTCTTGGCCACCTGGGCACACTGCTGGCTCATACTCAGCCGGCTGTTGACCAACACCCCCAGGTCCTTCTCTGCCAGGCAGCCTTCCAGACACTCTTCCCCAAGCCTGTAGCGTTTCGTGGGGTTGTTGTGACCCAAGTGCAGGACTCGGCACTCAGCCTTGTTGAATCTCATACAGTTGGCCTCAGTCCATCAATCCAGCCTGTCCAGATCCCTCTGTAGAGCCTTCCTACCCTCAAGCAGATCAACACTCTCGCCCAACTTGGTGGTGTCTGCAAACTTACTGAGGGTTCACTTGATCCCCTCGTCCAGATCATTGATAAAGATATTAAACAGAACTGGCCCCACTACTGAGCCCTGGGGAACACCACTTGTGACCAGCCGCCAACTGGATTTAACTCCATTCACCACCACTCTTTGGGCCCAGCCGTCCAGCCAGGTTTTTACCCAGTGAAGAGTACACCCATCCAAGCCATGAGCAGCCAGTTTCTCCAGGAGAATGCTGTGGGAAATGATGTCAAAGGCTTTACTAAAGTCCAGGTAGACAACATCCACAGCCTTTCCGTCATCCACTAAGCGAGTCACCTTGTCATAGAAGGAGATCAGGTTAGTCAAGCAGGACCTGCCTTTCATAAACCCATGCTGACTGGGCCTGATCACCTGCTTGTCCTGTACGTGCCGCATGATGGCACTCAAGATGATCTGCTCCATAACCTTCCCTGGCACCGAGGTCAAGCTGACAGGCCTGTAGTTCCCCAGATCCTCCTTCCAGCCCTTCTTGTAGATGGGCGTCACATTTGCTAACCTCCAGTCAACCGGGACCTCCCCAGTTAGCCAGGACTGCTGATAAATGATGGAAAGTGTCTTGGTGAACACTTCCACCAGCTGTTTCAGTACCCTTGGGTGGATCCCATCCGACCCCATAGACTTGTGTGTGTCTAAGTGGTGTAGCAGGTCGCTAACCATTTCCCCTTGGATTATGGGGGCTTCATTCTGCTCCTCGCCCCTGTCATCCAGCTCAGGGGTCTGGGCATGCGGACAACAACTGGTCTTACTATTAAAGGCTGAGGCAAAGAAGGCATTAAGTACATCAGCCTTTTCCTCATCCTTTGTGACTATGTTTCCCCCCACATCAAATAAAGTATGGAGATTTTCCTTAGCCCTCCTTTTGTTGCTAATGTATTTATAGAAACATTTTTTATTACCTTTTATGGCAGTAGCCAGATTAAGTTCTAGCTGGGCTTTGGCCCTTCTAATTTTCTCCCTGTATAACCTCACGACATCCTTGTCCTCCTGAGGGATGCAGTGGCCTGAACATGTGTGTGTTTGTGTACATGCATCTATCCAACCAGGCAGAGGTTAGGTTGGAAAACTAGACATATTTTCCCTCTGTCATCTACAACATGTTGATGCTATTTATAACACTGTTCTTGGAAATGCTGGGTGGAGAGCATGAAGGTGGTTGGAGTACTAAAGACACTCCTGTTTCTTTTTCAGGAAGCTCCGTGCTGGATAAACCTGCATCTAAAGATAGATAAAAGCAAATCTCTGTGACCTAGTTAGGCTGTGGACAAGAGAAGGCATCTTAAAAACCTGCTTGCAAACAGATTGCTTCCTTCTAACAGGGTAGACTGTGGAATTATCTTTGAGATACTGTGTGAATTCAAAGGCTCAGTGACAAAACTTTAAGATGGAAAATTTAGACAAAGGGATCAATCAATACACGAAGAAGGAGTAGTAATTGAAGCAAAAATTGCAGGATCTCTAAACTGATGATTCAAAAACCACCTGTGATAGTGGAAAAGGCTAAAAAAATATTTCTTACAACTGGGACAACTATCTAATAATTATTCCAGGATGTGACTTTCAGTCCCTAGCTCACTGATTGGAAATAGTGTACATATATATATGCATTATATATATACACATTATATATATACTCTGTATTTGTGTGTGTGTATGTGTATATATGTAATATATAATGTGTATATTCCATCAGAGAGGGTTGTTAGGGAGTATGCCTTCTGCTATGTTTCCTTGTCACCCTAACTCCCTGGGCAAAATAAGGAACAATTAGATCTTGAAGACTCTTTGGGTACAAAAGCTTGACTTATTAAAAAGGGACAAGTGGAAGGGAATCCTCTGAATACTGAAAAAGACTCCACTTCTTTCCAAAAGGGAAAAAGTTTTTTCAAAATTCATTTTAAGCAAAGTTAAACTCACACAATTTGAACACAAAATATGCCTGTAGACCAAAATTTTCCCTTCAAAGTATGGGCCTGTCCCTCAAATATCTTTCATCTTGTGTATCTGATTCTTTCCCAGCAATATGGGTATAAAATACTTCAGAAAGCCCATAGCAATTGAGAATCCAGCTATGTTATTTACTGCTTTTGTTAGATTACTGAAATGCTGCCAAAAACACAGAGAAGTGACAGTGAGCTGTGTCTAGTTGCTCTCTTGTGTCTTGGCTGTGGGTTACTCCCTTCTTCCACAGCCTGTTTTATGCAAAATTTCAGTCTTTCTGGAACATGGAGTTATGACAGAGGCTGTAGAACTGCTTGAAATTACTAGGAAGAAATAATTTCCTTGCACTACTAACCTTTGGCTGCTTTCACTGAGCGTGTGAGTTTATTCCGCTGTCCACGGCTACACACATCACAGGACCAAGCCTACAAGGGAAAGTGTTTAAACAGTCAGTGACCAGCACAATCAGAGAGGTGCTCCATAATCCAACAGAAGAGCACCTAAAAGGGGAGGGAAAGTACAGATTTGCAGTCTAAATATGATCACCTTGCTGCTTTTTTTTCCCCTTCAATCTGCCAAACCCCATGATGTAGAAATTAATTGAGGAAAGATTAAATGTAGTCTCTCTTCTGATCTCCTTTCATGTTGGTAGCAAACCCTTGCTAATTTGAATGGAGGCATGATCTTCACCTTGACCAGAACTTAATTCCATAAAAATGCGAGTCCTGAGCAAACCATAGAAGATAGTACAGATTTGACCACCGTGCAAGAAATAGTTAAGGAGCAGTCCCTTCTTCTTTAAATAGCTTCAGTAGAGAACTTTAAAGATTTTGATAGCACAGTTCCCCAATAATTTTTTTCTGTCTGACTCTGGAGTAGCTGATCTCATTTTAATACTCAACAATAAATAAAGGGGAGAGAATTGAAAAATTTTTGTTTTAAATATCTCCTAGGGACCTTTTGTGTTTCCTATATAAGCACTATAAAACTTCTTTCTTCAGCACTGTATTTAAAATGTAATGTTATGTGGCACAGCGGTGTGTGATTCTAAACATTGAGGTTAGTTTAAAATTGGATAGACATTAAAAATTCTAGCTTTTATCAGTAGTATTTCAGCTCCTCAGTTTTGAAAACTTGGTGCAGAAAGCTCACTGAGACAGAGGTTTCCATGCTGTATTGGCACTTAAACATAAAAAAAACCCTCAAACCTAGCACTGAGAGCTTATTAAAAAGTTGATTTCTTTAGAACAGACAAACATCTTCACAGTTTCTTTCTTTATGTAAATAAGCATATTTGGAAATACACTATTTTGAAAAATAGAACCACAAATAAGCTCTTTCCCTGCTCTTTCAAAAAAATAAAAGAAAAGCTACAGTGAGTTCAGATAGTTGTTGAAGTATTTCCAAAATAGAATATCTATGCAGCAGCTAATAATGTTGTTGAGTTAACTTCCATGAAAGAGGAAGAAAGTTTAATACAAAATATGAATCACCATTTACTTTCTCATTTCCACTCGTCATATTTCTACAGACAAAGGATTAAAAAAAGTATGAAAATCATGCTATTCACTTTACAAGCATATGCATTGTTACAGTCTCCAGTTAATATTCTATACTGAAGTCAATAGCAAATTTTCTTTAGACTTCAGTGGAACCAAGATTCTGCTCCCTGTATGAAAGTGCCTTCTGTCTATAGACTAATAATAAGCCCAGCCATAAAAATCTGAGGTTATGAAGTTTCTCAAGCTTAAATACTGACTACTACTGTTCTGATTTTGCTCTTGGGCAACACAATGGTAAAATCAGAAATGAGACCAAGATGAGTGAAAGTGATATGTACCCTCTGACAAAGGGAAACGGGCTACTTTATTAGGTGGTTTGCACTTATGTTTGCTATTTCAGAAGACAATGAAACAGAGGGAAGTGTAGGGACTCTAAAGGTGACTGAATAGGCCGAACAGCTTCTCTTAGCTGGAAGAGAAATTCCACATTTAATTGAACAGGTATGACTGTAGAAACCATGTCCTGTAAGAGTGCACTTCTGCTCTCCTCTTGGGGCCTGAAATATTGGCATCTATAAGGAAAGAATGAAATCTAACAGCTGTTTCTGTGTTGAATGTGGTGAGGATCAGTGACAAATGACACACTATTACATTTCTTGAGCTGAAGTTGAGCAGTTGGAGAGCTTCAGCCTTATTGAACAACCAGCTGTTCTTTTTTCAATTACTGACTTTTGTAAACTGTTATTATAGAGATGGTTATGGTTATCTTAATAGGTTTAAGGGGATCTCCTTCATTCAGTTCACACTTCCAAATAGGTTTTGCTTTTAAATGTAGTCAGTCATACAGCTGTTGAACTAAGCACCAAATTCTTTACTTAGTTTTCATTCATTTGCTATTTATGCAAAACTTGCATCAGTCTCAGGATCTGACCAAAGGGGCTTTACTATGATGAATTGACCTCTTTTCAGCAGCGAAGCAGTGTTCCCTACCGAATCTACACTGCTTTGAGTTATTTGTCAGACTTTGACAATGCCAGGAATACCTGTACAAACATGAATATATCCATTACTGGTAATCGAGTATTTTCAGTTCCTACACATCTGATCCCTCCTTACGATTTTCCCTGCTAGTTTCCTTCAATGGCAGCATGAACCCTCCATAAGCCCCTTTTTTCTTTCTCTTTCACTTCTTTTCTGCTGCCTCCATTGCGTGTGTGAAGTCGTGCAATAATGTTGCTGTTCCTCATTTCCTTTTCTATTGGGAATTTCATAATTTCAGAGAGTTGGAAAACAGTCATGTGGACGTTTTTAACCTATAGTTTTCAAGTGTACCTTGTCTTTTTGCTGGTTTTATGGCCTGTCTTGAGTAAGAAGTTGGACTAGATGATAATAATATTCCATGTCTGTAAAATCCATGCACCTGCTTGCCATTTATATGGTCAGATTTTTGTTTGTAGGTGCTGCCTTGGTGAATGATGCAGAAGTTCTAAATATGCTCAAAAGATTTAGAGTTATTTCATACTAGGTTCACTAGATATTGGCTCAAACTGCCATTGTTATTCAATAATGGATTATTTGTATAGTTTTTTTCAAATTAAGGTATTTTATTTTCTCTAAGCTTGAGTGACTATAGTCATTAGAGGAGGGCAGAAGCTAAAAGACCATATTCAAACCCGTAGTAGAACTCCTCTAAAATCAGTGTCAACCCTACTCTCTTATTCTTTAGAGAACCCATGCAAGGTGTGTTTTCCATCTATGTCCTTCAGGCATAAATATCCACATTTCAAGCACAGAAGTTTGAAAAATGGACTTGATTAATATATACTGAGTGTATGTTAATATACTCAAGCTGAGTATATAAACTGAGCACCTGTTATATATAAGCTGAGTATATGTTAATAGACCCAAATCAGCCTTGAAGTCCTTATGCTACATTATTTGAAGCTAACCTAAAAGATGATTTACATTTTAAATGAAGGGAACACTTTTTCTGCCACAGTGTGGAGCTGAGAGAAGACAGAAATTTGGACTACCTTGCAAAAATAAACATGGATTTAGGGAAAGTATCCAAAATCTGTGAGTGCAGATACTGATTAGGGAGACACAAATGTTGGGGAAGCCTTAAAAAAACAGGCCTGAGCTGGGAAAAATAGCCGTTGTGGAGTTTAGTCAAATCTTTTCCAATACCACTTCTACAAACACTTGTTTTCTCTCTCTCACATGCATGTAGACCTGGTGTCAAATGAAGTCCATGATTTAACCATCAGCTTAATTGTCTTCTGAGATAAGGCTTCTTGTCCTATGCCTTTTATGAGACAGATATGTCTGCTTAAATGGAGAACATTATCAAGATAAAGATATTGCCATAAATATTTCTCTTCCCCTTTTAGATTACCATCATTAATATAATTTGAATTGGAAACAAGTAAACAATTGTTCATTAAAATGATCTGGAATGACTGAAAATGAGAAGTGAACCAGATCAGGTTTTTTCTTCCTACATTAGTATGATAGTACTGAGGAGCTCGGTGTCTTTTCACTTCTCCCTGGGAAATTACCTTCATCTGCTGGTATCAGGCTTCAGGATAAAACTTCTTCTTTCCATCAACAAATCTGGCTTTTTTCTTAGCAAATGCTTGCTAAAGGAAAACTGATAACCTTGGTAACTCTTCTTGGGGCATAATCAGAGCTCACTAAGGCTTATGGAAAGAATTCCAATGAACTCTGAAACTAACCCTTCACAATTTTCCTTGTTATTTGTTATGGGTTCTGTTGTCCAATGAGATATGAACCCATCTATGCTATGACCAAAATTTGATACTTTTGACAAAAGTATTGTATACATATGGAAAAAAAAAACTTATATCCTGGGACAATATGTTAACAGATGGTAACCGTTGCAGACAAACTTAATGGAAATCATACAATCACACACCTAAGAAACTTAACTGATTAAAAAGTCTGACGTTTAAACAGCGTAACATGACACAGTAAACAGATGCAACAAGCAATGAACTTTCAAAGATATTTTATATATTAAATAATCTTTTTTTTTTCTTCATTGACTCTGTTTTGGCATGTCTTCATTGCTTCATGTTTGAAGTTTTATCATTTTAGATGTTCCTTCTGCTCTAAGGGCTTCCTATGCAGTGTAGCTGCATTAATATTGTCTGGAGATGATACCAATACAAAGAAAAGGGTCTTCTCTCAGAAAACTGTGCAATAGAAATACCCTCCTTGCATTGTCTTTGTTATTCCCAAATTTTAACATTTTAATTTACATCATTTTTGTTTTATTTTATCTGGGAAATACAGAAGTTTAGGAAACATACCCATTTGCCTGCACTGCCTATAGAGCGGCTTTTGGAATCAGCTTGGATATATGTGTAACTTGGTTTTGTACTCAATTTTCAGGGAGCAAGACACTATGAACACTTTTACAGGAGTATAATTACTTTGGTATTTCTTGTAATAGAGAAAATGCTTAAAATAGTATCAAAATGAATACACATTCACTTTTCCATAACTTACAGATCATTTTTGTTTTGATAATTATTGAAGGTGTTAAACTAGATTCTGAGATTTCCTCCACTGAAAGTCTGGAGCAGTCCCACCACCCACCCTGCCAAAGCTGGGGCACTGTTTGTGGCATTAGATGTGCTTATTGAGTGGTTAATGGCACAATTTGCTTTTCAATGGTGGCATTGATTAGTTTAAAAAAAATTTGCCTGATGCTGTAGTGAGGTAGGTGTAGACATTTTTCTTCTCTCTAGTATGAGTGCTGTGTCCTCAGTTTAGCAAAATGGTTTGGTGTCCCTCTCGTTGCTTTCATGTGTGCTCTGTCTTTAGTTTAGCAAAACCTTTGCTATCATTCTCACTACTTTTCAATTGCCTAACAAGACAGTGGGTGGAGGTCACAGAGCAGTATGGTTGGGTTAACCACTGAACACCTGCAACAGGGCCTTACTGGTAATGCCCCTAGCAGTACTTAAGCTTTGTGGACCATCTCTAGTCATTTCAATGTGCATACGAAGTGCCCTTTGAGTACAGTTTAGGCTTGCTGCTGTTTTGGCTCTTTATTTCTCTTTTTCTTATCCTCCTTTCTCCTTTTTTTTCTTTTTTCTTCCTCTTTGTGAGTTTTCTTAGTTCTTCTCTTATGTTTCCTTCCTTCTTCACTTCTCTATTCCATCTGTGGTTCACTCCCTCTCTGCTTCTCTATTCTATCTGCTAAAATGGTCAGCAACACATAGATAACCTGGATAACAAAGTGGATGTTAAGTCCACAGACTCTGAAGTGTTAGCTGTTTCCACAAAGTCACCCCAAACCACAGCTACACATGGTGGGATCCTGCAAGGTACAGCAAATTATCTGGTCTAAAAGTGTGTAAGGGGACAAAGATCATATGTCCTCAGCTGAGCACCTCCACCTGCTTGATTCTCTGGTACCAACGGGGAATTCAAGCCCACTTTGGGGTGGGGAGGAAGGGGAGAGGGAACAGCCGTTTGCTGGCAGTTCTCTACTTCTGGGTCCACAGCGCAGCCCTGCCCCATCTCTGCCCAAAGCAGGGTGGGCTCTGGCCCAAACTCTTGCCTTTCTCTTTCCCTCCACTGAAACCTGCTAACTGTAGCCTGAAACAGAACCACTGGTGAGGTTCAGAAGGGCATAAAACCAGCCATATCAGCTCAGGCTAGTAGTGTAGCTAACCCAAGATACTGGTCTTGTGAAGAATGTAAGAAACAGGAGAGAGTATCATGACAACTTTCCAGCATTGTCTTCAGGTCTCCAGCTGTCTGTGGCTCAGAGCTTTCCTGATCCAAAGATGTAGCATTCTGATTTTTTTTCTTATTCCATGAAGGATGGATGCAGATAAAAGTTATTTAACATAAAAATCCAAGGACAACTGTTTCATGTGGGCTGAGGGGCATATGGACATAGGTACTGTGTCCTGGGGAAGTGAGATATCTCTGAATGCTTTGATGGAGCATCTTGTACCTCCAGAGGTTTAGAGAGGATCCATGGCAGTGAGAGCTGCACTGTGCAGGAGGAGAGATGCCCACCTACGCTCTTCTCAATCTACCTCTCCCTGAAACAGTTCTATTTCTTCTCCTTAAAGTCCCCTGAAAGCCATGTGTACTGTAGGTTATTTCACTCATGCCCCACTTTCCATCTCCCCACAAACTCCCTGAACAGCTGACCCTGTCCTGCTTCAATTTCTCCCATCTTTAGAAACCATTATTTTGCCACTGTAAAGCTGGATCATTTTTGCTGATAACCCTTTAACTGCATAGTCTTTATTGGTTAGGATTTTTTAAATGTACAATGCCTCTCTTTTTTTCTTTTTTTTTCACCAAATGAAGAAAGCAAAATACATTCATATTCTGAATAGAAGTTTGGAGGATATGTGGGGGTGAACTGTTGCCTCAAGCAGGCTAACCAGTGTGTAGCACTGGGCTGCTTTTGAAGGTGCTCCTGTGTTCATGTCAAGAAGAAATTGTCTTAAGTACCTCAGACTAGTTTCGCCTGTTTTGAAAAGAAAACAAAAACGCAAGGCTGAGTGCTAAGAGCTGTTGTCCAGGAAATGAGTACAGGTCTGAGTTTAGACTGAGGATGTACCTTCACAAATTGCAGTTACCCATACTGGACCCTCAGTCCTTCCTTCTGGAGCTTTGGCACTGCAGAAAAGGGGTTACAAGGCAGAATGAACTGAAAGGAGCCTGACACTCTAGCCAAGCCATAAATGCAATCATTCAGGAGGCTGAAGTACCTTTAACTTTTAATAAACCTGCAGAAGTGACACCTGGAGGGGAGCCCAGACCTATCTCTAGAGGATGGAGTTTGCAGCCCCTGACTACCCCATCTGACTTCTCTCTACTCCCTGCCCCTTGGCACTTGCATTTTTGTCTGCGTAATGGCCCAGCTCCAGCCAAAGGAGAGCAGGGTTACCCTCACAGGCTCTAGTTAGGGCACTCCCTTAAGAGGCTAGAGATGTGGGTCCAAACTCCTCAGGGGGAGAAGGGAAATGAATCAAAGTCTCCCACCTTGTGGCTGTTATATTTTGCACTGAATTTGATGTCGTTGGTGTATATTCAGTTTCATATAAATATTCTTACAGGACTGGGTCCCCAAGAGCATTTGGGCATAGGTATACTGAGTTTCCGGACCCTGCCCCAGAGTTCAGGGCTGACAAAATCAGGTTGGCCACAATGGTGACATTGGGAGCACATACCGTAGCAGAGCTTCAAATGTGCAAAGCTTAACTGGTGCCAGCAGACTGGGTGGAAATGCAATTTGATCCTGCCCTCACTAGTTATTGGAATTAACGATGGGTTGGCCAGCTCAGTTAATCACTCAGTTAAACAATGGCATTAATTCATCCTAAGTAACTGTCCTAATTCTCTCCCTGGCATCATCCACGTTGTACTGAAATCATTATGGAAAATCTGGGGTGTAGCTGAGAACAAGATTTGGGATTTGGCTGTTAGGAGGTGATGCCAATAAGACAAAAATCTTCCTTTACTTACGTGGATAAGGAGCTCTCATGTCAAAGGCTGGAACCATGGATCTGCCCATGCCTTTATAAAGCATGTGGAGTCACTTTAATCACTGTTTATAGAAGTCCTATCGCTCCATCCCTGTTTCCTGTCTACTTCCATATCTGCCACTGCAAATTAAAATAGTACATTTTTGGCATGATAGGAATCCTATTTATTAAATAGTTCTTCCTCTGGAAAATTATCAAATAACACTAATGCAGTTTTAGGATTTTTTTTTTCTAACCATACAGATATTATAAGAGACAGGGTGAACAGAAGAACAAATAAATAATATAAATATAAGGAAGGATCTGGTAGTAAAATAGTAATATTGAATGAAGTGTGGAGTCCTTGAAAGAAAACTTTGGACATAATCTTTCCACCTACAAAGCACAATCGTTAAACACTATAGAATGAAGTGGAGACAGAGGGGTTTTGAGCTGTACGGTAGTATTATTTGAAAACAAATAACAGAGCTGTGCAGAACACCCAAAATTAGAATGATCAAAAAAGCATGCCCTTCCATAACCTTCATGCTGTCCTGCTTGGGCTGTTGTTTTGAAAGTAAACCTTTCACTGGCATTCATGACCTTTAAAAAGGAAATAGATTGAGCTTTCCTTCCTACTGTAGTCCCAGTGTCGTTATCACCTCTATGGAGTCCAGAGAGATGGTCTGGTCTCCTCCCGCCTCTTTGTTATCTTAAAGGGTAGCTAAGGGCCAGCATCAGCCTTGGTTCTTCAAGCCAGCCCGCTAGCACCCTCCTACACCATTAGCAGTTAACTGCACCTTCTAGGCGTTGCATGTGTAAAGCAACAGGTACCTCAAAAAAGAAAGTGCCAGGTAAAATGTGCGCGTATGCTTGGAGAAGGGCCAAGGGAGAAGAGGATTGCATGGGGGAGCTTTCATATAAAGTCGCCAAAACAGATTAGTTTTTTAATAAAAGTCTAGTTTTACTTAAACATGGGGGACTATTATTAGTCTTCAGCAGGACCATTGCTTTTTGTGTTTATTTTGCGTTCAATTCTTTGTTTCACATAAATCAAAAATCATAGTGAAACTGAAGGTTGCTAAAGTGGTAGGTATTGTGTGTTCCAGTAAAACATGCCATATCCTACAAGAACTGAAAGAAGAGGATTTCATCCAGAAACTGGCAGAATTAGGAAAAATACATCTGCTACTGAACATTTTTCGTGGTGTCTAGTTCATTAAAAGTAATTACCAAATGATGCTTTCCTAATCATTTAGCAAAGGTGAATAAATTTGATTTCAGCTGAAGTTTGAGCAGACTTTTTGCTGGCTGAAAATACTGATTATTCCCTATTAAGCTTTATTACTCAGTTGCAATTACACTGGCTCAGTAGTGACTTCCCCCTGAACATAAGTTCAATAGGAAACACAACAAAGGAATTAGACATGTCAGTGCCATTCCTAGGACACCACTGTGTTTATTCCATTGATATCCAAATAGAAAAAACTAAGTATCATCATGAGCAATAAGATAGAGTTAAAAATGGCTCTTATGGCAAATCACTGGGGCATTAGGAGGAAACTACTTTTGATATATCTGCACTGTGATTAGGGAGCTCTGCTTTCCAGACTGCCAGAGCATAAAATCTGTGTTAAAGCATTGAAACCATGCTGAATATGTATTTATTGTTCAGAAAAACAATCACCTTCACATACATCTCACAACTGCATTCAAATGAGGGTTCATTTTTTAAAATGAGGTTTTTTTGTTTAAAGAGACATGTGCTTAGTTCTTCAGTTCCAGCATAAAATGGTATTTTTGACTGATCATATGAAGTGCCTGCAAGGAAGTAATTTAAGATAAGTTCCTCTCTGTCTTTGCCCTTCACCTGTGATGCCAAGCTTGAATCTTCTCTTTGGCTGAACAGCAAAAAGCAAATGCTTTCCCTCTCTGATCCCCAAAATGCATCCTGCATATTGCTTTTAATTATTTTGTTAACTTCTAGAAAGTTTTAAAAATAAGCATTAGTTTGTTGCCACAACTACAGAAAATCTGAAATTTAAAACAAATTTAATATTACTTCTGTGATCTTGATCAATTGGAAAACAAATCTCTATATAAATCAACTAACAGGGAAAAATTCTTGAGGTTAATTATTTTAAACTGAAACAGATTTAAAATGCCAGTTTTACTTAATTCAATAAACTAGCATATGAAGTGGGAATGGCAGCTCAGACTTAGCCAAATGTCATCAGCAGATATTGGAACAGAGACTAGACCTAAAAACAAATAAGAAATTACCTTTTACCAAAGGAAAAAAAAGAGAGAGTGAGAAGAAACTCAACATAGTTTGAAATCTGAAATTCTGAACATTTCTCAAACCACTCTAGTACTAATGCTTCATGATCAGTGATGCCAAAGGCTTGTTCTGGATACTAACTCAGTTCAGATTTTCATCACAAGAAAAAGGAAATCAAAAAAACCATCAAACCACTGTGACTCTACCCCATGACTAAGAATGGCCAACCAGCAATATAAAATGAAGTTTTGCAAAAAAACACCTTATATATTAATATAACTCTCTCTCAGTCCCCCCACCCCACCCCCCACCCCCCACCCCCCACTCCAGTCATCCTATTCAGGGCTTTTTCCCTGGAAAAGTGCCAAGTGCCACATACAAAACCCTGGAAGATCTGATAGAAATTATTGCTGTGGTTTGGGAGCAATAGCAGGCAAGGCTGTGGTATGGGCAGGGAGACATTACCCAGAGGATAAATAGTTGTGTGAATTCTTTTCTGACTTATTGTCCTAACCATGTTCAGTGCCTTCCACTGGGTGCCTGTTCATGCATTTTTTCTGTGTCTAGTAGTGAATGAGCTAGTGAAAATCCTCACTGCAGTCATTAGAGGGAATCCCAAGTCCTGATCATTTGCCTACAAAATCCAGTGACATCTGTTCAATTACATTTCTTTACCTGTGGCTTAAGCTTAGGAGGGGGTCCCTTTTGGGAGGACATGGAAAAAGAAATTAATGTATTTGGGATCGAAAGGCTTTAGTTAGTATCTTGATTTTCCTGGCAGAGGGAAGAGGACATACAGAGGAGGAGTCGGTCAGCACCATTTGTCTGATGCATGTGACTGCTTCCATAGTATCCTGACAAAATGCTACCTACAGACATATAAAATTATTCTGGAAACCCTGGTGACTTCATATTGTGCGTGCAGCATTATGCAGAAAAACTGTTTCATTTAACATTTGTGCTGGTGTGATTCCTTGCTGTGGTGCTGTGGAAAAAATATTCTTTTCCTGCACCTTTATAAATGGATGGGTTTAGTTTCTGGTAAACTTACGAGCACATTGTTGTCAGCTTGCTCTTCCAGGCAGTTCTCTACAGTTTTCTGCAATTCCTATCACAGGACAATAGTTTTGGACAAATACAGGACACTTCATAGCTTCAGAAACATGCACTAGGGAACTAACCCAGCGTGGGCTGGTGCCTACCAGATGGTTCAAACAAGTTCTGCTGTTCCTTAGAAGCTGACAGATGCTCTAAAAACAGGTCATTCCTTTCCTTTTCACCTCCTGATATTGTTTTCATTACACATCTATTTTAAATACTTTTAAGAAAAAGTAGACAGGTAGAAAAATATCGTGCTACCTGGAAGTATGGTACGAAAGACACTCCATTTTCAAATAATGCTCTCAAATAATTTTTACTTGGAGCTGAAAAACACCAAGCTGAAACACTGCTTGCTTCAGAAAGCACCTCAGAGAGAGGACTAAATCTGAAATAGTAACTGTATTCCAATATGTTCTTCCTGGATGTCTTTAGAGTAAGTATATTTAAATTTGGTTTAAATCTAGTGTGTTGGGTGTTGGTAAGAGCACGCGCTCTTTCCAATTTACAAAGTCTTTAGTAGCAGATCCAGCATAGAGCCCTCCACAAAACAAAAGACCTTTCATCACTGCAAAAAGAGTCTAACAAACAGTTACATTGCAACCCTAACCAGAGAAAGCTAAAGCATAAGTGGCTTTTGCACAGTCAGGAATGGCAACAAACCAGTGAAATGGAAGACTGGAAGTCATCTTGTCCCTCCCAGCCAACACACTTGTGGCTTATCAGAGGGCCTGGTGTCAGAATAATCTGCTCCCTGAGAAGGGGCAAAGCCACCTGCTTCCATCCCAGAGCCGCCACACCTGCTCCACCACCCTGGGAACACCACCTTGCAAAATTCCTTCCACGCGGAGAAATTAGGTGGTTTCTATTCTTTGTCAGGCCTCCAGACAGAGGACTGTGTGGGTAATGCCTGCTTGCGGTGCATTGGTATTCCTTGTAGTACAGCATTGTCTAACAACTAAAAATGTATGACCCTTCTCATAGCCTTGCCTTCAATTTCAAATCAGTTGAATCTTTCTCTAATTCATTAGCGAAAAGTGATGTTATCAATGTGTGAGACTCAGTTTACCTTGTAGCTTTTTGTAATTCAATGAACCTTCAGATTCAATGAACATTTGTATTTTTCAGTGTTCTCTGAATTCTAGTGCTGTTAATGAGCATAAGCAGCTGGAAAGTTGGATGTTTCCAGGTTTACTTTCTATGAATATTGGCAAGGGGAAAATAGGTTTTCAGAAAACATACTTTTTATCCTAAGTTTTTTCTTTTAAATCACATTAATTCTTGCACACCCACAAAGTAGAAGGAAAATGTGTCAATGTCTTAGCTTTCATAGTAGAAGAGGGAGGGAAGAGAAAGGAAGAATAATTATTTCTTTTTGTCCTTCATTCAAATAATTAATAATGTGTCTTTCTAACATACAAAGCAGGAAATAAGAAGTGAAAGTAAAAAAAAAAAAAGCAAATATTCACATAATTTCTTCCTGTAGCCTTCAGAACATGAAAATATTTTCTTTTAATGTATGATGACTTAGCTTAATTACTTCCAGTGACATCAGAAGTCTTTACAATACATTAAACATTGTTGGTTTAGAAGGAAAATGCTGCGTTTTGCTTATCAAGATTAGGGTAACACTAGTATAAAACCATTTGTTTTACAAAAGCAAGTCACAAAGGTACTAAGTTTGGAAGGAACTAAAACAAAGATTAAATAATATTTTTCATTGGATCATTAGTATTTTAGAAGTCAGGTGTCCTGGTTTCGGACACCAGGCAAGAAGGACTAGTCCCTGTCAGATAGATATAAAGAAAAATCAGACATCCAGCATGCAGTTCAATACGTGTTTTAAATAACCAATAAGTATTAACTTAGGCTTCTTCATTGGATGAAAATCTGAATATCATCCATAAAATTCCACTGCATTTTAACAGCATTGCAGAGCTGTGGTCTCAGTTTCAGAATATCAGCTTTTCAGCAGAAAGAGAATAATCCCAAGTCATCTTTTTGTCCAGACTTGTTTCTTTCTTTTTAAAGGCTTCACATTATTTGTCTCTCTATAATTCTTTCTTCTCCAAGCTGACATTCCTTCCTTTTCAGTAGTCTTCTGGGATGGTAAACTAGAATGGGGAAAACTACTGCATTTAAGAAGAAAATGCTTATTTGGTTTTAACAGGTGGTCTATTTTTAAAAATCAGTTGGGGTATAAAATTAGTCCATCAAACAAATGAATAATTTTACAACTATCTGTAGCAGTCTACACAGCACTTAGAAGGTATGTTTGAAGAAGCGTTTTGTTTCATTGGACCAATTACTACTGGGGAACATGCTTCAGTGCTCATAAGCTATGGATCATTTCTTATCAACTAGTAAGAAGCTACTTTTCCTTACACACCTTTGCCTGACTTGTGTCCTTAAACCATGGCCACAGAAAAACCCTATTACCTTATGCAGCCTTTACTGCTTTTGTTTCTCATGGTGGTACTCCGCTGACATGTCTGGCTGAGTGGAGTTGTCCATTCAGTTAGACGTCTTTCTGCATCATCGAGGCTTTGCAATATCAAATATTAGAAACAATGTAAGTGCTGTCTGGGGTAACCTATAGTCTTCTGCCTCTGTATATGAGGCTTGTCTTGGGTTGCTACCATGATTCATCACCCTGTGCTTCTCCCATTCTAAATCCTGCATATCTATCTATCCGGTGCTACTAGAAACTGCACCTAAAAAACATGCCAATATGTTCATCTGTGAGATGCACATCATACCTCTCAGTCCACCGGTATCTGCTCTACATCCCGATAGTCCTCAAGCAAGGCTCTTATTGATGTGGTTGTTTGAAAGAATGCAAAAACAATAAAAAACTCCTGAAAATTCAAAGATTCAAATTGTCTCCTGGTCAAACTCTATATTAGAGATGCCAAAATGTTACTAGGAATGTAACTCAGTGCTACTATTCTGCATCCAAAACCCACATTCTCAACAGTTTTCACCATTAAAGAAGCTGTTCCTGACTATAAAAAGGCAATTGACATTTACAGAAAGTTTCTATGCTTTTTGAATCAGACCTGTTAACTTGGGATTTCCACAGGCTACAACTTGTTCCTTTGATATCTTTGCCATCGTTGGTGTAGTTTTGTTTTTATTTTTCAGAACAAATGGAAATAATAGCTTTAAATAGTTCTCTGGGAAAATACATACACTGACTGATTGTTCACTTATGTATGCTATACACATAAATATGGCACTTAGCAACAGAAGCAATAAGACTTTAAGCAAAATAAACAGAGCCTCTCTTTTTATTCTTGGTTTACTGTTTCAATTTTTTTTTTTTACAATGTTGAGGTGAATAACTGAAAATTCATTTCACAAACATTTAATTTGTGCCATAAACTGGTAGTAGATCTGTACTCAATCCAGCCTCAGACTATACCCTTCTCTGCTTGTAAATATCTCAGCAATGTGGGATAAGGATAACACATCAGCCAAAAATCTCCTCTTCCTGACACCTCGAGAAAGATATTAGTTGTGTTACAAATTACCATTATATTAAATCATGTTACAGTTATCCCAGCAATAAATTTTACAATGTGAAAACAAATAAACTCCAAATGATTGCAAAGATATATTATTTGAAGAAAAAGTAAACCTGATATAGGTGAAATCTAAGAATGAATTTCAAAATTCAAGGTCTATTTTTTACTGTCTAATTATTAAACATTCCTTTAAAAATGCTCTTTCTGTGTGCTCATTATTGGGGAATGGGTTTAAAAATAGCATGCACTGCTTTTGGCCACCTACTATGAATATGAACACGTATATTCTTATCTATGTATTTCAGACAATCTCTCGGAAAAAGAATTTATTGTATACATAGTCCAAATTAAGAATACATTAATGTTTAGTACTTCAGAAACAAAATCTGTACCTAAAGGCTGCAACTGGCTCTTACCTACATGGTAAACTGAACTTCTGAACTACCCAGATCAAAACTTACGGGTGATTGCAATCCAGACTAACACTCTGCATTTTGAGCAAAATACCACTACAAATACAGAGTTTATATATTTTTTTAATGTTTGGGAGACTCCTCTCCTCTCACTTGAAGTAAAAAGTGGTTTTCCAGATGTTTGATATGGAACTGTCAAAATAGCTGTCCAAATCATCTATTTAATTTGAATCAGTATTTAGTCACGTAAAACATAAACCCAGGTATCCCGAGTAAAAGATGTGGCAAATGGGTTTCATGGCAACATCTGGCATGTACTTGCTGTTAGCAGAGGATTTTTGTGGGTTAAGTATAACCAAATAAACCTAAAAATTGGTACCAAACTAGACCGAGCTACAACATTAAGCTACAGAGTTCGAGAAACAAGTTATTTCCACCTCCTTTGGCAGAACCCATGTGCTGCTCCTAAAGCAAAGGAAATCTACAACTTACCCAGAAATCGGGCTGAATTTGGGGTAGATCACTCCTTCCTACAAAAAAAAACTTGCAGAAAGACACCAGATAGAGGGGGAAGAATATCCTTTCCATTAGTTTGTTCAGCAAGGGGTGGGAGCAGAGGGCTGTCCTAGGACAGAAGTGCAGCCCAGGTGCCCCGGTGAGAGCAGAAGCGGGGCAGCTTGAGCTGCCTGCCGGCCCTCCACAATGCCTGCCCGCCATTTGGAGCTGCTCTGTCCGGGCTTCGGGCATCCTGCAGAGGACCCTGCACTTCAGAGAGCTGCAGCTTGAAGAAAGACTGGATCAGAAGATGACCAAGCTCTCCTTCTGCAGAGAAATAGACACCTGTCCTAATTCTTCCCCCCACCCACGCATTCTGCTTTTATAAAAGGGGGGGGGGGGGGGGGGAGATTTTTCTCTTACAATATTTGAAACATACTCTTGCTTTAAATCACTCATTTTACATGCCACTTCTGATCATTCTGATACCTTTATGTCCAACATGAAAAAATTTATTGGTATCTACAACAATGCAAACAACAAATAAACTTTTGAGTCCATCCTATTACTGATGCTGGTGATCAGCCTCGGTGTTGTTATATACTACAAAACATGAAATTTTTCTTTTTTTTTTTCAAGTGAGAACCTGGAACTGTCTTACCATGTCTTAAATGTCACTGTTCCTAGACTAATCATATACACAGATGAGTAGAGATAAACATGTGTAATCATAAACACAATACAGTTTGAAGGAAAAAAAAAGCCCTAGTAATTCTTATCCCATTATAGCACAGGTTGGTGGGTTGGAGCAGA